>NC_142075.1:15173750-15800000 GCF_059756535.1 Pantherophis guttatus | reverse complement strand
AACCGTATTACTAACTTTAACAACTGCAGTGATTCACTTAACAACTGTGGCAAGAAAGGTTATACAATGGGGCAAAACTCACTTAACTACTGTCTTGATAGCAATCGAAATTTTGGGCTCAATTGTGGTCGTAAATTGAGGATTATCTCCTCAGGGCCTTTCGGTTTCAACAGAACCAAATCCAGAATTACTCATGTTGAAAGAAGGTCTGTTGAAAGGGAAAGTTAGTCAACAGGGAAAGTTAGTCATGGCTAATGAAAAATCTAGTTGCTTTAAGCAAATTTATTTATTTTTATTTGACACGAGACAAGCCTTGTGGGTGTTGTTTGTTGTTTAAGTCTCTTAGCATTACTTGCTGAAAATGTATTCTTTTTTTTAACACTTTATTAAACTTTTATTACATTAAAAACATAAAAAAATATTTCACTCAACAACAGCTAATTGTAGTGTTTTTCTTGTCACAATAGTTCATGCATTATTTACAAAAATTAAACTGTGCGTATTTACATTTTTTTAAGCAATTACTTGTACTTAATAACTATTTATCTTCAATCTATCTCCGTTCTATCTAGTTATACCACTGTTCCCACACATTGTAAAATATCGATATCTCTTTATCTTTTAAACTCAGCGTTAATTTGTCCATTTCTGCTGAAAATGTATCCTTAACGTATTTAAAAAACATTAAGGTTGAATAAAACCTCATTCAGTTTCAGCGTGCAACAATAATGCAGTTGATTGTATCTGATTTTTTTTTTTAAAATGTCTTTCTAGAATAACGTCACAATATCTTGGAGACCTTCAAATATATTTCATGGAAACCTGTAAGTAAAATACCAGAAGCAAAACAGCATTTAGGTAAAGTTCTGGGGGGGATAAATGGATCTCTAAGATGCCATTTATGACTTATTTATTGCTAATTTTAGTTCTGTGTTTTTAAAATCTGAACACCATACTCAATAAACTGGTAGATGAAACACAAAAAGGAGAAGGTTCCAGTAATGGAAGAGAAGAAAAGAGAGTTCTAATTAAGCAAATGTCCAACATAAGCTTTTCATACATATCAGTCATAGCTTTTTGTTATTTTATTTTTTCTTTTGGAGAAGAAAGTTTTAAACTTAATGATAAAGAAGAATATTGTGTAACGTAATGTATGATGCAAACTGATTTGCTGCCTCATACAGTTCTAAATAGCTGATCTTATAAAACATGACTTATCCCAAAGATGTAAAAATGCGCCATCCTTAGAAAGCTTAATTATGATGAAATACAGAACTGTAAATGTGTATTTATTTAAGTAACTGAGGATTTTGCTTAGGTGAGGTGCTACTTTCTTCAGTGTTCTGTATAAAACATTTTCCTTGCAATTTAAAAAGCAGACAAATGCTCGGAATGCTAATATATTACATGCAGATGTACTCATTTTTATTTATTTGAGTTTTATCCCACCTTTGTTACTTTGTATGTAACTCTAGGTGGTGGATGTACCTACTATTCCTTCCTCCTTCTCTTTACCCCACAACAACAACAACCCTGTGAAGAGATTTGGGCTGAGAGAAAGTGAGTGGCCCAAAGTCAGTCAGTGGCAGGGGTGGGTTGCTAGGGGTTCGGGGGAACCTCTAGCTAAGATTCTGTGCAGTTCGGAGAACCCTCAAATCCCACTCCTGGCTGGCCTCGCCCCTCCCAGGAGTCCCCACGCGGCCCGTTTTGGATGCAGATAAGTGCAGGATGCATGCAGCGGCTACCGGAAGTTCAGGAAGGCTGGAAACGGCCCTGTTTCCAGCCTCCAGAGGGCCTCTAGAGCCTGGGGAGGCTGTTTTTGCCCTCCCGGAGGCTCAAGAAAAACCTCCAAAGCCCGGGGAGGGCAAAAATACCCTCCCCCCACTGTGGTGCAGGAGGCCAACTAGGCCATGCCCACCATGGCCACGCCCACCCAGCAACTGGGCAGAGAACCCCTTGCAAAAAATTTTGAAGCCCACCCCTGGTCAGTGGCTTTCGTGCCCAAACGTGGCACTAGAATTCACAGTCTCCCAGTTTCTAGGCCACCACCTTAACTGGCTCCATTTATTGAATGAGGACGCTTAAAATGCAATTTGACTGGAATAGCACCCTCCTACTTCATTCACTAAGACTTTCTCTCATTCTTCCACCTTCTCTCAAAAGATACAGAGCAGAAGGAGTTTTAGCTGCAAAATCAGAGGATGTGTTTAAATGTATAAAGCCAGAGACTGGTGGACTTAGAGAAAAATGGGATGAGAACGTGAATAAACAAGTAGTGGTTGAATCCATAAACAATGTAAGTATAACACGTCTTTACTTATAGCCAGAAACAGCTAGGAAAGGAAGATGCTATTGGGACCCAGCACTGGCTATTGTAGGGTAATTGGGAAGCGAAGGAATTCCCATTATGTTTTGGGATGTAGGGAATGGTGGAAGCATTGATGTCTGTTTGTATTGTGCTAAAACTGCAGTGGCAGACTGATTATCTACTGATATTGAGACTGCAAACACACTGGTTGGGTAAGCATAAGAAAGAAGGAAAGAAAGAGAGAGAGAGAGAGAGAGAGAAAGAAAGAAAGAAAGAAAGAAAGAAAGAAAGAAAGAAAGAAAGAAAGAAAGAAAGAAAGAAAGAAAGAAAGAAAGAAAGAGAAGGAAGGAAGAAAGGGAGAGAGGAAGGAGAGGGGACGGGAACGGAAGGGAAAGGAAAGGAAAGGAAAGAAGGAAAGGAAAGGAAAGGAAAGAAGAAAAACACCTTTGGTTTCTGACTCAGCCCTTTTTTTACAGTTGCTGATTTGTGATATATTATGATCATCCAGTCCCCCTTAATATCCAGTCTATGTTTATATTTACCACAATGTGTGATGGGTTGGATGCCATGATATAAGGGTACCATTCTTGGATAAATTTAGTTAAACGTCTATCGTGTAGAAGTATATACCGTTAGCTTTGCCACTGGAATGAGAGGAGTCTTAAACATCCTTGCCACCTGTGTGTGCAATTTCAGGACATTTGTATCCTGCGAACGACTACACCCTCGGCTCTCATGAACATGATCTCTCCAAGAGAGTTCTTAGATGTGGTCCTGATCCAACATAATGAGGACGGCTCAAAAATGACTGCGGGTAAGCTTGGTCCAAACCTTTCAGTCAGGAGGCGGGGGGGGGGGGCATGGGCCAGTCCTGGAGTCTCGAAAAGGCTCTGATGAGTGCTTTACGTCAGAGACAGAGATGGGGCCAGGGCCATCCGGAGTCGGACATCAGTGGGGCAGAAGAACATCTGGAGCCTGTTCCCAGTGTGCGCATGCGCAAAGCTGCCAGGAGAAGGGAACAGCTAAGAAACAAGGGTCGACTCAGGAGTAAAGCCACCGGTGGATGGTGAATGGCCCCTCCCATAGGGAATAAAGAGGAGAAAGGGAAGGATACTTTGCAGGAGACAATTAGTTCAATTCACTAGGGTAAAGATCTAATTGCTGCTTCTACAGCGTGGCGTTTGGAAGATATCCGCCTGGCAACTCTCCAAGCCTGATAAAGAAGGTCTGCAGTTGTCATGCTCTCATGCAAGACTGTTGGCCGGGACTTTGCTGGAGAGGAATTCCCTTTAACCTAAATAAAAGGGGTTTTATCAGGACGAGGAGTTGGCTTTGTGCTTTTGGGAAGCCTAGGTCAGAACAACCTAATACAGTGATGGCTAACCTTTTTGCCGTCACGTGCCAAAACCGGGGGGAGCACGGGGAGGTCACCCACGTGCATGCCCATACCTATAATTCAATGTGCCCCACCCCTGCGACCCCTGCTTTTAGCACGTAATGGCACAGTGGGCCCAGTAGGCCCGTTTTTCACCCTCCCCAGGCTCCAGAGGCTTTCTAGGAGCCAGGGGAGGGTGAAAATGGCCTTCCCCACCTCCACGGAGGCCCTCCAGCGGCCGAAACAGCCCATATCCCAACTTCCGGTGGGACTGGAAGGCCCAAAAATCAGCTGGCCAGTGCACGCATGCACGCTGGGGCTCAGCTACGGCAATGCTTCCGTGCCCACTGATATGGTTCCATGTGCCACCTGTCGCACCCGTGCCATAGGTTCGCCATCACGGGCCTAATACATATAAATGCTTCTCCTGTCACTAGGGAATCCCCATTTTAATTTTTAATGTTCCTCCCTCATAGCAACCAACGTGGAACATCCCTTGAGTCCACCTCAGCCAAATTACGTGAGAGGCCTGAATTTTCCCTGCGGCTGTTTTCTCATTCCTGTTCCAGGGTAAGATGCGTGGAAATATTTGATGACACCACCCTGTAGGCCAAGAATGCTCTAGGGTTTTACACACCTTTTGCTGCTGTGGTTGTTGTTGTTGCCAAATTAGAGCTTACGCAACACCCTAACTGAACATCCGCCAGGCAGTTTAAGGGAGGTGGTTTTTCTACAGGAAGCGGCCAGCTTTACGTGGGTAAATTGGAAAGAGATACTTAAGATGTGTTTTGTTTGTTTTGTCGTATGCCATCAAGAGTCGCAATCTGAGATGGGCAGCTCTGATAAATCTGACAAACAAATAAGAAAGGAACGTGTATACTTTGCATTAAAAGCTATTTGGATAACTGTTTCATACATGAGTTTATTACTAACTCACGTCGCTGAGATTGATATGGCTTGGAAATGAATTATGGATGCCGCCTCCTCCAAGATATATAGCTTCTCTCCTCTTGAAGATGACATTCTAATAGTGCAGAAGCAGGCCAACTAAGAGATGAAAAGAAAATAAACTGAGGAGGAAGAGGAAGAGTGCATAACATTTCTCGACGGTGCCACCTATCTGGACAGCACGTATGTGATTAACACCGTCAATGCAATCCAGCGATTACAAACCAGTAAACACATTTGATGCATGTGTCAAGTCATGCTGTTAGCATGAGGACAGCATCAGGCACGTCGCATTAGCATCTCCAATGATGGAATAAAACAACTTAGGCTGGGCGTGGCCCTTGGCACGCAGAAGTTGTAGAAATATATAAATATGAAAAGGAGGCACTGGGAAAAGAAATACTGTGTGGCCTTTCTTAAGTCTTTAATTCAGTGGTGGAATTCAATTTTTTTTACTACTGGTTCTGTGGGCGTGGCTTGGTGGGCATCGCAGGGAAAGGATACTGCAAAATCTCCATTCCCACCCCCCACTCCAGGGAAAGGATACTGCAAAATCCCCATTCCCTCCCCACTCCTGGGGGAAGGATACTGCAAAATCTCCATTTCCACCCCACTCTGGGGCCAGCCAGAGGTGGTATTTGCTGGTTCTCTCAACTACTCAAAATTCTCGCTACCGGTTCTCCAGAACCTGTCAGAACCTGCTGGATTTCACCTCTGCTTTAACTGTTTCATAGGTCTAATAAGCACCTCTTTGTAAATAAAGATGGTATTTTGCAGCAGGGTCAACTTCCATCTTACCATTTCCTTTTGACGTAAACTAAAACCAGTGTTGAAAAGGGCAAAGTATCAGAAGAAAGAAAAATAAAGAGAAACAGCAGTTGGGTAGATTGCTAGAATTTGTGGCACAATCCGTTGCTCATTGTTTTTCATCTAAATAAAACCTATACCGGGTGAGGCAGAAGTGTTCTTGGTCCATCGAGAGATGCTTGGTCCATCACCTACTTACCGTATTTTTCGAAGTATAAGACGCACCTTTTTCCCCCCAAAAAGAGGGTGAAAATCTGGGTGCGTCTTATACTCCAAATGTAGCCTTGCCCGACTTCTCAAACGGAGGTTTCAGAGGCTAAAAAAAGCATCAGAAAAGAAGCTTCAGAAAAGAAGCCCCCAAACAGAGCTTCAGAGGCTTTTTTTCTGAACTCTGTTTCGGAGACTTTCAGAGGCAGGAAAAAGTTTTTTCTGAAACGGAGTTTTCAGAAGTTTCAGAGGCAGAAAAAAAAAAACAAAAAAAAAAACCAAGGCACAGAACTCACAACCAAGGAACCTGTTGCTAAAATTCACCTCTGGGAACAGCTGACTGGGAGATATTCCAGGAGGCTGATCCACCTGCCAATCAGCTTTTTTCTTATTTTCCTCCCCAAAAACTAAGGTGTGTCTTATACTCCGGTGCATCTTATACTCTGAAAAATACAGTAGAAGCTTTCTAAAAAGCATCCTGGTTTTTGGGCCTTAAAATTTTGCAAGGTGATTCCATTCCAGTAAGGTGTTTGGTTTTCACTGCCTGGTTAGCTGAGATATATGGTTGTTACAGTCTTCCAATTCAACCTTGATTCCTGGAGACTTACTTGGACAGTTCATGCTGTTTTCTTGGCAACCACTTTTGGAAGTTGTTTCCCAGGACTTTCTTCCTGGGATTGAATCACGCAGCTGGCTTCGTGCCTAAGGAAGGGATTAACAGTTAGGTTTCCCCACGCTTTCTTTTGCACCTGTAATCACTATACCAAACTGGTTCTCACTGGAGATATATGCCATTTTTACTGAACTGCTTTCTCTTCCCTTTTTTTGGTTCTTGTTTTCTCTGCAGGGATCCAAATAAGACCCGCCTGCTCAGTTTCTTCCAGACGGATCTAAGTGGCAACCTTCCACAGAAAATCGTCGAATCTTTCTTACCAAGGAGCATCACAGCGTTTTACGGGAATTTGGCTAATGCAGCTGTCACATTGGTAGCGTAGAGCAGGAGTCGCCAACTTTTCGGACCTCAGGGACCACTAAATTCATAATTTTAAATCCTACGGACCACTAATATGAATTTTTTAAAAAAAGATAAATAGTATGTAGTGCAATATAAAAAAAATGCAAATAATTTTTCCGCAGACCACGAAAATTTTCTCATGGTCCGCGGATCACCGGTTGGTGACAGCTGGTTTAGAGAGCTGAGGTGGCACAGTGGTTAGAGTACAGTACTGCAGGCTACTTCAGCTGACTGCTAGTTGCAGTTCAGCAGATTGAATTTCACCAGGCTCAAGGTTGACTCAGCCTTCCATCCTTCCGAGGGGGGTAAAATGAGGACCCAGGTTGTTGGGGGCAATAGGCTGACTTTGTAAACCACTTAGAGAGGGCTGTAAAAGCACTATGAAGCGGTATATAAGTCTAACTGCTATTGCTATTAAGCTAAATTCCCTGTCTCCTCCCACCCCCCATTCCATTTCTAGTCTCAAAGGGAAAACATACTGTAGCTGGGCTGTATATTAATAATACTGAGACTGCACAAGCAACTTCCTGGGGCTGAATTCAAAACTGTGATCTGTTTGAAAGGATGTGCATGAATTTCTCCTTAATTTAGACGGGGAGCTTGTGAGCCCAGGTCTAGAATTAAATAGCACTTTATTCACACGACTGGGGTCCGACGTTGCTAAGGACTTTGAAAAGAAATGAATCTCTCTGGGTTTTGCTTTGCAAGGTAGGCTTTCAAACATAACAGCACCTGAACAGGAAAGAGTTGGACCGCAATTCGCTCTGCTGGTTTCGTCCCTCTGTAAATCAGAAAAACAAGGAAGAAGACCTGATGCTGTGTATCTGCCAAATTCCATTCGCTGCTTTGTCTTTCACAATGATGACAACATCACTTAGAACTCCTGAGTTTAGATCTCCACCCAGGTATCTATCAAGAGTTCCTTTCATGCGGTCTGGTTGGTTTGAGCCAATAAGGCATTTCCTGTTGAAGTGGAGGGAAAAAAATAAAGACTCTGAAGAAGCCACATTTGTTTTTCAAATGTTCTCCTCCCATATCATCTAAATCACAAATATCTGCCTGCATTACGCCTGCATGGCAGAGGGGAAAAAATTCCTAAGTGACTTACAAGCCTGCCAGTGGGAAGAGAGATGTTTATGCACAGAAACATTCAAGCATACGAAACTCTTAAGCATGAGGAAAACATGTGGTTATGGTAAATTTGGGTTGGTTGTGGAACAGCAGGTTGTCAGACGAGGTTTAACAAGAAACTGAGACAAACACCTACCAGTTTTGCACTGTAGATCCTGTTTAGAGAGAAGGAAACATGTCTGCTCCAGGATTCTGCCTTCATAAACTCTCCCTAGCTCTGTGATGACGAATCTATGGCACACGTGCCAGAGGTGGCACGCAAGCCCTCTCTATGGGCATGTGTGCCATCGCCAGCTGCTCTTCCGGGTTCCGATGTGTGCATGCATGCCGGACAGCCGGTCTAGCACGCATGCGCACTGGCCAGCTGCTCTCTTCCAGGTTCTGATGCGTGCATGCATGCCGGCCAGCTGGTTTTCACGTGAGGGCCAGCTGGCCGGTGCGCATGCACGTGGCGGACAGTGGTGGGTTCCTCCCAGTTCGGCCGAGCCGGTAGTGGTGACGATATGACATCACCGAACCGGTTCTCTTTGTTCGGGAGCTGGGCCTTCCAGCCCTCCCCGTGTTATTCTTACCTTTTATTTGGCCATGGCCCCAATCTATTCGCTGCCTCCTGAGCCCCAGCTGATCGGCTAGAAGGAAAAAAATTGTTTAAACTCTTGCCACGGGGCTTCAAAGGGCCGCCCTACAGCTGATCAGTATTAAAAGGCAGTGTGGTAGTAGACCAGTGCCTCCAGAAACAAATGAGTAGACTGGTGCCTCCAAAAACAAATGGGTAGACCGGAACGCTCCAAGAACTAATGGGTAGACCGGTACACCTCTGCAAGCAGTTAAAAGCCTGGTAGACCAGTACCTCTGCTAAATCCTAAAGAATTGTCACATGACCATCAAACTACACCCACAAAATAAGCCATGCCCACAGAACCGCTAGTAAAAAAATTTAGAACCCACCCCTGGTGGCAGAACCTGGAAGAGAGCAGCTGTCCAGCCGCATGCACACCACGGAAGCCGGAAGTGCAGCTGGCCGCCGCACGCATGCAAACCGGCCAGCTGCTCTCTTCCAGGTTTTGGGGCTCTGGCATGCGTGCACATACCAGTTTTGGCACTCGGTGCCGAAAAGGTTAACCATCACTGCCCCAGCTGCTTCAAATGACCACTGATCTCAGGCAATAATATTTTCTCAATCACAATATGTTGTTCTGATGTGCTTTTATACATTAGAAATACAAAAATAGGGTGCTCTGAAGTCACTCTTGGTCTTGTCTCTGTTTGGATTGAAGTTTGCGGCAGCTGTTTCTGAGCAGAGTTCTTTTGGGGAGGGGGGATAATTGTAAGTAAAGGTAACGTGATTAAAAGAACAATACTTTATTGGAGGAACAGGTAAAAATGTGGTTTAAATCAGGCTTTCCTGATCCAGCCACGGACAATCTACAGCCAGTCCAAAGTGAGAGGGATGTGCTTTCCCAGTGATGGAAATATATGCACACTTTTACACACTTGCAATCCCAGGAAGGGTTCAACAGAGGCCTCACGTTCCAAGATACACCCTCCAGGTTGCATCAAAGGAAGGTCCTGAAAGGAATCTCCATGCGCTGGGCTCCTGTGTTTGCTTTGATGCTTATTAGGCAATCAAGGCCCAGTTAATTAATCCCACTATCTCCTCTGCCATCAATTCTTCTTTCGGGGTTCTGCCCTTTTGCTTCTGGCAAAATCCTGGATTAGTTCAGGCACAGCTCCCCACAGGAACTTTGAATGATACTGTGCACACAAACAAGTGAGCTGTTTACATTGGCCTCCTCCTCTTTTCTTGACATTCCCTTTGCGAGCAAAGAACCCGGGGCCTTTAAATCAGCTGCAGGGTAGCTGATTCGAGCAAGGGATGAGTCCCTAGTTTGGGTCATAGCAGTTCCAAATCTCTTTTGAGCCTTGGTGATCATCATGGCCACTACTACTCTCCATGGAGAGAGGAAGCCGTTCCAGCCACTGAATTTTTCCTCCTGATGATGGCAGTAATAAACCCATCGGGTAAGGTCCGGATGATATTCCAAGCTTCGAAGCGGGTGAGTCCTTGCATCAGGTACGTGTGCACCTGCAGCAGCTCATCTCCAGGCTGAACGGGGGGGTTGTGTTGGGGTGTCATGCCTGAAAGACACAAAGCGTGGTGTTAGCAATGTGTGGGAGGATAGGGGTGTGTGAGAGATACCAAAATACACATTGGTCATTCGTGGGTATCCGGAGGAGGAAAGCAATACAGCATCAATTTGATTGGAGCAATACAAGAGTCATTGGCCATGCTACCCACCCACCACACGCGTGAGTTCATCACTGCACTCCATAAGCAATTCCATCAACAGACCGACCTACTACAAGCCTACAAGCCTATAGAATTCAAATCCATTGTATAGCCAACTGGTGATGGAACTGACCCTCAACCAACCTCCCCAAGTCCCACAACCAGCACTTCAACCTCCCAGTGACCCTCAGCTGACACGATATCCCCATCATAAGACCCTCACCTGACCTGACCCCCCCATCACAAGACCTATTGACCACACAAAGCCTTTATCAGTAGAAGAGCAAAGACACAGACATCCCCTAAACTCCACTGAAGTGGTTACCTAACCTGGTAACAAAACCTTAGGAAGCCAACCTACAAGCTCGGAGAACGAACCTCCACCCTCAAGAAGCATTTTGACCCTGAAAAGTGTCTCCAACCCACCAATGTGTTAAGGATGTTAGAGAAGGACTGAAGCTGGACCAGGCTTTGGACTCATCTGATCCAGTCTTCCATTCCCATAAAGATGTTCCTAGGAAGTCACCTTAGTAGATGATGATAGTAACAGCATCCTCTCACATGTTTCCCAACAAGTGGTATGCAAAAGCAAACTGCCCAGAGTCATTTTTCAGTTGGGTGGAATCTAATGAGCCAATTAACTGAACAAATGAACCATTTCCACGTTCTTAAAAATAATGTGCAGTTTGAGAGGGATCCATCACCACCATCACAAGTTTACAATAATAGCAAACACAGTCTCCATTTGTGTGACTTTATATTGCAAGAGAATGGCACAGTGGTTTAGAGGGATTAAAAAGGGGGCATGATTTAATCTGCGATTTACTGCAAAGGTTGGACACAGTAGTCTGAATAGTTCCTCTAAATTTCAACATGCACAAAGCATCTTGTCCTCAAAATGACCATCCAATTGTTCTAGTCCATTCGCATGTTTCCAGTTTAACATTTCCAGAAAAGTTTAAATGCCTCTTCTAATTTCTCTGTTGACATACTTCTCCTTGGACATGACAGCATCGGCCAAAACATCACACCTACCAAACCACCGTACCTTTAAAAAGCCGGCTGATGGTGATTGGTTTATCTCCATGAATGGAGCCTTTTCCTCCTTCCAGAGTGAAACCTAAACCTGCAGATGTCTTCTCCAGGGTAACCGTAAAGATCAGATCTTCTGGTGCTGGGTCAAAGCAGAATATTGTTGGAGGAGAATGAGTTTCGTTAGTAAAAAGCTAGAATATGGCATAGTGCTACAGAAAACCACCAGTTTTGTACAGATAGATACGTTCTATACTGGACCACTAAGAGGATCTCAGACAGAGGGATAATAACCTGACTTGATAACAATCTATGGGCAGATGGTTAGAGTGCATAGGCCCTTATGTGGACCCTAACCAAACCCCTTTTCTTTCTTGAAGTTCCTGGACCTCCCTTTGGCTATAAATTGCTGAAATCTGGGCAGCAAAATTTCCTGTCATTTACAGATGTGAAACTTGAAAAGTTTAATGGAATTTGCCAAAGAGGGATAACATAGTTTTGAAATGGAGAATATTTGGAAAGTTCTGTTCTAAAATCTTGGAATCTTCGTACATTTGGATCACTGCCCTCCCTGCTCACTGGAAACTTTAACTTTCCAAAAGATCTTAGAGACTAATTGCCCACTGGGCCCTGGAAGAATCAAGACAAGTGTGTAGAATTACCTTACTTGTGATTCTTGAGGGGATTTTTGGAAAATATTTTCTCGGTATAGCAATAGCAATAGCACTTAGACTTATATACCACTTCACAGTGCTTTTTACAGCCCTCTCTAAGCGGTTTACAGTCAGCCTATTGCCCCCAACAATCTGGGTCCTCATTTTACCCACCTCGGAAGGATGGAAGGCTGAGTCAACCTTCAGCCTGGTGAGATTCGAACTGCCAAATTGCAGGCAGCCGGCAGGCAGCAGAAGTAGCCTGTAGTACTGAACTCTAACCACTGTGCCACCATGGCGCATATCACTTGTTCTCTCCTTCCCTCCCCCCACCTCTCTCTGCCTCCCTCCCTCCCTCCCTCTCTTCGGTTTTCCCCTAATTCTATGCAAATACTTCTTCCTCCACCAACTTCTTCCCCTACATTGTTTTGAGATGTTTTCTACTGAAGACCACAAAATTGCATCAAGATACCTTCCATGCATACTCTTTACCATTAATCCAGGAATCAAATCCAGCAGGTTCTGACAGGTTCTGGAGAACCGGTAGAAATTTTGAGCAGTTCGGAGAATCGGCAAATGCCACCTCTGGCTGGTCCCAGAGTGGGGAGGGAATGGAGATTTTGCAGTATCCTTCCCCTGCCACGCACACCAAGCCACACCATGCCCACTAAGTCACGCTCACAGACCCGGTAGTAAAAAAAATTGGATTTCACCACTGCATGAATCCCACTCTATAGTATCAGCACCCATTCCCTTCCCACCATCAGGCCCCAGACTCACTGGAATCCATTGAAGTTTCGCTTCCTGTTGATGCTGAGGACTGAAGCAAGCCACTTGAGGTGCTCCATTCTCTCTCTTTGGGTTTTCGGGTGACAATCACTGCCAGCCTGAGATGTCGTGCTTTTCGCAAGATCTCCAGTGCTTCGCTGTGAGTGGCACCCTTGAGAGATTTCCCATTGATCGATAAGACTTCATCCCCTTTTTGGATCGTTCCTTCCTGAGATGCTAGGCCGCTGGGGAAAACTTTGTGAACCTGTTGCAAAAAGACGTATAGTGAGGAAGCTTCCTTACCTGTCTTTCATTTGCATTGGGAGAAGTAAGGTGGGTGAGATTTTTTTTTTCTTAAAAAAAAATTGCATGATAGAGTTTGAGAAGTGGAGAGTGTCAGCAAATTAGCCCTGGTTCCATTTAAAAACAGGATTAATTTATAATATTCTTGCCCGTGCTAATAAAACAAAAATATTATGGGGCTTTCTTTCCTTAAAGACAGCAGATAATAGCAAGATCCTAGAAAACAGGAGAGTTTTTGAATTTGTCTATGTGGTGGCAAATAAGTGGGAAAATTCTTCTAATAGAGAAAATAAAAATGAAAGGAGGGAGGAAGGGAAGTTAATGTGATAGTACAGAATATGATTTTACTTTACTTGGTTCAAATTCCATTAGGTGCAACAAGATCAAGAACTAATGTGGTACAGCAGTGGAAGGGATGAACTAGGAATGGAGAGACTGGGCTTCCAGATTCCTTCTCCCGATTATGAAAGAATCCATATGAGACAGGAACTGAAATTATTCCCACAAAGGGCTTTTGATCTATCAGGAAGCTGCCGCCCCCCACCCCACTCTAAAATAAACCACCCAGCATATTACTTACGACAACAGCTTTGTTTTCAAGATCTATTCCACCAGCCAAGCTAAACCCCAGGCCAGTCCCTTCTTCTTTATGCAGAATTGTCACATGAATGTCATTGAGTTGCTGTGCAAAACAAAACAAAACAAATAAATAGGGTGGGGTAAGAGAAAGAAGATCCTGAATCCTGCAAGTATTAAAGCATTCCTGGGGATATATATCCATCCTCAGCTTCTGCTTGAATGAATCAAGTGAAAGTGGCGCCCCCACCTGGATAACTGAATGGAAATGGATGGCTGGATGGAATATTCCATCATACTGACACAGTGGTGGGATCCAGTGGTGGGTTGCCCCCGGTTCGCACCATTTCTATAGAACCGGTAGTAAAACCGGCGGGATGCCCACCAACCCCGATGTCATCAGAATGCCGGTGGGATGCTCCGCCCACCAACCCTGATGTCATCAGAATGCTTCTGCGCATGCGCAGAAGAGCACACATCACACGCAAGCAAAGCGAACACGCGCACGCGGCCCCATTGCGAACCGGTAGTAAAGGTAAGTAGAACCCACCCCTGGTGGGATCCTTCCAGTTTAACAACCGGTTCGGGTGATTGCGCGCTTCATGTGTGCCTGCGCCAGATGCCCACTGCGTGCATGTGCGCACTTCAACAAAAAAATAACCTTCCGCGTTAGTGCTAGGGAATTAAAAACAGCTGCGGCGCAGCAATCTGCTCTGCCGCGCTAATCAGCTGTGAAGATGAAGGTAAGTAAAGCTCAGGGGCAGGCAGTCGGACCCAGCTGATCGTCGGAGTGAACCGGTTTGCCCGAACCGGTAGAATCCCACCCCTGTACTGACACTATTAGCTCTGCTGGTTGAAAGCGATATGGATCGTTGTGTGAAACGCTCACAGGTTCCTGGTTAGGAGAAGCTATTGGAAAAGCTGAGGATGTCAGGGACTTGCCTTTAGTGTTGCTTCATCCAAAGATTTCACCTCTTCCAGAAGTTTCTCCAGTTCTTCAGGGGTGAGGAGAGAGATGACCGCTTGCCCGGAGGTGCCCAGGGTTGGAGAAGGGCAGCCTTTCTTCTTATCTTCCCTTTTCTCTTTGTCTGGGTGATTTGCTCCGTAGTCTCTCAACTCAGAAAGGCTAGACAGTTTGAGAAGAGGAAATAAGAAATGCTGAATAAGAAGCAGTTGGGTTCAATTTGAAACGTCTTTTAATTTTTCTATTTTTTTCTCCTCATTACAGTCAAGCCACTTTCTAGACTCTTGTTACCACCAACTCACTCATGTTTTTCAGATATTCCCCCCCCTTTTTTTGTTTAATTCATTTTTTTTAGTGCAAAAGGAAATGTCAGAATATCTAATATCTAGTCAGAATATCAGAATATATCTTATTTGTTCTGATAAGAATAGAGAATGGGTGTTCAGGATCAAAATTGGATTCTATAGGTTCTTATTACAGTGTTACAGTCTTCTTACTTGTCCTAGCAAGGTATTTGAATTCAGAATTGGGATACTCATTCAGCAAACCATACTTAAAACCAGCAATGGCTTTACAGGGTACACCAGCAGCACTTTCAATTCCTCAAAAGAGTTTTAAAATGATTTATGATTGTCTTCCAATATGCCAATATTAGAATGTTTGGAGGACAAAAATCACTGTCCTTCTTCTAGGTGCTGCCCCTTATTTTCACTCCCTTGACAAGGGAATAAAAGAAATGCAGAAATGTTGCAGTTTTGCAGAAATATAATCATCCTTCCATATCCTTACTCCATATAGTGTGCATTTCTCCCTTCTTCTTCTCTCTCCCTCTCTTTCCCTCCGTATCTATCTATCTATTATCTATCTATCTATCTATCTATCTATCTATCTATCTATCTATCTATCTATCTATCTATCCATCCATCCATCCATCCATCCATCCATCCATCCATCCATCCATCCATCTATCTAACTATCTATCTATCTATCTAAATATCTATCTCCATCAATCTGTCTGTCTGTCTGTCTGTCTGTCTGTATCTCTCTCTCTCTCTCTCTCTCTCTCTCTCTCTCCATCTATCTCTATCTCTATCCATATATCTGTCTGCCTGCCTGTCTGTCTATGTCTACGTCTATGTCTACGTCTACGTCTATGTCTATGTCGTCTCTGTCTCTGTCTCCGTCTGTCTGTCTGTCTATCTATCTCCATCTGTCTGTCTGTCTGTCTGTCTGTCTATCTATCTATCTATCTTTATCTATCTATTTATGTTTATCTATCTATATCTATCAATCTATCTCCATCCAGCTCTCCATCCATTCCAATGCTTGCTATGTGGAAGAGCAGAAAAGCTAGAAGCATTTTTCCCTTTCAAAGGCCTGAAGTCCAGAACGTGAAGTTCCTGCAAATTGGAAAACAGAACTACCCACAAACTCCACAAAGCTGTTTCGATTTAAAGAATTGTTTATCGTGGTTTCAAGTAACCTATAACTGAATCAGAAATAAATCACCTCAGCTCTCAAATACAGCCAACCTGGTGGTATTTCAGAGTTGTTTCCAGAGAGACCCAGACTCTTCAAAGTAGAAGAGCTCATGAAGATTGAACGGAGCTGTACTATATTTCAGGAAATACTGACAAGTGTTTGTTTCTTCTGAAACTCAGCCTCCTACAACCACTGGGTGTCTATATTCACCACACTTAAGAGTCGTGAAAGTCACATGCTCTCCCATTTCTCAGAACCTGCTTCCTAAATAGAGATTCAGCACGTTGAGATTTAAAAGCAGAAGCAATGAAGGCATAGGTCTGGGAGTCAAGGGGAGAAGAATATGCTGTAATTTCCTCAAATAACCATGTGTGATGGAAGAGGAGAGGGCCCGCATTGCAACATAGAAGCTGGTGTCAAAATAAAAGGTTTTCCAAGCAATTACTATAATGACCTTTCAAACCAAGTTAGTAAAAACCCTATTTCAACTTGTGGTTTTTATGGCCATTTTTTCTACAGAGAGACCAAATTTGAGAAAATTTGGAAGTTTCAAAGGTTTCCTTCATTGGGCTGCTGTTGAATAATTCATTCACAGCAAGGCCAGGGCTGAAATCAAAAAGCAACATCCTAAATAATAATAGCCAATAGCGTTCTTTGGGACCGCGTGTCAACAAAACATCGCCAAGGCAAATTCGACCTTAAGAAAGGATATGACCACAATGATCAGCATAAGGAGAACTGAACAACTTCTAAAATCACATAGAACATTGGATGCTACAGGAGTGGAAGGTTAAAACTGGGTCTCTTAAAAAGGTTAAAATCACAGCAACTGGACCAAAAAGGTTGCTAATCTGAGACGATTCATTACTCGTCCAAGTATCTTCATCAGTCAAAATAAAAAAAAATTAGTTAGGCAGAGAGTCATTGGAATGTACCAACTCTTGTCCCATCAACTGAAGGGTTTTTTCACCAAAAAAATGTATTGAAATATGTTGATGAACATTCAATCATCCAGGCCAAAAGTATCTTAAAAAGGTTAAATTCATGGCAACTGGACCAAAGTTTATTTATCTAAGACCTCTTGTTACTTATCCAAGTAACTTCATCAGTCAAATATATACATACATACATACATACATACATACATACATACATATATATATATATGTATATATATTTATATATATATAAATATTTATATATAAATATTTAATAAATTTAATAATAAATTTATATATATATAAATTAGGCAGGGACGTGGTGGCTCAGTGGCTAAGATGCTGAGCTTGTTGATCGAAAGGTCGGCAGTTCAGTGGTTCAAATCCCTAGTGCTGCATAACAGAGTGAGCTCCCGTTACTTGTCCCAGCTTCTGCCAACCTAGCAGTTCGAAAGCACGTAAAAAATGCAAGTAGAAAAATAGGGACCACCTTTAGTGGGAAGGTAACAGTGTTCCATGAACCTTTGGTGTTTAGTCATGCCGGCCACATGACCATGGAGACGTCTTCGGACAGCGCTGGCTCTTCGGATTAGAAACGACTAGCACATATGTATGAGGGGAACCTTTATCTTTTACCTTTTTATTAGTTAGGCAAAGAGTCAGAGAGTCATCGGAATGTACCAACTCTTGCCACATCAACTGCAGGGGTTTCTCCTCAAAAATGTATTGAAAGATGTCAGTGAAAAAACTGGGTCATCTTTCAGACTGCCGGCATTGGCTCAACAGAAACTGCCTCAAAATTTCCATGGACAACCCACAGCTAACTCTTCGAGGGACAATTCCCATTGCAACTGATCAAAAGACAGCCTGCTTCAAGAAACCTATTTTACAAACCAAGAGAATTCTAGAGGAATTCTAAAGGAGGGAAGGTGGACAAGATGGCTGAGGAGGTGCATAAAAATGCAGTCGCTCCTTTTTTTTTTTTTTTTTTATCATCTCTTCAACAACCTCCAATCTGCTTGGCTTTCCTAAAAATAACACCTGGGGTAGAACCTCCTGCCACTTACAAAAATACATTAAATAAATAAAGCACAGCAGATTTTAAATACTGCGTACAAATTATTACAAGAGTAGGGACCTGAAGACAAAAGACTTATCTAAAATTGCTAGGGGGATTGTCCTAGTAGAGTTGAACGAAGAGAAGAATGATAATTCCTCTTCAGTTTCAGAGGGGATCAGAAGAATATGCAAGATCCATAGCCTTCCTTAATTCCTGAGATATTCACAGAATGCTCCCTCTGGATCTCTAGCTATGTTGGAGACATCAGCAAGGCAAATGCCATAGGTGAAGAGCATTTAAAAGCCTTCTTCCAATGTTGACATCTCTCCAATTATTCTTTGTTTTCAGAGAATATCTGAAACATCCCATCACCTGTTAGGATGCCTGGCCTAAACAAGACTTTTGTCCTTCCCTTCTGAGGGAAACTGTGGATAAAACTTTGAAAGGTGCGGCATGCTAAGACGGAGTTTTTAAAACCATAATTTGTTGATCATAGCCACTGGGCCTCCCAAAGGTGCTTTCTAAAGAGGCAACTGAGCTGTCTTTTGTTTTTCCTTGAAGATGTTTCGCTTCTCATTCAAAAAGCTTCTTCAGTTTTGAACGTCAGAAGTGAAGAAGCTTCTTGAATGAGAAGTGAAATGCCTTCAAGGAAACTCCACAGACACATAACTACAGGATCTAGTTTATCAATAACACTAAGCCAACATGGGTAAATGGGAGCATAATTCTAAACCAAAACCAAAATCATATGATAGCTTAGTATTATATGAGCATTTGTACAAAAGCTGACTTAAAACTCCAAAGCAAATACTAAATCCAAGGGGTTATTTTTTTTTTTTAACTAGAAAGAAACACACACTTTAAAGTTACAAACAGAAAGAACTTACTTAAGAGAATAGCCAGTGTCCAGAGATTGAACTTCTCTTCCTTGAGGGATAGCAACCTTGTCTTCTTCTGTGCCAGATTCAGAAATCCCTCCGTTGGAGGTCCCAGTAGGGCTCTTCCTAGAACACCGAGGAGACTGAGAAGGGAAGCCATCTAAGGATTTCATCAAAGCGGATGAGAAGTAATTGCTAAAGGAGTAGATTTTGCTGCATTTTTCTCCCTCGGCGCTGCTTTTCAACACCTCACATGCCTGAGATGAAGTGAGTGGAAAGCTCCGTGCTCGTTGACTCGGTGCTTTTGTGACTGGTGGGTTGAGTTCCGTATTTTGTGAGGCTGGAAGAGTCAAAGATGAGTCAAGACGGGTGTCGTTGCTCGTCTTTGAAGTAGAAGCACAACGATCCATGGAGGAGGAAGAAGACGACGAGCTGATCTGATTTTCTCCTAGAGATGACGGCAGAGGGCTGCTCTCAGAACCTTGGTGGTCGATGCTGCTGGTGGATGCTTCCTGAGGATCGCACTTGGCAGTTTGTGAATCCTGCCTGCTAGAAGCTTCTTCTTTTTGAACGGACGGCTTTGGACTCAGCTTCCTAGTCCCCTTTTCGGGAGACTGAGGAGTGCCCAGATTTTCAAAAGAGCTGATTCTCTGCTTTATTGACGATCCTCTAGGAGATGCCCGGACAATCTTGGTAATGGAGCCCGCCTCGTTGTCTGACATGCTCTGATGCTCAGCGCTGCTGTTTCTGAGAGTTTTTGCATCTGAACTTCCTTTCTTTAGTCCCTTGAGGCTCTGACGGAACCAAGCTGGTTTGGGCGCTACAGGTGGCCCTTTCTTCACAAAGTCACCTTCTTCTGATGTAGAAGAGGCTTTGGGGTCGCTCTCCTCGGTGTCTGAGGGCTGCAGGGCTGCACCTGAGCAATGCAGGGCCGGCTCACTGTCTTTGCTTTTGATGCCATGCGGCATGTTTAAGGTGCACCTTTCTTCAGCCATGCTGGGGTTGAACAAACTTTTGATGCAGTCAGAAATTCTCACCCAAGGATCTTCGGTTGTGGTCTCAAGGCTATAATCCACCCTTGCTTGTCTTCTGAGGGCAGGTCTTGTAGATGAATCTGCCTTGCCTAAAATGCATTATATGATTAACAAAACGTCAGCTCTCACCAATGGGATCGTTCTGAATTCAAAGTTGCCCTACAGGACTTGCATACTTGCGAGCAAGGTCCACCAAACTCAGTTCGACCGAAGGAACTGTACAAAAATTGGTTTGCCTGTGCCACTAACAATCCTGGAACCTTACAATTGTTCCCGTGCGATCCTATGCCTATGAGTGAAATTTATTTCTAACGAAGCAAAAACTGAGAAAATCTCTTTCAAGTTAAATGTCCATGCAGTTTTTTATGGCAGCAAAATAGAAGAAAGGATGTGATCTTCTATTTTTCTATTTAATCTACCATGGAAATTCCTGGTGGTCTCCAATACAAGGCTAACAAATCCCAACCCTCCTTAGCTTCTGACCGTAGGTAGGGTTCAGATGTGCCACCCGCTGAGAGACTTCTAGGCAGTCACAGTTACTAACTCACATAGTGGTGCAGTTAGATCATCCCATCTCATTCCAGTATTAATTTTGAGTGGAATCCTGGACAGATTTTATTCAGATTGTTTGCAGAAAACTGAATGTCAGTCTGCAATCTTGGTCACGATAATGATCGCTAGCCCAGGATTGCAAAGCTGAAATTTGCACAATAATTCCTATGTCCCATTCCAAAGGAGGCTCCTTGGTTAGCACTGACCTTCCATGGCAGACAAAACAAATCTTACCTTTGTTGTTTTTCTTTTCGCGATCTGCAGCTCCTGAGGACACCTTCAGCTGTTCTGCAGCTCGTGGAGCTAAAGAACTTGCAAATGTGCCGTGAGTTACAACCGTCTTATTTCTCAGCCGCAGCAGGTCCCCAACTTCCTGTCGACAAAACAGGAAGCACAAAGCTGACAACATTGAGTTGCATCAAACTGCATTCTCTGGTACCTTTGAGCTGTTCCATCTAGAGAAACATAAAAGGTTTCATCTGGAACTCAGCACAGAAGCAGGTTGGGTTTTCAAGTCTGACAAATGATGCTGTTAGCTCAGCTTTACGCCATTAGATTCTACAGTCAATAACACTCGGTCAGGATTTAGTTTAATACTGACTTATCTAATCACTTGGCTAAAAAACAGGATTTCCCCCCCTCTTTTTTTAAACATTCATCATTTTTTGCCAGTTTTTAAAATCCTTTGCAGTCAATTCCTAAGCATTTTTTTTTAAAAAAAAAAAAATCAAAATAGGGACTTGATTTACACATGCACTTCTACTTCTGGAAAAATAAAAACGATGCTTTCAGAGGCTTAAACTATGTTGAAATATTCTCCACCCCATTCCAGTTCACATTTAATTTCCTTTGAAATTTCACTGAAAGGGGAAGAGAATGTCAGTGAAATGTTATTGGGCAAAGTGTGGTTTTCTTGCCCTTCTTCAATTTGCAAAAGGCCCTGTGCGAATGCCGTGTCTTTTCTTGGAGAAATTAACGAAGGAGAAATTTCCTGGCAGTGAAAACAATTAACTAGTTGAACGACTTGCCTCCAGAAGTTGTGGGTGCTCCATCACAAGAGGTTTTTAAGAAGAGGCTAGGCAGCCATTTGTCTGAATTGGTATAGGATCTCCTGCTTTGAGCAAAGGGATGTACTAGAAGACCTCTAAGATCCCTTCCAACTCTGCTATTTTGTTATTCTTGTACAATCCTTAATGGTTTACTCTCTGGCTTTCCTTGCTTCCATTCAATCCCAAAGGACAACATTAACAGAAAACTCTTCTAATGGGGGTTCTTTCAGATGGGGAAACTTGGAATGTTTCAGTGTTAAAGAGAAAACATACATCTTCACTCCAGTTAAGAAAGTCATCTCAAAAACACCAAGAGAAATTTGACAGAAATTCTCAAGCAACCTGAGAATAAGCTTCAAAGAAGGCTCTTCAGCATTAAAAATTAGCACAAATTAACTCGGAAAAGTAACAGGCCAAAGTTATTCAAATAACTACATGTGAATAACCCCATAGTTTTATCTGATATTATTATTATTATTATTATTATTATTATTATTATTATTATTATTATTATTATTATTATTATTATTATTATTATTATTTATTCAATTTATATACCGCCCTTCTCCTATTGGACTCAGGGCGGTGCACAGCCAAGGATAAAAGTGCTCATATTTTTATATGGGTAGATATGAAAGGAGATTCTAATTGAAGTTTCAAAAGGATATTTGGGATAGATCAAAGGAGAATCAGTCTCATCTATTTCTAAAGCTTCTAAAAGCTTTGTCTTTTTTTAATAACAGAGTTGTAGGCCTTAGAAATAGAATTATTTTGCCTCTGACTAACTAATCACTGCAGGACCATAAGTGTTACCTTCATGTCTTACATGTTTAATTATCTCATTTGTGGTCCTCTGCATACGTGATGAAACTTCACAAATTACTGATATTCTTGCTTATCGCTTTGACCCCCCCCATCAAAATGTATAAATGTACTACAGTGGTCTAATATGATCTAGTTTTTACCTTAAACTAAGCTATAAGAAAGGCGTTCATGTGTTGTGTGAATCCAAACAAGAAATAAACTATCTATCTTTAAATTATCTGCAGTACTCATTTTTATGAGTATCCGCAAAGGCATTTTTTTAAAAAAATAAAGCAATAGTAGGAAAGATCAAAATCTTTTATATCGTCTTTGACTCTGAAACTTGTGACGTTCTATAAATTTAGGTGCTTTCCTGCCATCCTAGGATTACTGGTTTTATTTTTATTTTATTTTATTTGCATGCTTTGCATATATCACTTGATATTTTCCTTTTCTGCACTCAAGATACTCAGCGGTAAAGTTTAGTTCCTTCCCACCCACCCCTGCTATTGTCTTCTCTAACTTTTTTTTTTAAGAGGCCCGCAGTCGGTGTTTCCACATACAGAAAGGATGTTTGGCTTGTTCTCAGAAATAGTGGTTGCTTTGAGAGGAACCATTTTCTCTTCTTGTTTTACAAACGCATTTTAATTCGTTATTCAATGCACCGGTTTTAAAACAGAGAAAGAACCCACGTTGAGGTTCACGCTCATCATGTTTTCGCCATCTCAAAAAGGAAAAACTTAATTCTCTAAAAACTGGCTATAAAGCCTGCCCTGGGGGGAACGGTGGGGGTATGGTTTACATTCAGCATTGAACTGGGTCCTGTTAGGATCTCAACTCTTTCAAAGCAACCTCACTGATACCACTGCAGTCACTGGCATTTTGTTGGTGGGGAGGGGGTTCCCACATGCAGGCCCAACTCATTTTGTTGGGGACATTTGGGGAGGGGCTTGCCATGGGCTCAGGGCCAACTATTGTCCTGTTTTTTTCCCCCTTCCCTTAACGATTTGGTTCCTTTTCCTGGCTTTACATGCCTTGACCACTTTTAGTTCGGTGGCTTCGGCCCAGTCTCACATGTCCCTGGCTTAACCAACAGTCGCTTTGCTTTCACAGTTATGATGCTCCTCTCCCAATGTACTTAGTAGTGATGCCTCCCCCCCTCACCCACACCCACTGTCACTTGTGAAAGCCAAATCTGGCTCTAGGCCTGCCTCAGTTTACCTTCTCTATCTATCTATCTATCTATCTATCTATCTATCTATCTATCTATCTATCTATCGATCTGTCTATCATCTATCTATCATCTATCTATCTGTCTATCAACTATCTATCTACCTACCTCCCTATCATCTATCTATCTATCTATCTATCTGTCCATCATCTATCTATCTACCTACCTACCTATCATCTATCTACCTATCATCTACCTACCTACCTATCATCTATCTATCTATCTCTGTCTGTCTGTCTGTCTGTCTAGCTACCTACCTATCATCTATCTACCTACCTATCATCTATCTATCTATCTCTGTCTGTCTGTCTGTCTGTCTGTCTAGCTACCTACCTATCATCTATCTACCTACCTATCTATCATCTGTCTATCATGTCTACCTCCCTATCATCTATCTACCTACCTCCCTATCATCTATCTACCTACCTCCCTATCATCTATCTACCTACCTACCTATCATCTATCTACCTCCCTCCCTATCATCTATCTATCTATCTGTCCATCATCTATCTACCTACCTACCTATCATCTATCTACCTATCATCTACCTACCTACCTATCATCTATCTATCTCTGTCTGTCTGTCTGTCTGTCTAGCTACCTACCTATCATCTACCTACCTACCTATCATCTATCTATCTATCTCTGTCTGTCTGTCTGTCTGCCTGTCTAGCTACCTACCTATCATCTATCTACCTACCTATCTATCATCTGTCTATCATGTCTACCTCCCTATCATCTATCTACCTACCTCCCTATCATCTATCTACCTCCCTCCCTATCATCTATCTACCTACCTACCTATCATCTATCTACCTATCATCTACCTACCTACCTATCATCTATCTATCTCTGTCTGTCTGTCTGTCTGTCTAGCTACCTACCTATCATCTACCTACCTACCTATCATCTATCTATCTATCTCTGTCTGTCTGTCTGTCTGCCTGTCTAGCTACCTACCTATCATCTATCTACCTACCTATCTATCATCTGTCTATCATGTCTACCTCCCTATCATCTATCTACCTACCTACCTATCATCTATCTACCTATCTGCTTACCTACCTACCTATTTTATCTACTCTATCTATCTACCTACCTACCTATCTAGGTAGGTAGGTAGGTAAGCAGGCAAATACATGGATTTATGGCGGTAGTTCAGGCCTTTGGGCCTGACAAATCTAGCTTTCGGCCCTGCCTCAGTTTACCTTCCTTATTTATTTATTTATTTATTTATTTATTTATTTATTTATGTTTGTTTGTTTGTTTGTTTGTTTGTTTTATTTAGCTAGCTAGTTAGCTAGCGTATGACAAATACATGGACTTATGGTGGTAGTTCAGGCCTTTGGGCCTGACAAATCTGGCTTTAGGCCCTGCCTCAGTTTACCTTCCCTATTTATTTATTTATTTATTTTATTTTATTTATTTAGCTAGCTAGCTAGCTAGCCTATGGCAAATACATGTACTTATGGTGGTAGTTCAGGCCTTTGGGCCTGATAAGGCCCGTTTTGTTTATCCGTTGCCAGGCGTTTAGAGAGCCGGGAGTTCTACAAAGAACTCTTGCCTGCCAACTGCCATTAACTGCCAATTCTTCAATGTGGCCTGCCTGCCAGCTGTTACTAGTCCTTTGGTTCACACTACTGTGCTATCCAGGGTGCTATTCAGGGGGAACTAACGTCACACACACACCCAATTCACACCTTGCCAATAAGCAACCGAGCCAGAAGATCATCGAATGGTTTTTTGTTTTTTTTTAAGCCATCCTCTTCCTTAGACTACTTTGAGACTTTGCTTCAGAGTTTGATAGTTTTTTAATGGCTGAAATGTTTTTTTCAGGCCGTTCCTCTGGAGTCAAATTACGTATTTTTCCCCCCCTGGGCCTGCAGCAGCTATATGGCTTAGGGGTATCTTCAGCCGGGTAGATTTTCAACAGCTCTTATGGACGCTTCAAGCCATTCTTGTGGGGTCAAACAGCAAGTTTTTGGGCCTGCAACAGCAATATGACTTAGGGATATCTTCACCCAATCATCAATATGGCCCTCAAATTCTTCTGGATGTTTTTGTTGGTGTTTTATCCAGGCATCTGGAATCCGTACTCCTAAGGATTCCGACTGGCTTGTAAAAAATCTGCTTTCATGCTTTTTAGGCATTTATTAAGCCCTCCCAAAACATTTCGCCTAGAGTTTTTAGTTTGTAGATTTTCTAACGCCACTTTCAGCCATTGTTTTTTAATGCCCTATCCCAGTCCACGATGCTTCGTTGTTGCTTTTTTTACAATGTTCTCACTGGCTTTGTGGTATTTTACCTATAGTTTTTTTTTCTTTTTTTCTGGGCACTCACAAAGACTATTTTGAACTCTCTACTTCTAGACGATACAACCTGGCCCTTGTATATCAATGGGCAACAGGCTTTATTGCTGAGTTGTTTCTCTCCATGTTTGGCAATTTTTTTAGCCCCTTCCGTCCACCAGAAGCTTGTCTTACCTGAGTGTTTGAAGGTGGCAGGACTTCAGTCTCATGAAGGTTGGGTCCCTCTTTCAACTCTCTGATCGTCTGCTCATTATCAGGACAATCCTGTTTGAAGTACTTCCTTGGTGGAGGTTTGGGTTTGAATGACCTGGGTTTTCTAACCAGGATCTCCGTGCTTTTTTTAGTCGTGTGTGACGAAAGGGGACCGACGCCTTGAGACACTGGTGGGGAAGGCTCATTTCGCAAACTCATTTCAGAAAATGAATGTCGGGAGCCCGGTGGCTGTGTAATTGCTACATCCAGATGATGTTCTTTTCCTTGGCCGTTGGTCAACTGATAAAGAAAGCCATTTCCACAAGATGACCTGGGGTTGTAACTGCTATCGCTGCTGGAACGGATCATTGGCTTTTGAGAAGGATGGCTGAGGTGAGCGTCATTCTTCTCCAAGTATTTTTCACAGGGAGCTTTCTTAAGCCAACTTCCACCTACATAGAAAGCAGAACACGACACAGTCAAACGCTGCAGAGAAAGAGATACGAGATAATGGCTAAAATCCAAAGACCTTCATAAATAGTTCTGTGCACCCCAAAGTGCCTAGGATTTGTGTCAGGACTTCAGTAGCCTCACACAGCCACTTGCACGGCAAAACAGGAGAATGCAAAAAGTCTATGTCTGTCATGCCCCCATCGGAGCCTGAATCTGTGGGAGAAGATGAGCTGGAACCTGAGCCGACAGAGATTGAGAGGGCGGCTTCATTGTCTTTGGAAGAAAATGGGGAAGGCCAGGGGCTTTCAGGATTAGGACAGATTGTAGGCAGGGAGGAACAGAGGCAGGATGAACATGAGAGACAGAGCTCAGAGGAGGAGCAAGGACCAGCCCCTCCTGATCCAAGGGCTTGGAGAGTGGAGAGAAAGCGTGAACAGCACAGATTGAGCAGGCTACTCGGGAGAAGAGTGCCCCGCCCATCTTCACAAGGCACACCTGGGGAATGAGACTTAAGGAGATGCTGTGGGGAGGGGCATTTGTCGAGAACAAATGCTGAGTTCCTGAAGTGTTGTGTGCCGATGTTTGAACTTTCCAAGAGTCCTTGCATTCCTTCTAGTGTTCTGGACTAATTACCTGGATTACCTGGATCTTTTGCTTCCTGAACTCTTTGATTTTCCCTTGATTTGCCAAATACATTTGGATTTATTGCTGTGCAGCCTTGGGGCAGACAGCATTGGGCTGGACTAATTGCAGCCAGAGGCTGCTTGAGGTTTTATGGGGGTTTGTTATCACTCTGCTCTGGGACTTGCCAGAAATGTGGGAGCGTTTGGGGAAATTTGGAGCAATAAAGGAGTGATCTGAACTGCCAGATGTTTGTGTTATCTCTGTGTCATGCCCTGGGTCATCACAAGGTCATTACCTGGGAAGCTCCACAAATCACTGTATCATCATCTCCTTTAATGACCCCATAATCCCTTGCAGAGTGGAGTCTGGGCAACTGAATGGAGCTGAGTGTTTACTGGCTGGATGCCCTTCCTGTTGCCAATGTAGAGTTTTGTTCAGCAGATATATTCTCATCGTGCCCAGAGAGAGAAACATCTGCCTCCACCTAGGATTGAACTCACAGCCTCCTGATTATGAGGCAAGAGCTCCACTTCTTAGCCACTGTACCACTCTCACAAATCACTGTATGTCAAGGAATTAATCTAAATTCCTTCTCGCTATTGATAACTGTCCAGTATGGCATTGATTTTACCTTATACTCCTCTTAAAATGAATGACTGCTTTATGAATACAAAAATAACAGCCACCTTTACTTTTTTACTTCTATTACAATTACTCAAAAAACAATTAAGGTTTTCTTGGTGAAGGTGAAGCTGATGGTTCCTATCAGGAGGAGAGTAATTTCTTATTTTGCGGTCTGAAAGTCTGAAAGTCTCAGAGTTTTGATGCAACGATATTATCAAAGAAGATGCATTTCATTTCAATCCAATGTTTCTGGCTTTGGATGAACTGGAGAAGGTTGCATATTACAAAATAGGGTTATTATATGCTGAAAGTTCTAACTCTCTTTTACAGGTCCAGATTGAGGAAAGTGTTGGACTGTATTTTTAAAACTGCAGCTTATTATTGTTTGTTATTTTGTCCCAGAAGATCCCATTCTCTCTCTGTGGTATCTGGGTAACACGTTGATGGACCACAAAGGTCTCTACGCTGATTTGGCCGGGTTGGGTACTTCAAAAAACATAGCAAATCCTTTATATCTAAACTGAGGGGAATTCCTTACCTTCTGCATTCCAGTGGAATTTGTCTCTTTCCAACTTGTTGCTTTCCATGGCACTGAAAACGGCATCCTTTAGCTGCTGTTCAGACACCTACAATAGGCCCCAAACCAGGATGAAAACTTTAAAGTTTGACAAAAGTCTGTTTTTATTTCCATTTCTGCAATACTTCGTAATCATACTTTGAAGTCTCCCCTGGAACTATGGGTGGGTTTCACTATTAAATTCTGAAATTCAGCCTTTTTGCCCAAGGTTTAAGTAAAGATATCTAAAGGGGGTTACTCAATACTTCATGCCAAGACTTGTTAACAAGTCAACTGTTTGACTTTTCATTTGACCTAATGCAAATTGACCATCTGCAATTCTTCCAGGAAAATTTTATATACAACTTTGGATCCAAAAACAGCAGTATATTTCAGAAAATACAGTATTGGGGCTTCTTAAACATAGCTTCTTAAAACCACTGCATCTTTTCCCCAGAAAAGAGATGCAGCTGCTTTAAGGAGTTTCACAGAGTTGCTCTATGCTTGTCTGACGCACTCCAGAGCATCTTTACCCTTTCAGCTTTGAAGTGCTACACAATATTAATTGTAAGTAGTAAGAATTAAGCTATCTGGTTGCTGTTAAGGGACAAAACAATGAAAGAAAGAGAATGGCCAAGAAGTTCTAAAGATGGCGATAGACACCTTTGCAAGCATATAGGCCTCAGCAGGTGCCTGATGAAACTCAGATCTGACTTAGGTTCTCCACAATAAAAAGACTTTTCCAACAAGTCATCTTCGTATTTGAGTAAGGGGGCTTTTTTTGGTTTTGAGGGAAAGGTTATATTGACAGTTGTCCCAGTGCTTGGAGATCATTAAAGTATATACAGTAAATTTCATTCACTTTCCATCTTACCTGTGGATCAGGATGCCTGCTAACGATAATTTGCACAATGCCAGGATTGCAGTGACTTAGGACAGCGTGAACTTCACTAAGGGTCATTGTTTGAACGGATGCCTCGTTGATTTCCACTATTTCATCTCCCCCTCTTCCAGAAGATTGCCATTAAAAACAGAAAAACAAGTGTTAACCCTAGCATGGTCAACAATGTATATTTTGGTAAACCTGAAACATTACCCGTGTCGTTTCTATTGGCTTCTCTACTTTCAAACGAGCAATCCATATATAGGCAAATTAAGGCAACGAGTTTCAAGTTCTTTAGGTCACATTCTTTTTGATATGTGATTTGTTTGACAGGTCTCTTTCGTGAAATCCGGGTCCAACTTTGTTGATTGCTTTGGAAACAACTATAGGATGTCTTATTTATTTGAAAATCACCTCTCACATTTACTTTATCTGAGGCTAAAATTGAACTGCTTCTGGTTTAGTTTTAGTTTTTTGTTTTTTAAATTTGATTTATATGCCGCCCTTCTCCGGAGACTCAGGGCGGCTTACAATGCGCTAAGCAATAGCCTTCATCCTTATTATATATTTTATACAAAGTCAGCTTATTGCCCCCACAATCTGGGTCCTCAATTTACCTACCTTAGAAAGGATGGAAGGCTGAGTCAACCTTGAGCCTGGCGAGATTCGAACCTGCAGTAATTGCAGGCAGCTGGTCTTAATAACAGGGTGCTTTAGACCACTGTACTACCAAGGCTCCTTAGTTGGTTGGGTCACTGTGTTAATATAACAATAGCACCGAGATTTATATGTCACTTTATAGTATTTTACAGCACTTTCTGGGCAGTTTACAATGTCAGCATATTGCCCCAGAGAATCTGGGTCCTTATATGACATACTAATCCACCTCCCACTGCATTTAAGTGTGTTATGTGCAGAAGTTCATCGGCAGTTGTCTCCAGGGGTGCAATCTACTTACCTTCCTTACTGGTTCGGAAGCGCACATGCCATACATGTCACATGCGCACGCAGACCTTCTGCACATGCACAGAAGGTAAAAAACACATTACTTCCTGGGTAAAACCAGGAAATAATGACACCCGGGCAGGTGGGCGGAGCTTTGCTCCACCATCGCTACCGGATCGCTGAACGACCGGCCAAGATCGCTACCAGTTTGGGCGATCCGGTCCGATCTGTGAGGATTTCACCCCTAGTTGTCTCTCTCTTTCAGGAGGCAGCAAATTTTAGAAAACAAATCATGGAATACAGTCTCTCTGCATCTTATATTAGCTCTAATCTTGCCCTGTTTCACTGAAGCGCAAAACAAATGGAGGCTCAGCTGAACAGAAAGGGTTAGACCAAGACTGACTCATAGCATAGAGAAAGGATACACAGGCTCCTCTTCTTGGTTTCATCTTACTTAACTACTTCTCTAAACTTTCTCCGGATGCTCTGCTTTACAAGAAACAGAGCCTTGACCCAGAATTTAGCAGCTATATTGTGCTTACAGTTTCTTTCTTTGTTGCAGCCTGGTCTTTCACTTCGCAGGGGAAATTAAATATTGAGACATTTCAAGTTTAATTATGGAAGAAAGGAAAGGAAAAAGTGGGAAGGGAAGGGAAGGGAAGGGAAGGGAAGGGAGAAAAAAAGGGAGAAAGAAAGAAAGAGAGAGAGAGAGAAAGAGAAAGAAAGAAAGAAAGAAAGAAAGAAAGAAAAGAAAAGAAAAGAAAGAAGAAGGAAGGAAGGAAGGAAGGAAGGAAGGAAGGAAGGAAGGAAGGAAGGAAGGAAGGAAGGAAGGAAGGAAAGATTTTGCAATTGTGTGGATGAATTGAGTTTGCCAATAACGGTTTTAAGGTATGGCCCTTTTTTCCAGGTGAAAAGTTGGATTGACTTTTGAATAACCAATCAAACCTGGCCCTGTAACTTCTCACCTTTTGAAAAAGTAGGAAGTGAATGTCAGAATGCTCTGGAAATTATTCGGCCTCGACATACCTGAGCCTCCCATCCATGTGAGCCACAGAGCCAGGAGAAAGAGTGTGGATGAATATCCCAGAAATGTACCGGGAATAAGGGATGCTGCACAAGCCAATGCCTAAGCCCACGCCAGCCTCTGTGAAAAATACATTAGAAAGATATGGAAAGACATAGAGGAAGCGAGCTATCCAAATGATTCGGAAATGTGCCATTCCCTGTGTCAGTATTGAGCATTAGATTTGCTTCTATCCATTCAGGATTTCTGCATCGATACGTGGTCGCTTGGCCCACATATTGTGCTAAGCTGTGGTTTTGTTTTATCGTGATTTCACATGCCAGAATAGTACACACATATTAAGACATTAAAACTGGTCGGCAAGCCAGAGTAGCTGAGTAGATGTGTTATGCTAGTCAAACAAGTTATTATTATTTTTATGAACCCAGTCATTATAGTAGAATGATTGCTCTCTTGCAACTCCTGCCAAACCAGAAGGGATATTTTGGCACAGCATCACCCAAAAAAAAAAAGAAGGGGGGAAAAATTCAGAGTGACAATATATTTGAGCCAAGTCTATTCTGGAAACACTTGAGGTTTGGGATTTTTTTGGCGGCAGGGTAGGGATGGGGGAGTCGCTATATTTACCGCTCACCTTTATTTAAGGAAACTTCCATCATGATCCTGTCATTGGGGTTCAGGGGGTTCAGGGGAAACGTCGAGGTGCTTTCTGACCCAAAGGAGCTGTTCTCCTTGGTGATGCACATGCTGGTACTCAGAGAACGGCAAAGGTGAGACGATAAATAGCTGGTGGCAGAAGATGGAGTGCTGAAGCTTGTCCGAACGGTGAGTGTGAGGAGGCCCTTCTTGGCCTGCTAGAAAGAAGGAAGCATTGTGAGAAGGAGGAGGAGGAGAAGGTGGGGGGGGGGGAGGATTAGGTGAAAGAGAAGGGGAAGGAGAAGCAGGGGAAGGGAAAGGACAAGAGGAGAGAGGAGGAGGAGGAAGAGAAATACATGAAAGAGAAGGGAAAGGACAAGAGGAGGAAGAGGAAGAGAAATACATGAAAGAGAAGGGGAAAGACAAGAGGAAAGAGGAGCAGGAAGAAGAGGAGGACTACATGAAAGAGAAGGGGAAGGAGAAGCAGTGGAAGGGAAGGGAAGGGAAAGGACAAGAGGAGTAGGAAGAGAAATACAAGAGAGAGAAGGGGAAGGACAGGAGAGAGGAGAGAGGAGGAGGAGGAGGAGGAAGAGGAGGATTATGTGAAAAAGAAGGGGAAGGAGAAGCAGTGGAAGGGGAAGGGGAAGGACAGGAGGACAAGGAGGAAGAGAAATACATGAAAGAGAAGGGGAAGGACAAGAGGAGAGAGGAGGAGGAAGAGAACATAGGGGGAGGATTACGTGAAAGAGAAGGGGAAAGAGAAGCAGTGGAAGGAGAAGGGAAAGGATAAGAGGAGGAGGAAGAAGAGGAAGAGGAGGATTACGTGAAAGAGAAGGGGAAGGAGAAGCAGGGAAGAGGAAGGGCAAGAGAAGGAGAGAGGAAGAGGAGAAGAGGAATACATGAAAGAGAAGGGGAAGGAGAAGCAGGGGGAGGACAACAAAAAGAGGAGGAGGAGGAGGAAGAAGAAGAAGAAAAGGAGGAGGAGAATTCTTACAGGAAAACATTGCATAGAGCCATAACCTTAAATTTCTGCAAAGCTTCATGGTGTGTGAGTCCATGCATTGATTCTCCATTCAATTCTAGGATTTCATCTCCTGTTACATTGAAATAAACAATCTCATTAGCTAATTTTTGGCCCCCAGCATTTCATCAACTTTTCACCAGTCGAGGTTCACCTACCATCCCCCACACATGAATTTCCCCCATTGGATAGCTGTACGTAAGGTCAAACCCATTAAAGCCACTATTTCCCTCCCCCCACCCGCCAAGATAGATATTTCAGATGTTTACAGGACCTGGAGACGATTCCCTTCTGTAAGCCAAACTGTCTAGTTTCAACTCATTCAAATACAGGGACGGCGTTATCCTACCTTCCTGTAACCTTCCATCCGCAGCAGCTGCTCCTCCAGGAAAGATTGTCTTCACATAGATGCCAATGGGGCCATAAATGCTGTCCTGACCACCCACAATGCTGAAACCCAGTCCCTAATGAGGGTGAACAGAGGGAGCATTTTTACTTGATTAATCACCTGCTCCTTTGACTAACTGCTTAAACGAGCAATCAAAACACTTTTTTTGTTGTTGTTTGTGAAAAGGTCTTGGAGGAAAAAAAATGTTTTTATTGGCCCTCAACTCTGAAAGGCACTGGGAATTACTTCTTAAAACAGCTATAGATGGACCCATGTTCCTGTTGGTTCATGATGGTTTTCCATGCATTCAAGTTAGAGATCATTCAAATTCCTCATGTTTCAGTAATACTTAAAATCTATGTTTGGGGGGGGGGGGAAGGGAGAGAATTTCTTGCTTCCGGTTTATAATTAGGATGGACTTTTATTTTGGAATGGAGGAAAGGTCTGATTCATCACAGAATTAATAGAATAGAATAGAATAGAATAGAATAGAATAGAATAGAATAGAATAGAATAGAATAGAATAGAATAGAATAGAATGTAGAGTAGAGTAGAGTAGAGTAGAGTAGAGTAGAGTAGAGTAGAGTAGAGTAGAATAGAATAGAATAGAATAGAATAGAATAGAATAGAATAGAATAGAATAGAACAGAACAGAACAGAATAGAATAGAATAGAACAGAATAGAATAGAACAGAATTCTTTATTGGCCAAGTGTGATTGGACACACAAGGAATTTGTCTTGGTGCATATGCTCTCAGAGTACATAAAAGAAAAGATACATTCGTCAAGAATCATAAGTAGCCAATTGCAGAAGCATGTACAAAGTAGAGGTCCATTTTTGGATGGTTACTTTTTATGCCTTTTTGGGAACAATGAGGATAACAGTATAATACTGCTGTTATTGCACTGAGACCCTGATCTGTTAGGATGGAAGAGCAGTCTTGAAATTTTAAACAGAAATGAAATCTTCCAGGACATGATGCAATTCTCCATCCAGACTGGGGTTTCTCAACCTTGACAAGTTGAAGACGTGTGGACTTTGATTCCCAGAATTCCTCTGTTACATGGCTGGGGAATTCTGGGAGTTGAAGTCTACAGGTCGTCAAATAGCCCAGACTGAGAAACATTGCCATAGACCATGGCTGTCAAACTCGCCACCCGTGGGCCAGATACGTCATGTGTGACCACGCCCATGCCCCATTTAGCGAAGGGGAGAAAAGTCACGATACATCATGTGATGATGCCTTGACGACATGAGTTTGACACCCCTGCTGTAGACCGATCTTTCCCTGAAAGGAAGAATGGAGTTTTAAAATTTTGACTTCAGACAACCTTTTTTTGCCCCAGCGTTCATCAACAAAGATGATTAGGGGACTGGAGGCTAAAATATATGGAGAACGGTTGCAGGAACTGGGTATGTCTATAGTCTGATGAAAAGAAGGACTAGGGGAGACATGATAGCAGTGTTCCGATATCTCAGGGGCTGCCAGAAAGAAGAGGGAGTCAAGCTATTCTCCTGAGGGCAGGACAAGAAGCAATGGGTGGAAACTAATCAAGGGGAGAAGCAACCTAGAACTAAGGAGAAATTTTCTGACAGTTAGAACAATTAATCAGTGGAACAACTTGCCTCCAGAAGTTGTGAATGCTCCAACACTGGAAGTTTTTAAGAAGATGTTGGATAACCATTTGTCTGGTGTAGGGTTTCCTGCCTAAGCAGGGGGTTGGACTAGAAGGCCTCCAAGATCCCTTCCAACTCAACTCAACTCAACTCAACTCAACTCAACTCAACTCTTCTCTTCTCTTCTCTTCTCTTCTCTTCTCTTCTCTTCTCTTCTCTTCTCTTCTCTTCTCTTCTCTTCTCTTCCCTTCCCTTCCCTTCCCTTCCCTTCCCTTCCCTTCCATTCCATTCCATTCTATTCTATTCTAAATATGCATTATCCAAGGAAAGACATATAACAAAGCAAACCGCTCACCTTCCCTTGACCTTTCATTAAAACAATGTTGGAGATCATAGAAGCCTGTAAACCCGAAGATGTGGACATGAGGTGGGCAGAACTTAGTGAGCGAGATGACCTGGAAAGAGGCTACAGTTGAAACAAACAGCAAGGAAAAGTTAATATCATACTGGAGAATTTTTTAAAAATATATATATATATATATTTTCATTTCACTTATCACAATTTTGGCCTACAATGGGAGTGATGCATTATGTCAGGGGTCGTCAAAGTACGGCCCGCCGAAGCCATTAATCAGGCCCGTGCAGGACCACAAGGCTGCCCCGACCACATTCACCCCACCTACCCGCCGGCCCCCAACTGCCTTCTGGAGGACGAGGCAAAAAACGGGATGCGCGGAGGCCCCAGGAGGCCAAAAACGGGCCCGTTTTTGGCCTTCCAGCCTCCAGATAGAGAGAGGGAGGGAAGGACACACACACACACACACACACACACACACACACAGAAGTCCCTCACTCTCCCCCCCCAGGCAGCCACATCCCTTCCCTAACTTGCTTTCCACGTCCAGGAGCATAACAAATTAAAGTTTAAATTGTGTGTATTGTTTAATGGACTGCTAAATTGGCCACACCCACCCATCACATGACCACCTACTCACACCCACCCGATCACATGACCACCTAGCTACGCCCATCCAGCAGGTCCAGCCCCCCCCAACCGTCTGAGGGACCGTGAATTGGCCCCCTGTTTAAAAAGTTTGAGGACCCCTGCATTAGATGCCGGTAATATATCCTTCATTATTCTTCATCATCAGGTTCCGAATGGCTGTATTGCATCAACAACATCTCCTTTGTTAGTGTCCTGCAGAGAATTGATATTCTGCCCTTTCCCCCTATTTTTATCATTCAACAGATGACGAGAGGGTTTGCTTTTAGAAATCTTTTTGAGAGAAGGAGAATTTCCTTGGAGTGAAACGCACATGGCTGGAGGGTTCTGTTCCTGCGTTTATTTAATTAGGAAGTCACCCAAGGATGTGTATTAATGGCCAAGGAAATTCCTAATTATATCAATGCAAAAAACACCGCACATAACAAATTATCTTCAGTTGAACAAAACTCGCTCTTCACCAGTCTCCAAGGCAGTTAGAGGGGTGTCCTGCCCTTGAGAAACTGCTTGGAAAAAAACTCTCCTTTCCTTGCATAAATTCAGGAAAAAAACTTACCCACCCAATTTTGGGGTGGAGAATTCCTAAATGCCACCTGGGCTCAGACCTTATTTCAATCCTAACTTGCTCATCCAGCAACTAAACAGTTCTAACCAACTCTACAAACAGAGCATCGTGTGCATTTTCCCTGATGGATTTACAGTAAAGAAAGGTGGAACAAACATCATTCGGAGATGCAGGTGATGTTCTCCTCTCCTTGGTCCATGGAAGTGACCTCATCCTTCTGAGGTCCAGGAACTTCTGGAAAACAGGCTGCTTTGTTGCAGGGAAGCATTAGATGCTCGTTTTGGAGGCGTAACGAGGAAGGAAATGTTTGGCCTGAAAGCTGCATTCCATCTGTATTGTCGTTTCTTGACTGTCCCACACACATTATATGGAGCACTATAGTCTGGTGGGTTTCCTTTTTCCTCTTACCTTGACAGCTGCTTTTCCTGCTGCATTCTCCAGCTGTTGAGAGAATGACTTTCTGTTGCTATAAAGGGACTGTCTGTACCGAGAGGTTGACTTCTTGACCGTAGAACTATCAACATCTCCTATCCAGTACGGACTAGCACCTTAAAGGGGTGGGGAGAGAGAGAGGGGGGGGGGAAAGCAGATTGAATTGAATTGAATTGGATACTTTGTTTGGCCAAGTGAGTTTAGACATGCAAGGAATTTGTCCCCGGTGCAGAAGCTCTCAGTAGACATGCAAGCAGCAGAATCATCATCTTCATCTTCTTCTCCTTCATCATCATCATCATCCCAATAAGAGGAAGTAGTAAAGAAGATACTAAGAAGGATAAATAATAATATTACTGCAGTCATACTTCATGAATAAATACATATCTTGATGGACTTGAACATTGGGCGCTATCTAATAAAATGAAATTCAATGGTGAAAAAAAGTAAGGTTCTACATTTAGGCAAAAAAAAAAAAAACCAAAATGCACAGGTACCGTATATGTGGGACCTTGCTCAATAGTAGTAACTGCGAGAGGGATCTTGGAGTCCTAGTGGACAACCATTTAAATAGGAGCCAGCCGTGTGCAGCAGCTGCCAAAAAAAGCCAACACAGTTCTAGGCTGCATAAACAGAGGGATAGAATCAAGATCACGTGAAGTGTTAATACCCCTTTATAATGCCTTGGTAAGGCTACACTTGGAATACTGCATTCAGTTTTGGTTGCCACAATGTAAAAAAGATGTTGAGACTCTAGAAAGAGTGCAGAGAAGAGCAACAAAGAGGATTAAGGGACTGGAGGCTAAAACAGAGGAACAATAATTGCAGGAACTGGGTGTGTCTAGTTTAATGAAAAGAAGGATTAGGGGAGACATGATAGCAGTCTTCCAATATCTCAGGGGTTGCCACAAAGAAGAGGGAGTCAAGCTATTCTTCAAAGCATCTGAGGGCAGGACAAGAAGCAATGGGTGGAAACTAATCAAGGAGAGAAGCAACTGAGAACTAAGGAGAAATTTCCTGACAGTGAGAACAATTAACCAGTGGAACAACTTGCCTCCAGAAGTTGTGAATGCTCCAACACTGGAAGTTTTTAAGAAGAGATTGGACAACCATTTGTCTGAAGTGGTGTAGGGTTTCCTGCCTAAGCAGGGGGTTGGACTAGAAGACCTCCAAGGTCCCTTCCCACTCTGTTATTCTATTCTATTCTATTCTATTCTATTCTATTCTATTCTATTCTATTCTATTCTATTCTATTCTATTCTATTCTATTCTATTCTATTCTATATAGACATTAGACTATATTGTGAGAATTAGGTGTTCAGCAGAGTGGGTGGCATGGGGGGGGGGGGGAAACTGTCCCTGTGTCTAAATGTCTATGGAGATTCTCAGTCTCATCTGGAGCTGAAGAAGCTTCTTGGATGAGAAGCGAAACGTCTTCAAAGAAAAAACAAAAAGGCCAGTTGCCTCTTGAAAAAAAAAACACCTTTGGGACGTCCCTGTGTCTAGTTGTTTTGGCCTGCAATGCCCTGTAGCGCCATCTCGAGGAGAAGAGTTGAAAGAGTTTATGTCCAGGATGTGAGGAATCCGCAGATATTTTCTCAGCCACCCCCCCCCCACCTCCCTTCTGGCCCAGACGATATACAGGCAATTGAAATTGTTCTTTCTGCAGTCCAAAACGATCAGTTGGAGTCTGTGCCTGTCCTGTTTGGTTGCTGTACCAAACCAGAACATTGTAGAAGTACAAACGATAACATTCAACTATTCTTCTGTAAAACTGTGTCAGCTGCTCCTGGGATAGTTTGAACTTCCTGAGCGGACACAGGAAGACATTCTTTGTTGTGTCTTTTTAATGATGGTTCTGATGTTGGATTAAAGGTAAAAGGTAAAGGTTCCCCTCGCACATATGTGTTAGTCATTCCCGACTCTAGGGGGCAGTGCTCATCTCCGTTTCAAAGCCGAAGAACCAGCGCTGTCCGAAGAGGTCTCCGTGGTCATGTGGCCGGCATGACTAAACGCCAAAGGCTCACGGAACGCTGTTACCTTCCCACCAAAGGTGGTCCCTATTTTTCTACTTGCATTTTTTACCTGCTTTCGAACTGCTAGGTTGGCAGAAGCTGGACAAGTAACGGGAGCTCACCCCGTTACGCGGCACTAGGGATTCGAACTGCTGAACTGCCGACCTTTCGATTGACAAGCTCACGTCTTAGCCACTGAGCCACCACATCCCTGATGTTGGATTATAGGACCCAAAAACATGAAGAAATCTAGTGCTGATCCTGTGCCGAATATAGTAAGAGGTAGAATAGAAGGGCTTCTATCCTAAAATCTCGTCTCTGCAGTTTTAAGCATGGTAGGGATAAACAACTCGGTTGCGTTTACTTCTGCTTCGTTTCTTGCTTGCCAATTAGGGGGGAGGGAAGGAGAACGTGGGGGGGGGGACTCAGGGATGTGGTGCCTTAGCCGGCCAGCCATAACATCTACCAGCCGGAGTGAGAACCAAGGTCATGTCAATGGACACCTGTTGAAGTTGAGTGGGATACTGTAAATTCCCCATTTCCTCCCAATCAGCTGGGACTCGGGAGGCAGAGAATAGATGGGGGCGGGGCCAGCCAGAGGTGGTATTTACCGGTTCTCTGAACTACTCAAAATTTCCTCTACTGGTTCTCCAGAACTGGTCAGAACCTGCTGAATACCATCTCTGGACACAAGAGCTCATCCACCTCTAATTTCTGGTAGGCGTTGGGGGCGTGGCTTGGTGGGCGTGGTGTGGCTTGGTGGGCATGGCTTTGTGGGCATGGCAGGGGAAGGATACTGTAAAATCTCCATTCCCACCCCACTCCAGGGGAAGGATGCTGCAAAATCTCTATTTCCTCCTGATCAGCTGGGACTCGGGAAGCAGAGAATAGATGGGGGCGGGGCCAGTCAGAGGTGGTATTTACCAGTTCTCCGAACTACTCAAAATTTCCACTACCGGTTCTCCAGAACTGGTCAGAACCCGCTGAAACCCACCTCTGGTCTTGAACTTGAACAAAGCATCAAGAGTCCTGACTTCCCTGAGTTCATTACTCGGAATGATGACAGTGCATGCATCTGGACATAGCCTAAACTGCAGAAACTTACTGGTTGAATTGCTGCGAGTCCGCTGGCATTTGGCTTTGGTCTGCAGAACGGATCCATTCGGCAGGTTGTGTTTAGGAGGCTGCTCCGTGTGAGGACAACTGGATGATTCCTGGGAGAATTTGGGGAGAAAACGCACAAGTTCTTAAGTCTCTGCAACGATTTCAAAAGCAGGCTGTGCGTTTCCGTCAAAATTCAACCCCTACGTATACAACTGGAGCCCACTCTGGCATTAGTCTAAAACGTGAACCACCCCTTTTAAACTAAATCAAGGTGTTTTTTTTTTCAAACTTGGCAACTTGAAGATGTGAGGACTTCAAACACCCAGAATTCCGCAGCCAGCCAGCACTGGGGAAAAACACTGAGCTAACTGGTAGCGGGAGAAAAGATGGAACCCCTCCCCACTTCTTAGTCATATCCAGGTAAGGAGCTCTGAATGGGCAGACTCTAATATTAAGCTTTTGTGTGTTAAAAATGGAGGAACCAGTTCCGTTTGGACCAATGAGGTTCAGAGCCCACTGCAGACACAAACTGCACGGGTTTCTGCAGTTCGGAGAACCCCCAAATCCCACTCTTGGCTGGCCCCGCCCTGCCCACCCCACCCTTCCCCTCCCAGGAGTCCCCATGCAGCCCGTTTTGGATGCAGGTAAGTGCAGGGCATGCTCGGAGGCTTGGGGAGGGCGAAAAATAGGCCTACTGGAAGTTCGGGAATGCCAGAAACGGGCCCGTTTCCAGCCTCCAGAGAGCCTCCGGAGCCTGGGGAGGCCGTTTTTGCCCTCCCAGAGACTCAAGGAAAGCCTCTGGAGCCCAGGGAGGACAAAAATGCCCCCCCCAGTAGTGCAGGAGGCTGACTAGACCACGCCCAACATGACCACACCCACCAAGCAACTGGGCAGAGAACCCCTTGCTAAAATTTTTGAAGATGACCCCTGGCCTTACACAAACGGAAATTTGTCCCTTGGCTAATTGGAAGGCTATGAACAAGACGGCGCAGGCATACAGCAAAAATCTATTCTAGGCCCCTCATTGACATGTCCCTGCCCTGTAGGAAATTTCAGATTTAAAATCAGTAACAGGCAACACCGATAAGGAAGAGAACCAACCGGCAACTAATGAAATACTGAGGGGGGTCCTTGCTGCTTTCTGAATTGCTTGTTTTCTTGCCGACGTTTTATTACCCAAACTAGGTAACATCATCAGGGCTGGTCAGGGCTAGTTAAATACTGTACAATGGGAATAGGCACAACTGTGTGTGCTTTAAGTGGTGGCCATTGCTTTGCTCATGCAACCTTGGAAGGGATGAGTAAATGAATGGCGATCAATAGTAGCCAGAGGTCGCTGCAGTCCGATCATTCACCAGTCATTTGCAGGAATATCAGAGAGAAGAACAAATGTTACTCGTGGGTGTGAGGTACATTTAGGATTAATAATAATAACTTTATTGTCATTGTATGTGTATACATAGTATACCCATACAATGAAATTCACTTAACACCCAAAGACTAGGTCCAACACACATAACAATCCCCAAACACCCACCCACCCACCACAAATTCCCCACCCCTAAACCACCCAAACATCCACACAACAGACCAAGTAATGCTGTCCAACAGCTCACTTGATGGTGGCCCTTTAGTTCATTGTTGAGTGCAATTATAGCTCTGGGATAAAAACGATTCAGAAAACGTGTGGTCTGAGTTTTAATTGTTCTGTATCTTCTTCCAGAAAGCAACAGTCCAAAGAGATTGTAAGCAGGATGGGAAGAGTCTCTGAGAATGTTATGCAACTTCCTCAAACAACGAGATGCAAAGATGTCATCCAGGGCTGATAGCTGGAGCCCGATGATATTCTGGGCAGTTTTAATGATTCTCCGTAGAGCTTTTTTGTCCGCTGCAGAGCTGCTCCCGTACCATGCAAGAATGCCGTATGTCAGGACACTCTCAATGGTGCTGCGATGGTAGGACAGAAGTAGATGCTGAGATAGATTTATCTTCCTGAGCATTCTCAGGAAGTACAGCCTCTTCTGTGCCTTCTTCACAAGCATGTTAGCATTCATAGTCCATGAGAGGTCCTCCGAGATATAAATGCCCAGAAATTTAAAACTACCCACCCTTTCCATCTCCTCACCATTTATGTACAATGGTAGATGTACATCTCTCTTCCTCCTGAAGTCAATTATAAATTCTTTAGTTTTTTTGGTGTTAAGTGTAAGATTACTTTCTTTACACCACAATGTCAGCCCTTTCTGTAAGCAGATTAGTTCTTCCAAAATCTGGAGCTGTTCCCTTGTCATAGAGCATTCTTCTTAAATGCTGAGTTCCTTGCTCCTACAGCAGATGGCGTCTTCATTAAATCAGCTGAACTTTGCCGTTAATCTTCCCCGATGACTGAAGGAATATTTTTACTCTTTTCTCTTCTGGAGCTGCTCCTCTATTGCAGGGCAGGTAGAAGTTAAACTGGTGAAGCTTCCTTCCCAGAGGTTGATGCAGAGGTAGGATTCATTTACCTTCCCTACCGGTTCGGAAATGTGAGCGCACACAGTCACCACTACCGGTTCAACAGAACCGGCTGAATCCCACCTCTGGGTTGATGTAGCAGGGAGGAAAGTTGTCCCTCTTGGAATCCTATGAGCTGTTTGACAGCTAAAAGCACAGGTATGTGCCAGAGGGGAAAATGGAAAAGCTTTCGTTTTTTCGACCCGAATATAGATACAATCCCTACAGCTTTGTGTTCAATAAAAATCAGCGCTCTTGGAAGCTGCTAAAGAAATCAGGGGGGCTCCTAAATATCTTAAGGGGGTTAGGGGGGGCTCCTAAATATCAGAACTCTTTGGTCTTGCCGTTCTCTGACTTGTTTTATTTCTTCTAGAGCAGTACCACACACACACACCCAACCTTTTGGGCCGCAGGGACCGGTTCCACGGAGATAAGTTTTTCCACGGACCGGAGGGGCCATTGTTTCAACTTGCTGTCTGCATCCCACGGATGGGGCTTCGCTTGTTTGCGTGGCCCGGTTTCTGCCATGCGGCAGACTGGTGCCATTCCGTGGACTGGGGGTTGGGGACAATTGTTCTAGAGAGAAGAAAGAACCCCTGGACCTACCCTGCCCTTTTGGACAGCGGAAACAATGGGCAAAATGAAAAGAGACCTCATTTCAGAAGCCTACCGCCAGCCCTAAGTGGAACAGAGAAATAGCGCTAGCACTAATGATGTTACCTAGTTTGGGTAGTGAAACTCCTGCAAGAAAAGCACCAAGCTCAGAGACCACCAAGGACTCCTCCTCCTCCTCCTCCCCCTCCCCCTCCTCCTCCTCTTCCTCCCCCCTGCAAATCTCACTCCTTACTAGCACTGATGATGTTACCTAGTTTGGTTAGTGAAACTCCTGCAAGAAAAGCACCAAGCTCAGAGACCACCGAGGACTCTCTGACTCCTCTGACTCCTCCTCCTCCTACCTGCAAATCTCACTTCTTATTATTCTCCTTTATTGGAACAGAGACGTCTCAATTACTCCACTTACCTTATTAGCGATCACTAAATTAACCAAGCCTCTGGCAGACTGGATGAGCGATTCAGCCTCTTTGCTGGAGAGCTCTTTAAGGGGTTGCCCGTTGACTGTTAAAAGCTCATCACCAGGGCTTAGACGACCATCCCTTGAAAAGAAAAGGAAAAAAGAAAAAACAAAAGACAACAATAGGCCTGCAGGACTGTGAACGAGTGTCATCAGCTCCCTGCAGCTGCTTCAAAGGGGGTCCCTGCTTTTTGAGCTGCTGTTGCTTCTGTTCAGGTTATATTTACATTTGCAAACCACAAGACCGTGGCCAAATTATTTTCAAGCAAACATTGCTCTCAGATCACAGCCAAGAAATATTTAGGGGGGCTAATAAACAAGCTTCTGTTTTTTTTTCTCAAACAATTTTATTAAGAATTACAAATAGAAAGAATAAAAACTAATATCAACTACAAAAGAAAAAAGTGTAGGGAAGGAAGGAAGGAAGGAAGGAAGGAAGGAAGGAAGGAAGGAAGGAAGGAAGGAAGGAAGGGAGGAAGGAAACTTCCCCTTTCACCCCATCAAATAAAAACATTTTATAGCATTACTCTCTTCATCCCATAACTCATCTCTTAATTAAAAATCCAAAAGTTTCATCATTTGTTCTTTATCAGCAAAAATTCGGTAAGAGAGACCAGATATAACTAATTTTTTATTGTAACCCTGGTCAAATAAGCCAGCCTTGCATTCCTGCCCTGAACTTTCGACAGTCTTACTTTTTGACCCTTCTAAATCTAGTCCCAGAGCTTGTTTCCTGTTAATCTTGTTTTTGACCCCCCAAATTTTTCAGAACTTTGACAGACCTCCTTGGTACATCCAGTAAATAGAATTTGTTTGTTTTAATTACTTCTCATAAAATCATTTAATGGACCTCTTATGTAGGTCCAGTAAGGCAAAACAACAACAACAACAAAAAAAAAAACCCTCCAATAATTCTGATTTTTTTGTAACTAGCCTGAAGTCATAGGAAGGAACATGTGATAATGAAGCATTTCACATATTTATTTATCCTTTCCTATATATACCCTTGCTGAGAATGTTTACAAATATTCTGATTTCTCTGTTGGTGTAGTGGAGCTCTAGGAGAGGACAGTGCTTCCATGGTAAAAGCAAATTGCAATACTAATTTCCTTTCTTGGGTAACAGCTTGAGTGGGGGAGGAAGGCTATCTACGACACAGACTGTTGTGACCCGCCAGCGGCATGCATAGCTTGTGGCTGATCCCAATGATGAGGAGGCTGGTGTGGTGTCGCGCCAGCAGCCTGTGCAGCCGGCGCTCACGTCAGACAGCGAGGAGGCTGAAGAGGATGTGGTGCCAGAGGCAGAGACTCAGCCTGGGCCTTCAGAACCTCCAGAGGCTCCTTCAAGTGGAGAGAGCGAAGTGGAGGAGCCTCTCCTCAATGCTCGAGCACGCAGGGCTGCCAAAAGGCAGGAGTGGCTACTCAGGAGGAGGAGGTCTCCTCGAGAGTAAGGCTTGGGGCTAATTGGCCACTCCCTTAGCCTATTTAAGTCACACGCAGTTAGCCATTGTTGCTGGAAACAATGTTTAATTATTACGCAGAGCATTTTGGAGAGTGAGTTTCTCATCACATTTTGGTTTCTGGGCTGGTTGCCAACCTTTGTCGGACTTTGTTTATTCTTTATACTTTATAGCAGGCTGATAAGGACATTTGCACTGAAAGCCTGCATTTTGAAAGGGGTCTGTTTGTAATAAACGGAGTTTTTGGAGCTTGGTGTATGTCACACTCCTTGGGATCCGGAACTGGGGCAGAACATAGACCTCCTCAATCTGCTCATTGAGATGAGACATATATAAGCTTGCAAGGTGAACTGCAGAAGGGGAGAACTACAAACTATTTATATATAATTACACTATATCGTAATATCTCTGCTGAATAATGTGCATAAGAAAATATCCTGCTTATACAGTGACCATCACTATCTGATTCGTTGCACAAATTTTTTTTACAGAAAGTGGCTATATAGTCACTCTACCTTCCTACTCAGTGTAAGATCTATAGGATTAGGTGTAAGCTGCAACATCCAGGACTGGTTACCTCTTTCAACCTCTTTTCAAATGCCTCCAGCCAAGAGGAGACCCACAAGATTATTCCTGGAGAAGCTTCTCCTGACATCTTCCCTGCAACGCTTTCTACACAGTGTTAACAGAATAACAGAGTTGGAAGGGACCTTGGAGGTCTTCTAGTCCAAACTCCTGCTCAAGTAGGAGATCCTATGCCCGTGATGGCGAACCTATGGCACGCGTGCCGGAAATGGCACACAGAGCCATCTCTCTGGGCACACCAGCCGTCGCCCGCTGCTCTTCCAGGTTCTGGCCAGCAGGTCTCTGCCAGAAACCGGAAGACCAGGTGAATGGTGCACATGCGCACGCCAGAAACTGGAAGACCAAGTAACCACCGCCTGCATGCATGCTGGGGAACTACTCTTCCGGTTTCTTGTGCTCCTGCATGTGCGTGCCAGGGAGTGGTTCTTCCGGTTTCTGGTGCTCCCCCATGTGCATGTGCGCGCTCCCGTTTCGGCACTCGGTGACAAAAAGGTTCACCAACACTGTCCTATGCCATTTCAGACAAATGGCTGTCCAGTCTCTGTCCAATCTCTAGGGTTGAAGCGCCCACAACTCCTGGAGGCAAGTTGTTCCACTGATTAATTGCTCTAACCGTTAGAAAATTTCTCCTTAGTTCTAGGTTGGTTCTCAACTTGATTTCTTTCCATCCCTGGCTTCTCATCCTGCTCCCATGGGTCAAGAGAGTACAGTTTTCTTTATCATCCAGGAAAAAAAATTCTCCCGAAATGTGAAGTTTGTTATTATCTCCCTCCTGAATTAAGTCATTTTTGTCACTGCGTTCTTGTATTTGTCAGCTGGGCTCCCATTCTGAGACTTACGGTAGACTGATCTGAGTCTTATCGCTGAACCACTGCGCATGTCCACATTCTCTTTTTTTTTCTTTCTTTTGTTCGTCTGCCAGAACTTCTGCCGGCAAGGCAGGGAAGTTTGCCAAGATGTAATTAATATCTAGTAAGATTGTTTTTTTATTTCTTTATAATAAAATGTGTTTCTTAGAATATATCCCGGCTTATTTTCTCTTAAAGTATGCTGCAAAGGAAAGCCACGGTCCGTCTCTAATTAAGTACAATTACCCACAAGGGGGGGAACGGGATTTATACACCCTGACAATTTTCACTTCTCTTAGGTAAGTAAGAAGGTAGGGTATACATTTCAATGTCATCGTCGTTAACGCCATCACCAAGGAGCTAAATGAGTATGGTTATGTGGCTTCCTGATGGAATTTTGTAACATACCTCTGAGCTGCTCCCCCGTCAATCACGTGGCTGACCATGAACTCTTTACCAAAAGCAGAGCCACTGGAAGTCCTGCAGACTTGAATTCCCAGCCCCGTATTCCCGGTGGCAATGCAGAGTTTCCAAATGCAGCTGTCCTGGTTGGGAAGACATGAAGAAACTTAAAAACCCATCAATCCAGCTTCCATTACTTTGTACCTCCTAGTTAGGTTGGGCTACAGCTTCCAACATCCTCAGCTCTGATGACCAATGCTGTGGACAATGCCATGGACCACAGAGCTGGCCTAGACTGAGAAACTCATTGCCCAGACCCCAGCTTCCTCCTGTTCTGTGTGCTATTGCAATAGCTTTTCATCACAGCCGTTCTCTTGTTCCTTTTCCAAGCTGAAAGAACCCGATAGAGATGCAACATCCTGAGTATATAATCTGTGCTGCCGGTTTAAATGCAATCCCCACCACCAGATTCCCATGTTTGGAAGGCAGCTCACATGTGATAGAAGGCGAGGGGGGGGGAGACAACCCCCTTATCCAGAGCTGCAGTGGTGCAGTGGTCAGAGTACTGTACTGCAGGCTACTTCTGCAGACTGCCGGCTGCCTGCAATTTGGCACTTCAAATCTCACCAGGCTCAAGGTTGACTCGGCCTTCCATCCTTCCGAGGTGGGTCAAATGAGGACCCAGATTGTTTGGGGCAAGAGGCTGACTCTGTAAACCGCTTAGAGAGGGCTGTAAAGCACTGTAAAGTGGTATATAAGTCTAAGTACTATTGCTATCATTCTTAATTCACAATCAAGACTCTTGTCTACATGGGGTCCATCTTTTTTTAATATTCTCATGTAAAGTTTGGAATGTGGCTTTTTTGGAGTAGATCTTTACTTGAACTAGTAAACCACCACCACCAAAAAAAAAAAGGAAGGTAGACAGCTAACAGGTTGGGTGACAGATATGGAGAAGACAGTTGTATATTATAAGGATTTGCTTTGAATACTCGACTCTTTTTTATGCTAAGAAAACAAATATAAACAACTTTTTGAGCCCCAGACCAACACAAATTACTTTTAGATTTTACTCTAATGAGCCACGGTGGCGCAGTGGTTAGAGTGCAGGCTACTTCTGCTGACTGCCGGCTGCCTCCAATTTGGCAGTTCAAATCCCACCAGGCTCAAGGGTGACTCAGCCTTCCATCCTTCCAAGGTGGGTCAAATGAGGACCCAGATTGTTGGGGGCAATAGGTTGATTCTGTAAACTGCTTAGAGAGGGCTGGAAAGCTCTCTAATTCCCTTCCCCTCCCTCCCTCCCTCCCTCCCTCCCTTCCTTCCTTCCTTCCTTCCTTCCTTCCTTCCTTGTGGTTACAATGCAGTATAGCAGGCTAACTCTGCTCATATTGCCAGGAGTTTGATTCCTGACTGGCTCAAAGTTGACTCAGCCTTCTGCCCTTCCGAGTTGGGTCAAATAGGACCCAGATTGTTGGGGGCAAGAGGCTGACTCTGTAAACCACTTAGAGAGAGCTGTAAAAGCACCGTGAAGCTGTATACAAGCCTAAGAGCTATTGCTATTTCTATCCAAGCATTGCAAATGCCAGGCAAACAGAGGCACGGACCTTCTTCCTACCTTGATAAAGAACTTTCTCTTCATGTTCTTACAGCTGTCACTGGCACTGGTCCTCATCTGCACCATGCTGGCAATCACCAGAGGATCGGATGTGGCGTCTTGGCTAGGCGCGGGGCAGGCCAGCTGAAGTTGAGGGCATGGCTCTTTCTGACTCCAGCTGGCTTGGCTCTCAAAAGGGTTGGCATATTTATCATCCGGGCTCGAGCCATCGTCGCTGGTCTTGCCGTTGCAGAGGATGAGCGACCGGGAAATGGAGCGGAGCGTTTTGGATTTCCTCCCCTTGGCGCTATTGTGCCGTTCCATCGTTGGAGACCCAGGAAATGGCGGTCAATTGGTCATGCCGGTTGAGTTCACTTCCTCCAGTGCCTGCAACGGAAGATCCAGATGGAAGAGAAATGCAAGGGAGGGGGCAGTGGGTGGGCATGAGAAAAAGAAACTCATCAGCAAAACTGTTTCATCTTTCTAAACCACCCACCTCTAGATTTCATTAAAGAACAAGAAGCCTTCAATTCCAAACCAGCAAGTCACAAGGCATCACATTGATAATAGCTCTGTGTATTCTTTTTTTTTTTTTTTTTTAAGTTAGACATATTTCTCATTCATCTCCCTGGTTGTTATTTTTTCTACCCCAACTCTCTGAAAAAAAAAATCGAAACCCTATTCATGCAACTTGTTTAGCTTTGTTGCAGGATTAAGCCATTTTCTGGCTTCCCACATGACATTAAACCAGAAGCTAACCAGCCTTTTCCAGTTCATACAGACCAGAACTTGAAAACTACATATATATATACGCTACATATATATATAGGCTATCTACCTACCTATCTATCTATCTATCTATCTATCTATCTATCTATCTATCTATTTATTGGCTTCAAGTTCCTGATGGTGTAGCAGTAAATATTGGTCTTTCCAGACGAGAGTCTAGCCTTAGAAAAGGGTATGGAGTATAATTTAAAAGCCATGCGAGTTTTGGGTGGATAGTAAGACTGAAAACACACACGTTCATGTTAACTTTCTTAGTGGGCTTCCTGTGTTGTGTGAATTGGTTTCCAAGTTCAGTGTTCAGCGCTGAAAACAGATGGCCTGGGGAAGTTGTGTGCTCATAGTCACCGGAGAAATATAAACACAGACTGAATGGCCATCTGTCAAAAATGGTATAATTGCAGGATTTCTGGATGGAGAAGTTTGAATAAACTTCAAGATCCAACTGAATATGTCAAAACAAAGGAGCTTTCTCTTTTACTGTTCTTCACAAAGTAAAATATAAATTGAAACTTGCCTTTTGGAAATGTTGGAGAATCGCAGTATGTTCCCTATTATAAAAATTGTCTCCATAACATTGAAGAAACCAGATCAACAGAAGATAGTCTCGTGTAGCAAAACTGGATCTCTTGCCTCTTGTAATCTTTGCTAAATGTACAGATCATCTCTAAATCCTACATAATCATCCTGGTTTTCTAAAAGATACCTTATTGCAAATAGAAATGAATCCTTCTGACCATAAATCAAATCATATCAAATCAAATCCCCTTGATAGATAAATCAAATCAAAAAATTTTAAAAAATAATAAAAATCATGATTTATAAAATAAACGATTTATAAAAATCATACCTCAAATAATAAACCAAGTCCATCTGATCAGAAATCAAAGCTACAGAATTATCTACAAGAGGAACATCGGGGGGGGGGGGATAACCGTGTCTTGAAGCCCCCCCCCAGCCATTTTCTTCAACTGGGTTCAGTCCATCTTTCCAAGATCTTAACAGGTGATGAAAGGAATTGAGGAGGGGGGAATGATCAATGGGCTTGGCGGGAAAGGAAAAAGATGAAGATCAAATGCTATAGAAGAAAAGATGGATGCAAGATAAGAGCAGAAGGGAAGTTTGAAAGAATAGAATAGAATTCTTGATTGGCCAAGTGTGATTGGACACACAAGAAATTTGCCTTCGGTGCATACGCTCTCAGTGTACATAAGGAGAATAAAATACATTCATCAAGAATAAAAAGATACAACACTTAGTGATAGTCAAGGTTACTAATAAGCTATCAAATCGTACTAGGAAACAAAAACAATATAAATTGGAAGATACAAGCAACACGGTTATAGTCATAAGTGGGAAGAGATTGATACTAGGAAGGAAGAGAAGAAGAATAGTAATACAGTCTTAGTAAATTATTTGACAGTGTTGTGGGAATTAGTTGTTAAGCAGAGCGATGGCATTCGGGAGAAAAAGCATATTTAGGCGGAATAAAGCCCTTTTCCTCCTAATGACTTGGCTTGGAAAACTTCTTTATCCGACAGGTTGAGGTGGGCTGGGAAACCCCCTCCCAACCCAACCCATCCTTTGGGCTGGTCTAACACAAAATGAAAACATTTCACTGGGTTGTTATACGGAATGGGGGAGAATCTAGGTTTTAAACAGGAGGAGGGGAGGGGGAAATAATCCATCTCATGTTATTACACCCCCCCCACCCCCACCCCTTCACAAATCTGCAGCCATGCACCTACCACGAGGGCCCACGCGAGCAAAAGAGTCCCGCTTGTGAACCAACCAACCTGATGCTTCTCCAAAAGTGGGGGAAGTCAGTCCACCTGACCCATAAGCAACGCTTTTTAGACTCCACTGACCAGCACAGCGTGTCCCACTCGCTGCAGTTTGGTTCTCTTTTTCCTGTCCTTCCCCCCCAACCCTTGGCTTGCCAAGGAACAAAGCTCTCGCTTGCCTTGTTTTGGTAATCCAAACCAAATGTTAACTGGTTTGGCTGATCTCTCTCTCTCTCTCTCTCTCATCCCCCCTCCTTCCTCCTCCCTCGTTTTTGTGCTAAATCACACACACACACACACACACACACCAACCTGTTTTGTTCCTGCAAGTAGTAAATACAATAAACGATGCGCCAGGAAAAGAAGACCAAACCCCCTTCCCTCCTTCCCATTTGGTTCCCATTTGGAGGGACCCCTTGAGAAAAGCGTAAAAACTGTTCCTGCGCCCAGCGCCAGGCCAAAATGCAAGAGAGTTAAGGAAGCTGCGGGGGAAAAGCCTTTAGATCTCTTCTAAAGGCTTTCCCTTAAGGAAGGAACACGAGGGTTTTTTTTTTTTTTCCGCCGATTGGCTCAAAAGCAGATGCCGAGGCAACCTCTCGCATCTCATTCCGATGGGCTCGGCGGCTGGCAGCCTTCCCTGCCTTTTGGATCCTTCTCCTCCTTCCCTCGATCCCATGGAAAAAGCATCAGCTGCGTCTTCAAAGCATCTAGGGAGTCCATAGGTTGTTTTTTTTTTCCTCCCCTCCCCATCCGATCCTTTTCTTGCAGTGGGGAAAGGAAAGCATCCCTAACCCCTCTTTTCTTTAAAAATAATAAATAAAAAAAGGAAAACATTGAAAAGGGACTTACGACGAAGCTGGGGAGGGAAAAAAACCCATCAGACTCCTTCAGAAGGCTGTTTGTCTTCGCCGGCCTGGCAGATAGACTCAAATGCAATAATTGGAAACACACCCTCCGACCGTCACATGACTTTATTTCAGTAATTCTCTACAGGGTATATAGAGACTAAAGAGGACTCGGCTATTGTTTCTGGACTGCAAAAAGAGGCAGCGGTAACAATAATAATAAGAATCACACAAGGTCTGAGAAATGCGCGCCGGTCAAGGTATCCCTCCAGATGCTTGCTCCTCTCCAGATGCTGCTCCTCTCCACGCCGGGAGTGATCGGCTGCATATTTCTCGGTTATAAATCAAGGGTGTGCACAGCTTGCCGAGGGTAGACAGTTTCCCCTCCATCCCCACCAGCTCCCTCAAGGTCGCTTCTGCAACCCTCTGCTTGCCAATTTTTAGCCAAGGGACTAAGGAACGAAAGGGAGCGACTTCGCTGGTTTTCCACCACGTCCTCAGCCGGGGCTGGGCTGAGATGGAGCCAGCCAGGGCTGCCAACCGAGGCTGCTCGTCTGCCTTCTTTCCCCCCTCCCCCATTTAGATGTCGCTTCCGAGGCGGGCAGAGTGCCTAGGTTGTGATGCGTCTCCGTTGCGCATTTTTAATTTGGCCATGGTTGTTGTTTTCTTTCTTTCTTTCTTTTTTCATTCACATCAGGGGTGTCTTCAAGGTGTGGTCCAAAAAGTCAGGATAATAGGCAACCAGGGTGTGTTTGAAACCCTGCCCAATTTTTTTAGGGGTTGGTGCATAGACATCCTTGATTCCCAAGGAAATCACTATCCCCTAAAGCAGTGGTGAAATCCAATTTTTTTTTTTTACTACCGGTTATGTGGGCGTGGCTTAGTGGACGTGGCGTGGCTTGGTGGGCGTGGCAGGGGAAGGATATTGCAAAATCTCCATTCCTTCCCCACTCCAGGGGAAGGATACTGCAAAATCCCCATTCCTGGGGGAAGGATATTGCAAAATCTCCATTCCTTCCCCACTCCAGGGGGAAGGATACTGCAAAATCCCCATTCCTGGGGGGAAGGATATTGCAAAATCTCCATTCCCATTCTGCTCCAGGGGAAGGATACTACAAAATCCCCATTCCCTCCCCACTCCTGGGGGAAGGATATTGCAAAATCTCCATTCCCACCCCACTCGGGGGCCAGCCAGAGGTGGTATTTGCCAGATCTCCGAACTACTCAAAATTTCCACTACCAGTTCTCCAGAATCTGTCAGAACCTGCTGGATTTCACCCCTACCCTAAAGGTGGTGTAACCCTAATTGTGGAATAAACACAATAACAGAATAAGGGTAGGGACCTTGGAGGTCTTCTAGTCCAACCCCCTGATTAATTGTTCTCACTGTCAGGAAGTTTCTCCTTAGTTCTAGTTGCTTTTCTCCTTGATTCATTTCCATCCTTTGCTTCTTGTCCTGCCTTCTGGTGCTTTGGAGAATAGCTTGACCCCCTCTTCTTTGTGGCAGCCTCTCTAATATTGGAATACTGCTACCTTGAACGGATCTGATTATTATGTATTATGCATGGAAGGCCGGGCGCGTGCATGGACAGGTGCGTGCGCACACATTTGCGAACCAGTAGGGAAAGTAAATGAATACCATCCCCGCATATGGCTACCTACAAAAGTTTCAGGTTCATATGTGCTGTGTGAACCCGGGCAATTGTGTTTATTCCATGAACCATGATTAAGCAAATCATCAGTTGAATCCTCCGAGCTCTAGGAAGGAGAGATGGTATATTGGATCATCTGCTCTCCGAGTCCTTTAGCTGGAATCGAAGGGGCCCAGCTCTGCCAAACAAATGCTCTCTGCATTTATAGCCCTTTAGGGATTCTCTCCTTTCCATTTAGGATTCCAGGAATACTGCAAAAGCTGCCCATAAACTGATAGCATTTTTTTTGAGGGAGGGGCCGGCATGTTTGTTGATCTATCACTTACACATACACACGCTGCCCGCCATCAGATTTATGGAGCAGAAAATGTTTATTGTCTGAGGCAGTGACTGTTTCTACCAGGAATTAGGCATGAAAATTAGGCTCATGGCTCCCTTCTGAACCAGCCAAGGGTTTTCGTAGCTGGTGATTCATTTTGTGTGTAGGTGAAATGTGGCAAGCTTTTTTTTTTTGTTGTTTTTCAAGAGGGAGACCGGATAAACCATGTGATGAATAGGAAAGTTTAATACAGGATTGTTAAGCAGTAACAACCACCACCACAACAACAAAGTTGTTGTGACCTAGGCTTATGGAGTCATTACAATTCACAATTAGTCCCCAAAAAAACCCTATTTTATTGTAACAGCTGAGAATTACGTTCATTCCCAGCTGAGTCCCAATTAGTTGCAAAACAAGTCCTTCAGAAGAAGTCCTTCGGGAAAATCACCAACCTTTATCTTCTTTGACACCGTACCAAAGGCCTTAACTTGGCAAAGCCCCATGAAGTTCAGAAACAAAGAGATGCCAACTGGAAACAGAGTTAGCAACGTTGCTTTCCTGCAAAAGGCCCAAGTGCCTTTGTTTCTCTTTTAAGCCTTATGGGAGGGGCCAATCATCTCTAGGCCTTACTCCCGAGTCGTCCCTTTTGCTTTAGCTGCTCTTGCCTTCTGGCAGTTCTGTGCATGCATGCACTAGGAACAGGCTCCTCCTGTTCCTCTGCCTCACTGCTGTCTGACTCTGGAGGCTCTGGAGTCCACGCATAACCCCCAAATGGCCCTGGACCCATCTCTGCCTCCAACACACAGCCCTCATCCGGGCCTTCCCAGACTCCAGGACTTCCTCACTGTCCGACTCTGCTGCCAGCTCCACAGGCTGCTGGCAGACCACAACAAAAATGCAACCGTTCTTTGCATGCAATCACAATGGGCTAAGACATTCCCACTACGATAGGAATGCTACATTTTAATAAAGATTAGACAAAGTGGCTATGTATTTGGAGAATATCTGTGGGAGGATAGAAGGGGAGTTTAAATGTCTTTTAAAAACTGCCAGGCAGGACCAGACTAACCAAGGTCCATCCATCTTAACTTTGGAATGACAGACTGCCTGGGAAATTCTCAGATCCATCATTAAAAAGCTGACTTTGGCTTTTCACCAGTCTCTGGTATACTGTCTTTGAATATGGAGGTTCACGTTTGGCTGCTATGGTTCGACATTCATGGCTAACGCAAATTTTATAAATTGTCTAACATCTTTCCCTTAGGCAAATAAAATATTTCACCTGAAACCTGGTCCACAACTTCAGGAGAAATGAGATGGTAAAACGGGGTGAAATCCAGCAGGTTCTGGCAGGTTCTGGAGAACCGGTAGCGGAAATTTTGAATAGTTCAGAGAACCGACAAATACCACCTCTGGCTGGCCCCAGAGTGGGGTGGGAATGGGGATTTTGCAGTATCCTTCCCCTGGAGTGGGGTGGGAATGGGGATTTTGCAGTATCCTTCACCTGGAGTGGGGAGGGAATGGGGATTTTGCAGTATCCTTCCCCTGGAGTGGGGTGGGAATGGGGATTTTGCAGTATCCTTCCCCTGGAGCGGGGAGGGAATGGGGATTTTGCAGTATCCTTCCCCTGGAGCGGGGAGGGAATGCGGATTTTGCAGTATCCTTCCCCTGCCACGCCCACCAAGCCACACCCATTAAGCCACACCCACCAAGCCATACCCACCAAGCCACACCCACAGAACCGGTAGTAAAAAAATTTGAATTCCACCACTGTGGTAAAATCCAAAGATGAAGAGAGGATAAACCGAACCACTTTCTGTTCAGTGGATGAGATAAGTACAAAATTCTGGCTTATCCATTTCAGAGTTGATCTGTATTGGGACCACCAACCCAATGAAACAGTAAATAACAGCCTCATCAAGGAACTAACAAGAAGAAAATCACACTCCCGACAATACTGACAGAGAAAGCCACTGCATATAAACAGAGAGTAAAACCCCACTCCTTCTAGCACGGATGATGTTACCTAGTTGGGTAATGAAATGCCTGCAGGAAAACAACCAAACTCAGAGAGCATCAAGGACCCCTCGTTTCAACCCTGAGCTACAATATTTGCTTCTATTGATACCACCAATCTCAGAATTGTCAACTAGCACAGTCAATACCCCGTTTATTTAGTGCAATTCGAACTCAGTTCAAACATGAGGGATTATTTTCTGCTACATCTTCCAGCAATACTTTACCAAAACACTGAGGGGTTCACCTTAGATCTTGGCTACACTGAGTGAACTGCTCAAAGTGTACGGGATATAAAATAATCCCATTTCAAGATGATGAAAGTGATGAGCAGCCATTCTTAAAATGGAGGTAAATGGCCTACGGTGGCTCAGTGGCTAAGAGGCTGAGCTTGTCGATTGAAAGGTTGGCAGTTCAGCAGTTCGAATCCCTAGTGCAGTGTAATGGGGTGAGCTCCCTTTACTTGTCCCAGCTTCTGCCAACCTAGCAGTTCGAAAGCACGTAAAAAATGCAAGTAAAAAAATAGGGACCACCTTTGGTGGGAAGGGAACAGTGTTCTGTGCACCTTTGGCATTTACTCATGCCGGCCACAAGACCACGGAAACATCTTCGGACAGTGTTGGCTCTTCGGCTTTGAAACAGAGATGAGCACCGCCCCCTAGAGTCGGGAACGACCGGCACATATGTGCGAGGGGAACCTTTACCTTTAAGTGGCCTCTAAGCTGCATCTGCTCTGAACCCTCTTTCTGGCAATCTCAAAGCCCCCGAGGATGGCCTTGCCACTTCAGCAACCAAATGATACATTTCAACATCCCAATCTTTCATATTTAAAATAGGTGAACACAATAAATGGCTCTGCAGTTGTTGCTGAAATACACCTTTCATCATCCCACACTACTGGTTATGCTAAGCGGGTCTGTTGGGAATTGTGACTTAGCAACATCTGGAAGATTGTATTTTTTTAAAAAAAAACTGTGCACCTTACTTCATTTGTGCAAAGATCCTATATTTACGGGATATATATTTACGGGACCGCTTACTACCACAAACAGCGTCCCACCGGCCAGTACGCTCTCATAGAGAGGGGCTCCTCCGGGTGCCGTCAGCCAAGCAGTGTCGACTGGCGGCCCCCAGGGGGAGGGCCTTCTCTGTGGGGGCACCCACTATCTGGAACAAGCTCCCCCCGGAGATACGGAGGATCCCGGATCTGCGCACTTTCCGCCATGCTCTTAAGACCCTCCTATTCCAGCAAGCCGGCCTGGCCTAATTTTCTCCCCTTTCTTTTAAATTTTTAAATTGAAATTTTAATTTGTTTTAAATTATTGGGATTTTTAATTGTCTTGGGATAAATTATTTAATTTGGTTTTAATTATGTTTCCAACTTTTGTATTTATGTATTTTATTTTGTGCCTGTTCACCGCCCTGAGTCCTTCGGGAGTAGGGCGGTATATAAATTTAATAAAACATAAACATAAACATATTCTCCCCAAAACGAAAAAAAAAAGGAAAAGATGTGTCAAATCCTTCAACCTTTAAATCTGATGATTTGCACCGAATCACCAATGATCCAACGAATAAATGTGGTGAAAAAAAAAAACACTTAAGTAAGCCTCTCGGAATTGGAAATTGCTATCCGTGATGAAATGGTTCTATTTATTTTCTGTACGACCAGTTTTTTTGGATCCAGTCCACTGTATCCACTGACTAAGCTGGCAGTCTTAAATTTGTTGTCCTAAACTAAAAATTTCCCCTAGAAACCACCACATTAAGAAAGAGCATTTGGAGCATTAAAAATTTTCTTCTCTTGTGAAGAATCAAAACATAAAGAGGCCTATGTCAAAGCAGACTAGGCTAAATTTAGCTCACTTTCCCCCCCACCCAAAAAAAGTTTTCCAACACTTAATTCTGCCATCACAGAGAGAGGGGGGTGGGGTGGGGATTTTTTCCTTCTGAGTTGAGAGGCTATAATGGCCTCCGTCTGGGGCTAAATCAGAAGAATTTATAGCGTCTTTGGGAGCTACTGTTATTTCAGCTGCACAGATTTAGCTGTAAGCATTGTTTAATTCTCTGTCGCATGTAATGTGCATTCAGCCAAAAGTGCGTTTCTTATCTTGGATGCAGATTTTAAAATCTGAACCTGTATTTTCATGCATGAGCTTCCATGGGATGGATGGGACCATGACGCAAAAACCATGCCATGTTTGATGACATCATCATGCAAATGATATGATAACCATGACAACATTTGTAACATTTGCACAATGGCATCAATAATACATGTGATATCACTATGGTTTGTATTTGGCACCTACGCAGTGTTCCAATATCTCAGGGGCTGCCACAAAGAAGAGAGAGGCAATAGCAATAGCAATAGCACTTAGACTTGTATACCGCTTCATAGTGCTTTTACAGCCCTCTCTAAGTGGTTTACAGAGTCAGCATATTGCCCCCAACAATCTGGGTCCTCATTTTACCCATCTCGGAAGGATGGAAGGCTAAGCCGGTGAGATTTGAACTGCCGAACTGCAGCTAGCAGTCAGCTGAAGTAGCCTGCAGTACTGCACTCTAACCACTGCGCCACCTCGGCTCTTCATCAACCTGTTTCTCCAAAGCACTGAAGGCAAAACAAGGAACAATGGATGGAAACTAATCAAGGAGAGAAGCGACATAGAACTAAGGAGAAATTTCCTAACAGTGAAAACAATTAACCAGTGGAAAGATTTGCCTTCAGAAGTTGTGGGTGTTAGGAAATGGGTATTACCTACCTTGTTGGGTTGGCAGTATATAAACCATCACTATAGCTTTAAGACTGCTGTATTGCATCATACTGTGTCCTGATTGGTTAGCTCTGTAGCCAATCTCCTTAAGAGGGAGCTAGAAACATGGTTTGTTTCTCTTTGCTGTTCTTGCTCTCTGATATCTCTGTATGCTACTGTTTGCAAATCCAGAAGAACTGTTTATTGTGAATGACTACGACGACTGGTAAGAAGACTTTGTTATTGGATTATCCCTGGACTGTCATTTTGCTATCTACTGCTTTATATGTGTATGACCTGGACTGTTTATTGGACTGTGCCTTACTATTTCCTGAAAGTAAACACAAGTCAGTGTATCTGTGTGTTGACTGCGTTTATTCGTACCTACTCTCAATCGCTTTCATGTACACACCCTTGCTATTCAAGGGTTACTCTGCGAATTCCTTAACAGTGGGTACTCCATCACTGGGGATTTTAAGAAGAGACTGGACAGCCAGTTGTCTGGATTGGTATAGGGTTAGGCTTAATCAGGGCATTGGACTAGAACAGTGCCCCCCCCCAACCTTTTGGGCACCAGAGGCCAGTATCATGGAGAAAGGTTTTTCTGCAGACCGGAAGGAGCATGGTTTTGTGTGTTGCCTGCATCCCATAGATGGGGCTTCACTTGTTTGCGTGGACCAGTTTCTGGCATGCTGTGCTCCGGTGCTGGTCCATGAACCAGGAGTTGGGGACTCCTGGACTAGAAGACCGCTGAGATCCCTTCCAACTCTGTTAATCTAATTTGTTCTGTACTTTCTTATTTGGAATTCCTTGCTTCAGATCAGTTTCTACAGTATCTCAATATTGCTGTCAGAAGCTGTCATGGTTCAACGTGGCAGATGGTTTCTAATTACAGTTAACTGGTACAATTTAGGCACAGCATACACTAATGATTTGACACAAGGATTTTTACTGTAATCCAGTAAATTTGGAGAGCTGGGCCTGAATGCAGTCTTAAAGCGATCGAGCTTTCAACAAGAGTGTTGAGTGAGCCTTGATAGTACAGTGGTTTAGTGCACCCTGTCATTAACACAGCTGCCTGCAATTTCTGCTGGTTCGAATCTCTCCAAGGCTCAAGGTTGACTCAGCCTTCCATCCTTTCTAAGGTAGGTGAAATGAGGACCCAGTTTGTGGGGGCAATAAGCTGACTTTGTATAAATATACAAAAAGTATGAAGGCTATTGCTTAACGCATTGTAAGCCGCCCTGAGTCTCCGGAGAAGGGCGGCATATAAATCAAATTAAAAAAAAAAAAAAGAGTGTTACAGCTGAAGCTGCCATCCACCACCAGAATGTTAGACTAATCCTGGTTAGAGGGATATATTTCTTCTAACAAGGAAACTAAGTCCAACTGGAGGAAAGGAATTCATCCCGCCTCCCAATTCTCCGATCGAACAGTCCAGATTAATCCCTCTGGAGCTCCTTTTCATAGTCATTTTCTCATCCTCGTGTATTTTAGAAGCCTTGGGAAACCGCATCCAAGGACGGGAATTGAGCGGATGTTTTCTGACGCTGAAAATTTGCAAGCTAAAGTTTTGCTTGCTTCGTACGCAAACGTGTTTCCCTCTCCCCCTTTTCCGAAGGATAGAAATATCCCAGCATTCATAAAGGATTTTATTTGGAGGCGGGAGATCCCTGGAACATAGTAAATTTTGTGTATATTTGCGAGCAGACCAATCATTACGGCTGTATGGAAAGAAGCAGGAGGGAGCAGATTCAACTGCTAATTCCACAACAATGTGCCGAAAATCCCCAAATGCTTTCAAGCAAGCCACATAAGCGCTATTTATTTTCTGCTGTACGACACTCTGCACTAAATCACTTACATTTTCTTTGTTTGAAAACCAAAAGGGGAAAAAAACAACAACAACAACAATGCATCACCGGAGAAAGAGAGATGGAGTTGCCTATTTGCACTTACAGGAAGAAAATTACAAATATAATTATAATTCACGTACAAGTTCAGCGTATCTACTCAAGCGGGGAAAACTGGCCGTTGTCAGCCATTTGTTCTACGAGTCTGGTGTCCAGATGCTAAATTTGGGCTAGCAACCATGCCTCCAGCTCTTCTGATTTTGAACTGGATTTGGAGTGGATAAAATTTCAAATGCAATTGGCCTTCCTCCTGAGGATTTCCTGAGTGAGAGGATTTCTCTTGTATTTCTTTTTTTTTTTAAATGGACTTATAGTAAAGCTATTGCCTGCTCACGGTTCTGGATCCATTATGTATCATTATGTTCATGTGGAATTTGACACATTATACGTACTATCTTCCTTGACAGCACGTGCCGAATTCATGATTCATAGATTTCTTTGGTGATCAAAATCACCAAAGAAAGGATCATGCAGCCCTCCAGGGCACAATTCCCGGCTTAACTCATGCTATTATTTTTGTTTTTTTAAAAAAAAATAAGCAAGTGCAACTGTGATAGAGCTTAAGACTGCTATATTTCTCTGGAGAACAGCTGGAGAGTAATAAGACAGATACTAATAAGTAATACGTAATAAGCATACTAAAAAGCAGAGACATCACCCGGCCAACAAAACGGTGGTGGGTTGCTCCTGGTTCACCCTGGTTCGGGCAAACCGGTAGTGGTGGAGGTGGGAGGCTCCACCCACCCACCCAGATGTCATCCAAAACGATCTGCACATGTGCAGAAGCGCCACGTGCTTGCGAACTACCGATAGAGAACCGGTAGGGCCGGGATTTGAAACCCATTACTGCAACAAAAGTGCATATAGTCAAGGCTATGGTTTTCCCAGTTGTAATGTATGGCTGTGAAAGTTGGACCATAAGGAAAGCTGAGCGCCAACGAATTGAGGCTTTTCAACTCTGGTGCTGGAGAAGACTCCTGCGAGTCCCTTGGACTGCAAGGTGATCAAACCGGTCAGTCCTAGAGGAGATCAACCCTGACTGCTCTTTAGAAGGCCAGATCCTGAAGATGAAACTCAGATCCTTTGGCCACCTAATGAGAAGGAAGGACTCACTGGAGAAGAGCCTAATGCTGGGAAAGACTGAGGGCAAAAGAAGAAAGGGACGACAGAGAACGAGGTGGCTGGATGGAGTCACTGAAGCAGTTGGTGTGAGCTTAAATGGACTCCGAGGGATGGTAGAGGACAGGAAGGCCTGGAGGAACGTTGTCCATGGGTTCGCGATGGGTCCAAAACAACTTCACAACTAACAACAACAATAAGACACAATACTAATAATTTTTTTTTCAAAGGATTAAAAAATTGAAGAAGGTATCGACTTATTCTCCAAAGCACCTGAGGGCAGGACAAGAAGGAACGGATGGAAGTTTCTAAAAGAGAAGCGAACTAGAACTAAGGAGAGATTTCCTATCAGTGAGAACAATTAATCAGTGGAATGTCTTGCCTCCAGAAGCTGTGGGTGCTCCATCACCCACAAGAAGAGACTGGACAGCGATTTGACTGGCATGATATAAGCCCTCCTGCCTTGAGCAGAGAGTTGGACTAGATGATCTCCGAGGTCCCTTCTAACCCTACAATTCTATGTTCTGTAGAACTTTCCTGACTAACATCCAGGGATGGGCTTCAAAAATTTTAGCAAGAGGTTGGGTGTGGCCATGGTGGGCATGGCCTAGTTGGCCTCCTGCACCCCGGCACAGGGGAGGGGGGCATTTTTGCCCTCCCCAGGCTCTGGAGGCTTTTCTCAAGCCTCCGGGAGGGCGAAAACAGCCTCCCCAGGCTCTGGGGACCCTCTGGAGGCCAGAAACGGGCCCATTTCTGGCCTTCCTGAACGTCCGATAGGCCCGTTTTTCGCCCTCCCCAAGCCTCCGTGCATGTCCTGCACTTACCTGCATCCAAAACGGGCCGTGTGGGGATTCTTGGGATGGAAGGGGTGGCCAAGGGTGGGATGGCCGGGGCCAGCCAGGAGTGGGATTTGGGGGTTCTCCAATCTGCACAGAATCTTAGCTAGAGGTTCTCCCGAACCCCTGCGAACCCCCAGCAGCCCCACCCCTGCTCACATCCATCTTCCTTGAGGACTTGGATATTGCTGATAAAGCAGGTATCGTTTGACCGATTCTGCTACTGAGGCTGTGGTTAACTTATTTTTTCTAGCACAAGAAGAAATTGAAAATATGAAGCTTTCCTTTGGGGGATTTACTGACTTGCTTCTAGAGAAATAAAAGGAGAGGTGGGGGAATTCAGCCAAACTATTCCACTCTTTTTTTTCCCCCCTTTTTTTCTGGCACACATGGAAAACGCGTTCCACTGTTTAGACAATCTTTTAGCCTCCATGCCTTACCACTCATTGGTTAACCGACTTCTCCTATGTTTATGTAATTGCATGGTTCGCTTCCAATTTGACACCTTAAGGCCTTGCCCAAGGTTGAAATTAAATGATTCATTTATGACTATTTTTGCAAAGAAGGGTGGGCAGGGGTGGGGAGCCCAGCATAGAATTGTTTGCTTTAGCCTTCGTGAAGTCCCCATTCATGGGTGTGTGAAATTCATCAGTGCCTGGGTGGGTGTGGGGGCCAGTGGAAGGGAAAGGAAAGAGGAGGTGTGCCAGCCAGAAGAGAGCAAGATTTTCCTTGGATCTACCCTATTGTGGTGGCACTCAAGTGATACAATTTTAGGAGGCATGTGCAGGCTTTGACTTGGCTAAATTCTCCTTTATCCTCACACAACACACAAATTTAGCTATTTTGAATCTTGTGCTTCTACTGATCCAACAAATGACATTTTGGGGCCGTGAAGGCTTCTATTTCTTCTCCTTCTCCTTTCGTCTTCCTTTAATTATTGTATTAATTTTGTTTTTATCGTCTTGAATTATGAAAGATGGATGTATTGATTTTTTTAAAAAAAAATCTGACAATTTTTAATCCCTATTTTATTTTCTTGTAGTCCACTCTAGGTTACCTCATAAGGAAGGACAATATAAAAATACATTTAGTCATAATAATACCACATAACGAAGACTACCCTGTTTCCCCTATAATAAGACGTCCCCTGATAATAAACCCAATTGGGCTTTTGAGCGCATGCACTAAAATAAGCCCTCTCTGAAAATCAGCCCTTAATTTTGTATTTAATAATGTATTTAATAATGCCTTTAATAATGTATTTAAACACATGCGCAGCTGGTCCCCGCCATTTCCTCTGGATTCTTCCACGTGCCTCAAAATAATAAGACCTCCCTGTAAATAAGGCCAAGCACTTATTTCAGGGTTCAAAAAAATATAAGACAGGGTCTTACTTTTGGGGAAACACGGTAGTAAAAACAAGTCCTCCGTACATTTCTTACAAGATTTCTTCCTGCTTTTTACTCAGATCGTGGTTCTATATTGGTGAGTTAACCGGGTTACTTGAGGGAGATCTTATCTTCTGTTCAATCCAACAGGCTTGGCACATTGTGGTTACCTTCGATTGGACAACATCTTCTCCTGGAAATCTAGAACCATACCTTCTCTGTCATGGCATCTGCCTTCTGGAATAACTCCTACCAAGATGGTATTCTGGACCTGGAGGCCCTTCCTAGACTTGGTTACTTTCCCAGGCTGGATGCTTGGAGCCCCTTGTAGGATCTATATATGTTGCTGTTGGCTGGGTTCACCATCTTCTTTAGTGTTTATTTTATCTGGATTGTATATTGCTGTTTGTTTTCTTGCTGTGAACTGCCCAGGGTTGACTAAACTGAAAATAATCTTCTCTAAGGCCAGATGCAGCCATTTTGCTGCCTAGGGTACAGGGTGGGTTTCAAAACACATCGCTACCGGTTCATTCATGCAACATTTCTGTGCATGCGCAGAAGAGTCCGGCCGGGTGGGCGGAGCCTCCTGTCACCACCACAACTGGTTCGGGTGAACCGGTGTGAACCAGTAGCAACCCACCACTGCTAGGGTAACAGTCGACTGGCTTAATTTGCTCCCATTCCATGCGTAAAAAGAACAAAAACGGGACTCAATTTCATTTCAATATAGGTGAGGAATGGGGTCCACATCAGGGGTGAAATCCAGCAGGTTCTGACAGGTTCTGGAGAACCGGTAGCAGAAATTTTGAGCAGTTCGGAGAACCGGTAGCAGAAATTTTGAGCAGTTCAGAGAACCGGTAGCAGAAATTTTGAGCAGTTCAGAGAATCGGTAGCGGAAATTTTGAGCAGTTCAGAGAATCGGTAGCGGAAATGTTGAGCAGTTCGGAGAACCGGTAGCAGAAATTTTGAGCAGTTCGGAGAATCGGTAGCGGAAATTTTGAGTAGTTCGGAGAACCAGCAAATACCACCTCTGGCTGTCCCCAGAATGGGGTGGGAATGGGGATTTTGCAGTATCCTTCCCCAGGAGTGGGGTGGGAATGGAGATTTTGCAGTATCTTTCCCCTGCCAAGCCCACCAAGCCACACCACGCCCACCAAGCCACTCCCACAGAACAGGTAGTAAAAAAATTCGAATTTCACCACTGGTCCACTTATTATCCAGAATTTTGTGAATGTTTACACAGTGCCTCTCTATTGAGAAAATTGTATACGATCGGCTGTCAGCTAATAAAGCGCTGTTCTCTGGTTCCTGCACCATATTTTGCCAGCTGCTACCCTTCGATTGGCAATATTTGGTACTTCATTCTGTCCAATGGTAGGGCCGTTTTTAGCATATGGACCAGTGGTGGGCTGCCCCCGGTTCGCACCGGTAGTAAAACTGGCAGGAGGCTCCGCCCATCGACCCCAACATCATTAAAAAGCTTCTGCGCATGTGCAGAAGAACGTGAGGCGCACACGAGCAGAATAAGCGCACACAAGCAGAGTAAACTCGCACGCGTGGCCCTGCTGCGAACCGGTAGTAAAGGTAAGTAGAACCCACCCCTGATATGGACAGAGTAGTACCGGTAATAAATCTTTACTGCTGGATGATGTTAATGTTATTATCCTGTAGTTTGATAATCTGGGAAAATAGCTGCCTTGTATCTGCAGAATACAGAAAAAGCCAAGGAAAAAGCAAACAGCAACAATACACTTTGTCATCTCTCACATTCACATTTCAACAGAATTGGTGTAATCTTCTGTTGAGCAAATGGAGACTTAAGAGCATCTGGTCTGGATCAAAACAGTTTCTCAAAACAGCAGATTTGAGAAGAGGCATCCTATCTTTTGCCGATTCCATCTTTAAGTATCATTTAAAAAATACTGACAGAATAACAGAGTTGGAGGGGATCATGAAGGTCTTCTAGTCCAACCCTTTGCTCAGGCAGGAAACCCTACACCACTTCAGACAAATGGTTATCCAACATCTTCTTAAAAACCTCCAGTGTTGGAGCATTCACAACTTCTGGAGACAAGTTGTTCCACTGATTCATTGTTCTAAGTGTTAGGAAATTTCTCCTTAGTTCTAAGTTGCTTCTCTCCTTGATTGGTTTCCACCCATAGCTTCTTATCCTGCCCTCAGGTGCTTTGGAGAATAGGTTGACCTCCCCTCTTCTTTGTGGCAGACTCTTAGATATTGGAAGACTGCTATCATGAAAAAGAGGTTTATTTTATTTGGGGATTTACGTTGTTGTTGTTTTAAAGAAAAAAAAAACTGCTTTTCTGTGCCAAAATGTCCAAAACGTCTATTAAAAGGTGAACCTCACCCAAAAGTCTCACAAGAAAAAAACCATTGAAAGAGGGGAAGAATATTTCAACCTGGAAAAAGTTAAATGCTTCAGACAGCTTTGGTTTTCTGCAGGAACCTTAAGTATATTTTGCCCATCATACAAATGCAACCTCGGTACATTTTTCCTCTCCCGATTCCATAGTTTTCCATCGCAAAAATGGCTTCATGATAGCCTCTAGGCCTCTGTGGGTTGGATACTCCAAAATACAAGTCCTCCTAAAAGAAAACAGTTTCTAACCACACCCTCTTCAGGCTGTGCTGATCCATTTCCCACTTTCTTCACTTAAACTCAGACTAAACAACGCAAGGCTGGCAAATGTGGCAGCTATTTATGGAAAGAATGTACCCATGAAGTCACTAAGGAGATGGATGGACATCTACCAAGGAGGTGGTCTAAGAAGGCAACGTTTCAACCCGGAATTGACAAATGGTTAGCGAAATGAGGCTCCATCTATTCTGCCAGATTCCGTAACTGTCCTTTCCCATTTCAGAGGTGGGGAAAATTCAACCTAAGAGTCTACCTGGTTGTGCTCTCTGCTTTGATTAGGAGATGAATCAAAAGGCAAGGGAAATGGGGAAGCTTCCAAATTAAACTCAATTTTTCAAATAAAAGGAGAATGTAGTTTTGGTGATGTCTTCATGAATTATGGTGGGCACGATGGCTCAGCGGTTAAAGATGCCGAAGTTGTCAGCTGGCAGCCAGGTTCAAGATCCGAGTGCCATATGATGAGGTGAGCTCCCATCGCTTGCCCCAAATCCTACCCACTGAGCAGTTTGAAAGTGTGCAAATGTGCGTAGATAAATAAGTACCACTTCGGTGGGAAGGTAACAGTGTTCTGTGCGCCTCAGAGTATAGTCATGCTGGCCATATGACTACGGCAACGTCCTTGGACAACGCCCGCTTCCTCGGCTAAGAAACAGAGATGAGTATCAAGCAAATGAGCTGAAAAGACTACCAGGAAAAATTGGGAAGGAACCAGTAAGAGATGGGGTTCCAACATTACTTAGTGAGTGACAAAAAATGATAGAATATTTGTAGTTCAGGGTTGAACTGTGAGGTCCTTGGTGTGCTCTCTGAGCTTAGTGGTTTTCTTGCAGACATTTCCTTACCCAACTAGGTAGCATCATCAATGCATCATTAGTGACAAGAAATGTGTAGGAATGCCTTGCCTTGAGTTCAAGGGTGGGCTTCAAAAATTTTAGGAAGGGGTTCTCTGCTTGGTTGCTGGATGGGCGTGGCCATGGTGGGTCTGTCCTAGTCAGCCTCCTGCACCACAGTGGAGGGGCGTTTTTGCCCTCCCCTGGCTCCGGAGGCTCTTTTTGAGCCTCCGAGAGGGCAAAAACAGCCTCCCCAGGCTCCGGCGGCTCTCTGGAGGCCAAAAACGGGCCTGTTTTCAGCCTTCCCGAACTTCCAGTAAGCCCGTTTTTCACCCTCCCCGAGCCTCCAAGTACACCCTGCACTTACCTGCATCCAAAACAGGCTGCATGGGGACTCCTGGGAGGGGCAGGGCAAATTGGGCAGGGCCAACCAGGAGTAGGATTTGGGGGTTCTCCGAACTGCACAGAATCTTAGCTAGAGGTTCTCCCGAACCCCTGCGAGCCCCCAGCAGCCCCACCCCTGCTTGAGTTACACAATCATCTCTTCAATTGTCCACAGCCTTCCTGATTTCCCATCCTTCTCTTCAACCCCGGGAAGAAAATCAGGAAAGGGTTTTTTTTAGGGAGGAGACTTTTTCAAGTGGAAAAGTAGAGACATCCAGAGAGGCTGCGGAAGGATGAAACATGATTGCTAAAAAGCAAGGACACAGCAAGGACAAAAGTTTTTTGTCCCCTCTAGCAAGAAAGGAAGTTCAAAAAACGCCGGCAGAAGAAAATGAAAAACAAATTGTCTGGAAGCTCGAGAACAAGGTAGAAGAACAGAAATATACTTCCCGAGGGAAAGATACTTCGGGGGAATCCAAAAAGATACATTCCAGCACAGTTTCAACCCTACCCAAAATTAATAGAAAGCAACTGAAACATGTTGTAGGTGAACTTAAGGTGATGCAACTTTGAAAGGTTGTGCAGACATGCATAGAGTCTAATTTCTAAATTAACCACTCAAGGAAGGGGTGGGTGGGAAATCTAAGGCATTACTGTGCACTGCTCAGTGGAAACTTCTGCTCAACACACAGCAGTGGTCAGAAAGGAAAAAAAATATACAAGTAGGAAAACAAATCAAAAACAAAACATTAGGTCCACATTAAAAACCAGACTGGGAAGAATAGGGTATATTATTATAACACTGCTAAATAGCTGCACCGTAAGCATTTAGGTTAAAGACATACCTTTAATTCTGGAAAGAAAGAAAGAAAGAAAGAAAGAAAGAAAGAAAGAAAGAAAGAAAGAAAGAAAGAAAGAAAGAAAGAAGGAAGGAAGGAAGGAAGGAAGGAAGGAAGGAAGGAAGGAAGGAAGGAAGGAAGGAAGAAAAAGAAGGGAGGGAGGGAGGGAGGAAGGAAAGAAAGAAAGAAGGAAAGAGAAAAAGAAAGAAAGAAGAAAGAAAGAGGAAGGAAGGAAAGAAGGAAGGGAAGAAGGAAGGAAAGGAAGGAAGGAAGGAAAACTGCTTCTAACTAATGTAAATCTACTGGTTTTTGCTGTTATTGAAAACAAATATTCAGTAAATATTTACACGCAAAGCAGCAGAGTGATATTAATAACAAAGTAATAATAGTCATAATAATAACAATAACAGAGTTGGAAGGGATCTTGGAGGCCATCTAGTCCAACCCCCTGCTCACACAGGAGACCTATACTAGGGATTCAAACCACCGAACTGCTGACTTTTCTGATCGACAAGCTCAGTGTCTTAGCCACTGAGCCACCTAGTCAGGCTAATGATAGCATGAGATTGATGACAAATGACGGATGAGATTGATAATACAGCCATACTACATGGGCAAATACCCTTAGACATAAGACAGTATTGTGGGAATTTAATGAAGGAAAAATTAATGAGGAAATTGGTATCAATTCCCCAAATGCTAACTTGCTGATTTTTTTCATTCAGATTCTTTGGAGATTATTAAGCCATCTAATTACATAGATAGGAGCAAAACTCTTTATCTTTGGGAATTACCTGCCGCTTTGAAAAATGCTTTTGTGGATGCCACACAGTTGAGCATATCTGGATATGGAGCTTGTAGATTTTATGAAAGCGTATTTGTTTCTGTCATAATTAGCGTGTACTTGACAACGCGTGACCTGTTGCATCCTCATTTCACGGATGTTTCCTTACCAGATTCCTCAAATCCTTCAACAATGGCAGAGCTTCTAATGTACTTAAAAAGTTCTTAAAAATTCAGGGAGATATTCAGAGATGCGTCTGCCTTGAATGTTGAACTGCATAGCAGAGTCAAACACCAGGAGCTGACCACAGGAAATCTTTTACATTTTGTATTAACTCATAAAATGCTTTGTGATAATTTTAGGTCATACAACGTTTTTGTAAAATTTGTCAAAGTTCAATTCCAAGGAGGCATGGGTCCTGGATTTTGGACGCATTCTGTAAATTAGCCCATGTGAGGTACCTTGGTTGAAAACATTTTGCCCTGTAATGTACCATTTCGCCCAATATATATATATATATTGAATTAAGGTTAATTCAACTGCCTAACATGCAGGAAGCCCAAGTTTGAATCTGAGTAAGGGTATGGCTAGCTGATGAAAGCTAAAAAGCATGAAATAGATCTATACTAGTCTCCCTTTATTTCTTTATCAGCAAAATATAAATTTGATATATATGTGTGTGTGTGTGTGTGTGTGTGTATCTGTATGTATCTGTATGTATATATATATCACTATCTGCAAAAGACCCCTCACATAAGCCTGATGATGGCAGATGAGATTCTGTCAAAACGTCGCTTCTACCCTTTTAGGGATATGTTCACAATTACACGGGAAGAAACCCGAAATATTAACTGTACACACACACACACACACACACACACACACACACACACAAACATACATACATACATACATACATACATACACAAAGAACCAGAATAGAGCCAACTCCTAAAGAGTTTCTGTAGCAAAAACAAACATTAGTCGGACGGTATAAATGATTACATTTCTCACAGCAAACGCAGTTAGCAAACACACCACGACTGAGCTGGGAACTGAATCGGATGAATCTCACATCACGTACATTGAAATGCTGATTTCGATGCTGAGCAATAACGTTATCTCCCTAATTCCAATATCGGAGAAAAGTTTGCAAGCTGAGCCACATAGGAAATAAACCACTTACCTGGAAATACCGTGATCAGATCTCCAGGGAAGGATGGACCTCTTGAAAGGGCTATCTTTTGTGCTACGGAGGGATTACAGCTAGCTAATGAGATGAGACTAAGAGTGCAGCCATGGTCATCTCACCGTTCACAGAAGTTGCCTCTATAGTTTGGCGAGTTTGAAGCACATTCCCGTGTTTTGCCACTTAACCCGAGAACATCAGCATTCAATACCCAAGTGCCTCCATGTCAGCTGACGTTACCTTCTTGAAGACTACGAGGCAGAAGAATGAGAGAAGATCAGGCATGACTTCGTGTATATATATATATAGTGGGTTTCAATGGAACAGGAACTCCAGTAGTTTTCAGAACTCGTGAAAAGAAACACCAAGTTAGCGCCAGAAGTAAATAATTGCATAAATGTAACTGTGCATAAATAGCACTCTACTTTTTTTTTTAAGTGAGATTTGTGTGTGTGTGGCCTTTATTTGTGCCGCTGAATTAGCATTCAGTTCTAAATCCTCGTTTTATTGCAAAAAAGGGGGGAGCCAAAAAACAATACCGCCCACCGTACCCTGAACGGGCTTATTGCCTACTGTGGAACAAGAACAGTTTTCAGTCCGATTTGTGTCTTTATATAATGGGTAGTTCTTGAAAACTAAACAGCTTGCCGTCGTTGAGCAAGAGGCGTAATGTTCGGCATAAATCAATGTTGCCGACTCGAGTTGGACTTTAGGGAGACTGGGAGGGCAGGGGGGACGGACGCTTCCCGATGCTTGAATGTGTATGTGTATGCATGATGAATGAATTCTTTGTTCAGAAAAAATATATATAATTGCTTGCAGGAGTAGACTGAGTGGGCTTGTGCTCTCTTTCTCTCTCCTTACACGCAGAGTGATGTGCTGTGCAAATGACCAATCTCCCTCTCCTTGCAATTATTCTATGTTACGAAAACCTCTTTTCCTTGGGTCAGTCCTACAATAAGTCAGGGCATCATCTCAGGATCCATTTCAAGGGCTTACTTGAGTTGGAATAGAATAGAGAATACTTTAATTTGGCCAAGTGGGATTTGTTCTGTCCCCGTCACACACGCACACACACCAACAGACGTCCAAGAGTTAAAGACCAAACCAGCTGGCAAAATCCTTTTCCTTATGGTAACGGAACTTGGCAATAACCTAGTGGCTGCTTGCCAAGAGTTTATTACTTACGAAGAGGAGAGATAACTTCTCCCCGCTTCTGGTACATCAAAGGAAACAGCTCAATAATTACAGAGTAAATCAAATCCAAAGATAATCCAGCAAAGTCTATAGCAAAAGTCCGGCAATGCAGAATGGCGTGGAAGCTTTCAGCTTTGTTCGTCACAAGGCTTGACTGGCCACCACGCTCCCTTTTATACCTTGTGGGGTGTGGTCCAGTGACTCAGCCTAATCTCGGGCACGCCTTTTCTTCTGTTGCGCGCGCTTATCTCTGCAACGCTGGCGTGGATCCAGCCAAGACTCATTACCCTCATCACTGTCCACCTGTGGCTGCATGGACGTGCTTGGCCCCGGCCCTATCTCTTGCCCTTCGGCGGACACCAAAGGCATTGCCAGAGAGGAGGGTCCTGGAGAGGGAGGCCTTGCCAACTCCTCTCCTTCACTCTCGGAGTCCTCTCCTGCCGATGACACAGGCTCAGGTAACGGAGCCACAACAGGATTAGACACACAAGGAATGGGTCTCCGATACAGAAGCTCTCAGTGTACGTGCAATGCACCAAAACCATCATCGTCACCAGAGGGATGCAATCAAGATGAAGGGAGGGACTGATACCGCTCTATAAAGCCTTAGTAAGACCGCACCTAAATACTGCATCCAGTTTGGTCATCACACTATAAAAAGGATGTTGAGCAGTGGTGGGATTCAAATAATTTAACAACCGGTTCTCTGCCTTATGACCAGCTGGGTAGGTGTTGCTTGGTGGTCATGTGACCAACTTTTATAAATACAGAGCACAGAATAAAGGAGTTGGAAGGGACTTTGGAGACCCTATAACACTCCAGACAAATAGCTGTCCAATCTTTTCTTGAAATGCTCCAATGATGGAGCACCCACAGTTTGAGACAAGCCATTCCGCTATTTAATTGTTCTCATTGACAGCAAAGTTCTTTTTTAATTCTAGGCTGGCTCTCTCTTTGGTTAGCTTCCGTTTCTTCTTGTCTTGCCCTCAGGTGTTTTGGAGAATAGGTTGATCCCAGGGGTGAAATGTAAAATTTGTTACTACTGGTTCTGTGGGCGTGGCTTGGTAGGGGTAATGTGACTGGGTGGGCGTGGCCAACTTTTTTTTTCTTTTAAAAGCTTTTTTCTACAACCTCTTCATGCTTTTAAAAGGCTCTGACGATCCCAGCTGAGCCGAGCAATCATCAGAGGCTTTTTTTTTTTTACTTTTAAAAGCATTTGTAGAAAAAATGCTATTAAACATAAAAAAAAAAATCCTCTGATGATCGTGCGGCTCAGCTGGGCATGGGGGGGGGGCAAGGATTTCTGCTACCAGTTCTCCGAACCATCCACCGCTGTCGCTACTGGATTGGGCGATCCGGTCCAAACCGGGAGCATTTCACCCCTGGTTGACCCCCTCATCTCTGTGACATCCCCTCAAATATTGGAAGACTGCTATCAATTCACCCCAGCTCCTTCTCTTCATTAGGTCAGACGTTCTCATTTCCCACGACCATTCACTGTACAGTTTAGCCTCCAGTCCCCTAACCTTCTCTTGCCCTTCTCTTCACTCTTTCTAAAGTCTCAGCATCTTTTTTGTATCATGGCAACCAAAACTGGACAACCAGTAAAGTATTCCAAGTGTGGAATACTGTGTGATGATGGTTGCTTTGCCTTCACTACAGAACTCTACGATGATCGTCCTTTTCTTCTGTGCCTGCTCTTCAAGGATGGACAAGTCAAGTGTTGTGACCCCGGCCCCGGAGGCTGATTTATCTTCGCATGCTGAGTCGGAGGATGATATGGAGGAGGAGGAAGCTGTCACGAGCTATGTGCCGGAGGGGCCGTCTTCACTGGTGAGTCAGCAAGAACCGACAGTTGCTGACATGCCTCTGGACCCCAGCCAAATTGAGGAAGAAACAGAGGCCGGTAACGATGAGGAGGAGCCCCTATTGGATGCAAGAGAGAGACGTAGGAGACATAGAGAACAGCTATTGCCACATCCCAAGAGGTGGGGTCAGGAGACGTAGGGCCACACCCTACAAAGTATAAAAGGGGTGTGACTGGGCTGGAAAGTTGTGGTGAACAATTAGTTGGTGTTTTGGATGCAGTGGATTTACAACTGTTAGTTTGGAGTTTTTTGACAAGAGTCTGCATTCCTGCATTAGCCTGCTGGCTGTCTGCCAAGACCTTTGGAACATTGCCCGGTAACTATTGGATTGATATACACTTTGGAAGAGAACTATTTATTAAAGGGCCAGCTTCAGTCTCTCTAGCCTGCGTTTGTTACTACCGGGCTATTTGAGCCTGTGCAAGGTCACTCGTGGGAGGGGACAGAACATCAAGACTGAAACATCTACTCTGGGAGAAAAATAAAAGGAGCATGCCAAGACTTCCTCAGATGGAGAACCAGAACAAATGGCGTTCTCATATCTTGCCTTGCAATTCTTCAAATGTTTTCATCCTCTCATGAAAGAGGCTTTTGTGTTCCCACCTTATCTGGGGGTTGTTTGAACATTTCTGAACGATTCCTTCTTGGTGATTTTCAGCTGACTTCCTTGTTGTAGGTGGTGGACTGTGCGACTATGGCCATTGTTTTCTGCAAAGTATTTTTCCATCATTCTGTAGCCTGTCCACATTTTCAAAGCAGGGAAAAAAAGCCCAGTAAGATTCCTTGGTACTAAATGGAAGCTTGGCCTGTGTTGATTCCTGGACAAAGGCTTGTAGAAAGAAAGAGATTAATACCCAACCTTTGGCCATCTAAACGAATGCAAGAACACCCCGGCTCCATCCTTATAAATCCCACCTACAATTCGCTTCTCATAAAGAAATATCAAAAGCAGGTTCATTTTCATTCAACAGAACAGGAGGGAATCTTGTAGAAAAATCACACAGGTTAACATTTTCTGCCAAGGACTAGCCACACAATCATCTTTTAGTCAGTCAATCTGAGTGAAATGCTATAAGGATGAATCAGAAAGGGGAAGGAGACGGAGTTGATCAGAATAAAGCGGAAAGGCACCTTGGAGGTCTTCTAGTCCAACCCCCTGCCCAAGCAGGAAACTCTATACCAGTGTTTCTCAACCTTGGTAGCTTGAAGATGGGTGGACTTCAACTCCCAGAATCCCCCAGCCAGCAGCGCTGGCTGGGGGATTCTGGGAGTTGAAGTCCACCCATCTTCAAGCTACCAAGGTTGAGAAACACTGCTCTATACCATCTCAGACAAGTGGCTGTCCAGTCTCTTCTTAAAAACCTCCAGTGATGGAGCGCCCACAATTTCTGAAGGCAACTTCTGTTCCAACTGGTTAACTGTCCTCACTGTTAGGAGGTTTCTCCTTAATTGCTTCCCTCCTTGATTAATTTCCATCTGTTGTTTCTCGTCGGGGCCTCTGGTGCTTTGGAGAGTAGGGTGTCCCCCTCTTCTTTGTGGCAGCCCGTCCAATATTGGAACACTGCTATCATGTCACTCCCTAGTCCTTTAAATGAAATTTGTTGTTGTTAGTTGCGAAGTCATGTCCAACCCATCGTGACCCCATGGACAACGTTCCTCCAGGCCTTCCTATCCTCTACCATCCCCCGGAGTCCATTTAAGCTCACGCCGACTGCTTCAGTGACTCCATCCATCCACCTCGTTCTTTGCCGTCCCCTTCTTCTTTTGCCCTCAACTATTCCCAGCATTAGGCTCTTCTCCAGTGAGCCCTTCCTTCTAATTAGGTAGCCAAAGCATTTCAGTTTCATCTTCAGGATCTGGCCTTCTAAAGAGCAGTCAAGGTTGATCTCCTCTAAGACTGACCAGTTTGATCACCTTGCCGTTTACATGAAATAGTACAATTTAAATAGTAAAACAGTCACCCTCTGCTTTTCATAAACTCTCCTCATTTTGCTACTGTCTCCCCATTGGGACAGAGGCTGGGACGTCAATGCTGCCTTTTGGGAAGAGAAGCGGATGACTTCTGCCAATGGGGCACATCCGGAGGGAGCAACTAAAACAGTCCCTCGTGTAGAAATCCTGATAAGCTGCATTGAACCTTGTTCTGGGTGGTCCAGCTTTGTTCCGTTTTCTTCCAAGTTTCCATGTGTGGCAGGGGGTATCTCTTGACATAAGTCAGCAGGACCACTCTCTCCCCCCACACCCCCCGATACTTTCTGCAAACACAAAGCAGGAATGTGTCTGCCTAAATTCACCCTCAAAAAGTATAGCTCATCCTTCGACAGCCATGCCAGAAAGTAAATGCTTTCCAGGTTTTTTATTTTTGAATGAATCATTTACGGAAGAGGCCTCCAACTTCACAAAAGCCTGAGAGCAGCTTCCTCCAACAGCTTCTCACTTCCCCCCCGCTCCAGACTCCTTGGCCAGTTGTGGGATTTTCGGTCCAAGACGGAAATGTTGGCTTTAGAAGATCTCAGAGACAGAGAGCATAGCCAGCCGCAGATTTCGTTCAGGTATGTTCCTCCAGGCATATTTATGTAATTTTTATGTACAAATTTCTATCCAGTGCTTCCAGGGCTTACAACGCAACTGCCCAGGAGAGCTCACAAAATTCCAGGGGAAATGTACAACTGTTTAAAAAGGGAGACAAAACCAACATAAAAATATTACAGAAAAGAAGATTGTGGTTGGAGTAGCTCATAGGCCATCACAATGGCCTTTTGTCTATATAGAACAGGGGTCTCCAGACTTGGCAACTTTTAAGACTTGTGGACTTCAACTCCCAGAATTCCTCAGCTAGGGAATTCTAGGAGTTGGAAGTTCACGAGTCTTAAAAGTTATCAAGTTTGGAGACCTGGCTGAGGAATTCTGGGAGTTGAAGTCCACATGGCTTAACGTTGCCAAGTTTGGAGACCCCTGCTGTAGAATGAAAGCCTTCCTAAGAAAGGAATGAGAGGAGAACGGTTCAGCTGCTTTCCTGAGGCAGGGAGTTCCACATCTTTTCCTCTTTTTTTTTTTTTTTTGGACAGCAAGGCAGATGATTGACATGAGTAAGAGGGGGATGGATAGGGCTCTTCTGTTTCCACGAATTCTGTCCTGGAATATTCCTCCAAGCATTTGTCTTTCTAAACTGCTTTGTTTTCCTGCTACGAAGAAAAACAAGAAGGATATACAGTAAGCATCCTTTCCATTGGTAAGGATGGTATTCATTTCTATAAATATTTCCACCATCCTCACTTCTTTGTGCCAAAATGGCTGGCAGCCCAGGGGTGGGGCAAAGAAACACTGTTTTTAAGTTTCGTGGGCTTTCTCCAATGGATCACTCTCTAAATACGGTTGGCAACCATTCCCAGAATTCTCTATGAGTTTTCCGAAGGGGAATTATGGGTGCTTTACTACCAACAGATCTAGAAGCTGCCCAATAGAGAAAGTCAGCTATAGCTTTATCTTCTTATGTAAATAAGAAGATAAAGTAAAATACACAAGAGAGGGAGAGAAGGAGAGAGAAAGAGAGAGGTGGGGAGGGACGGAGGGAGGGAAAGAGAGAGAGAGAAAGAGAGAGAGGGAGGGAGGAGAGAGAGAGAGAAAGAGATAAAGAGAAAGAGGGAGGGGGGAGGGAGAGAGAGAGGGAAAGAGAGGGAGTGAAAGAGAGAGGGAGGGAGAGAGAGAGAGAGAGAGAAAGAGAAAGGGTGGGAGGGAGAGAGAGAGAGAGAGAGAGGGAGGGAGGGAGAGGGAGAGAGAGAGAGAGAATATTTTCTTATAGAGTGATGCTGCCATCCTGTGGTCAAAACAAAAGAAGGTGGAAGTTAGAAAATCGTTTTTATCATCATTTTTATTCAAGATTCAATCATGAATTTTGAAAGTTATTCAGTTTACGCTGCTATTATGTTTCGATATACCTTTAATCCCTTCTTCATTCTCCTCCTCCTCCTCTTCTTCTTCTTCATCATCAACATCATGCTGTTAGTTTTTTCTCCTGCTTGTCTTTCACGAAAGCCCCAAGTTTTAACTGTTCATTCCGAGGATTTTTTTCATAGGCATTCTGTATTCTGTGCTCTAGTCTCCTCGGACTGAGGCTTTGGCCTATTGAACATTGTCGTCGAATCGTCGCTAGGATTCCCCGTGACTATGATCCAGTGGTTCTTGCTCTCTTCAGCTTTGTGGGAATCCAGATAGGTGTGGCAGTTGATTTCGCATTCTTTCCCAAAGTATGTCCTTGAAAAAGAGAAACAACATACAGGGGGGAAAAAACTAAACAGAAACTCCAAAACGGCCTTTCCAAAGCTGGCTTTGGGGCAAAGGGTTGGACTGAGAGACCCCCCCAAGACCCCTTCTGTCCCTGATCACGAGAAAGAATTAAAGCTACGGTATGGAACAATCTACCCCCAGAGATACGAGTGATCTCCGACCTCCGGATTTTTCGTCGGGCCCTAAAAACTTATTTTTTTCAGCTAGCCGGTCTGTCCTGATTTTAGGGTTAGTTTTAAAAATTTTAATATTTATTTTAATTGACAAGTTTTAAATTATGGGCCAAATTTATAAATTATTTTAACTTTATTTTTTAACTGTGATGTTTGTATAGATGTTTTTTATCTGGCTGTTCACCGCCCTGAGTCCGAAAGGAGAAGGGCGGTATAGAAATTCGAATAAATGAAAATGAAAATGAAATGAAATTTTTCGGAGTATAAGACACTCGGGACTGTAAGACGCACCTACCTTTTTTGGTGAGGAAAACAAGAAAAAGAAATCTGCCTCTGCCTCCCAGCAATTTTGCCTCATTGCAGCAAACAGCCTGCTTTACTTTCATTTTCGTTTTCAGCATAGCTTGATTAGCACAAGAAAAAAAATCTGCTCCCAGCAATTTACCTCCTTGCAGCAAGCAGCAGAGGCCCACGCAAAACAGCTGAGAGTCGGGAGCCCTATCCAATCAACTTGTGCTAATTAGGCTGTGATGAAGCTGAAACGACCTGTTTCTTCTTGCTGCAAGGAGGTAAACTGCTGGGAGGCAGAGGACAAAGGGTGGGGGCCAGTGGGTGGGTGGGGCTACATTCAGTGTATAAGACACGCCCAAATTTTTTTGGGGGAAGGTGCATTTTATATTCTGAAAAATACGGTAGTTTAAATGTAGGTTGTAGATCTGGAGATGTCTTCTGGGGCTCACCTTATCCAGAAGGTCCTGGGAACTGCGAGTGCCTGATTTGTATGGGTGTGAACGATGACAACTTTTGTATTTGCCTACAAAAAAGGAAAAAAGAATGGGGGGGGGGCTTTAAATGTCCATATTTCAATTGCTTATTTCAGTCAATTATACTGGCCCAGAATTCTCAAGCATAGAATATAAAATAAAACATATTTCCTATTAGAACAGGTTTTGCATTCAAGTATACATAGTCCAGGGACACGGTGGCTCAGTGGCTAAGACGCTGAGCTTGTCGATTGAAAGGTTGACTCTTCAGGGGTTGGAATCAGGGGTGAAATCCAGCAGGTTCTGACAGGTTCTGGAGAACCGGTAGTGGAAATTTTGAGTAGTTCGGACAAGCAGCAAATACCACTTCTGGTTGGCCCCAGAGTGGGGTGGGAATGGAGATTTTTTTTTTTTAATTTGATTTATATGCCGCCCTTCTCCAGAGATTCAGGGCGGCTTACAATGCGTTAAGCAATAGCCTTCATACTTTTGTATATTTATACAAAGTCAGCTTATTGCCCCCACAAACTGGGGGCAATTTACCTACCTTAGAAAGGATGGAAGGCTGAGTCAACCTTGAGCCTGGTGAGATTCGAACTTACAGTAATTGCAGACAGCTGGTGTTAATCACAATGCTATCAGTCTGCTGAGCCACCAATATCCTTCCCCTGGAGTGGGGAGGGAATGGGGATTTGCAGTATCCTTTCCCTGCCATGCCCACGAAGCCACACCCACAGAATTGGTAGTAAAAAAATTTGAATTCCACCACTGCCTTTCCCCCCACTGCTTTTCTATTTACTTTGTATTTTGGTATTTTATAATACTTTATAATTCAATAAAAAATATTTCCTTCTAAAAGTATATATGCACATGAACCAGATCTATGCTGTCCTGAAGAACAAAAGCTCAGAAGCAGGAAATAATAGATAGATAAGTAGAATATTAGCTTATTTCAAAAGCTGTAGAAAAAGGGGCATTATGGAAACTGGAGAAGTGTTGGATGGGATTGGTAAAGTTGAAGAGGACATTTAAGACTGATCTACCCACAAAGCTAAGCATGAAGTTGAGAATGTCTATGGAGATTCTCAGTCATCCAGGTCATGGTTGTCCCAAAGTTAGGGCCTGGTGGCTCAGCAGACTGATAGCATTGTGATTAACATCAGCTGTCTGCAATTACTGTAAGTTCGAATCTCACCAGGCTCAAGGTTGACTCAGCCTTCCATCCTTTCTAAGGTAAGTAAATTGAGGACCCAGTTTGTGGGGGCAATAAGCTGACTTTGTATAAATATACAAAAGGATGAAGGCTATTGCTTAACGCATTGTAAGCCGCCCTGAGTCTCCGGAGAAGGGCGGCATATAAATCAATTTTTTTTAAAAAAAAGTTGCTGTTTTTTCAAAAGGCAACTGGATGATTAGGGGACTGGAGCTAAAACATATGAAAAATGGTTGCAGGAACTGGGTATGTCTAGTTTAATGAAAAGAAGGTCTAGGGGAGACATGATAGCATGTCTTCCAATATCTCGGGGCTGCCCCAAAGAAGAGGGAGTCAAGCTGTTCTCCAAAGCACCTGAGGGCAGGACAAGAAGCAATGGGTGGAAACTAATCAAGGAGAGAAGCAACTTAGAACTAAGGAGAAATTTCCTGACAGTGAGAACAATTAACCAGTGGAACAACTTGCCTCCAGAAGTTGTGAATGCTCCAACACTGGAAGTTTTCAAGAAGAGATTGGACAACCATTTGTCTGAAGTGATGTAGGGTTTCCTGCCTAAGCAAGGGGTTGGATTAGAAGACCTCCAAGGTCCCTTCCCACTCTGTTATTCTATTCTATTTCTTCATTTTTCCTTGAAGACATTTCACTTCTCATCCAAGAAGCTTCTTCAGTTCCGTTCCAGAACTAAAGAAGCTTCTTGGATGAGAAGTGAAAAGTCTTCAAGGAAAAATGAAGAAACTCAAGTTGCCCCTTGGAAAAAAGACCTTTGGGAAATTCAGAATGGCTTCCCTTAAAGCTCTCTCTCGCACACTCGCATTCCCTCTTTACAAATGCAGATGTTTTCTTACAGGGATTGGCAAACCTTCATATTCCAGGCGTAACTGTGGATCCAGGAAGGTAATTTGCCAGGCACACAGGTATGAAAGTTCATCCGTCATGAAGACAGGCTGGAGAGAAGATTTCTTGGCCATATTCTGAAATGATTTATGGTCGCTGGACATAAACAGCTGGAAATTAAGACACAAGGGAGTGATTTGTTTGGAAATTAGATAACCATTGTTGAAGATTGACAGAAAACAAAGGGGGGGGGGAATTAACAGTACGTTTACTGTTCCCTATGATGAGTGGTTGCCTTCTCCCGTTTGCAAATTTGAGGCTGAACATATGGAAGGTTCTGTATAGTTTCACAGAATGGAAGAAGACACAGAAATATAACTATATTGAACCAGAAGCTGGGACCCTTGCCAAAATTACAGTGATCTACAGGCTGTGCTTGGGATCATCTCCTTTTAATGACCCCATAATTCCTTGCGGGGTGGAGTCTGGGCAACTGAATGGAGCAGAGTGTTTACTGGCTGGATGCCCTTCCTGTCGCCAATGCGGAGTTTTTTTCAGCAGATATACCGTAGTTTTCGGTATATAAGATGCACTCCCGCCCCCCCAAAAAAGTAGGTGGAAATGTCTGTGAGTCATATAGAGCGAATGTTGCCAAAGGCCCACTCACCCGTTGGCCCCCACCCGCCGGCCTCTGCCTCCCAACAATTTGCCTCCTTGCAGCAAACAGCAAACACCCTGGACAGCTTCAGCACAGTGTGATTTAACACGAGCAGCTGATTGGCAGTTGGATCTGCCTCCCGGAATACTGCCTATCAGCTGTTTCAGGCTATGGGGATCACTGTCACCGCTGCTGTCATCGCTGCCCATTGCTGCCACCTATCGCCGCCTCTGCACGCCCCATTTTTGGCCTCCACATGTCCCATTTTCGGCCCATTCCAGGCGGCGGGGATCGCCACCACCTATCCCCGCTGCCTGGATCGGGCCAAAAATGGGGCATTTGGACTCCAAAAATGGGGTGGGTGTAGGCCGAAAATGGAATGCGCGGAGGCTAAAAATGGGGCACGTGGAGGCGGCGATAGGTGGCAGCAATGGGCGGCGATGACAGCAGTGGTGGTGGTGATTCCTGCACCCTGGAACAGCTGATAGGTGGTATTCCAGGAGGCCGATCCAACCGCCAATCAGCTACTCGTGCTAAATCAGGCTGTGCTGAAGCTGACCAGGCTGTTTGCTGTTTGCTGCAGTGAGGCAAATTGCTGGGAGGCAGAGGCAGATTTATTTTCTTGTTTTCCTCCCCAAAAGCTAAGTGCGTCTTATAGTCCGAAAAATACAGTATTCTCAACGTGCCCAGAGAGAGAAATATCTGCCTCTACCTAGGATCGAACTCACAGCCTTCTGATTGTGAGGCGAGAGCTCCACTCTAGGCCAGAGAGAACCACTCCAGGTTGTGTTTGGGATACAGATGAAAATTTGAAATTGAACAACAAGATCTACTCAGGGACATCTGTAGGGAAGGGGAGTTTAAAAGAGAGAGAGAGATCAAGGTGCAGCAATGCATCTAGGATTATAACTGTGAACTGGATTAGGTACAATATAAAAGTTGGAAAGTGTTTCTTAGGTAGATTTATTCTATATCAGATTATTTTTTAATCAGGCCTGTCTAACTAGACATCAGTTCCCTGGACAAATGCATGTTCTATTAGCTCCTCCCAAAATGGTTTTCTTTGGAATGAAACATGGGATTTTGTTATTAAGGTGATGTTATTTATCACTAACCATTTTATCCTGAAATCCACCAGCTGCTCCTAGGCCAAAATTCTGCCCGAATCTAACAGGTTCCCCCATGGCTTCTCCTTCGAGGCTATAATAAGGAGAAAAAATATCAATGCAACACAACGCAATGCAATCGTTTACTTTGAAGCAAGTCCTTTCATCCGATATACAGAAAATGTTTTTTTTCCCTGGGAGTCTAACCCAAAGGGGGAAAAGGAGTCACTTGTTCCTAAGAGCTTCCAGTTCGACTTTTCATGGTGAAAAAGAGAAAGGAAAGGTAGAGATTTTCAAGGTATTTCAGGCCGCAAACTTGTTGGCATTCTTTACAAATTTATTTTCAACATATACAACAATAAAAGGCTGTGAAGCAGCCATTAAAAACCATCAAAGAGAATGTGTGTGTGTGTGAGAGAGAGAAATGGAGGGAGAGGGAGGGTGGGAGGGAGAGACACACAGAGAGACAGAGAGAGAGAGAAAGGAGGAGGAAGAGATACACAGACAGAGAGACAGAGACAGAGGGAGGAAGGGAGGGAGAGAGAGGGAGAGAGAGAGGGAGAGAGGGAGGGAGAGACAGACAGAGAGAGAAAGGGGGGAGAGAGAGGGAGGGAGAGAGAGACAAACAGAGAGACAGAGAGGGAGAGAGAGGGAGAGACAGGGGGAGATAGGGGGAGAGAGAGAGAAAGACAGAGAGGAAGGGAGCGAGGGAGAGAGAGAGAAAGGGGGATAGAGAGGGAGGGAGGGAGAGACAGAGAGATGGAGAGAGGGGAGAGAGAGAGAGAGACAGGGAAAAGGAGAGAGACAGAGAGAGGGAGAGGGAGAGAGGGGGGAGAGAGAGGGAGAGAGAATTGATTTTAAACTGGAACATCCATTGAAAATGATAAAATTACAGTAACAGTACAATAACAAGCACTCATTGAAGAGTAAAAAGACCTGAAATCCAATCTCCAGACAGTGGTTAAGGATTTCATTTCTAACCAAAGAGTCGATTCCAAGTAGGGTGGGAAAACATTCTGATCTGAAAACTTGGGGGGGAAAGCTGTCAATCAGAGATGGCAAGGAGTTGATTCATCATTAAATGTTTTCCTACGTTTGAGTAATACATGGTCCGACGACTTAAAGAGCAGGAATGAACAGAAAGGACTGTCCATCAAATAGGTGAGGCCATACAACATGCGGGGGAAGGTTTTGGAGGAAGAATTGGGAAATCTTTTGTTTTCTAACTCATTTAGGCTTCAGACTATATACTCAGTCAGTGTTTCCCATCTCAAGATGGTAGGAAACGGTGCTCTCAGTTTTCAGCAATTGTGACCAGATGCTTGAGTTGCCCTGAGGAAATTGGAAGGCTGCAGGTCCTGAGAATCACAGGTTGCCCACCTCTGACTTCTTGTTTTAAGGCCATGTGTGACCTTCAGGATAATTTCATGTGGCTCTCAGGCCAATTGCAAACAGGGTACGCGTTCAGCTGGGACCATGGATAAAGAGGTCCTTAGAAGAGATGTGTGTGTGTGTCAAGAGAGAATGAGTGCCCTCACTCACTTTTGGTTTTATTTAACGCTTCCTTCTGGCCCTGTTCATCCTACCAGCTGCACTCGGTGTGACATCATCATCATAGAATAGAATTCTTTATTGGTCAAGTGTGATTGGACACACAAGGAATTTGTCTTTGGTGCATACGCTCTCAGTGCAAGGGTGAAATGTAAAATTTGTTACTACCGGTTCTGTAGGTGTGGGTTGGTGGTGGGGAGGTAATGTGACTGGGTGGGCATGGCCAACTTTTAAAAATATATATAAATATATATATATATATATATATTCAAAGCATTTTTTCTAATGCTTTGAAAAGCCTCTGCCGATCAGGCAACTCAGCCGGGATTGTCAGGGAAGCTTTTTTTAAAAAATGCTTTGAAAAGCCACTCTGCCGATCAAGCAACTCAGCTGGGATCGTCAGAGACTTCTCAAAGCATTTTTTTAACCACCCCTTCGGCCAAGAGGTTGCAGAAAAAAATGCTTTGAAAAGCCTCTGACGATCCCAGCTGAGCCGCGCGATCATCAGAGGCTTTTTTTTTTAACTTGTAAAAGCATTTTTTCGTCGGAAGAGATTGTAGAAAAAATGCTTTTAAAAGTAAAAAAATAAGCCTCTGATGTTCATGCGGCTCAGCTGGACATGGTGGGGGGGGGCACAGGGATTTTTGCTACCAGTTCTCCGAACTACCTGCCACCATCGCTACCGGATCGGGCGATCCAGTCCGAACCGGGAGCATTTCACCCCTTTCTCAGTGTACATAAAAAGACAAGGTACACTCATCAAGAATCACAAGGCACAACACCCAGTTGTGCTCCTCCCACAATGACATCTGGGCCCCATCCATTGTTTCATCCCTTTCCCTCTTAGCTATTCACCCAGCTTGGTCCCCATCTTACTGCCAAACCTTTTCTGCCAGAGAGTCCCACCTTAAAATCCGAAATGCATTCCGCCCAATGGGGTTCACCTGTTCGATTGCACTCAAGTCACATGGAGCTGACAAATTATCACCAGTGTACAGAGTCGATATATCAGGATTCACAGCCAAGGACAGATTTCCACCCATAATGAGAGCTTTCTCCTCTGGGAGTCTAACGACGTCGAGGTTCAGAAATAGAACCGTGTCTCCAAAATGAATATACCCATCTTTTGAAATGGAAAGCTGCTCCTGTTTGTGAGAAGAGAAAGGGAGATGATAAGTGTGCACAGTTCCCCTTTATCTTTCCCACAATAACAATAGCACTTAGACTTATATACCACTTTACAGCCCTCTCTAAGCGGTTTACAGAGTCAGCATCTTGCCACCAACAATCTGGGTCCTCATTTTACCCACCTCGGAAGGATGGAAGGCTGAGTCAACCTTGAGCTGGTGCGAATCGAACTGCTGGCAGTCAGCAGCCAGCAGAATTAGTCTGCAGTACTGCATTCTAACCACTGTACCACCATGGCCCTACCTACCTTCCTTCCTTCCTTCCTTCCTTCCTTCCTTCCTTCCTTCCTTCCTTCCCTTCTCTTCCCTTCCTTCCCACTTTAGCAATAGCACTTAGACTTATATACCGCTTCACAGTGCTTTACAGCCCTCTCTAAGTGGTTTACAGAGTCAGCCTCTTGCCCCCAACAATTTGGGTCCTCATTTTACCCACCTGGGAAGGATGGAAGGCTGAGTCAACCTTGAGCCTGGTGTGATTTGAACTGCCAAATAGGAGGCAGCCAGCAGTCAGCAGAAGTAGCCTGCAGTACTGCACTCTAACCACTGCGCCACCAAGGCTCTTAACACAATTGTTAAGTCAATCTGGCTTCCCCATGGCTGGAATAAATGAGTACGGAACAAAATGCAAGTATTCTAGAGAATTAGGAGAACCCTCAAACATATTTTGAGATGTAATACCTTCTTGTAAAGAGAATCTTTCAGTCTTCGTGATTTCTGGATTAGTAGTTCTCCATTTTCTTTTTTATATAAAAAATCTTTCAACGATTCCTATTTTTAAAAGGGGGGAAAAAAGAGCTTAACTTAGAATTTAATATGCATCCTGTATATTACTGCAGCATGATCAGGTGTATAAAATCTCCCTCCTTAGGAAATTTGGCCCAAATCGCTAAATCCCATCCAAAGAATGAAAACAAGGGCATAAAAGAACTATGAAAAGGTTTTCCCACTGTTGGAAGTTAAAACCCACCCCTCTCCTAGAAAAAATGAAGGCAGAAACTCATTCCCCCCCACTTCTAGAAAAAGTGCAAAGGAGAGCAACCAGGATGATTAGGGGACTGGAGGCTAAAACATACGAAGAACAGTTGCAGGAACTGGGCATGGCTAGTCTAGTGAAGAGAAGGACCAGGGGAGACATGATAGCATGATAGCCGTCTTCCAATACTTGAAAGGCTGCCACAGAGAGGAGGGGGGGTGTCAAGCTGATTTCCAAAGCACCTGAAGGCCAGACAAGGAATAATAGATGGAAACTGACCAAGGAGAGATTCAACCTAGAAATGAGGAGGAACTTTCTGACAGTGAGAACAATCAACCAGTGGAACAGAAGTTGCCTTCGGAAGTTGTGGGAGCTTCATCACTTGAGACTTTCAAGAAAAGATTGGACTGCCATTTGTCAGAAATGGTGTAGGGTCTCCTGCTTGAAGGGGGGTTGGACTAGATGACCTATAAGGTCCCTTCCAACTCTGTTAATCTGTTCTGATCTGTTCTGCTTTGTCAATGGACCATTAAGGCCTCAGCATCCCATCTGCAATGCAAAGGACCCATCTAGCAACAGAAACTCCCCACATGGCACCTGGGAAGATTACATCAGGCAGCAAGGCTAGCTATGACCTCTGACAGCAACCGATCAGGATACTCTTCCTGTGCCCCAGGAAGTTCAAAGCCAGAGAGGATATATAAAACCCAGGGACTCTCAGCATCTCTTTCCTTTTTTGCCCAGGACCTCAAAACCATGTGGTCCTGTCCACCATAAAACCATCTTTCCATACAGTCTCCATGTTTCCAGTGTCTTTCTCCCCACTTGGGGAGAAAGTCCCCATATGGACATTTCTTCCAACACCACCTATGAGGACAGAGCAAATGGGTGAAGGCAAACAGTATTTTGTAGACAAGCCCAGTGAAGTTGCTCGAGGAACACAGTTGCTGTAAATTCTTGTATAAAATAATTTGTTGAACCAATGCAACAGGGTGGAAGGTGATACCACAGCTTCTGCCTCTTTCTAGAGGTTGCCAAAGGCTCAGAGAAATACATTGTTAAAAAGAAGAGAACGCGCATTTAGTCCTATTTCTGGAATACACCAAACAACTCACCGAATAATGCAGAATGAGGTGGAATTCGGGTTTAAAGAAATAATGCAAATATCAGGCTGTAAATAAAGCGAGTTCGGGTTGACTGCAAGAGTCAACCTGAAGATCAGGAAAATCTGGAGCTCTTGCTATCAAACCTCCCTCTCGTAATGTGGCCCCTAAGTTACTTTCGAGATTTGCACAAAGACCAAACATGAATGGACCAATGCAAAGGGTGGAGAATTTTTATTTACCTCTTCTAAGCACACATCTTCAAACCAGTTACCGAGAAGCACACCAGGACTGTATATCCGGCCACTCTTACTTGTCCGGGCATTGATCATCTGGAGCAGCTCAGAAGTGAGGACACCAAGGTGGTTTAAAGAAAAGGACACTTTCTCGACAACTCTGTGCCACCCTGCGATCAGCAAAATAACTGATCAATGTTGAGTTTACAGGTTGCTATGGGGACCGTTGAGCGGCCAGGATTGGTCTAGCAGGAAAGGGTTATCAGCCAATCAGAATAGATCTGGCTAGAAAAGATGTGAGAATTTATCTGCATCCTTTAAATTCCACGCCGGGACTGGGGACAGTCGCAAATGAGTCACAAGTCTTTTGTAAAGCAAAAAGAGAGAAAGAATGCGAAAATACGCGCTTCTTTTGAGAGATTAAACACACATATGAATATTTCGGATTAAAGATAGTGAACCGTTGTTCTTCCTCGTAGCTTTACAGTGAATGATATCCTGTTTTTGAGGGAGGCAATGTTTTTTTTAAAAAATAAATAAATAAATGCTAAACAAACAAGGCAACATGTACAAGAAGAAAATCAAGGAAATGAAAGGGGTAATTAAAGCTGGGGAAGAAAGGGATAAGCCAAGTGCTTGTATCTCAAATTGGTTGTGTATCTCCTTCCTTTGTATAGTATTTAAGGCATCTATTGATATGTAAGGGGAAAAAAAACCAGGGGTGAAATCCAGCAAGTTCTGACAGGTTCTGGAGAACTGGTAGCGGAAATTTTGAGCAGTTCAGAGAATCGGTAGCAGAAATTTTGAGTAGTTGGGAGAACCAGCAAATACCACCTCTGGCTGGCCCCATAGTGGGGAGGGAATGGAGATTTTCCAGTATCCTTTCCCCTGGAGTGGGGTGGGAATGGAGATTTTGCAATATCCTTCCCCTGGAGTGGGGTGGGAATGGAGATTTTGCAATATCCTTCCCCTGCCACGCCCACCAAACCATACCACGCCCACCAAGCCACACCCACAGAACCGGTAGTAAAGACATTTGGATTTCAAAAACTGAAAAAACCCTCCCTTTTTACGATCCTATAATCACTTAATTGGGGTAGAATCGGGGCTACCTACTCTACCCCAAATTAATAATACCCCGAATTAATAATTTTTATTGATATGTAAGAAACACATAATTAAATTCAGAATAAGGGCATTGTTGTTAATGAATTGGTGTAATAAACAGAATCCATTCAACACAGCCATAACACCTTATAAGCCAAAGTCTTAACTTGACTGCAAATGTTTTTGCCCGCCAAAGAAACAAGGATGAATTTATCCTGATCTTCCCACGGAGGATTTCCACATCTTGAGAGATGCAATTAAAAAAACATTTCAAATTAACCAAGATGTCTGGGTTCAAACCACCTTCACCCAACCGAAGTAGATGAAATGGTATGTATGGAAATTTTTAAAAGACATAAATAAAATGCTAGTTATGAGGAAAGGAAGTGGGGACATCCAAGCTGGAAACCAAAGACGGTGATTTCACGGTATTTACATTGTCATATTGTAACATGATAGTGAATATAGGAATTCTCATAATTCAAATAATGGATAGTTTGATATTCTCATCAAGAACCCTTGTTACAAATAAACTTGCTTTTACTATATCCAACTTTAAAACCAATGAGTACTAAATATAAAAACAGAGCAAAGTGTCTTGTGGCATTCTAAAGAGTGACCAGTTGAACGGATATTTAGCGTGTTGTTGGTAAAGACTAATAATATATTACCTTCTGGAACTTTTTAAAGCAAATTCTTATTTATTTTGGTCACTTATTAGAGACATGTATAATGTGCATCATTGTCATTGCATATTTTAGGATATCTGACATGCTGCAGATCATATGCAGCAGTGGTGAAATCCAATTTTTTTTACTACCGGTTCTGTAGGCGTGGCTTGGTGGGCGTGGTGTTGCTTGGTGGGTGTGGCTTGGTGGGCGTGGCAGGGGAAGGATACTGCAAAATCCCTATTCCCTCCCCACTCCAGGGGGAAGGATATTGCAAAATCTCCATTCCCACCCCACTCCTGGGGGAAGGATATTGCAAAATCCCCATTCCCACCCCACTCCTGGGGGAAGGCTACTGCAAAATCCCCATTCCCCCCCCACTCCTGAGGCCAACCAGAGGTGGCCTTTGCTAGTTCTCCGAACTACTCAAAATTTCCGCTACCGGTTCCCCAGAACCTGTCAGAACCTGCTGGATTTCACCTCTGATATGCACTTCTAAAGCATCATTATTTGTGTATTTAGTAGAACATATTTAAGAGTTCACAATTTTGCATCAGCCATCTTATTAAAGACTATACAACAGCTCCATCGTCTGGAATATCTGAGGCAATGCACAAGATGGCTAAGTTTATTTTAAAACTGATCCCTAGATCCCAAAACCCTCCTGCTGGATAGTTATATAAGAGAGCGGATAAACATTTGTTTTTGCTCAAGTTTATTTAGAATTCCCAATTGAGAGTTTTGAACCAACATGTAGAGTGTAGACATTGATCTATTTATAATAATCTAATTAAAATGTCTAGGATAAGAAATCTGTGCTTTTGAATTCAAACCTGTGTTTTGTGTGCATGTGAGTTTTTTTAAAACACAGTTTTAATTAGATTGGCTGGTTAACCTCTCGATATTTGTGCAGAAGACATATACAAGTCATCTTTAAAGGGAAGCTGAAACTTAAGTCTGCAATTTTATACATGTTTATCTTGAAGATCTCTCTGAGAATAAAAGGTAAAGGAAAAGGTTCCCCTGGCACATATTTGCTAGTCGTTCCTGACTCCAGGGGGTGGTGCTCATCTCCGTTTCAAAGCCGAAGAGCCAGCGCTGTCCGAAGACGTCTCCGTGGTCATGTGGCCGGCATGACTCAACGCCAAAGGCGCATGGAACGCTGTTACCTTCCCACCAAAGGTGGTCCCTATTTTTCTACTTGCATTTTTTACGTGCTTTCGAACTGCTAGGTTGGCAGAAGCTGGGACAAGTAACGGAAGGTCACCCCGTTAGGCGGCACTAGGGATTCGAACCACTGAACTACCAATCTTTCGATCGACAAGCTCAGCGTCTTAGCCACTGAGCCACCGCATCTCTGCGTCCCTGCATTTGAGAATAGGTCTTATTAAAATCAAAAGGGCTTGTTTTCAAATAGAATTGGGCTGTCCTAAAATTCACACATTAGCTATACAAAATTTAATTTCTGGGTAATTGTTATCCCATTTTTTCTGCAATCCAAGCAAAGCTTAGTGAAACTTTTTATTCCTTTTTTGTTTAGCAAAACTGCTATGTATCAAATCTTCTACAGTTGTTTTAATAATAAACAAAAGAGATTCCTAATTGTTGCTGCTTTCAGAATGCTTTTCTGTGGTTATCTGTACATTCTAATAAGCCACTTTAGCTGGGCATCATGACACATGAACTGCACAACTATAGTTTAGTCTAAAGAACTGTGCAAACTCGGCCATTGTGGTTACCGTAGTTTATGATTCACTGTGTCATGCGAGTCCCAAAAAAGGAATGAATTTAAGAAACACAGCTAATTACACACCAGAGGTGAGTTTCAGCAGGTTCTGACCAGTTCTGGAGAACTAGTAGCGGAAATTTTGAGTAGTTCGGAGAACCGGTAGTAAAAATTCTGACTGGCCCCACCACCATCTATTCTCTGCCTCCTGAGTCCCAGCTGATCGGGAGGAAATTCCCCTGCCACGCCCACCAAGCCACGCCCACCAAGCCATGCCACGCCCGCCAAGCCACACCCACAGAACCGGTAGTAAAAATTTTGGAACCCACCACTGCTACACACATAAGTGTGCGATACATACTTTCTGTTACAGAAAGGTAGAGGAAAGGAAGCAATTACTTTTAAATAAATTATTACTTTCCATGTCATTTTAATTTTATATATTTATATTTATATATTTATATGTCATTTTAATCACAATCAATAATCAATACATCATCGTGGCTGGCTTGCATTATTCGTTTTGCTTTATCGTGAAAAAAGATTGAAAGCCTGCCACCATTGGATGCATTCCCTGTTTTCTAAATCCTAATCATGAAATTGATTTTGAATTTGCCTTTACCCAGAATTGGAATTCGATCAATTCTATTTTTAATCAGCATGACCACACCCAATAGCGGGGAAGGTGGGGGGGGGTTGTTTTGCCATTTGGGAGAAACATGTCAGTTTAAGTGCATCTTTGAACACCCATTTGGGCCATTCATTTCCTCTTTGCCAGGAAGTCCTCCATCAAGGGGATTTTTGTTTTTAAGTTTTCCACCTATTCATAGTTGTTGGGAAGGACACACCCAGGCTGAGCCTCCTTCCTATATGCGAGCCATTCTTCTCTTCACAGCTGGGAAGACAAAACTTTGCAAAAGTAAATTGAAGGCTGTCCTTGACTCCTTTTTACCACTAATTTCACCCATAATTACTTCGCCCCCTTCCCCCAGTTTCTCCTTCCTTCTATATTCATTAAAAAAAAAAAAGAGCTGGAGAATGCAAACATTTACGGCCAGTTTGATGTAGTGGTGAAAAGCAGTGGAGTAGAAACTAGGCGACCAGGAGTTCTAGTCCCACATTAGGTACAAATCCAGCTGGGTGCCTTTGACTCAATCCTTCACTCTCATCCCTAGGAAAGAGGAGGCAGGGGCAAAATAACCTCCAAAATGTTAGATTCGTCCAGGCGGTCATCAGAAGTCGTACACGAAAAGAAGGTTGCCATTAAAAAAAAGGCAGAGTGGCCCTGAAATTAGGCAAAATAAGGTGATTGCTTTAAACCAGAGATTTTGACTATTAGAACATGACAATCAACAGCTAGCTGCTCAGTAGAACCACATTCTTTACTTAGCCTTAGACTCAAAACTGGGGTAGGGTCTCCTGCTTGGGTGGGGGTTGGACTAGATCAGGGGTCACCAACCTTTCGGACCTCAGGGACCACTAAATTCATAATTTTAAATCCCGCGGACCACTAATATGATCTGCCTAATGACTGGTTGGGTGGGCGTGGCTAGGTGGTCATGTGACTGAGTGGGCGTGGCCAACTCGATGTCACTGACGTCGAGGGACACCTCGCCAGCCTCTACTCACCCCTCCCCTCCCAGCCACTCCTCGCCTGCCCACCCAGGCTCCTTAGGGCCCCAACAGGAAACAGTTGCTGAAGAAAGAGTTGGCAAAACAGCTGGCTCAGTTCAAATTGGATCTGACCGAGAAGGAGCACCTCACTGAGGACTACGAGCATAGGCTTTCCAAGCAGACGGAAGACCTGCAGGAGTGCAAGGCCAGGTACTGGTGCCTGGAGGCTCAGCGGGCTGAGATGGTCAGCCAGTTCCAGGCCGTGAGGCAATCCCACTGGAACAAGGCCCTTGGGCTCTTTGCCACCAGCGGCCCTTCCCTCCAGCCTTCACCCAAAGCCCCACACCAGGAGGCTGAAGCAGACCCCAAGTCATAATTTCTGCCCCTCTCCAACCCACACAAAAAGACCCCAAAGGGAGAGACTCTCTACAGCAACACAAACATTCATTGCACGTATCCGTCCCAGTGGGCGTAGTTTGGGGACCCTTGATTTGAGCCTTGGTAGTACAGTGGTCTAAGGCACCCTTTTATTAAGCTGGTTATTAAGACCAGCTGCCTGCAATTACTGCAGGTTCGAATCTCGCCAAGGCTCAAGGTTGACTCAGCCTTCCATCCTTTCTAAGGTAGGTAAATTGAGGACCCAGTTTGTGGGGGCAATAAGCTGACTTTGTATAAATATACAAAAGGATGAAGGCTATTGCTGAGCGCATTGTAAGCCGCCCTGAGTCTCCGGAGAAGGGCGGCATATAAATCAAATTAAAAAAAAAAAATTAGTGCAATATTAAAAATGCAAATAATTTTTCTGCGGACCACCAACATTTTCTCACAGGCCACCAGTGGTCCATGGACCATCAGTTGGTGACCGCTGGACTAGATGACCTACAAGTTCGCTTTCAACTCTGTTAATCTGTTAAAAAAAAAATAAGTCTACAAAAATGATTGGATAATGGACCATGACAGGAAATTTGTAGGAGAGATCTGGAGGTCAAGAATCAAGTTCTGGGGGTTTTGTGTGTGTGTGTGTGTGTGTGTGTGTGTGTGTGTGTGTGTGTTTGTGTGTGTGTTTGTGCATTGTGTTTCTGTTGTAAATAATCCGGCCTGGTTCTAAGTCAAAATCCCCTTTTGGTTCTAAGTCAAAATCTCTTTTGCTTTCCAAAGGGATTGGCTCGAAACAGGGATCCATTTGGCCTAGGGGCGGGGTTTCAAAACTGGTGTGCTCGTGGGCACGCATGCACAGAAGCGTCCAGGCGGCTGGGCAGAGCCTCTCACCGCTCCCGCTACCAGTTCGCCAGATACAGGGCAAACTGGTAGCAACCAACCATCGATTTGGCCCACTGTGAACAGTAAGACCAGATTACTCCCAGTTTGTCAATCATTACATTTTGGGAAGATGCCCTGTTTAAATCATCACCCCATTTTTAGGTTTCTGTCGATTTGCAGGACAGCCCTGGAGAGGGAGAGCTGATCCAGAGTTCGGCGTTCCCGTTTTTCTTTTTTCTTTTAACCGTCTAACTTGGCCTCTTTTCTGAGTTCCCACCCAGTGATATAATTCCTGGGAAAAATGCCCTTGCAAGAAATATGGGACACGAGGATTGTAGCTAATGCTCCGTTCTTTTGGGACACCTACAGAAGTTTGGCATTTCTTTAGCCATGGATTAAAATGGAGAATTTGGGGGGGGATCTGGATGAAGTTTCACAATAGGATGAATGAGCAAATAACAAAGCAGGCATTATGAGCCTCAATCTTGATTGGAATGTGAAAGATTTTTTTGTTACTAAGGGATCTAATTCCTGTCCAAGTTACTTTCTTAATATTAGCTTTTCCATCAGGGCCATTCTCAGCCCCCCTGGTTGGCAACCTTTTAAATTATTAGAAAAAAAAATAATAACGCTTATGCTTATTTTATAGTTAAGGTAAAGGTAAAGGTTCCCCTCGCACATATGTGCTAGTCGTTCCCGACTCTAGGGGGCGGTGCTCATCACCGTTTCAAAGCCGAAGAGCCAGCGCTGTCTGAAGACGTCTTCGTGGTCATGTGGCTGGCATGACTAAACGCCAAAGGCACATGGAACGCTGTTACTTTCCCACCAAAGGGGGTCCCCATTTTTCTACTTGCATTTTTTACGTGCTTTCGAACTGCTAGGTTGGCAGAAGCTGGGACAAGTAACGGGAGCTCACCCCGTTACGCGGCACTAGGGATTCGAACCGCTGAACTGCCGACCTTTCAGTCGACAAGCTCATCGCCTTAGCCACTGAGCCACCACGTCCCTATTTTATAGTTAATCAGAGGTAAATCAGTTGATCAATTTATTACAGTCTTAGACCAGTACAGATAGTCCTTGACTTATGACCACAATTGACCCCCCCAAACCTCTGTTGCTAAGCGAGACAGTTAAGTGAGTTTTGCCCCATTTTACGACCTTTCTCGCCACAGTTGTTAAGTGAATCCCTGCAGTTGTTAAATTAGTAACACGGTTGTTAAGTGAATCTAGCTTCCCCATTGACACGGCTTGCCAGAAGGTCACACAACTGTGACAGACGGGATACTGCAACCATCATAAATACACGCAAATTGCCAAGCATCGAATATTGAACCCGCGATCGCGGGGATGCTGCAAAGGTCGTAACTGTGAAAAATGGTCATGAGTCACTTTTTTCAGTGCTGCTGTAACTTTGGTCACTAAACAAACAGTTATAAATTGAGGACTATTCATCTCAGTCAAAAAACAGATTTGGGGTCTGAGAAAACTACGTTGCGACCCTTTTTTAAAATGTTGTAATTTGTTCTACCTGCTGCCCTGTAACTTTTTGTTTTCTTGCTTTCATTTGGCCATTGATGTCTGCTTCCAATATTAGAACGCTAGAAGCAGTTCAGGTCCTGAAGGAATCAGCCCTGCATTTCTTCAGCAGATTTGTTTTCCCTTTCTTTGTTTCTCTCTTCCTTCCCTTTCCTTTCCTTTCCTTTCCTTTCCTTTCCTTTCCTTTCCTCCCCTTTCCTTTCTTTTCCTTTCCTTGTTTCTCTTCCTTTCCTTTCCTTTCCTTTCCTCTTTTCCTTTCCTTTCCTCCCCTTTCCTTTCTTTTTCTTTCCTTGTTTCTCTTCCTTTCCTTTCCTTTCCTTTCCTCTTTTCCTTTCCTTTCCTCTTTTCCTTTCCTTTCCTCCCCTCCCCTCCCCTTTCCTTTCCTCTTTTCTTTTCTTTTCTTTCCTCTCCTTTCCTCCCCTTTCCTTTCCTCTCCTTCCCTTCCCTTCCCCTTTCCTTTCCTCTTTTCCTTTCCTTTCCTTTCCTTTCCTCCCCTTTCCTTTCCTTGTTTCTCTTCTCTCCCTTTCCTTTCCTTTCCTTTCCTTTCCTTTCCTTTCCTTTCCTTTCCTTTCCTTTCCTTTCCTTTCCTTCCCTTCCCTTCCCTTCCCTTCCCTTTCCTTTCCTCCTCTCCCCTCCCTTCCCTTTCCTCTCAAGTCATATCACTGAGCATGTGGAAGCAATTACGATTAAGAGCTTGTGATTATATTCCAAGTTCCACGTGATTTGTAGTGGTTAAATGTTTTGCTGGGCGAGGAAAGGGGATGTTTGAAAGAGAGGAGGGAAAAGTTGCATCCTTGTTATTCATTACTGGCACTTTTTAAAAAGTTAGAATTAGTGCATCTGCAGATTAGGATGACTCAGGATTGTATAATGTCAGATCTCAGATGGGTTTGGGCATAAGTTGTTAATGTGTGTTCTTTGGAGTTAATTTAAGTCAAGTGTGGTTTAGTATTGGCAATGTTACTCTTCGTACACAATTCCCACCACTACTCATCAATAGTAATATCCTTAAGGGAAAATTTATTTTCATTTGAAATTTATGGGGAATTTTTATTTTCATTTGAAGTTTATTATTTAATTCTGTAGCATTTTTGTATCTGGTCTCTTTTCTATATGAAAAAGAAGCTGTAGTAGACTGCACTATATTACAAATCATTTAGCGACCGTTCAAAGTTACAACAACAGTGAAAAAAGTTAACTTATGACCGTTTTTCACATTTATGACCATTGCAGCATCCCTGTGGTCATGTGATAAAAATTCAGCCGCTTGGCAACTGACTCGTATTTATGACGATAGTAGGGTCATGTGATCACGGTTTGCAATCTTCTGACAAGCAAAGTCAACGGAGAAGCCGGATTCACTTAAACCACCGTGTTACTCACTTACCAACTTCACCGATTCACTTAACAACTGTGGCAAGAAAGGTCACACAATGGGGCATAACTCCCCTAACACATGTCTCGCACAGACATTTGTTAAGACGACAGAAATTTGGGGCTCAATTGTAGTCATAAGTTGGGAACTGAGAACCTGTAGGTTCCCAGTTGAAACTGTAAGCCTTAGTGGTCTACCACTAAGACCACACACCTAGAGTACTGCATCCAGTTTTGGTCACCACACTACAAAAAGGAGGTTGAGACTCTAGAAAGAGTGCAGAGAAGAGCAACCAGGATGATTAGGGGACTGGAGGCTAAAACATATGAAGAACGGTTACAGGAACTGGGCATGGCTAGTCTAGTGAAGAGAAGGACCAGGGGAGACATGATAGCAGTCTTCCAATATTTGAGGGGCTGCCACAGAGAGGAAGATGGTCAAGCTATTTTCCAAAGCACCTGAAGGCCAAATAATGGATGGAAACTGAACAAGGAGAGATTCAACAATCAACCAATGGAACAGCTGGCCTTGAGAAATTCATCACTGGAAGCTTTCAAGAAGAGACTGGACTTCCCTCTTTCAGAAATGGTGTAGGGTCTCCTGCTTGGGAGGGGGGGGTTGGACTCAGGAGTGAAATCCAGCAGGTTCTAACAGGTTCTGGAGAACCGGTAGCGGAAATTTTGAGCAGTTCAAAATTTGGCAAATACCACCTCTGGCTGGCCCCAGAGTGGGGTGGGAATGGAGATTTTGCAATATCCTTCCCCCCAGGAGGGGAGGGAATGGCAATTTTTTTTAAAAAAATTGATTTATATGCCACCCTTCTCCGGAGACTCAGGGCGGCTTACAATGCGTTAAGCAATAGCCTTCATACTTTTGTATATTTTTACAAAGTCAGCTTATTGCCCCCACAAACTGGGTCCTCAATTTACCTACCTTAGAAAGGATGGAAGCCTGAGTCAACCTTGAGCCTGGCAAGATTCAAACTTACTAATTGCAGACAGCTGGAGTTAAATTACAATGCATTAGTCTGCTGAGCTATCCAGGATTTTGCAGTATCCTTCCCCTGGAGTGGGGTGGGAATGGAGATTTTGCAATATCCTTCCCCTGCCATGCCCACCAAGCCATGCCCACAGAACCGGTAGGGAAAAAATTTTTGGATTTCACCCCTGGTTGGACAAGATGACCTACAAGGTCCAACTGTTAATCTGTATCTGTGGTTGAGTCTTTCCACGTTACTTTCTTGCTGGCTTTATATTCAGTGTTAAATCCTGAGTTAGATTTCCTGTAGTGAGTCAAAGTCTAAGTGATCTGCAAGTTCTTCACCAACTCTTTTGACTTAGCTAATGATAAAACACTTTTTTTTTTAAATGTAGCTTATTGAATGAATCACAGTTGGCTTCATTTAACACGCTCAGCCAGTATCTGTGATTCACAAACCACAATGGCTGGATTCATGATTTGTGCTAAACTGAAAACAAAACAAACCATCTATCAGCTTAGCATAATATTTAAACTTAGCCCGCACTTCCAAATCCCAAGTTGGGTTCAGTGGGACTCTGGCTGCAATCCTAAAAGTGATGAAGTGTAAACCCCAACGAATACACTGAGGTTTGCTCCTAAATTAACGTGGGCCAGCTTTGGTTAGCCAAGCAACGATCCAGTTTTACAGGTAGTCCTCGACTTACAACAGTTTGTTTAGTGACCAAGTTGCAACGTCACCGCAAAAAATGGACTTACGACCGTTTTTCACACTTACGACCGTAGCATCCCCACGGTCACGTGTTTTTACATTCGGATGCTTGACGTCTGATTCACATTTATGATGGTCGTATGGTCACGCAGTACTGTGATCGCCTTTTTTGTGAACTTCTGACCAGCAAAGTCAAGGGGGAAACCAGATCCGCTTAACAACCATGTTACTAATTTAAGAAGTGCAGTGATTCACTTAACAAACTTTAAGAACTGCAATGATTCACTTAACAAAATTTAAGAACTGCAGTGATTCACTTAACAAAATTTAAGAACTGCAGTGATTCACTTAACAAAATTTAAGAACTGCAGTGATTCACTTAACAAAATTTAAGAACTGTAGTGATTCACTTAACAAAATTTAAGAACTGCATTGATTCACTTAACAAAATTTAAGAACTGTAGTGATTCACTTAACAAAATTTAAGAACTGCAGTGATTCACTTAACAAAATTTAAGAACTGCAGTGATTCACTTAACAAAATTTAAGAACTGCAGTGATTCACTTAACAAAATTTAAGAACTGTAGTGATTCACTTAACAAAATTTAAGAACTGCAGTGATTCACTTAACAAATTTAACAACTGCAGTGATTCACTTAACAAGTCATAAAATGGGGAAAAACTCACTTAACAAATGTCTCACTTAACAACATAAACTTTGGGCTCAATTGTGGTCATAAGTCAAGGGCTACCTGTAACTGCTTCTTCTTCTCCTGCTCCCTTTAACATTTAGCACTGCCTGTTTCCTTCGAAACTGGCCACTCCTAATTCTAACTTCAGGGAACTGGCTGAGTAGAGAAGCTAATACAAACCAGCAGGCTCGTTTTGCAGGACTGTGTACATTCTCTCTCTATGATGTCATCCCTGCTGTCGGCTTGGGGCAAAACGCTTCCCACTCCACTGTTGTTGGTGGTTTTATTTATTTAAATTCGCCATCAAAGTGGATGGATCATTGGTATGTTCTCATCCATGTCGGGGATTTAATGCAGGCATTAAAGATGAATGAAAGGAAGGCTGTTTTTTTTTTTAAACATCATTTCCAATATATCTAAACCTCCCTCAAAATCACATTTCCACCACCACCACCATAAAAAATGAAAAGCACATAGCCTGCTCTCAAATAAACTAGCAGGGAAACTGATGGCATTCTCTAAAATACAGCACAAATGTATTTGATTTTTTAAAAGACCTATATTCCACCTGCAGAATTGCTCCAGGTAACTATAGACCAGAGGTCTCCAACCTTGGCAATTTTAAGACTTGTGGACTTCAGCTCCCAGAGTGTTCATTTTTTTAAAAAAATTTGATTTATATGCCGCCCTTCTCCGGAAACTCAGGGCGGCTTACAATGAGCTAAGCAATAGCCTTCATCCTTTTGTATATTTATAAAAAGTCAGCTTATTGCCCCCACAAACTGGGTCCTCAATTTACCTACCTTAGAAAGGATGGAAGGCTGAGTCAACCTTGAGCCTTGGCGAGATTCGAACCTGCAATAATTGCAGGCAGCTGTTCTTAATAACAGGGTGCTTTAGACCACTGTACCACCAAGGCTCTTGGGTTTTTTTATCAGCCTCTCATCTTCTACAGACTGCAGAAGGCATAATCTCCCCTGCCTTTGGGGGTGGGGAAATGAGGTGTGAAACCAGAGGTGGGTTTTAGCAGGTTCTGACCAGTTCTGGTGAACCGGTAGCGGAAATTTTGAGTAGTTCGGAGAACCGGTAGTAAAAATTCTGACTGGCCCCGCCGCCATCTATTCTCTGCCTGCCGAGTTCAAGCTGATCAAGAGGAAATGGGGATTTTGCAGTAACCTTCCCCTGGATTGGGGTGGGAACGGAGATTTTATAGTATCCTTCCCTGCCACGCCCACCAAGCCATGCCACACCCACCAAGCCACACCCACAGAACCGGTAGTAAAAAAAAATTTGAAACCCATCACTGTGTGAAACCCCTTGCCACGATGGCCCGTGTTTCTAATTTGAACACCGTTGAAAGAAACGGGAAAACACAGTACCACAGATGGCTTTCTAATCAGGCAGATTTCAAGAACGATCTGGTGAGACGACACAGCAACTGAGCTCTCGTGTGGGTTGCAACACAACTGTGTTCTCTCTTCCTCCACCCCCGCGCTCGCTTTTCCATTTAATAGTGGAGATATTTATAGAAAGCTTTTTCATGCAATAATCTGCCAGTTGCAGTCCTGTCACGTGAACATGCTGTCATTAAAAATCAGGGTGAAAGGGTAAGAGAAAATATAGAAATTATCCACCTTTTAAATGTTTGCACTTGGCAACAACTAGTTGGGTGGGTCCGCGATGAAGCTTTTTGTCCAAATTTTAGCAGAAGGGAAGGGTGGGAAAATTGTTCTTAATTCATTCCACAGCCAGCTTGTTTTGTTAAAAACCTATCTGACCCGCTGTGTGATTTACATGAAGGAAACTCATCTACTATTTTGAAATATAGATTTTTAAGGAAGTCTCTTTCTGTTGGCTAAGTTGTTGGGTTTTTTTTTTTTAAATCCTTGAAGAATTGTGAATGAATTCTGCAGAACACATGCATTTGGGGCAGGAAGGATAATGTCATTCCACACTCTTCGTTTTTCAGCCTATTCAACTGCCTAAAACTTAATCTTGATCAAACTGGAATCGCTAAACAATAGTTATGAAATCAAAAGCTATTTTGGTATTTATGAATGAAACACTCAAGCTGTTGTTTACAGTTCTTAAGAGTTCTTTTTGGCAGGATTTGGTGAATAAAGCTCTCCACTCATTAGAAAAAAAACAGAAATAGAATATAGTTTAGGCAGAGAGAGAGAGAACAAAAGGTGATTTGAGTTTTAAGAGCTTAAAACTACTCTTGCCAATATATTAATAGGGACACTACCATATTAATATTTCATGTTTAGTCATCGACAGCTGCCATTAGTACTTACAATGGACCAAAGAATGCAAAATCTGCTTCACCCAACATGTCTATATTCTCAATCATCCAGGTCATGGTTGTCCCAAAGGCAGGGGTGAAATCCAGCAGGTCCTGACAGGTTCTGGAGAACCGGTAGCGGAAATTTTGAGTAGTTCAGAGAACCGGCAAATACCACCTCTGGCTGGCTGGGGTGGGAATGGAGATTTTGCAATCTCCTTCTCCCAGGAGTGGGGAGGGAATGGGGATTTTGCCATATCCTTCCCCCAGGAGTGAGGTGAGAATGGAGATTTTGCAGTATCCTTCCCCTGACACGCCCACCAAGCCACACCACACCCACCAAACCACGCCCACAGAACCGATAGTAAAAAAAATTGGATTTCACCACTGCCTAAAGGTGCTTTTCTTCAGAATTGAAGAAGCTTCTTCGATGAGGAGCAAAATGTTTTCCAGGAAAAAAACAAAGCTCAACTGCCTTTTGGAGAACACATTTGGGACTTAACTCAACATGATAGAAGTATAATGCAATTTTGTTTTGGCTTAGCATATGTGCACCCAGTCATTGTGCTTTATGTAGTATGATGTATTATCTAGTGTGATGGATGGGTTTTAGATGTATTCATTGCTTAATATACTGAAAGAGGGAATGCTTTTCTCACAAAGCCAGAGGGAATCTGGTAGGACATTTCCTCACAAACAAAACAACAGAGTTGGAAGTGTCTTCTAGTCCAACCTGCTTCTCAAACAGAAGATCCTATACCATTCCAAACAAGTGGCAAACAAAAAGCAGTCAAAACTTAAAACAAATTGTAAAAGTGTTTGCTTTTTTTAAATACTATTTGTTTCTCAGAAAATGGTCCTACCATGTAGAACAACCTTGGAAAGCCAGATGGCTCTAGTAGTTAAGTCACCAGGTTAGAAACCGGAAGATTTTGAGTTCTAATCTTATCTCAAGCACAAAATCCAGATGTTTGACCTTGGGCCTCAGTTATTCCCTCCTAGAAAGAATAAAATGGCAAACCACTTCTGAAATGTTGCCAGGAAAACTTCAGGGACATGTCTGGGTGGTTATCAGGAGTCAGTTCTGACTTGAAGGCGTAAAAATAATAATAACAACTTTACATTTTTACTTGAACTTACCAGGTAGAATAAGAGGATTTTTTTAAAAAAATCCTCTTTCTTCCTATTCTGTTTTGTACCTTTTGAATTCTAAACATATGGAAAGGATTTCTGTTCCTTTCCAAATTAGGTTTTTTTTTTCCCCTCAGAAAACCCTTTCCTACTAATATGCCAATAATGCAAATAAAATGTAAAAGTCCTCCAAATGGCTTTTTTTTTTTTTTTTAGAATCAACTCTAACAAATATTTTTGGTCCTAAATGTTTTGGATGCTCTTCCCTGAGATCTCAAGAACCCTTTGAGAACTTAATGGAGATGCTAAAGAAAACTCGTTTTATGAACGTCTACTTTTCAGTTTCAGATAAGACCACCAGACTGATATTTCCATGCCAGAAACTCCTCAAAACAGGACTTGGGGGTGGGGGTGAGTCATCTAAATTATATCACTTGAAGCATCCTGTATCTCGTGAGCTCAAAGGGAGGGAAGTGGGATGGGTTAGATCTAAATAACTTATTACTTTTATTTTAAGAGCCTCTTCCTGGATGGATCAAACAGTTAATTATCAGCTCAAGTGGCCCAAGCCGAAATTCATATCTAAGACACTTCAGTGAGTCTGCTTCTTGCTTGTGTCTGAGTAGATTCTGTAGGCAGCAAAGCAAATAATCCCATGTTTTACTTCTCTTAAAAGGAGGGTTGGAAATTTTTATCATCCCTTTTTACCTTTGAATTCATGTTCAGCACAACAGGAAATGGGAAGAGTAGGATAAAGGTAGGATAAGCTTTCCCTACATTTATTCCTCAACTAACTTACTATCAGAAAAATGAGTTTTTCTGTTTAAAAGAAAACAAAGTTCTCTGTCTTTTGCGCTCCAAGGTGTTAGTTTAGCTAGAAGTGAATTTCCTTGTGTTATTTCCTTAACCTAGTTTTATCTTGATTGTATCATTCGGTAGACTCTCCCAAAATGTTTGTTGTGGGCAGTGGTGGGATTCAATTTTTTTTTACTACTGGTACTGTGGGCATGGCTTGGTGGGAGTGGCAGGGGAAGGATACTATAAAATCTCCATTCCCACCCAACTCCAGGGGAAGGTTACTACAAAATCCCCATTTTCCCCCAGATCAGCTGGGACTCGGGAGGCAGCGTGGACTTCAACTCCCAGAATTCCCCAGCCAGCACGGCTGAGGAATTCTGGGAGTTGAAGTCCTCCTCGCCATCTTCAAGGTGCCAAATTTCAAAACCACCGATCAAAATGCTTGTCTGGAAGCATTCAAGCATCTCACCCTGCGGCAGACAGGACCTTCAGCTGTCGTTTAAAACCGGCTTGGCTAGTTTCTGAAAATACACTTTTCAAAGAAGCAAAAGAAAGAAAATACGAGCCACGGAATCATGGCCTCCAGTTATAAGAAAAGAAACGCAGGTTGAAAGCTAGGGAAAATGCCGTCATGGGAAGAGCAATTTGATGGCGGGCCCAATGGCCTCCTTCCTTTTTGCCCAACGTCTTCAGGGAGGTGTAATTTATTTAATTTATTGTGGATTCTGCCCAGAGCAGAGAGTTTGAGCTCCTTGTTCGCCACAATAGCCTCTTTCAACTCTATAATTCAATCACTACAAAGTCCCGCAAAGGCCGGAGTTAAGAAAGCAAAATAAGCATTAAAATGTGGACACACACATGCACAAAGAGCTTTCTATGAATAGCCCAAGAGAATCAGTTTAAACTCATTGCATTTAATTGGCTCTTAGGAGCTTAAGAGGAACACAAATACTGTAGTCTCTTTATGGCATCAATTATTGCTAGCCCTAACCTATCGTAGGATTTTTTTTCTTTTCTTTTCTCTCAATTAAGTACTGACCTCTTTCTATTTTGGGCAACTCTGCTCTACTTCTAGGGGCATTTTATTTTTATTTATTTTTTTTGCTGAGAAACTCTACCAAAATCTTTAGAAGAGTTATTCCAGCCTAAATCGGCCAACAGGGCTGAAATGGTTTCACTCATACTAGTGGTGGATTGCCCCCAGTTTGGACCAATTTTATAGAACCGGTAGTAAAACTGGTGGGAGGCTCCGCCCACTGACCCTGACATCATCAGAAGCGATCTGCGCATGCACAGAAGCAAGGCGTGCATGTTTGTTTTGCTCCCTCACGCAATCCCGTTACGAACCGGTAGTAAAGGTAAGTAGAACCCACCCCTTACTCATACCAGGGGTGGGTTCTACTTACCTTTACTACTGGTTCACAACGGGATCGCGCTCACGCGCACGCTTGCTTTGCTCATGCGTACACCTTGCTTTGCTCGTGTGCGCGCACCTTCCTTTGCTCGTGTGCGCGCCTTGCTTCTGCGCATGCGCAGATCGCTTCTGATGACGTCAGGGTCAGTGGGCAGAGCCTCCCGCAGGTTTTACTACCGGTTCTATAGAACCGGTCCGAACCAGGGGCAACCCACCGCTGACTCATACCCTGATCACGCTAAAGGAATCTTTTTAATTCAGAAAAATCAGATCCAAGGAGCCTACAGTCTAATGTGGGGTTTCTCCCCCCCCACCCAAAGCTTGGCAACTTGAAGACATCTGAACTTCAACTCCCAGAATGATGACTGTGGAATTCTGGGAGTTGAAGTCCACAAGTCCTAAAGTCGCCAAGTTTGAGAAACACGGTAATAGGTAACAGGACACTGAGGTGCACCTTTTAAAGCTGCAATCCTAAAATCCAGTTTGGCTGCATTTACAAAGGACTGCGAAGCACAAACTAGTCCAACCGGATTTATCCAGGTATAGTATGGAAAAACATCCCCAAAAGGGTTTAATAAGAAAGCAGTAGCTAAACCATGAAAGCATGTGGGGTGCATAAGAGCCCCCTCTTCATATTTTTCAGATGTGGGATGTAGTACAGGGCAGTTTTTATTCTTAAGGTTATTTTTTGTCTGAGCCCAATGTTTTCCTTAAAGATAAAGGTTCCCCTCGCACATATGTGCTAATCGTTCCCGACTCTAGGGGGCGATGCTCATCTCCATTTCAAAGCTGAAGAGCCAGCGCTGTCCAAAGACGTCTCCGTGGTCATGTGGCCGGCATGACTAAACGCCAAAGGTGCATGGAACGCTGTTACCTTCCCACCAAAGGTGGTCCCTATTTTCCTACTTGCATTTTTTATGTGCTTTCGAACTGCTAAGTTGGCAGAAGCTGGGACAAGTAACGGGAGCTCACCCCGTTACGCGGCACTAGGGATTCAAACCGCTGAACTCCCAAACTTTCAATCGACAAGCTGAGTGTCTTAGCCACTGAGCCACCGCATCCCTCCACAGTCTGTTTCCTTACCACAGTGTAGATCTGACATGGCAGCTTTGCATTCACATGTTTAGTTATTCATGGAAAGGACACCCACATCCTGAAGCCATAACCAGAACAAACCATGGCAGTTGCAGTCATCCATTACACTAAGTTGGTACCAAGTCTGTTTGTTTCCTGCCTTTTGATTTCTGTTCAGTGGTGGGTTGCCCCCGGTTCGGACCGGTTCGCAAGAACCGGTAGTAAAACCAGTGGGAGGCTCCGCCCACCACCCCGGATGTCGTCATAGGCGATCTACGGATGCACAGAAATTTGGTGCGCACGCGAGTGAAACAAGCATGCACAATTCCGTTGTGAACTGGTAGTAAAGGTAAGTAGAACCCACCCCTCTTCTATTGACTTCCTGGACTATCCCTGTAGTTTCCTGGCAAAGTTTTTTTTTTTTTTTTTTTTTGCTATTGCCTCGTTCTTCCTAGGTGACAATGACTGACCCAATGTCACTCAGCTGGCTTCATGCCTGAAACAGAATTAGAATTCCCAGTCTCCTGGTCTCTATCCTGGTGCCTTAACCACTACACCAAAACAGGCTTACTCTAAGTTTGATAGCTTAATTAGAAAACATGGTTTAAAAAGTCACATTTAAATGTTTTTAATTGTTTGTTATTGTTTTTAATCATAGGGCCAAATTTATATATATCTTTTTAATTGTACTTTAATGTTTGTAGTTTATGCTTTTACTTGGCTGTTCACCGCCCTGAGTCCTCAGGGAGAAGGGTGGTATACAAATTTAAAAATAAATAAATAAATAAATAAAACCTTATTCCCAAGTTGTACACCCATTGGTTGACAGAGCTTTTGCTCTTCCAAAAAAAAAAATTTAAACGCACAGTTCATCCCATCTGAAAGAGCTTTCCAAGTGAAAAAGATGGAAAGACAGCTCGAAGGGAATGCAGTGGGCCTTTTTTTCCTCCTTTTACAGGAAATGGATGAAGTCTAGGCTGAAATAATTTCTCAGCCTGTTTTTTTTCTTTTTTTTTTTAAACTGCTGCTATGGAGGAAACATATCCTGTTAACAACAGGAAGCCAATAGCTTTTGCTAAGTAACCGAGTTCTCCAGCATAACTGAGGACCAATATGGGGAGGCGGGAAAAAATACAGAATGGCAGCCTGCTTGAGGATGCAAGAGAGCGATTAAAGCAGGGGTGAAATCCAGCAGGTTCTGACAGGTTCTGGAGAACCAGTAGCAGAAATTTTGAGCAGTTCGGAGAACCGGCAAATACCACCTCTGGCTGGCCCCCGAGTGGGGTGGGAATGGAGATTTTGGGAATGGAGATTTTGCAATATCCTTCCCTCAGGAGTGGAGGGGGAATGGGGATTTTGCAGTATCCTTCCTCTGCCTTGCCCATCAAGCCACGCCCACCAAGCCACACCACGCCCAAGCCACGCCCACAGAACCAGTAGTAAAAAAAAATTAGATTTCACCACTGGATTAAACTGTCTGGAAACACCATGCAAATGCAGCCAGACTGAAGTTGCTTAGAGCACATGATCTCTGTGGGATCCAGACAGGGGAAGAGGAAACTACGTGCAGGCAAATGTACGTGTGGGAGACATTAAACATTGCTATTTTGAAACGGAGTCTCTCCCAAGGGAATATAGTCCTTTAAAATCGGGATCAGTTAGGTCCATGATTCTGAGTATTTTGATCTTATAGCGTTGGGTGTGTGTCGTGTAGTAGTGCTGCCATGGATTCTGGATCTGTGGACCCGAAGTGTGCTTCCCCAAGAGAAGCTCTCTAAGAACATTATTCATACAAGTAAAAATGCTGGCTGGGGAATTCTGGGAGTTAAAAGTCCACCCATCTTAAAGTTGCCAAGTTTGCAAAACACTGATGTAACCCTTTTTGCAAGTCTGTGGAAGAATGCCAGCTCTAGGGAGCTACGATTCTACCATTTTGCACTCCAACTTCATAGCAGTCAAAATTTTGCCACGGATTTTGCACTTCCTTTCACCTCCTTGCTCCACCATCTCAATGTATGCTTCCAGCAAAAAAAAAAAAACCCTCTCAAGGTAAAGATTAAGCACATATCCCAAGGTCGAATTATCTCCGGTTACTCACAATAACATTAGCAGAGACACAGTCCAAAAACAGAATTCAAAGCTGGCCAAGTAGCAAATGCAAGACTCAAAACCAGCGAAGGTGCAAAAGGACAGTGACAAAGCTGAGACACAGAGCGCCAAAGAAGGCTGTTGATGAGTTACCCGAGCATCTGTCTCTGCTCGGGGAGGGGCTTTGATTCAGGAAGCTCCCTCAACCCCACCCAAGCCCAGCTGTTACTCATTATTTTAAGGCTGCAGAGCTACTCTCAATTCCCAAATAGACCATTGTTCTTCTGGTGGCCTTTGAAGTTGGGGTTCCTCCTCAGATAGCAACAGCAACCAAAATATCATGTTTACAAATTGGGCTAAGCCATGATGTGGTTGACTTTTTTTTGGCTGTGACACAAACCCAGCTACTGTGCTTTGTTTAACTATGGTTTATACCAAATATTAACCTGGCTTCCAGGGTTTAAACCAGTGGTGAAATTCAATTTTTTTTTAATACCGGTTTTGTGGGCGTGGCTTGGTGGGTGTGGTGTGGCTTGGTGGGCGTGGCAGGGGAAGGATACTGCAAAATTTCCATTCCCTCCCCACTCCTGGGGGAAAGATATTGCAAAATCTCCATTCCCGTCCCACTCTGGGGCCAGCCAGAGGTGGTATTTGCCGGTTCTCCGAACTACTCAAAATTTCTGCTACCGGTTCTCCAGAACTTGTCAGAACCTGCTGGATTTCACCCCTGATTTAAACCCTGCTGGGGATTCACAGGGTTTCGGGAGAAAAGCGAAAATTCTGTGCATTTCAGAGAACCCTCAAATCCCACTCCTGGCTGGCCCTGCCCTGCCCCCCACCCCCAGGAGTCCCCACGTCATAGATGATCACTGGCCCTGAGATTAAATGTGGAGACCCACTGGTAACCAGTGCACCTTCTAGAGTTATGCCATTCTGTGACGGTTCTTATAACTGGGCTCATAGGTAGAAATACATAGCTACGAAATGAGTTTGCATTGAACAGGGATTATTCTTCAGTATGTTTGCAGGGAATGCAACCCCTCAAGTTGTATGACCCAGGACATGGACACTCAAATTATGTTCTCCTGACCATGTCAGTTAAAGGCCAAGAGACTGGGTTGGTACAATATGGTAAGCCCAGGCGGATGGTTTAATCTATTCAATATTCCCATCCTCACGGCAGTGGTGAAATTCAGACGGATCTATCCGGCTCGCGCAATCCGGTAGGGCCAGTGGTGGGAGGCTCCGCCCATCCGCCCGGAGGTCATCACGTTCTGTTTTTGACCCTCTGTGCACGCACAGAAGGCTCTGCGCAAGATAAGTGCATTTTACCCCTGCCTCACAGGCAGTGGTGGATTGCCCCCGGCTCGGACCGGTTCTATAGAACTGGTAGTAAAACCAGCGAGAGGCTCCGCCCACCGACCCTGACGTCATCAGATATGCACGTGTGCAGAAGCTTCTGTGCATGTGCAGAAGCAAGGCGCACACGCGATCCCATTGCAAACCGGTAGTAAAGGTAAGTAGAACCCACCTCTGCTCACAGGTTACTTCAGCAACCAAGTTCAGGGAACTGCACGAACCTACATAATTGCTAATTTTAAGATTATGAACACAGAAATAGTGATATATTCTCAGAGCGTTTCTGGCAATGCAGTAACTACTCTTCTGTGGAAAGTCACGTGAACATGGCAGAACAAGAGACAACCGAATGTTTTTGAGGTTTCATTTGAATCCATATCAATTCATGGACCTTTCCACAGTGTGTCCGCATTGTTTTCCTTACAACAATGCAAAAGAATTGTGCTGTAACTTCATGGTTTTTTTAATTCGCCGACCAGCCAGTCACCTTGAGATGTCCTTTAGTCCAAATGCTAATCAGGTCTGATCCTCTTAGTTTTTCAAGATCAGCCAAAATCAACCAGGATACTCAGATGAAAACTGATCTGTCCTTCATCAGTTTCCTATTTTAGCACTCTACATTCCACTACCCCAAGAAAATGGCCAGATCTTTAGTTTATTTTGAAATGTGTAACTCAGCTCAGCATAGCCTGTTGAACCAGGAGGGGGTTTGCTGAACAAATCATCCTTGCTTGGCATTGATATGTTGTAAAGAATGAACTGGAAGCCACCAAGGTCAGATTCACAGAATTAAAGCCATAAATGACATTATGGCTTAGTGAATACGAGCTAGTCTTAACACTTCAAGTTGTTATCCCGTTGTTGAAGTTATTTTCTCAAAGAATAATATATCCAACTGTCGAGAATTGGAAACTGTTCTCCCTGCTTTAGGAAGTTGGATTGTTTCCACTGTTGCTAGCGAACGGTGTATTTTGTAATGCTACAGGATTTAGTTCTGAAGGCAACGGCTGTGCCCAGTTACTGTTTTATCCAGAATTTCAAATATGGGTAAGAAATTATATCAGGCAGTTCTCTATCTTTAATATGAAATACTTTTAAAAAATTGCATCTGATGGGGCGGGTGAGGGGTAAAGAAAGAAATATGATTGTAAGGTCTTCAAATTATTTTCATAGTTTCGGCTGTTTTGTTATTTTTGGATCAAAGAATTACAATTAGATTTGGTACAGAATCCTAGCCCCGAAATGAAATCACGAAATCACAATTCAAACTCCCATTTTTATTGACCCTGCAGATTTCCCTTAATCTGGCGTAGAGTCAGAGTGACTAGATGGAGCTGAGCATTTACTGGCTGGATGCCTTTCCTGACACCTACACAGAGCTCACAGCAGATATTTTCTCTTTGCGCCCTAGGAGAGAAATATCTGCCACTACCCAGGATTGAATTCTCAACCTTTCGAGTGGGAGGCAAGCCTCTTCACCACTAAGCCAACCCCAAATTAAGGCAGGGGTGTCAAACTTGGTGGCCTGTGGGCCAGATGCGTCACGCGCAGGCCACGCCCGCCCCAGCTCCGTGAATGGGAAAAACGTTCACGAAACGTCACGTGACGGCAACATGATGCGGCGAGTTTGACACCCGTGGACTAGAGGTTTGTAAAAAGGGAACTTTAAAGGGAGTTTGAAGCAATTCAGAACAGAAGAAAAACCCAATGAGCAAGAACTTTACCCCAGTGAAAATACTCTGTGTCTTAATTGTGAACTGGCTACTTCATTTCTTCCCATCGGGACACATGGACTGCATTTCCTTGCAAGCTCTTGACTCATTTCTTTTAAGTAGGTCTTCCTGTTCTTAAATCAAGGGCAGCAGCAAACAGTTATCTAGCTTCAGCAAAATGCCCCAATAGAAAAGCTTTATATGAGACTGGGAAGACAGCAGTTCTAGACTTAAAACAACAGATGGACTTGCTCTCTTGCTGAACACACCACATCAGAGCGCATGGAAAATGGAATTCAAAAGCTTTTCCAAACCGCAGCCTGGGTGAAAAAAATAAAGTAAAATAAAATAAAAAAACCAAATCTGATCAGAGCGCTCTAAAGTACAGCTTATCCCCAAACATTTGCCAAAATTTTAACAGTAACTGAATAAGACAACACCTCTACCTTATTAGGAGGCCAATAAGTGGGGTGGGGCGGAATAAAGATTTTAAGTCCATAGAGTTTAACCGAAGAATTTTTTTTAATTAAGAAGGATCAAAGTCAGGCATTGTGTGTCGCGAAAACACAAAACTCGGCTCACACGTCGTCAGGGCTAACACTGAGACATCGGAAAAGAGAGGAAGATAGAGGGAAGGCTTCAAACCCTGACTTCAGCAGAAAGTCAGTGGGAAAAAATTGGGGCTCACAGGGTGCAGAAACACTTCTAGGAAAGGATTTCTTTGAGTTCTGGGCAAGATGCTGAATTTTTGGAGATTGCTTCATTTCATCATCATCATCATCATTTGAAAGAGTCGGTCTGGGACAGGTGTCAGCAACTTGTGGCTCCAGAGCTGCATGCAGCTCTTTGGGCCCTCTGCTGTTGCTCCGTTGGGTGATCCCACCACTGGCTAGCCCCGCCCCTTGCCCTCCCCTCCCAGTCACTCCTCGCCTGGCCTGAGAAGGTAAGGGCAACGGCGGGGGATGGAGAAGCAGGCGGGGCAGAGAGAGAGCGAGAGAGAGAGGGAGAGAGAGAGGGGAGAGAGGGATGGAGAGAAAGATGTCAAAACCGCCTTCTGCCACCAGTAGCCTCTCACCGACCAGTACGCTCCCATAGAGAGGGGCTCCTCAGGGTGCCGTCGGCCAAACAATGTCGACTGGCGGCCCCAGGGGGAGAGCCTTCTCTGTGGGGGCACCCGCCATCTGGAACGAGCTCCCCCCCAGAGATACCGAGGATCCCGGACCTGCGCGCTTTCCGCCGTGCCATCAAAACATTTCTTTTTTCAGCAGGCCAGCCTGGCCTAACCTCTCTTTTAAATTTTTTTAATAACTTTTAAACTTTTTAAATTTTAAATTTGTCTTATGAATTTGGGGTGTTTTAAATTTAGTTTACGGGCCAATTATTTAATTGCATTTTAATGGTTTTTTTTAACATTTGTATTATATGTATTTTATTTGGCTGTTCACCGCCCTGAGTCCTTCGGGAGTAGGGCGGTATACAAACTCAATAAATAAATAAATAAACAATAATAATAAATAAATAAATAAATAAATAAATAAACAAACAAACAGGTTTTGTGGTTAAAAAACACCGGTTCTCTGCCCTAATGATAAGCTGGGTAGGCATGACTGGGGTGGGGGGGAGGGTCATGCCTACTTTTCCTCTTTTTAAATGGAATTTTAAATTTGGTTTTAATTTATTGGGGTTTTAAAATGTCTCAGCCAAATTTATTTAACTAGTTTTATTTCTATTTTAAATTTTGTATCTATATGTTTTATTTATGGCTGTTCACCGCCCTGAGTCCTTCGGGAGTAGGGCGGTATACAAGTTTAATAAAATGAAAAAAAAATGAAAAAAATGTGACTGGTGGAAATGAATGACATTGAGTTGGCCACGCCCACCCAGGTTTTGTGGCTCCCCGTGTTTTCTTTTCTGTGGGAAACAGGTCCAAATGGCTCTTTTGAGTGTTTAAGGTTGCAGACCTCTGGTCTAGGAACAAGCTATGTATTAGGATAGGCGGGGCCGAAATGAAACCTTTGCAACTTCTATGCCTGAGAATAGAAGGAAGAGGCGAGCTTACAGGGATGATGCTACGAATGGAAAAAGGATCGTTTTAGGAATGCTTATTTTTAAAACACATACTCCACTTTTCACTTTCAGGATGAAACTATCCAGATTAGTCAGTCTGTTTAAAATCAAACTCAATCAGCATCGGTGAATCGTTGGAAATGTTTAAAAATAGCTTCCTCCCACCCCCCTTATTATTTTTTTGTTCCCCTTTCAGGCTGTTTGAGAACTTTTATAATATTTGTCTTGGTGTCATTTTTGAAATGTTGTGGTTTGTTGGAGCAGATTTGCTAGGACACCTTTTTTCTGTGGCATAGAAATCTAGATGCTGGCTAGGTTAAGGTAAAAAGGTAAAGGTTCCCCTCACACATATGTGCTATTCGTTCCCGACTCTAGGGGGCGGTGCTCATCTCTGTTTCAAAGCCGAAAAGCCAGCGCTGTCCGAAGACGTCTCCGTGGTCATGTGGCCGGCATGACTCAACACCAAAGGCGCACGGAACGCTGTTCCCTTCCCACCAAAGGTGGTCCCTATTTTTCTACTTGCATTTTTACCTGCTTTCGAACTGCTAGGTTGGCAGAAGCTGGGACAAGTCACGGGAGCTCATCCCGTTACGCGGCACTAGGGATTCGAACCGCTGAACTGCCGACCTTTCGATCGACAAGCTCAGCGTCTTAGCCACTGAGCCACCGCGTTCCCTTGCTAGGTTAAGGAGATGCAGTCAAAACCCTTTATCTAGGATTTCTCCGGATTCTTCTGAATCGAAGTGTGGGATGCCAGGACAATTTTTTGTAAAAATTGCCCTGGCAACCATTTGACCAGGCAACCATTTGATCAGGTTGGTATACTATAATGTCTCCTGCCTTGAGCAGGAGGTTGGACAAGAAGTCCTTTGAGGTCTCTTCCAGCCCTCGGTTCATGCCCTCCCTTCTCTGATCACCTCAAAATCAGGGGAAATGCAGGAATCCTGCATCTCAGACGTAAGACATTCACTGAAATTTTGTTTTGATGGAGATTTTGGAAGAAAATTCTCTTTCGTTAAGTTGAATGAGAACTGGCAGAAAAATGAAGATTTCTGCTCTACACTGCTAAAAATAGAATAGTGGGGATATCAGTAAAATGAGACAATTGAGTCTCTTGTGGCAGCCAGCTTCATTTAATGCTATTTTAGGAAAGCACTCCATGCAGTTTTCCATCAGCATCTTTATTTCCATTTAAAACCAATGGTTCTTGACCCGTGTTTCCGAAATACGGGTGATATTGAGCACTCCCTCCACCAATTTCCTCTGTACAACAACCTTGCGAGGTAGACTGAGACAAAAGACAGAAGGCAATGTCATCCAGTGAACTTCTCATCACCAAGGACAGACCTACATGCAGACTATCCTGTATTGCGTTCTTTTCTCAAATATTACACTGTAAGGCCCTTAAGGAGAGAAATGCCTTTTAAAAAAATGTTGGTACAAAGAAGAGATTTTCAAAGTTTTTCAGGCTGCAGAAGAAGAAGGAGGAGGAGGAGGAGGAAGAAGAAGGAAGGAGGAGGAGGAGGAAAAAGAAGGAGGAGGAGGAAGAAGAGGAGGAGGAAGAAGAAGAAGGAGGAGGAGGAGGAGGAGAAGAAGAAAAGAAGAAGAAGAAGAAGAAGAAGAAGAAGAAGAAGAAGAAGAAGAAGAAGAAGAAGAAGAAGAAGAAGAAGAAGAAGAAGAAGAAGGAGGAGGAGGAGGAGGAGGAGGAGGAGGAGGAGGAGGAGGAGGAGGAGGAGACAAAGAAGAAGAAGAAGAAGAAGAAGAAGAAGAAGAAGAAGAAGAAGAAGAAGAAGAAGAAGGAGACAAAGAAAAAGAAGAAGAAAAAGGAGGAGGAGGAAGAGGAGGAGGAGGAGAAGGAGAAAAAGAAAAAGAAAAAGAAAAAGAAAAAAAAATAATTTCCTGACCTTCTAGTAATTAAACTTCTAGTAATTAAAAAATAGGCTGACTTCAAGTGAACATTTTCCCCTTGTCATGGGACATCTCCAAGCTCTTGTTGAACCCAATGAAGTCCATGAAACAGACTGAAAAACTCAGCAGAAAGTACCAAATACATTACAGGTAGTCCTTGACGTTCAACTGTTTGTTTAGTGTCCTTTCAAAGTTACAACAGCACTGAAAAAGTGACTTATTGCACCTAAGACCATCACAGATCCCCATGGTCACATGATCAAAATTCAACCGGGTTGCTTAACGACCATGTCATTCACTTAACAGCTGCAATTAGTGAGGTTTGAACCTATAACAATATCCTAATGAAGGAAGTACCAACTCAAACCATCAAGCAATAAGCAACAGCATAATCAAGGAGGTGCCAAGGAGAAAACACCCTTACCAACACTGATAAGGCAAGCTATTGTACATCAACAGGATGCAAACTCCACTCCCTTCTAGCATTGATGATATTACCTAGTTGGGTAATGAAACGTCTGCAAATAATTAAATTCAGAGCACACCAGGGACTCCAAAGTTCAACCCTGAAGTACATTTATTCTTTCCTATTGAGACTGGACTTTCATATACTCTCCTCTGCTCAGTGGTGAAATCCACATTTTTTTACTACCGGTTCTGTGGGCATGGCTAGGTGGGCATAGTGTGGCTTGGTGGGCGTGGCAGGGGAAGGATATTGCAAAATCTCCATTCCCACCCCACTCCAGGGGAAGGATACTACAAAATCCCCATTCCCTCCCCACTCCAGGGGAAGGATATTGCAAAATCTCCATTCCTTCCCCACTCCTGGGGCCAGCCAGAGGTGGTATTTGCCGGCTCATAATTTCCGCTACCGGTTCTCCAGAACCTGCTGGATTTCACCCCTGCCTCTTACAAGCACAAGCATTCCAAACTCCACCCACAAGAATTAATTTCCTTGTAAATAAAGTTCAAAAAACAAATTGTCTTTCATCAAACTGAATGAGAATTGGTAGGGGAAAAACACAGAAACGTTTATCTGCCTAACACTAAAAAAAAAAAAAAAAAAAGGAGAAGGGAATTATCTAGAATGTTGTATTTCTTTCCAAACAGAAATTGAAACTGAGCATTTTCTAAGCCTGTAAATTTCCCTATTTTTCCTAATTCAGGGGAAAAAATGGTAACTTTCACTTCCATCTGAAGTAACCAAGGCAAGAATAAATAAATATTCTGTTTCTCCAAATCATGATGTTGCAGAATAAAAATATAACCCAGCTGCAAAACTGCAATCATAGATATTTTCACGGATGGAGGAAAACCCTGAACAATCCCATACTAATCTGTGGAGAACATGAATAAATAGAGTACGAACAACGGGGAACTAGCTGAAACAAGAAGAAATGCCTCCTGAATTCCTGGATTACAGTGTACTAGTGAAATGTGCCATTTCTACACATCCATGCAACATTTCAACACACACATTTATGCCCGATTCTGCCATAATTCATGACTTGAGTCTTTCAAGAAAAGATTGGACTGCCATTGTCAGAAATGGTGAAGGGTTTCCTCCTTGGCCGGGGGGTTGGACTAGATGACCTACAAGGTCCCTTCCAACTCTGTTCATCTGTAATCTGTAATCATAGATAGATACCATCACTACAATTAGATTTAAACCACCCAATAAAAAAGCAAGCTGCAATTGCAAAGGAACTTCCTAAAGAGAAGGCTGCGTTCACACATCATGCTAAACCACGTCTTATTTTACCATAGTTGATTGACTGAACCACAGGAGGTAGGATTCATGCAACACGCTAATCCAAACTAAACAAAGAGCATTACAGTTTAGCACAAACGAGCATGGACTACATACATCCATCTCTTGATTTATCCCCTTTTCATTTCAAATTAATCCCAAGACCTCAGACTATTTAAATTCCATCTGCAATGGGAATTACTTCTGAGCGAGTATCTAGGAATGTGCTATTTTGCGTATCCAAATCCCTTGGTTTTAATAGGCATTAGCTCACTTAGAGGGATGCGGTGGCTCAGTGTCTAAGACGCTGAGCTTGTCGATCGAAAGGTTGGCAGTTTGGCGGTTCGAATCCCTAGTGCCGCGTAACGGGGTGAGCTCCCGTTCTTTGTCCCAGCTTCTGCCAACCTAGCCGAACTGTTTGTTAACTTTCTAAGCAGTTTGGAGAAACGGTTGTTGGAAGAAATTTTATTTTGGTTTTTTTGCACTTTACAGGGCTAATCCTGTAAGGAAGGCAGGAAGGAAACATTCTGGTGGTGTTTCTAGCCTAATCTTTATTGCCCTGCTTACAGAAACTGCCTCTCCGGTTAGCCCTTATTACATTGTAACAGCTAAGGCGAAGCGCCCATCAACCTGAGTGACGTTGAATTGGCCATGCCCACACGGTCACATGACCACCGAGCCATGCCTACCCAGCTGGTCATTAGGGTAGAGAACCGGTCGTTAAATTATTTGAATCCCACCACTGCTACAATGGTTGTGGCTCATTTCACGGCACAATTTTATGTCTAATTCAGAAGTAAATGTGACTTCAGATAAACCTAGGGACTACTGTACTGTCTGAGATTCTTGCAGACAAGGGGGCATGGCTGGGTTGCAAACACTTTCTAGCCAAAAATGACATCAATAAGCACTGTCTTATTTAGTATTTTTTTAATGTCTTAAGTCTAATAAAAGTTTATTTCAAATTACTAGAAGCCAATTCATGTTATCCTTTATCGTCTACTTGCATATTTTGTTTGTTGGCCACTTATAAGTGAAGCAGGTCTAATAAAATTTATTAGAACAAATTGTAAAAAAAATGTGAAAGAACTTGGTCATCTCATGAGTGGATCTACTGGATGTCCTTTTATTAAAGATGCCAAGAAAGGAACTCTTCCTTTGCAAATGAGAATTCTTTTGCTCTTGATTGCAAAGGGGTCTTTTTTTCAGGAAAAACATGTTAGCGAACAGCAAAGCATCTTCCACTACAACAGATATCAAAGGTGTTTGTGGGCTTTGCGAAAGCATGACAAATTCTGATATCCACCCTTTAAAGACAACAAGATGCATTTCTTGAACAGAGGAAGTCACTCCATATGCTCCAGATTATCACATGAAAGGATGGGAGCATTCTCTGGTCGAGAAAGGCTCAGGCAGGTATGGTTCATTATTATTCATGACATATTGCCTGCGCTACCTCTGAGGACATCAAGGTAACACAAATCCTTTCCCATCTTAGCACTCTTAACGCCTTGACGTTTTGCTAAGGTAAGCTGCATCCCTGAACAGAACATTACTATTACAAATTTCCCTTTATTAACATCATACCGCCTTTAAAGCGCTCCATGGCTTAGGGCCTGGGTACTTACGGGACCGCCTTCTGCCACCGATAGCCTCCCACCAACCAGTACGTGCCCACAGAGAGGGTCTCCTCAGGGTGCCATCGGCCAAGTTATGTTGGCTGGCGACACCCAGGGGGAGGGCCTTCTCTGTGGCAGCCCCCGCCCTGTGGAATCAACTGCCCCCGGAAATGCATAAGATCTCCGACCTCCGGGTGTTTCGCTGCGCACTGAAGACCCTGTTGTTCCACCAGGCCGGGCTATCAACATAATAATTTTAAATTGGGGTATTTTAAATTTCTGGGGTTTTAAATTGAGCCAAATCTATTTAATCATTTTAAATTTTTAATCGTTGTTTTGTCCTGTGTTTTTAAATAGGCTGTACACCGCCCTGAGTCCTTTGGGAGGAGGGCGGTATAGAAATAAAATTATTATTATTATTATTATTATTATTATTATTATTATTATTATTATTATTATTATTATTATTATTATTATTAAAACTTTTTTATTTCATCAAGCTGGGCCGGCGTAATCCCCCCTTAGATGTTTTTGAATATTTTTAACTATAAATTGATTTTAGTTGGGGTGTTTTAAATTTATTGGGCCAAAATTTGTTTAATTCTTTTAAAAATTTTAAATTTTGTATGTGATGTTTTTATTCTTGGCTGTTCACTGCCCTGAGTCGAGCAGGAGAAGGGCGGTATAAAAATTTAATAAAATAAAAAAATAATAAAATAAATATGAACTACCCTTATACGGGTAGTTCTCGGCTTACAACAGTGCACTTAATTGACTGTTCCAAGTTACAACGGCACTGAAAAAATGACCATTTTTTCCACACTTTCAACCACTGTAGCATCCCGTGTCACATGATCAGCATTCCGATGCTTGGCAACTGATTCAGATTTATGACGGTGGCAGTGTCTTGGGGGGGGTCACTTTTGTAACCTTCTGACAAGCAAAGTCAAATGGGGAAGCCAGATTCACTCGACAACTGTGTTACTAACTTAACAACGGCAGTGATTCACTTAATAACAGTGGCAAAAAAAGGTCGTAAAATGGGGCAAAACTCACTTAACAAATGTCTCAGTAACAGAAATGTTTGGCTCAATTGTGGTCGTTAAGTCGAGGATTACCTGTACTATGGTCACTGGGTCTTGACCCAGGGGTGAAATGCTCCTGGTTCGGACCGGATCGCCTGATCCGGTAGTGATGGAGGCGGGTGGTTAGGCGAACTGGTAGCAAAAATCCCTCCCCCCCCCATGCCCAGCTGATCCGCGCGATCATCAGAGGCTTTTTTTTTCTTTTAAATGTCTCTGACGATCCAAGATGAGTTGCCTGATGGGCAGAGGCTTTTTTAAAAAGCCTCTGATGATCAGGCAATTCAGCTGGGATCATCAGAGCCTTTTGAAAGCATTTTTTTTACAGCCTCTTCGCCAAAGAGGTTGTAGAAAAATGGTTTTAAAAGTAAAATAAATAAATAAATAAATTGGCCACGCCCACCCAGTCACATTACCCCCACCAAGCCACGCCCACGGAACCGGTAGTAACAAATTTTAGATTTCACCGATGTCTTGACCTCTAGACTATGCACCCTAGGATTGTAGGCTTGGCACACAATTTTGTCTATTCCAAAGCAAACTTCATAGAGCAGGGCTTACTTCCCAAAATCTCCACATCTAGAAATCTGTATTTTAAGACATAGAAACTCCAACATGTTAACAATGAGAAGCTCCGAAGTGAAAACAAAGCGGCTTGTTTCCAAATAAATCTATCTTAAGGTCCTGGTGGATTCATTTTTGGAACATTTGGATCAGATACAGTACAGCTCATTTGGGAATATTCTGGAAACAAACATAACCATTCAACTTCTCAAACTCCAACTTTGGCAAAGTCGAATGCAGGTAAAGGCAAGCGAAGGAGAGGGGAAAGCAAAAGGACATGTCATTTTAAAAGAGCCTTGGTGGCGCAGCAGACTAAAGTGCTATTAAGTAGCACCAGCTGCCTGCAATTACTACGAGTTCAAATCTCACCAGGCTCAAGGTTGACTCAGCCTTCCATCCTTCCGAGGTAGGTAAAATGAGGAGCCGGATTGTGGGGGCAATAAGCTGACTTTGTATAAAACAGAACACCGCTGGGGGGGGGGGGGGCAAAAGCCCTACTAAGCAGGTATATACAAAAGTATGAAGGCTATTGATTAATGCATTGTAAGCCGCCCTGAGTCTCCGGTGAAGGGCAGCATATAAATCAAATAAATCAAATAAATAAATAAATAAATAAAAAGTCAAGAGAATTCAAACCTACAGAAGCTCATAGTAAATTAAACCTCCTTCCCGAATCATCCACTTTTGCGGGAAGAAGACACATTTACACAACAGAGGGTATTCTTTTAAGCGTCGAGAGATTCACAAAAGGCTGAGAAACAACATTTTAATAGATGAAATAAATACTCCAGTACATGCAAGATTAAAAAAAAAAAAAAACACTGAAAAAAATAATTAAAAATCAAAACCACTCATTTTTTATAGTGTAATTTACCCCAATCCCTATTTGAACATACTCACAGTAGCTCCCCCATTGGAAAATGACACCCAGCTTTCCCTGCCAAATGCACTTCTAACCCATCACTCCATTCAAAAGTAGCCATACAAAACAAAACAAAAATCCGTAGCTACACCCATTCTTAAAAGTTTTCTTTCTTCCAGAGTGTATGAAAACTGAGGTAACTTTTTTTTATTCTCTCTCTCTCTTTCTCTCTTCCCTTTTTCTTCTTCCTGCTCAACTAAACACCTAGGAGATTTTGGTAGAACCACCCCTCCTCCCACAAAACCCCATCTCCTAATATTTTAAAAATCGCATCCAGCACGATTAAAGCTTGGACCCCCGTCAGTAAACCATTCCTAGGATTACTGTAACCCCTGATTGACCACAGGCTTCAACAAAAGAAGGAAGCAATGAAGCAGAATCAGCTTGGATGCAAAGCCTTAGGAATCATTCCAAAGTGACTAGCCTGGGCAAGGTCCTAGGAGCCTGCTGGCAGCCAGCAATAGAAGAACAGGGAATTTAAATCATTTTGCACAAGGCCTACCGAAGAGGGGGAGCCTTGTCCTCCAAGAACTGACCTTGATTTTGGGCCAAGCAAGAAGGAAGCGCAGACTGCAGGTTTCCTTTGCTCCCTTTTGCCTGAATGGAATTCTACCTACCTGCCTGTTTTACACCACTGCAAGCTGCTTACAGTTCCATGCTTAAATATAAGGCTGCTCGGATGATTTAAAGATTTGGGGGCGAGGGGTGGGGGAATATGTGCGTCCTGTTCCCGTCCCCAGGTAAAAACACCCATGCCGATTGTGACATGTAAGCTAAAAAAGCATGGTTTCACAGCCTCCTCACACTGTTATTTTAGCAATCAAGAAGAAGAATGAAAGGACTGCGCTACGCAAACTCTTTGGTATACGAAAAGAAAATCTGGGGCAGGAAAGGGATGTCATATCTTTATGTTAAGAGGCGGCCATGCAATCTAAAAATGAATCGATTAATTCACAGAATTTGCATTTGCTGGCGGTAAAGTCCGGGGTGACGAGCGTTCCCTTAGGGCCTGAGATAACAGGTTGCAGCCATCGGAGACCGCGCACGCCGAGTTCCTCAACCTTTCCCTGTATTCAGTCATCTTGGTGCTACTGTCGTTGTGTTGGGCTATATCCCTGAGGCATTGAGTAAGGAGCACGCAAGCCGAGACGACACTCATCGCGCCGCCCAAAATGGCCGTCTGCACAGCTTTCCCCTCTGGGTTGATGGTGGCCGCTCTGCCCAAAAACTGAGGCTCTGTGGCAAAGCCCACCAACGCACACACAGACTGCACCAAAGGTCCACTAAACAAGACGCACCGGTTGCGTGTCAGCTCGCTGGGGGACGTCTTGACCTCCCGGACGCAGGCCAGGAGAGCCGAAGCGCTGGTGCTCATACATTTGACGCTAAGCTTGAACTGCTCCTTGGCAAACCTATCCTTGGACTTCTCGCTGGCCAGGACGCAGGCGTCGGTCAGGAACTTCAAGTTCTTGGACATGTTCTGAGAGACCTCCAAAAGGAGCTGAGGGCTTAGGTCAAACAGAGGGGTGGTCTTCAAGATCCCACAGCCGTGTTCCACCTCGTGCTTACATCTGGTCACCTTGTAGCGATCCACCAAGCCAGGTAAAGCCGGCTGAGCCCCTGGCGTCTCCACCGCCGCCAGGTAAGCAGCGTGGGCCGAGCACTCTGTCAAAGAGACTACCAAGTCCCCCATCTCCCCCAGGATGTCCCCCACCTCGGTGAAACGGCCCATGTTGAGTTGGCTCTGGACGTCGTGGGTCAGAATGGAGAGGCCTTTGGTCCTGGCGATGATGGTGTCCCTGCACTTTTCAAAGGATTCTCCAAAGACGGACAAGCTTTCCGTATGGACAGGCCGGCTCTCGCTGGTTAGGAGGAGCAGATCCGCTACCAGCTGCATCTTGATTTTGCAGAGGTCACAGGTGGCCACAAGCTTCTTCCTTGGCAAAGAGCTGCCGCCGGGGGTGGATGTCTCAGTAGTGGACTTGCCAGAGCCGCCGCTAGCCATGGTGCCGGAGGGGCACACGCATGCCTCTGGGGACCCCACTGCTGCCACCACTCCGCTTCCAGCTGCCTCCCGAGGAGTCCCCGCTGAGCCCGGCAGGATCGCTCTGCCCTTTCCGCACCATCATTCCATTAATCTGCACAAATAAACCAGAGTCTCGGAGCACCGGGAGGGGAAAAAAGAAAAGGGGCTGGCAGGACCCACCACCAAGTGGTGGGGAATCAAGCAGGGCAGAAGCCACCAGGGGGGTCCCTTCCACCTTCCCGAGGCGGCTGCCAACTCCAGACACCGGTCACAACATCCAGCCTGGGGATGAAAAACGCTGCGGTGGCCGCCACTGGCTCATGGGACCCTCAAAGCCTGGGGTCTTTAAGGGCATCTTCGCGGCTCCGGCTGACTTTTCTTCCCCAGGGAGAATCCAGCAGCAGCCGCCGCCGCGACCCAGACCTGCCAATACAAAGAGCAACGTTAAAACTTCCCGGCTGGCTGGCTGGCTGGCTTCATTCAACCGGATCTCCCCCAGCGACCCCCCCCCATAGACTTCACGCCTTTTTTTTTTCCCCCAAGGGAAGCTGAGTTGGTGGCTCCGCGGGCAGTCAAAAGCGCAAACCCGGCGCGCCGCCCGTTCGCTCTGCCGCCCCCGGGGCGCGGAAGGCGGGAGGGCACCGGTCTTCCTCTCCCCGCTATCAGGAAGAGCAGGCGAGGGTGTGGCCCGGCTCAGCTTGAGCGGCGGCGGCGGCGGGCGGAGAGCGAGGGAAGGGAAGGGAAGGGAGGGCCGGCTGGGCTCGCCAAGAAGCGTTTTTACGCGCTCACCTCCGGAGCAAAGGAGGACACGGGCGTCCGGGGGAAGACGCGGCGCAGCAAGCGAGGGAGGCAGCGGCTCTGGCTCGGCGGCCACCTTCCTTCCTTCCTTCCTTCCTTCGCCGAGCCGGAATCCTCCGGGCCGTTTTTCTCCTTTTTTTGCCCCGATCACGCCACCCACTTGGCTCCCTCGTTTCCGGGAAGACGCATCTCCAAGGCGTTGGCGCATCCGTTTGGCGGGCGGAGAACTTCGGGGGGCTCCGGTCAGGTGGAGGGTTGCCCGGGGAGACCCTGGAGACGGGATCCACGCCGGCTTCGCTCCCTTCCTCCGGCCATGGCTTAGCTTGCCTTCTCTCCCCCCACCCCACCCCCCCTTTGGGAGGACGCCCCGACTTCCAAGAAGGGTGGAGAGACTCCCGAGGCCGGAAAGCAAGGCTTCCTATCAGCGGGGTTGGGGAGGGAGGGGAGGGAAAGGGGGGTCTCCGGACTTCCCAACTTTCTTTTAAAAAGTGGGGGAGGGATGCCTGCTAAGCGGAGCCCGCCTCTGCGGTGGCTCCCACCGCCCGGCGGGGATGGCTTGGCTGCTGCAGGGCTGGGAAGGGCGGGCGGCCGTGCGCCCTAGCCGACGCGCCTGCTTGCTTGCTTCCTTGCCTGCCTGCCTGCCTCCCTCCTTCCTTCCCCGCCGCCCTTTTCCCTCCCGTTGCCTCCGCTGCAACCTCGCCTTAAGCCTATAGCAATCTTTTGTGCGGCTTGTCGCCGCCCTTCCTTTTAAATGCCCACGCCCGCTGCTTACGGAAAACTCCTCCCCGGTGGAAGAAAGGAGAGGAAAAGGCGGGGCGGCGGTAGTAGCAGCAGCAGCGGCGCCGCCGGTTCGCCAAGCTTCGCGTTGGTTGCTTGCTTGCTTGCGCTCCCCGGGTTGGGTTCGGGTCTGCGCAAAAAAAGCTTCGGCTTTGGGTTTTTCTCTTTGGGCGGCTGCTACCGCCCTTGACACACATTCCTCTTCGGGCGCCTGTCCAGCCTGCTCTAAATTGTGCATTCATTCAGGGCGAAGTCCTTCCCTTTTTTTAAAAAAAAAGAAAGAAAGAAAAGTTATGACTGCATTAACCTGAACGGAAGGTTAATCCAACCCCCACCCTCTGCAGTTATCTTTAAAACGGGAGTTCTCTCTTAAGAGGACTTTAAAAGTAAGATAATGCACGTGGCTGGGAGTTTTCCCCCCCTCTCTCCCTCCCTCCCAGGAGAAGGAAGGGGGGCACTGTTATTAACGTCTGCTGCTTGCAATTACTGCAAGTTCAAATCTCACCAGGCTCAAGGTTGACTCAGCCTTCCATCCTTTCAAAGGTAGGTGAAATGAGGACCCAGTTTGTGGGGGCAATAAGGTGACTTGGTATAAATATACAAAAGTATGAAGGCTATTGCTTAACGCATTGTAAGCCGCCCTGAGTCTCCGGAGAAGGATGGCATATAAATTAAAGCAATAATAATAATAATAATAATAATAATAATAATAATAATAATAATAATAATAATAATAATAATAATATCATCATCATCATCATCATCGAGGCCATCCATTATTATTAGTAATAATACTCCCCATCTCTATCAACTGTGCAAACCTTGGCCATCTACTGAGAGGCTTGGCCACATTTGATGATGCCTGTCTCTTGATGCCCACGGAGTTTTCCCCGAAGCCAGCTGTTTTGTTTTGATTTTGTTTTCCTTTTTTTTTTGCCCCTTTCCCTTCTTCAAGCTAGAAAAATAAGGGGAGGGGGATCAAAAGGAGGAAGAAATAATAACAATGCAAACTAATGAGGTCAGCCCATTGGTCTTGCAAGCTGATTGGGTCGCGGTTTGGGTCCTGCTGGCCAATTAGAAAACAGCACCATTTAAATATAATTTTTTAAAAAAAGGGAGAGAGAAAGAGAGAGAGAGACCTGCGCTGTCTTTCATTATTGGACGCGTTCCCGATGTTTAAAAGAAAAGGGGGGAGGAAAAGTGTGCATAAGACCGTTAAAACAATAGGTCATAAAATGAGAAACCAAAACAAGCACCGTTTTAACACCTCGTGACCACATCAAGGTCCCTGAGAGGTCGAAGGCTGGTTTTCATCCTGCAGCTGGTTTCGGAAAAGCATTTCTGAGAACCGATTGGCCGGATTCAAGCAACACCTAAGATAAAATGTGTGTGGCTGTGTAGTTTGTTTTTGGTTCACAATGTATGGAGCAAATTCTGCCTGCAATATAAGGCTTTGCTTGTGGATTTTGCATGCAAAAACCCAGGAAGTTGTGTTAAGCCAGTAAACTGCTGGGAAACACAAGCCACCGTTGTGACAATCTTGCTCTCTCGTCCTTCCTCATAATCTAGATTGGCACAGTCTCGGCAAGCCACGGTGGGCATTGCTTTTGATTTAGCTTGTGCCAACCTGCTATTTATGTTTGCTGGGTGTTTGCTTCAAGCGCTAGCAAGTGGTGTAAATGTAACATTGTAGAGTTTGAAGGGGCCACTTAAGCCATTGAATTCAACCCTGTTCATCTTCATGAATCAAAATCAAAGCATCCCTAACAGATGATCGAACTTGTCTGGTTGGAAAGAAGTCCATCGCTTTTCGGGTTCCTACATTTGTACAAGCCAGGAATGATCTTTGTTTCTTAAATAAACTAATCTGTTTTTCCCCCGAACGCCATCACTCTACTAAACAAATAATCCCCTCAACACTGTCAAACTATTTACTAAGTCTGCACTACTATTAATCTCATTGTTCCTACCACCCATCTCCTTCCACTTATGACTGTATGATTAAGTTTGTTGCTTGTATCCTTACAATTTATATTGTTTCCTGATTGCTTATTTGTACCCTATGACTATCATTAAGTGTTGTACCGTATGATTCTTGATGAATGTATCTTTTCTTTTATGTACACTGAAAGCATATGCACCAAAGACAAATTCATTGTGTGTCCAATCACACTAAAAAATTCTATTCTATTCTATTCTATTCTATTCTATTCTATTCTATTCTATTCTATTCTATTCTATTCTATTCCATTCCATTCCATTCCATTCCATTCCATTCCATATGTTCTATTCTATTCTATTCTATTCTATTCTATTCTATTCTATTCTATTCTATTCTATTCTATTCTATTCTATTCCATTCCATTCCATTCCATTCCATATGTTCTGTTCTATTCTATTCTATTCTATTCTATTCTATTCTATTCTATTCTATTCTATTCCATTCCATTCCATTCCATTCCATTCCATTCCATTCCATATTTTCTATTCTATTCTGTTCTGTTCTGTTCTGTTTGTGAATTGGTACCCTGGGTACTTTATGTGGTACCCTGAGCCACATAGTTTGCAAACCAAGGTGGTTAGGTTCACCCACATACAAAATGAACCACATTATGGTTTATGGCTACCTATATCCACCCACCCCAGATTATAGAAAGCTCATGGTTTTTTTTTCTCTTAAAAATCTGATCAGAATTGTACACCAAACCAAAATGATTAGGTTTTGCCTACAAACCCTGAGAGATTCTCTGACTTTGAGGGCTTCAGAAACCTACCCACATGTTTGTAGATACAGGTAGGTCTCAGTGCTGATAACGAACCCCATGAAATTCACGTTATTTGAATTTGCACTATTCAGAGTGAGATTTCTAGGGAAAATAGGGGAGCTGGTTGTACAGCCTGACAAAAACGGGCCACAAAAAAGTTTAAACGTAGTTTTTATAAATGTAATAATATAATGGTAAAATGTTAAAAGGACATACCTACATCTTAAATTCATTTTTAATAAAGCTACAGAGCAGATTAGTTTCTAGAGTAGTTCTAGAAAGAAAAGAAATAAAGACAAAATCTAAATACCGGTCTTCTAGATAAGACAGATCTCATAAATACTTAACTAATACAAATGGAAGATACATTCATATACAAACTTTATCCTGTATTCTGCAGTACTTCTTCAAAATGAGCCTTTACTTTTCTTTCTTTTTTTTTTGAGCTTTCCCTGAATGATGGACCCTACCTTTTCTTCATTTTGCACACTTTTAAAAAAAAATTATCACCATATTTATCATCGTATTGTATCACATGCTGATTAGTGTCCAAAACCCCAATGCATTAGCCTCACGCTGGATTTTGGCTTGCATTAAAATTGCATCCTGATAGCAATGTTTGATTCAGACTAAATATCTCATGAATCAAACTCGCACTAGTTATGACCTACCTGTGTACATTCTCCAGGGCTAAAGGGATCTTCCTGCAGAAGAGAAGTCAAGATATCAATTCTGCAAATGAATGAAAGGTTGGTCAGAAACTTCCCATTTGCACATGTGAATACAGTGATCAAAAGAGCTTTAAGGTTAGTAAAAGTGACAACTGCTTTATGAGTTTGCCGAAGGTAATTGTTACATTTCTGAGGCTTCTGTGAAAATATTTCCATACATTTCAGGAAATATAGGCCGGGTGCTACTGCCACAGCTGGGCAAACTACGGTTTTGGGTTATACACAATGCAAGTCAGGAAGGGTGGGAGCCGACTTAATTTCTGCGCGAATGTTGTGAACTCCTTTGATGTGAACGAAAACAGGCCCGAAAGGGAGTCTCTAATTCCTGTTCCCCCTTTAAAAAACAAAACCAAACCACACAACCACACTTAACTCTGATAGCTAACCCAGGGCTAAACACCCTTTAAAAAGTATCCTAAGACCAGCAAAGTCATCTAAAAACATGGCCTGGTATTTATCATTAAAAGGTTATGAAAATAAATATATATTTTATATAGATATTTAAAATATTTAAAACAAATATTTTATTTCTCTATAAAAAAATATAAATTATGTATTTTGCCAACCAACAAATTGCAGCTCCATCAATCTTAACCAGGTTCTGTTATACAGGTAAGTCAGTCCTTGACTTATGACCACATAACTGAGCCCAAAACTTCCAACGCGAAGTGAGAAATTTGTTAAGTAAGTTTCGCCCCATTTTATGACCTTTCTTGCCACCGTTGTTAAGTGAATCACTGTGGTTGTTAAGTTAGGAACGCTGTTATTAAGTGGATCCGGCTTCCCCATAGACTTTGCTGGTCAGAAGGTCGCAAAAAGGGATCATGTGACCCTGGGACACTGCAAATATCATAAATACAGGCCAGCTGCCAAGTGTCCGAAGGTTGATCAAATGCCCATGGGGATGCTGCAGCAGTCGCCACTGTGAACAACGGCAATAAGTCACTTTTTTTCAGTGCTATTATAACTTTGAACAGTCATTAAACCAACTGTTGTAAATGCAGAAATACCTGTAGGTGATAGTGATTCTCTAGGACAGCGGTCTGCAACTTTAAACACTCAAAGAGCCATTTGGATCCGTTTCCCACAGAAAACACCGGGAGCCACAAAACCCTTCCCGTGCCTGACTATTTCTTGAGAGGCCACAAAACTAGCACATGTAGTTGAATTAAACATTCTGTTTTCTTCTGAAACTTTTCTTTCCTTGGACTTATCCATGGTTGGCCTAACGGGGGTTGAAAAGCTCAATAAATCGTGTGCCGGCGGGTGTCGCACATTGGCGGTTGTGATGCACATTTTGAGTGACAGGGAGCTGCAGCAGAGGGGTGAAAGAGCCACATGCAGCTCCAGAGCCGCAGGTTGCTGACCCCTGCTCTAGGGTTTTCCATCCAGAAAAGGATACAATATATTACATTATGTATTATATTAGGGGGCGTGCATAAGCACACCAGCATGCCTACAGTCCCTGTCCTACTGTTCCCAATTATATGTAATCATTCTATGTGCTATGGCTGCGTTTTGCCTATTTATATCCTTTTTGTTTGTGCCAATTTTTTTCCCCAAGTGTCCATGTCTAAGTTTATATTGTTACTTGTTTCCTTGTACTTATTGACAAATAATAGATAGATAAATAAATAAATAAGTAAGTAAGTAAGTTGCAAACTACTTGGAAGTCAATCAATACTGTTGGAAGAAATCTCCTTCTAGGTTCTGCTCCAAGTGGGGAAACAGACACTGGAAACATGGAGACTGCTTGGAAAGATGGTTTAATGGTGGACAGGATCACATGGCTTGAGTTCCTGAACAGAAAAGGGGCAGATACAGTAAATCTTCGGGGGTTTTATGCTCTCTCTGGCTTTGCATTTCCTGGGGCCCCGAAAGAGTATCCTGATTGGTTGTCAGACTCCCAGGGGGTTGGGGGTCTTAGCTAGCTTTGCTGGCTGATGGTCACATGTGCTTCCCAGGTCACATGTGCTGAGTTTCTGCTGCTATTGTGTAGAGGGCTAATCCTATCTTTGTTGGTAATTCCTTCAGGCCTGAAGGAGGTAGATCTTTGTTATGTAGACTAGACTGGCCCAGGCCTTAATGGCCCATTGACAAAGGGTGGGGGGGGGGGCAGGAAGATGGGAGCTGCTTCAAAACATGCTTATCCCAGGGAAATATAATATTCTGCCTTTTTCATATTTCCTAAAATATTTCACTCTTCCAGGAAAGGGGTGGGTGCTACCTTCCTACAGAGACGTGCATAAGCACACCAGCGTCCCTACCGTCCCTGTCCTACTGTTCCCAATCATATGTAATCATTCTATGTGTTAGGGCTGTGTTTTGCCTATTTATATCCTTTGTGTGTGCCATTTTTTTCCCCCATGTATCCATGTCTAAGTTTATACTGTTACTTGTTACCTTGTACTTATTGACAAATAATAAATAAAGTAAGAAAGTAAGTAAGTTGCAAACTACTTGGAAGTCAATCAATACAAAGCCCAATAAAAGAAAAGAGACCTTTGCAATGGCCAGTGTTTATTTTTAAATAGCAGATTCACCACTTGTTTGGCCGCTCCGTTCCAAGCACGTGGATTCAGAAGTAAACCTCTTGCTTGCATGCATGCAGCCAGGCTAAGGAGCTTTCTCCCAAGGAAGTTTATACAAGATTTGGATTTGGGACGCTTGTCTAGGATGATCTCAGCGTGTAATGAAAACGTGTAATTTCTGCTTGCTTTTTTTTTTTTTTTAAGAGAGAAGAAAACCAGAGGAATCAAATCAGCGTGTTTACAATAAAAAAAATCCCCCCCCTTAGAATCCAAAGTAGTACAGTCCGCCTCCCCCCTTTACTTCCGCCTCACTTGTAAAAGCTCCTCGGTTTAAAAAGCGCTTCCCGCGCCCGGCGCCTCGCGATTTTTTTCCTCCTTTCGGGCCTCTGGTGCGCCTGCGCAGAGGTCTCCGGGCTAGGCGGGCGGGCGAATCCTTGGTTTCCCTGCTCCCTTTCCGAGGTGGGCGGGAGAAGATGGCTGCGGCCTGTCGGTGGCTGTTCGTGGCGGTGGTGCTCTGCGCCTGCTTGGTGGCTGCGGAGGAGCCGAAGAAGAGCTCCGACAAGCCGGGGAAGAAGAAGAAAGACATTCGGGATTACAACGATGCCGACATGGCTCGGCTGTTGGAGCAGTGGGAGGTATATAGGCGAAGAGGAGGAAAAAGAGGAAGAGGAGGAGGAGGAAGAAAATAAGAGGGAAGAGGAGGGGGAGGAAGTAGGGGAGGGGGAGGAAGTAGGGGAGGGGGAGGAAGAGGAAGAAGAGGGGAGGAGGAGGAGGAGGAAGAAGAAGAGGGGGAGGAAGAGGAAGAAGAGGGGAGGAGGAGGAGGAGGAAGAAGAAGAGGGGGAGGAAGAGGAAGAAGAGGGGAGGAAGAGGAAGAGGAGGAAGAAGAAGAGGGGGAGGAAGAGGAAGAAGAGGGGAGGAGGAGGAGGAGGAAGAAGAAGAGGGGGAGGAAGAGGAAGAAGAGGGGAGGAAGAGGAGGAGGAGGAAGAGGAAGAAGAAGAGGGGGAGGAAGAGGAAGAAGAGGGGAGGAGGAGGAGGAGGAGGAGGAAGAGGAAGAGGAGGAAGAAGAAGAGGGGAGGAGGGGGAGGAAGAAGAAGAAGAGGGGAGGAGGAACAAGAGGAGGGGGAGGAAGAGGAAGAGGGAAGAGGAGGGGGAGGAAGAAGAGGAAGGGGAGGAGGAGGGGAGGAGGAAGAAGAAGAGGGGAGGAACAAGAGGAGGGGGAGGAAGAAGAAGAAGAGGGGAGGAGGAACAAGAGGAGGGGGAGGAAGAGGAAGAGGAGGGAGAGGAAGAGGAGGAAGAAGAAGGGGAGGGAGGAGGGGAGGGGGGGGAGGAAGAAGAGGACCTCTACATTTGAAGGGAAGTTGGGAAAAGCTGGAATATGGTGCGATATAATCCTATGGCCATTGTTTTGTTAGTTTTGCAAGGGTAATGGGCGAACCAAATGGATGCAAAAGGAATTAATTAAGTGGTTCTATTTTTCAGGGATCTGCTTATATATCCCTTGGAGATGGTTAAGGGCTTCTCTTCCTTTTCAAAGTCTTTTCAAGGTTCCCGTTTTGTTTCGAAAACAGGAGGATGATGATATAGAGGAAGGAGATCTTCCTGAGCACAAGCGCCAATCTCCACCCATCGACTTCTCCAAGATTGATCCAAAGAAGCCTGAGAACATCTTGAAAATGACCAAAAAGGGGAAAACACTCATGATGTTCGTCACTGTATCAGGGGAGCCAACTGAGAAGGAGACGGAGGAAATTACAAACCTGTGGCAAGGAAGCCTTTTCAATGCCAATTATGATGTACAGAGGTAAAACCCGCTAGAGTTGTGTGATTTTTCCATACCCGCTTAGATTTCTTTTCACTGGAGATTTTTTTTTTTTAAATAGTTAGCATTCTCCTAGTTACAGCAGTGATTCCCTATGTCCTGTTTGAAACATTGCTCACCTTTACTGCTAGTTGCAATGTTGATTTATCATGTTTTTGGACAGTTTCTGGCAAAAAAAAGAATGCCCTTAAGAATAAATGGATTTGCTTAACGACAGCTGCAAAAATAGTTGTAAAATCAGGCCTACTCATGTGGGTGCGTTGACTTATGACAGAAATTCAAGACTCCATTAGGGCTGTAAGTCAAAGATTACCTGTACTTTACCTGAAATATATTTAACCTGATCCTCATATTTTAAGAAGTAATTTATTTATTTTTTGGGGGGAAAAATCACCTTCCAGGTAAATGCAGCATTTTATCAACTGAACACCATACATGTATGTAGCTAGTTTTCCTCTTTGTGGTATTTTGTCTGTGATCTAAATTGAAACCTGCATGCATTCTCTGGAGAGCAAACCTTGGTGCAAGGGTCGTCCGCAATTTTGCCATAGGTCTGCTTTAGGTTATTCAGACAATACTATTTCTTCACAGGTTTGATACAGATGTTTAGTATTTTGCTTTGAAGCACTACAAATGTGTGTGTGTGTGGTAGTAGCTTTTATGTCATCACACTCAATCTTACTGAAATAGCTTCCAATCTATCTGATTCCAGACTTGTATATAAGGCTCCATTTAAACCAGTGAAAAAACTCTTAAAAAGTATGGTATGCTAGAATAAATTCAAGTTTGAGCACTATTTACTTTTTAAAATGCAGATGTGCCAATTAATACTTGAACACCTATCCAGATTCTGGATTTATTTATTAGTCCTATTTATGACCACCCATCTCTCAGAGATGGCCACGGTGGCTCAGTGGTTAAGATGCTGAGCTTGTCGATCGAAAGGTTGGCAGTTCAGCGGTTGGCATCCCCAGTGCTGTGTAACAGGGTGAGCTCCTGTTACTTGTCCCAGCTTCTGCCAACCTAGCAGTTCGAAAGCATGTAAAAAATGCAAGTAGAAAAATAGGGACCACCTTTGGTGGGAAGGTAACAGCGTTCCGTGCGCCTTTGGCGTTGAGTCATGCCGGCCACATGACCACGGAGACGTCTTCGGACAGCTTTGGCTCTTCGGCTTTGAAACAGAGATGAGCACCGCCCCGTAGAGTCGGGAACGACTAGCACATATGTGCCAGGGGAACCTTTACCTTGATCTCTCAGAGAGTAACTTTGGGTAGCATATAACCATATTTCTAGATTTCTGCCTCCTGAAATGTAGGAGTTTAGCCAAGACTAACTGAATATCTTCCGAAATCCAGGTTCATTGTCGGTTCAAATCGTGCCATTTTTATGCTGCGTGATGGAAGCTACGCGTGGGAGATCAAAGACTTCCTGGTCAACCAAGAGCGATGTGAAGATGTCACTTTGGAAGGTCAAGTCTACCCTGGTAAAGGAGGCGGAGGAAAAGAAAAAAACAAAGTGAAACCTGAAAAATCCTCCAAGAAAAAAGTCCCAGAGATGAAACCTGGAACCGTTACGGACAGCAACCGTGCCAGCAGAGGAAAAGAAGATCTTTGATAAATGCACTGAACGAGGTTTAGAACATTTCAGAAAGAGAAAACGGAGTTCGTTTTGCAAAGTTTCAAAGTGTTAATGGTTAAGGGAGCAGTTTACTTATTAATGAGAGGTATTCGTTTAGAAACAGCAGAGTTGGTGGTTAATGGCTGTGGGCTGCTTACATTCAATCAACTATTAAGTCTCAACTCCCTATCAATTTAGTATTATGGACTTTGTCCAGGGGATGAGAAGGGTGTTTGAGAGGGTCACCATATGTAGAGCTGATTCTTACAGGTGGTTTCTCAGATGACTCAAAAGAATTGGGAGAAGGAAAAGCAAGACTTAGAAGGCGGTCGATTGTTTTTCAATATTCTGATTAATCCAAATTAACAATACACTTTCATTGCATTTTAAAATCCGTAGCATGAGACTTGTCACAGAAACAGACCAAAACAGATCCAGAGTGACAGTTTCTAAGTTGATTTGCTTTTAAAATACTGATAATCCAGTATTCCACACTGAAATGGAAATAAAACTTTCTGTTAATTAGCTAATAAGGCTAGAGAATCGCCACACTAAATCGATTGATATACTTCTCCATTGCTTGAAGTAGTATAAAATGTGAGGAAATGCTCACAGATGCAGTTCAATTGATTGTGGGGGGGAAAAAAAAGGTGTGGGAATATAGTACGGTTTTTCTGTGGATAAACGTATCCATGCGAATGGATATATTGCAGGTTGCGTTGATTTCTTCTAAAATGTTAACCGGAAAAGTTCAGTTCAAGTTTGTGGCCGTTGTATTGGATTTCATTTGCTGTTAACAGTTTTATATTCAGTGCTATGGAAAAAGTGCCATACTTGGAACAGCCATGGCAGGGTTTTTTTTTCCTTTAAAAAAAAAAAAGGATAACTAAGGAAAAATTGCTGTCTGTATGAATGCTTCCTCCAAAACTTCAATAAATTTCTTACAATTTTTTCAGAAGAGATTGCTGTTTGGAATTCCTTATCCATCCTTCCTTCTCTTACAGTGGTATCTGATGTCAGCCTAGACCCGTGATGGTGAACCTATGGCACGCATGCCAGAGGTGGCACACAGTGCTCTCTCTGTGGGCACGCGAGTTGTCGCCCTAGTTCAGCTCCGCCGCACATACATGCGTGCCTCCTGCCAGTCTTCGGATCTCTGCCGCGCATGCGTGGTGTGTATGTGCGTGCATGTGTGTGGAGAGGGGCGCATGTGAGGCTGTGTGCGCATGTGGGGGCAGGGCACATGCAGGCGTGCTCACGCATGTGCAGAGGGGACCCACACATTACATTTTGGTGGTTCATGCACACATGCTTTGGGAAGTCTGTCCGGAAAGGGTTAGCCATCACTGGCCTACACTATCCACATGGTGGTGCTGTCTGTACACCGAATAATAAAGGAAATATGCTTGTTTTGAAGTCTGGCTAATGTAATGTCCAAACAATGTCAACTGGCGGTCCCCAGGGGGAGAGCCTTCTCTGTGGGGGCACCTACTATCTGGGACGAGTTCCCCCCGGAGATACGGAGGATCCCAGATCTGCGTACCTTCCATCGCGCGCTTAAGACTTTTTTATTTCATCAAGCTGGCCTGACCAAGTCTTTCCCCTTTTTAAATGGAAATTTTAAATTTGTTTTTAAATTATTGGGGTTTTAAATTTGTTCAGCCAAATTATTTAATTCATTTTATTTTATTTTAAATTTTGTATTTATATGTTTTATTCTATGGCTGTTCACCGCCCTGAGTCCTTCGGGAGTAGGGCGGTATATAAATTCAATAAAATACACACACACACAAAAAATGTGCAAATCTCTTCCAGAAGCTAGGCTTGTTTTACATGACGTTTTACATGCGAAGATTGTTCTGTAAAAGCTTTGTTGCTTTGAACTTTGGAAGGGCGATTGGCGTCATAATTTACTGTTCATCCTTGATGTTGAATTTATATGCTTCCTCCTTTTTCCCATTCCCCCCCCCCTTTCTTGATTTTGTTTTGAAAGAGTGTTTCTGGCATTCATTCTAGCTTGCAAGGACAAGGACAAGTAGGGGCATTTTTGCAGCAGCAGCTTAAGAGATTTCTCCTGTGGATGAAATGATGCTGTTTAAAGAAAGGCAAAATAGTTGGGCTTTGTATTTTTTTAAAAAAAATTTGCCAAAATTATTATTTTTGTTTTCCTCTTCGAAATCTTGGTGCATCTTTTACTCCGGTGTGAAAAATTGTCCGAAAAATACGATACTTTTTCATCATCATTGAAACAGTAGGAAGGGTGACTAAACAAGGCAGTTGTTAAAACTAAGACTACCTGTACACTTTATCTTCTATATTACGAAATGCATAATAAGAGCATCAGCCTTTTTTTTTTTTTTTTACAGGTAGTACCACTGGTGAAATTCAAATTTTTTTACTACCGGTTCTGTGGGCGTGGCTTGGTGGGCAGGGAAGGGGAAGGATATTGCAAAATCCCCATTCCCACCCCACTCCAGGGGAAGGATATTGCAAAATCCCCATTCCCACCCCACTCTGGGGCCAGCCACAGCTGATATTTTCTGCTACCGGTTCTCCAAACTGCTCAAAATTTCTGCTACCGGTTCTCCAGAACCTGCTGGATTTCACCCCTGGATAGTATTAACAAACAGCTCCCAGGGTCAAAAATCATTTGGTCACTATTAAGAGCTATTAACCTGTTTTATGCATACTCGTTTTATCCTTCACCCCCACCTCCCCCACTGTCAGAACTGATGAAGCTTCTTGGATGAGAAGCGAAATGTTTTGGTTTTTTTTTTCTTCTTCCTTAAGGCAAAAAAACAGTCCAGTTGCCTTTTGAAGAAAAAAGCATCTTTGAGACAGCTCAGAAATGTTGTTTGCCAGCTTAGACTGAAGAACTCCACTAGAGGGAGAGCAAGCATAAGATAAGTAGAAGATCGCTGTATTAGCTTGCCTTGACCCAGCTTCTCTGCCTACAGGTTGACTAAATCAAGTTCACCGAGTTAACCCGGTTGTTTAGGCTTGCATAAGACGGTGACGTACAAACCAGGATGGTACCATATTCTAGCAATGCCTGTTGTGCAAATCCAGCCACGACGAGCATTTACAGAAACGTCACTGTTGGGAAATAAGAGCAGCAACCTTTTAGCCGTTTTTATTTTCCAAAATAATATATATATATTTTTCCATTAGAGGCACTGACCAGGAAGATTGGGGAAGATTTTGCTCATGTAGATTGCTTTAAAATACCAGAGGGAATTTTAAAACTGTTTGGGATTTGGAATGTAGAAGTGAGTCACATCTAAGTAAACAGTGAATAGGACTCCAGTTTACATAGAGCACAGGGTGAAGGTTGGGGTTCTATTCCATATTTTCACCAACTGCTTGGAAGAAGGTCCCCAAATGCAGCTTTTTATTATTTTTTACTTGTTTATTTTATTAAATTTTTTTATGCAGCTCATTTTCTGGATGGCTTTTTAAACAAGTCCTTCACCAAATGGTGAGAAATGCTCTTGATACTTTTGCTCTGGCATGTTAGGTTTTTTTTTTTTTTTAAAGCTTTTTAAAGCTTTGTATATATAAATCAAGCACAAAAAGGAAACACATTTTTTTACTAGTAGAGAATGGGATGAAAGGTGTTTTAGTATTTTAGCATAAAATACTCAGAGACTCTTCCCATCCTGCTTACAATCTTTTTGGACTGTTGCCTTCTGGCAGAAGATACAGAACAATTCAAACTCGGACTGCACGTTTTTTGAATAGTTTTTATCCCAGAGCTATAATTATATAATAATTATATAATTATATAGGAGCCCTGGTGATGCAGCAGACTAAAGCACTGTTATTAACATCAGCTGCCTGCAATTACTGCAAGTTCAAATCTCACCAGGCTCAAGGTTGACTCAACCTTCCATCCTTTCTAAGGTAGGTAAAATGAGGACCCAGATTGTGGGGGCAATAAGCTGACTTTCTATAAATATACAAAAGTATGAAGGCTATTGCTTAACGCATTGTAAGCCGCCTTGAGTCTCCGGAGAAGGGCGGCATATAAATCAAATTAAAAAAAAAATTGCACTCAACAATGAACTCAAGGGCCACCACCATCAGTGAGCTGTTGGACAGTATTACTTGGTCTGTTGTGTGGATGTTTGGGTGGTTTAGGGGTGGGGAATTGTGGTGGCTGGGAGTATGTTTGGGGATTGTTATGTGTGTTGGACCTGGTCTTTGAGTGTTAAGTGAATTTCGTTGTATGGGTATACTGTACATGTACTGTACCATACAATGACAATAAAGTTATTATTATTATAATAAAGTCTCCAAAGAGGGATAAACAAATCGACAAATTGCACTGAAATTTTATTTCAATAAATTGTGTATTCCAAACCACAAAATGTTAAGTTGCAATTGAAAACATTTGGAAACAAGAGGTTTATCGTACTAAAAAAAAAATCCTGCCAAGAGACAGGGTGCCACATCTGCGGCCATTAAAAATATTTCAACTGCAAAGAGAGAGTTTCCCATTTTATTTTTATTTTTGTTTTACTGTTTGGCAACCTCCCCCCCTCCTCCCCCTTGTAACATCTTTGCTCTCTTCCGTTATAACCCTTTTAGTGCCTTTGCAATAAATAAATATTCCCCCATCAAGGTTTTTTGTTTGTTTGTTTTTTAGAAAATATATAAAACGCTATACAACTTGTTCCGAAAAAGGACCAGCTATTTCGGGTAAAAGATTTGAACTGACATACGCACAAAAAAAATCAAAAGATCATGTAAAGCTGACTGTTAAATGTAGGCTGCTATATCCACAACTTGTGGATATAATTTCGGAAAAATCACAGGATTCATAGAACATAAATGGTGAGTTGGATAGCAGAAACCTTAAAAATGTCACTCTTAAGTTACAAGTAATCCTCGACTTAACAAACCTTCATTTAATGACCGAAGTTATGACGGCACAAAAAAAAGTAACTTACGACCATTTTTCACACCTAAGACCATTGCAGCATCCCTGTGATCACGTGATCAAAATTTGGATGCTTGGCGACTGGTTCATCTTTATGACGGCTGCAGTGTCTTGGAGTCATTACCTTTTGCGATGACCTGACAAGCAAAGTCAGATTGACTTAACCAACCATGTTACTCACTTAACAACTGTGTCAAGAAAGGTGGTAAAATGGGGCAAAATTCCCTTAACAAATGTCTCACTTGGCAACAGAAATGTTGGACTCCATTGTGGTCGTAAGTCGAGAACTACCTGTACAGAAGGGCAGAGGCTGGCGACTTTCGGTTGAAACCGCCCTTAAGGACTATCGTTATTGTACAATATTCCCACTCGATGGCTGCTGAGATTTGAAACTTTTTGATCCAGGAACGAGGGCAGGGAACGTATATATAACCCTGTTTTTGCCTATAGCTCAATATAGTTTCAATTATTAAATATGCATACGAGGGAAGAAGTAACATCTTTCAGGCTGGGAAAAAAGGATAGGCGTTCCTCTTTAGCCAAATATATCCTGTAACATCAGAGTAAGTAATTGTTTCATAAACTACGATTTCCTAAGACTGAATCTTCATTGTCTTGTTGGGTGAGATCTCCCACCAATCTCCCTAATAGCTTTAATGTAATAATTAGCAAGTTTAAGGCTATTCTAGTATTTGAACGAGACGTGAAACTCCGTCTGTAAAACTCCCCTCTCTTGTCCGCCCTTCGCAGCGCCCGATGATGTCCTAGCAATGCTGATGGGCCCTGACATTTGGCAGTCCTTGCTAAGCTGTGCATATCGACTTTAGCTTACACATCCTTATTTTACATAGCCAGCAGTACCACGTAAAAACGGGATTCGTTTCCTGAGTCTGCATTTGAACATTCAAGACGAGTGAAAGGTTGAATTGGAGAAGAAGAAGAAGAAGAAGAAGAAGAAGCATCTTCCGTACGTCCAATTAATTCAGGACCACAGTGATCCACGAATCAATCACGAGGTGGCCTGGTGGCTTCATAGAAATGAGACGAGATGAGACCTGTTGCCCTGAACCTGCTGGCAGGTCAGGGAATCTTGTTAGTTAATCGAAACAGATCAAACCAAAGTGGACTCATTTGGTCAAGGAATGTTGATTGTTCAAGGTGAAGGCATATTTACAGTAACTTCTCTCTTATGTACAGCAACAAAATATATTACATCTTAGAAGAGCCACCATTCCTCTCATCCCTTGTTCTCTGAAAGGCGTTTTGAAAAAGAGAGATGCTCCCTCAGAGTTTCATTTTCTTCACCACAGGAACAGGCAGCGCTTGAAAGATCCTCACGGCGTCCTCATCGGTCTCCAGCTTGATCCAGAATGGCTGGAAACTGCCCTTGTAGCCGACAAAAGCCATTTTATCTTTAAATAAATAAATAAGAACGCGTGGTGAGAAAAACAATCCGGGGCAATATTTATAATCAATACTCTGCAGAGAGTGTATTTCAGCACCATCAGAGGCCATTTCCATGAATCATCATCTTTTAATGACCCCATAATCCCTTGCGGGGTGGAGTCTGGGCCACTGAATGGAGCTGAGTGTTTACTGGCCGGATGCCCTTCTTGTCGCCAATGCGGAGTTTTGTTCAGCAGATATATTCTCAGTGTGCCCAGAGAGAGAAATATCTGCCTCTACCTAGGATCGAACTCACAGCCTCCTGATTGTGAGGCGAGAGCTCCACCTCTAGGCCACTGCACCACTCAGAGGCCATTTCCATGAGTGCCACACCTTAAACCCGCAGCATCTTTTCCAGAGAAGATGCATGTTGCTTTCTCTTCCTTTGTCCTCTCAAGAACCTTTTGGAGATCATAACCAAAAGCATCAAAGAGCCGGTTTTCCAAGAAGAGTTGGGTTGATTATTATTATTAATATTAATATTAAAGATGGTTGAGCTTAATGTTCCTTTTGATCCCTTCCATCTCCACATTTCTATAATTCTATGAACAGCCCTTTCCCCCCACTTTAATGGGCATTAAGATTTTTTTTTTTTTTAAGTTGAGTGGGTTGAATAGTAGCAAACTAGGAATTGAAAAAGTTGCCATTCTGCATTTGGTGATAATAGAATTTCTAGGGATGTTCTAAATATGAAGAACCCAATTTTTTAAAATCCAGTTTTCTCTCCGGCTACGACACTGGGACAGATGGAACTGATATATGGAATACTTAAAAATACCTCTCAAATACGCTTTACATTCAGTAAACACTCTGCAATATTTCTAAGGAGTTTTCTGATCTCGACACCCAAGTTTACTTTCCTGATGCAGAATCCTTAGTATTCTTTGCTGTTTTTAGAATCCGGGATTTCTAAATTGATTGTATTTGAAGTACAGCTGAATTGTATACCGTATTTTTCAGAGTATAGGACACATCTTAGTTTTTGGGGAGGAAAATAAGAAAAAAGCTGATTGGCAGGTGGATCGGCCTCCCGGAATACCCCCAATCAGCTGTTCCCAGAGGTGAATTTTAGCAACAGGTTCATTGGTTGTGAGCTCTGTGCCTTACTTTTTTTCCAGACTCTGAAACTTCTGAAACTCTGTTTCAGAAAAAAACTTTTTTTTCTGCCTCTGAAAGCCTCCGAAACAGAGCTTCAGAAAAAAAGCCTTTGAAGCTCTGTTTGGAGGCTTCTTTTCTGAAGCTCTGTTTGGAGGCTTTTTTTTCTGAAGCTTCGTTTCTGATGCTTTTTTCAGCCTCTGAAACCTCCATTTGAGAAGCCGGGCGGGGCTACATTCGGAGTATAAGACGCACCCAGATTTTCACCCTCTTTTTTTGGGGGAAAAGGTGCATCTTATACGCTGAAAAATACAGTAACTAATATTCATCCTTTGGTGGGGTGGGAGTACCTTTGAGTCTGTCTTGATTCCTGGTGACTGCCTAGATAAGTCCCTGGTAAATTGCCAAGGTAAGGTTGTGACAAGAATTCAGAAGTGGTTTGCCATTGCCTCCATGCTTGGGCTGAGAGAGATTGACTGGCCCAAGGTCACCCAGCTGACTTCATGCCTAAGGTGGGACTGGACCACACAGGATGATTTCTAGCCTGCTGCTTTAATCACTACAGCAAACTGGCTCTCCAGGCATGGTGGCGCAATGGTTAGAATGCCGTATTACAGGCTAACTCTGCTTACATGGCCAGGAGTTCAATTCCTTCGATCCTGACCAGCTCAAAGTTGACTCAGCCTTCCATCCTTCCAAGATGGGTAAAATGAGGACCCAGATTATTGGGGGCAAAGATGCTGACTCCTTAAACCGCTTAGGAGGGCTGTAAAGGACTGTGAAGTGGTATATAAGTTTTAAGTGCTATTGCTCCATATTCATCATACTAAAAACCATTACTGAATTTTTGGTTGGAAAAGGGAAGGTGAAAAACTGTGTTACAGAAAGGGCCTCTCCTCTCCAAAGCTTCAGCTCAATGCACTTGTAGTAAGGATTTCAACAGTTTACCAAAATGAAACATTTGGAGTATATTCAAATGTAAGAAAAAACCCGGATGGACAATTCTTACTGGTTTTACCATGTCTTTTTCTCTATTAGCCTTCTAAGTGAAAAGACGTAGGGCAGTAAAAAATTATGATCTGAAAAGAAAAGTGCGGCCATTACACAGCAAAACCTGCTGGAAAGCGTGTTCTTCACAATATTAGCCATAATAAAAGTATACGACATTTCATATTATATTTTACAATATTAATAACGTGTTACCTTTCAATTTAAAGCCGGGTTTTGCTCCAAGCGTCTCCAGGACTTTGGTCCATGGACTTTTTGAAACAAACCTTCCTTTTGAGGTCATCACCACTATAGAACTAGAAGAGAGCAGAAAAAATCACATGCATCATTTCGTGGAATTAGTTATTCACCAAAATTGATTAGCAGAACAGCTGCTCATCATAGAAAGCCACAGAATTTAACAGAATCTTCCTTTCTCCAATCCTTCCCCCAAATTTGCTCTGTACGGCTATTTAATCTGATCAATTTATACATGGTTTGGTTGTGTACGTCCTTTTGATTGTTGATTATGCTGATTAATATTTCTGGGGTTACCTCAGTTGAAGGTTGCACACTGTAATGGATGACTTTACAAATATGTCTTCTTTCTGAAACTTGGAGAGCCCCTGTTTCCAGTTAACTTACTTGTTTCGAATGTTGTTGACGTAATTGATGATCTGCGCTGGGATTCCTTGCAGAATAATATTTTTGAAACTCATCCGGTCAACAACTTTTCCTTCGTGACCATCAATCACGACTACCTGAATACCCTCTTCAGAAAGATAGAATGACTTGCCATCAACCTACACAAAAGGAAAAAGCGATTTTTAAACATCCTCCCAGAATGGAGGTTTGGAAACAAACTGCTGCTTGTTCTGAATGTTTTCTTGGCTGCTTCATTTTGGATTTATGTGGTCTGCTTACAGAATTCTATTGTAAACTGAACTCAAGATGAACATCCCTGTATAAAAATAAATTGGTAAGAACAGAGCACAAATTGATAAAAAAAAACCCTATAACTATTTATTAAGATACAAATTAGAAGAAGAGGTAGTTAAAGAAAATATGATAATTTGGGTGAAAAATTTTGGATACAATATTGAATTAGATAAATGGGAGAAATTATGGAATAAAAATTACAAACTAACAATGTCTGTACCCTATAAAGAAAATATATATAAAATGGTTTATAGGTGGCATCTCCCACCTGCCAGATTGGCAAAGATGTTTCCAAATACCTCCCCGTTGTGTTGGAAATGTAAATATCAAAAAGGAACTTATTATCAAATGTGGTGGTCCTGCCATAAGGCAAAACAATTTTGGCAAGTAATTAAAATACAAATAGAAGAAATTATAAATCAACAAATAGAAATGAGGCCAGAAACTTTCCTCCTGGGAATAATTACCGGGTCATATGAAAAAGAAATAAGATACTTAATTATTCACATAATTACAGCAGCACGAATAATTTTCGCCCCAAACTGGAAAAACAATAACATACCATCAGAAGACAAGGTGATTAGAAAAATTATGGAGTGTGCGTAAATGGATAAGCTCACAAAGGATATACAAGAAAAAGATGAAACAGAATATTACTTAGTCTGGGAGAAATGGTATAAATGGTTGGAGGAGAAAGGGGAAAAAAAGGGGAGGGACAAAAGATAACTAAACAATGGTTAAATCAGGTAGAGGAATATGGAAATAAATGGGAAGATATAAAAATTGTGGAAAGGAAATTAGGCACCTGTTTATGTTAAATGTAAATAAAATATTTAGATTAAGAGAATATATTATAATGGTATATATATGATATACTAGAAATATATGTATAAAAGATATATTAAGATAAAGAGAAAATGTATAAATATGGATTACTGATGTGAAGATGTTGAAAAGAAGAAGATGTAAATAATAAATAAATAAATAAATTGGTAAGTTAATAAGCATTTTTTTTAAAAAATGGGGTGCAAAAACTTACTGAGATATAGGCAAAGTCATCCTTGAGATGGTAATATTTGGTCTTGTAGCTGTCTATCTTCAGCTCTACAAAATGATCCTTCTTGATCTATTTTTGAAAAAGAAAGAAAATGGCATTTGCATCTAATCTTTCTAAAGATTAGGATTTAGGATTTTCTAAACAAACTTTAATATCAGATCTGGACAATTTATGGCCCTACTCTGAAGGCATCACAGCCAAGACTCCAACAAACCTCTTTCCTTTCCTTTCCTTTCCTTTCCTTTCCTTTCCTTTCCTTTCCTTTCCTTTCCTTTCCTTTCCTTTCCTTTCCTTTCCTTTCCTTTCCTTTCCTTTCCTTTCCTTTCCTTTCCTTTCCTTTCCTTTCCTTTCCTTTCCTTTCCTTTCCTTTCCTTTCCTTTCCTTTCCTTTCCTTTCCTTTCCTTTCCTTTCCTTTCCTTTCCTTTCCTTTCCTTTCCTTTCCTTTCCTTTCCTTCCCTTTCCTTTCCTTTCCTTTCCTTTCCTTCCCTTCCCTTCCCTTCCCTTCCCTTCCCTTCCCTTCCCTTCCCTTCCCTTCCCTTCCCTTTCCCTTCCCTTCCCTTCCCTTCCCTTCCCTTCCCTTCCCTTCCCTTCCCTTCCCTTCCCCTTCCCTTCCCTTCCCTTCCCTTCCCTTCCCTTCCCTTCCCTTCCCTTCCCTTCCCTTCCCTTCCCTTCCTTTCCTTTCCTTTCCTTTCCTTTCCTTTCCTTTCCTTTCATGGTATAAAATTAGAAACGTTGACCCATGTGGAAGAAGATATAATAGACTAAAATTTTTATTAACACCATGAAATTAAAGCTAACGAAGAGAAAAATCCTCTTGACTTAGATGATCCGGGACTGGAGTTTGGTTCTATAACAGTGGTGGGTTGCCCCCGGTTCGGACCAGTTCACAAGCGAGCACGAGCGTGTGATCCCGTTGCAAACCAGTAGTAAAGGTAAGTAGAACCCACCCCTGTTCTATAACTGTGTTCACATGTTATGCTGAATCACAAACTGGTTTCAGCCCGCATGGTTAGTTTCTGAGTCAATGGTTTGGGTGGACCTGGAACATTTAATTAATTGAACAAACAGGTATTAAATTAACCATGGCTAAAGGATATTGAGTAAATACAAAGTATGACCGATAGAATCCCCTGTCAGTAAAGCTCCTCTCTGCCAACACATGAAGAAAGGTTTTTCTACTGAAGCCAACGTTAAGAGAGACTCAAACCAAGCCTCCAGGCTTAACATATTCTAAAGTCAAAACAAGACCTTGAAAATCCCAGAAAGATAATCCCCTAAGGAAATTAAAACAGTAAATCAATATACCATGTGTGCACTAGGCAGTTTTTTGGGCATTGGCACATCCACTGTTGGCTTCTCGGCATATTTCGGATAAGCCAGAGCTTCACAGTCACTGGTACCAGTTTGCTTAGGGATATTGGCTTTGATCCGGATCCGTTCACAGCCTCGGTTAGAGCAGAAAGCAAATGGCTCCTTCTCATGCTGAGCTTTCAGTTTCAGAAATAACAACCTATTCAAAGAAAAAAAGAAGAAGAAGAAAGCAAGAGTTGAACAGCAATGACCAAAGAGATGTCATAGTCAAGACAACGGACGTAATCCGAATAGGATGCCACCACGGGTGAAAAGCTCTGAAGTCTGCTAGTGGTTCGCTTTGCTACTGGATTGCTTCAGGTGCGCATGCGTGGTGCGTGCCAAACACGTGCTTTGCACGCAGGCGCTACCGCGCAGCGCTGAAAAAGGCTTTTCTGAGTCTTCAAAGGTAAGTAGAACAGCGAGGGGTAGGGGGAACAGCTGTGCTGCGCAATTTAGATTGGCTAGAAAGCAGGATTTCCTGCTTTCTAGTGAATATAAATCGTGCGGCACAGCTGATCGTTGGAGATACTGGTTCGCCCAAACCGGTAGCATTTATTTTACTACCAGTTCGGGCGAACTGATCCAAATCGGTAGCATTTCACCCCTGGATGCTACTCTTCCTGGCAGTGGCAAAGATGAAACTCCCCTGGGACTTTCCAGTGGAGGTGCACCCCCTTTTTCCTTCTACCTGTAGCCTATATCCATAAGGGTTAGGATGGATTCTTTCTTTTGGGGCAGGAGGGACTGCAAGGGACAGTGTCAACCCTGAAGCTGGCCTGACCTGACTGAGGCCATTTTCTGTCTTGTTGCTTCAGCGCTGACACAGTCTGGAACTGAGGGGAAGGGAGGCGGGGAGGGTTAGTAGAGATAGTTGAGGTGCTGTAGTCAAAATAAAATTCTTTCCCCTGGGAACCAAGGACATTCATGCAGGTGGTTGGAAGGAGGAGGCTGAAATCATTTATTTATTTATTTATTTATTTATTTATTTATTTATTTATTTATTTATTTATTTATTTATTTATTTATTTATTTATTTATTTATTTATTTATTTATTTATTTATTTATTTATTTATTTATTTCAATTTGTATCCTGCCCTTCTCCTAGTGGACTCAGGGCGGTGATCATCTAACAACTTGACGGTGTGCTGATTGGTTGGACGATTTTCACCAGTGACTCTGGGGAAGTGACAAAACTTTTACTTTTAATTAGGTGAAGATCAGCGGGACTTTTAGAGCTGGTTTTCACCAGGTTTGTGCTAATGTGAGATACACCAATAAATTGTTCTTTCAGGAAAATGCCTGCCTTGGAGTCAGGGGTGGGATTGAAAAATTTTAGCAAGGGGTTCTCTGCCTGGTTGCTGGGTGGGCGTGGCCATGGGGGCTTGGCCTACTCAGCCTCCTGCACCATGGCTGGGGGTGTGTGCGTTTTTGCCCTCCCCAGGCTCCGGAGGCTTTCCTCAAGCCTCCGGGAGGGCGAAAACGGCTCCAGATGCCCTCTGAAGGCCGGAAATGGGGCCATTTCTGGACTTCCGGTACTTCCGATAGGCCTGCTTTTCATCCTCCCAGAGCCTTCGCATGGGCCCTGCACTTATCTCGCATCCAAAGTGGGCCATGTGGAGACTCCTGGGAGAGGCGGGGCAGGGTAGGCTGGGCCAGCCAGTCCTTGCAACTACCGGTTCGGCGAACCAGATGTAAAATTAACATCCGGTTTGCTCGAACCGGCTAAATCCCACCCCTGCTCGGAGTTCTCCTTGTTGCGGATGTATTATTATTATTATTTTTTAATAGCTCTTCTTACCCCTAAAAGTCCACGAAAATTTGAGAATGCTTGCTAATTCCTTACCCAGTGTCTTCATCCCAGTAGTAGTAGCCTTTGGTAGGATATCGATATTCAAGTTTGTCCATTTGAAGAGCTGGGTAAAACACCCCTGTTTTGTAGGTTTTCTTCAAAAGGCGATTGTGAATATCTGAGAGAATGGAAAATGTTGTCCCTTTAGGATAACAAAATCCAACTTGGATCCAGTCGTTCCTAAATAAAGAAAAGGAAAATAAGCATTACTAAAAACAAAAAGCTCAACCCCAAATCTCATGACTATGACTTTTCTGGAACGCACCACAAGCCAAGTCAAATATTTAACTTTTTTTTGTTTGTTTTTTACAGTGATTCTTTCCATGCTGGCTTAAATGTTTAGATGTTGGTGCTTAACTAGTTCCAAAACGATTTAAAGATCCATTAATGTCATATGGAAGAGTTCTCCGGTGGTAGATCATTGGCTCTGAGTAAAGAATAAGTTTGACCCATTTCCTGTATTCGATTGCAAAATCATGACTGCTTTGCCTCTCTTTTGCAAGAACTTAGACTATCTAGGTGAAAAGATGGTAAAACCCAGAATGAAAATTTTTGCAATTATGATGCCAGAGCTGGAAGATTATAATGTGTTGTGTTTCCTAGATCAGGGGTCCTCCTCAACTCCTGGGTTGCAGCTCACTACCGGTCCATGGTCCGTTCAGAATCGGACTGTGGTAGCAGCAGGCGAGTGCAATGTGCAAGAGCATCTTTACTTGCATGCACAGTGGGCAGATGAGCGTGCTTGCGCAGCTCCCTTTGTACGAGCGGCATCGCTTACACAAATGCACAAGTTGCTGACCCACCACTCATGCAGAATGCTCCCTCCTCTCTCTCCCCAACCGCCAGTCTGCAAAGCTGGAAAGATTGGAGACCGCTTCCCTAGATGATGGGCATTAAAAGTCCAGAAGTTTTCTTTAGGGCTTGCATCAGGGGTGAAATGCTCCCGGTTTGGACCAGATCGGGCAATCCGGTAGTGATTGTGGCAGATGGTTCGGAGAACCGGTAGTGATGGCGGCGTCAGGCTCCGCCCACCCACCCGCTGTCGTTACTTCCTGCTTTTAAAAAGTTAAAAGAAGGCTCTGACGATCACGCACCACAACTGTGATCGTCAGAGCTTTTTTTTTTTAACTTTTAAAAGCATTTTTTTACAACCTATTCGCCCAATTAGGTTGTAAAAAAAATGCTTTAAAAAAATAAAAAACAAACTTGGCCACACCCACCCAGTCACATTTCCCCCCCAACCAAGCCACGCCCACAGAACCGGTAGTAACAAATTTTATATTTCATCACTGGCTTGCATGCTCACTTATTGAAATTGATGAGCCAGATAGCCAATTCCTCAGGAGCTGCCTTGTCCCAGTGGATGGTGTAGCCTTTCTGCAGAGTGATCACAGGCTGATATTGTTGATAATGGGTACTTTTGCTCAGGGCGCCTTCTAGATACAAGGGATGAGTATAGAAGTCATTTTTGATGATTTTCATCTTCAGGTTGGAGGACTTATATGCTTGGATGTAGACCTGTCCAGGAAAAAAAAAAGAGAAAGTCCTTTATAGTACATTTAATTATAGTATATTTAATTAGAATGCAGTACCGCTGCCAACTGCCAGCAGTTTGATTGTCACTGGCTCAATAGCAATAGCACTTAGACTTACCGGTATATATCACTTCACAGTGCCTAACAGCCATCTCTAAGTGGTTTACAGAGTCAGTATATTGCCCCCAACAATCTGGATCCTCATTTTACCGACCTCAGAAGGATGGAAGCTGAGTCAACCTTGAGCCTGCTGAGAATTGAATTTCTGGAGTGAGCAGTGAGTTAGCTCTGCAGTACTGCATTCTAACCACTGTGCCACCACGACTCAAGGTTGATTCAGCCTTCCATCCTTCTGAGGTAGGTAAAATGAGGAGCCAGATTGTTGGGGGAAATATGCTGACACTGTAAACCACTTAGAGAGGGCTGCAAAGCATGGTGAAGAAGTATATACATCTAAATGGTATTGCTATTTATTCCCCAGGGTTTTTTAAATTCCTGCCTTCAATAAGAACTTTCCATCCAACTCTATCTTTCAAGCCAATGGCATTGTTTTAAAATCTATTTAAATCTTTCCTGTTGGGTGAAATTTGGCTTCCCATTCAGCTTACGGCGCATAGAAGAAACTAAGACTTGTAGAAGGCTGTCATTGAGTTTATTGGAGCTTTTTAACTTCTAGGAATGGGGCTTTGTGGAAAAAGCTTCATTCTACTAATTCTGTTATATCTTTGGGTTCCTATTGGTTTGCAAATAGCTCATACATTCAATTTTCAACCTGTCCTAGGTGTGACTGGGAACTGTGAACCAACAGCCCTCCAATCTGCGCACCCACCACCATCCATGCTACCTGTGCATAGCGTCCACTACAGATGGATCCTCTCCAGTCTGGAACTTCAATGCAGTCTCGATGCTTAATGAGCCAATTGTCCTCCTTGATCAGGTATGATCCAGGATATTCTGACACAGAACCATCCACATCATGGAAAACGGATGTTTTATCACCATCCATGTCCAACCCATTGAACCAAGGCCCAGGTTCTCCGAAGAAAACTCTGGAGGAAATCTACATGGAAGAAGACAGACATAAAAAGGTAAAGGTAAAGGTTCCCCTCGCACATATGTACTAGTCGTTTCCAACTCTAGGGGGCGGTGCTCATCTCCGTTTCAAAGCCAAAGAGCCAGCGCTATCCGAAGATGTCTCCGTGGTCATGTGGCCGGCATGACTCAACGCCAAAGGTGCACGGAGCGCTGTTACCTTCTCACCAAAGGTGGTCCCTATTTTTCTACTTGCATTTTTTACGTGCTTCCGAACTGCTAGGTTGGCAGAAGCTGGGACAAGTAACGGGAGCTCACCCCCGTTACGCGGCACTAGGGATTCGAACCGCTGAACTGCCGACCTTTTGATCAACAAGCTCAGTGTCTTAGCCACTGAGCCATCACGTCCCTTGTCGAAGAAAGACATATGGCTCTGTAAATGCTTGGATCTCTTTGAGGAGAAACACAACTTGCTTCCCACATGGTAATCTTTGAATATACATGTTCATGGTTTTCCTCCCAATAATGGAATATATGTTCATCATTTGTTTATTTAGACAGATATTCTAATTGAAAAGTGTGATCATGTGGCTCCAGGATGCTACAACCATCATAAATATATGCAAGGGCCATTATCATGTGATCACGGGGATGTTGCAATGCTTGGGTGAGGACGAGTCATAAGTCACTTTTTTCAGTGCCATTTTAACTTTGAATGGTCACTAAACGAATGGCTGTAAGTTGAAGGCAGTGATAAATCCCTAAAATTTAAAACGTAGCCAAAACCAACTCATAGATCCTTATTTGAAGCTAAATCCAAGCTCAGTTCAACACCAGCTGCAAATGTACAGGGAGGAAATTCTGTCATTGGGGCAGAATTTCCTCTGCAAATTCTGCTATGCCTCCAAGATTTGTTCTTGGCACAATCCTTCAGTTCATCAATCTACCCTGAAGACAAACTCACCGGGACATCTTCGAAGAACAAATTTGTGACGTTGTTGTTGGGGCAACTTTGCCAGGCGTTGTTCAGGCGGAAAGCCAGGGCACTGGTATGTCGGCCTTCCAGTGCAGCAAATTTTCGGAAAGTGCAATTCTGAACATTGATTGGTCCATCATAGAACTGAATGCCTCTGATTGGGAAATTCCTGAAACATATTTGTGAAAGATGTGCATTAGAGTTGGTTCCAAGGGATTGCTAGAAAGCATCAGCGTATTGCTAAGAACCAGGATGGTGCAACAGTTAAAGGACCAGGATACCCAAGTACAAGTCTATACTTAGTGAGAGAAGCTCACTGCTGACTCTGGACCAGTCACTGTTCTGTTCTGTTCTGTTCTGTTCTGTTCTGTTCTGTTATTCTATTCTATTCTATTCTATTCTATTCTATTCTATTCTATTCTATTCTATTCTATTCTATTCTATTCTATTCTATTCTATTCTATTCTTTCTATTCTAAACACACCTCAGAGTTTTTAAAGTTGTGTTCAAGCTGTGAATGGTCGTATGTGCCTCTGTGTTGAATATTTTATATTTCAACTATATGGGGACATTTTTGTCTGTGACTGTACATACGTCCATCCATTTATCAAGTATCTATTTGCCAAACCCTTAAGAAGCAATATATTCATTCATTCATTCATTCATTCATTCATTCATTCATTCATTCATTCATTCATTCATTGCGTGAAACATTTCCCAAAGCAGAGATCTAACAAGTGACTACAAGAAAACAAAAGTTTGGAGAAAAAGAGTGGAAAGAAAAGAAGTCTAAAGGCAAATCGGTTGTCAGAGATGCTTTTAAATTAGCCAGATATTCCAGAACAGAGGAAGCATGTGTCTGAAATCTAAATCCAAGTCTAGAATGAGGGTTTGAGAGAGGATAAAGCTTTCAATGGCTGATGTTTGTGAGGTCCACATATTGGCTCCAGACTTGACAGAGAATTTGCTCTTGTGTTCTATTGTGCACATTTCTCCTGGAGGCATAGTAGCTGGCTACTACCAGAGTAGGAAGCTGGACTGTATCATCTCTTCGGTTGGATCCAATTTGTGATACAGGGAAGTTCTTAAGAGCTGGTTACAATTATTATACTAATGGGAATCAATAATGGTAGGATAGTAGCATTTTTTTGCATTCCATGGGGTCCACGTTGATATCACAAGCCTCAGTCCAGATGTGCAATGGATAACGTGATTTAAAGTGCAATAGACAAAAGCTATCAACTCTTATCAGAAGGAAAGACAGTTTTCATCCGTTCTTTCAAGTCTCCTTCAACGGGCAGAAGCCTTACTCATAGGTTCACCCCTTACCAAAGGGACAAATTGTGGACGAATTAAAAACCATGATGAGTTTAGAAGCAGCTCTTGTGCCAAAAAAGTAGTTTGTTTGGGTCTTTCAGAAGTTGGATGAACTTCAGTTGGGACTGATTTATTGAAATAGGAATCTCAAATGTGTTATTATCAGTAGCTGTTCCAGAGGTGGGTTTCAGCAGGTTCTGACCAGTTATGGAGAACTGGTAGCGGCAATTTTGAGTAGTTCGGAGAACCGGTAGTAAAAATTCTGACTGGCCCCGCCCCCATCTATTCTCTGCCTCCTGAGTCCCAGCTGATCGGGAGGAAATGGGGATTTTGCAGTAACCTTTCCTTGGATTGGGGAGGGAATGAAGATTTTGCAGTATCCTTCCTACAGAGTGGGGTGGGAATGGAGATTTTACAGGATCCTTCCCCTACCATGCCCACCAAGCCACACCCACCAAGCCATGCCACACCCACTAAGCCACACTCACAGAACCGATAGTAAAATATTTTGAAACCCACCACTGATCTGTTCATTGTAGAAGAACAGAACAAGATCAAAGAGATGTCTTTTTGTTTTTCATTTATGGTCTTTTGAGTGGCAGGTTTAGAAAAAAGAAAGAATCAAATTAAATTCTATACAGATTTGGAAACCTGAACCCTGCAAGAAAATACCCAGAGAGAAACTCACTGTCCAATGGGTAAAGTCCGTCCACTGTGGTCTAATCCTCCAGGCCCCCAGATGTTGTTGTTCATAGTTTCAGTCCCTGTATTTCCACTTTCACCCACAAAAAGGCTATTTTTAATTTCTTGTTTTGATCCGTCGTCGTGCGGGAAGGTTCCTCCACTAGGAGAGATCAAAATGGCTGGTCAGCGTGGCTTCTTGGGCCAAACTCTGCTTTTCTGTAACTGCAGGAGGTAAAAAACTCTGAATAGCAGCGGTGGGTTTCTACCGGTTCACCCCAGTTCGGGCGAACTGGTAGCGAGAGCGGCAGGAGGCTCCGCCCACCTGCCTGGATGTCATCATGGACGCTCTGTGCATGGGCAAAAGGTTTTGTGCATGCGCAAAAGCAAAGCGAGTTCCGAACCAGTAGCGAAGGTAAGTGAAACCCACTACTGCTGAACAGGAACCAAGAATGCTTACCTAAAGATGAGGCGAGGCCGGACATGACAAGGAGTGGCTGGGAGGGGAGGGCCGAGTCAAGGCCGGGTGTGGCGAGGCGCCCCTCAACATGAGTGATGTCGTGTTGGCCACGTCCACCCAGTCACATGCCCATCCAGCCATGCTTACCCAGCCGGTCATTAGGGCAGAGAACCGGTTGTTAAATTATTTGAATCCCACCACTGCCTAAAGGTGCTTTTTTTCAAAAGGCAACTGGACTTTGTTTTTGCTTGAAGACATTTTGCCTCTCATCCAATAAGCTTCTTCCGTTCCTCTTGGATGAGAAGCGAAATGTCTTCAAGCAAAAACAAGGAAAGTCCGGTTGCCTTTTGAAAAAAAGCACTTGCGGGACAACCGTGACCTGGATGGCTGAGAATGTTGTGATCCGCCAGCTGCCAGTGGAGCTAGTAGCAGAGTCGGACAGTGAGGAGGCTAGGGAGGACCATGGGCCAGTCCTGGAGTCAGGGGAAGGGCCAGACGAGGGCTGTGCGTCAGAGGCAGAGATGGGGCCAGGGCCATCGGGAAGTGATGTGCGGACTCCAGAGCCTCCAGAGTTGGACAGCAGAGAGGCAGAGGAACAGGAGGAGCCTGTTCTTAGTGCACGCATGCACAGAGCTGCCAGAAGGCAAGAGCAGCTAAAGCAAAAAGGACAACTCAGGAGTAAGGCCAGGAGATGATTGACCCCTCCCATAAGGCTTAAAAGAGCAGCAAAGGCTCTTGGGCTCTTTGTAGGAAAGCAACGTTGCTAAATCTGTTTTCCAGTTGGCGCCTCTTGTTTTTGAACTTTGTGGGGCTTTGCCAAGAAAGGCCTTTGGCAGGGTGCCAAAGAAGATAAAGGTTTGTGATAAGCCCAAAGGATTTTTTCTGAAGGACTTGTTTTGGAATTAATTTGGACTAAGCTGGGAATGAAGTAATTCTCAGCTGTTACAATAAAATAGTTTTGTATGAGAATAATTGTGTCCTGTAATGACTAAGTGAGCCTAAAAGTCACAACAGAGAATCTCCATAGACAAGAATGCTTACCTAGCCAGAGTGAGGCCAATCCCATTGTCAGCGAACCTACAAGGAAGAAAGACATTCCTGGGTTAATCTGGAGAACTGGATTCTAGACTGTGCTTAATGACATTATTCATTTAGGCTGTTTAACTTTCTTGGTTCTCAGTAACATTCCCCCATTGTTGCAGTGGGGAAAAAAAAATCATGATTTCTTAGACTTAAACGAGCTTCTTCGAATATTCAAGGATATGAAAAGAAAACTCATTAAACAAAGGGTTTTCAAACTGAATCTATAAAGAAGATGATGCTAAATATTATTATTGTTATTATATTATATTATTACATTAACAATATTATGTTGATGAACACCACAACAAATATGCGTATTATGATTGTTTAAAAATAACTGTACCCAGACCACACACTGTTTGATAAAAATGGAACGTTATCTAAATAAAACAAATAAAACATTAAAAAAGAAACTGAATCTATGTATTATTCAGAAGTCCTGATTCTCCCAATATGATGCTAGATTATGAAGCAATAAGGGCATAAATAAGATCACTATTTCCTTCACTGCACTTTTCAACCAGGATTAAACATAACAGAAGCTGCAAATCCTAGAGAACTCAGTAAAGATGCTATTTTAATAACGCACACATTTTGCAACTCACCTACCCCCCAGATCATTTTGACGAAATCTTTCTCTTGGACCTTTCCTAACAAGTCCTTTACATTCTTGGGAAATTGTGGCTCTGGTCATTTATTCTGAAGTCACCCCATAAAGTTGAAGGACAATTACAGAGCATGAACTACAATAAAGTTTCCTTCAAGACAAGGTTCACTCCTAGGGACTGCCTAGACAAGTCTCTACAGTTTTCTTGGCAAGGGTTCAGAAGCCTTTGCCTTCTTCCTAGGGCTGAGCAAGAGTGACTGGCACAATGTCACTCAGTCTGGTTTGGTTTTGCAGCCCAACAAGACAGCCGGAGACTTCAGAGGATAATTAGAACTGCAGAAAAAAACAATTACTACCAACCTGCCTTCCATTGAGGACCTGTATACTGCAGGAGTCAAAAAGAGGGCTGTGAAAATATCTACAGACCTCTCGCATCCTGGACATAAACTGTTTCAACTCCTACCCTCAAAATGATGCTATAGAGCACTGCACACCAGAACAACTAGACACAAGGACAGTTTTTCCCCAAACGCCATCACTCTGCTAAACAAATAATTCCCTCAACATTGTCAAACTATTCACTATTAATCTTCTCATTGTTCCTATCACCCATCTCCTCCCACTTATGACTGCATGACCGTAACCTTGTTGCTGGTATCCTTAAGATTTATACTGACTTGATTATTTGTACCCTATGACTATCATTAAGTGTTGTACCGTATGATTCTTGATGAACGTATCTTTTCATTTACGTACACCGAGAGGGTATGCACCAAGACAAATTCCTTGTACGTCCAATCACACTTGGCCAATAAAGAATTCTTTTCTTTTCTATTCTATTTTTCCTAAACTGGAATTCACAGTTTCCCAGTTTCGAGCCCAGCACCTTAATCAGTACTATGCCAACCTGCACTTTCCAGTTTAACTTAGCTGTAGGATTTCCCAGTGTCTCCATCTAAGTACTATTCAGGTTCCATCCTGCTTATTTTTTTAAACCAGAAAGTGGGTCTAAATTTGAATTTAGTTGGGGGGTGGGGAAGTAGAAAGATGGGAAAACCCCCTAAAATTATTAAATTAAATTAAAATTATCGCATTAAAAGAGCTAGCAAGTTATGTTCCTGGTTTAAAGCAAATTACTCTCTTGCCTTCCCAAGTTGCTGCACTGAAAAATAATATAAATTGCAATATACTTTGCTCTGGTACAGTAACAAAATATTAAAACAGCTAGATCCCTACAGCTATAAAAATACTTAAGTTATGAAACCTGGAAACTTATTTGAACTTGGCCTGGATAAACACTGCCCAAAACTTAACAAGCTGGGGGAAAAAACTTTTTGGGATTTGAAAAAAATAAAAAAAAAATAAATAAAAGCTGAGATATTCAAATTGGTTGTTAATATACAATTACAAGAGCTGTTTGGATGAAAGGAAACCCGAAGGCTAAAAGAAAGAGAAATAAGCCTATATATGATATTGTTTATGCTGATGAGCTTTCACCACGTTGTGGCACATTTGTATGTATTAAATCTATATTCTACTAAAAGTCTCTGACTTTTAACTGGGTGAAACAATGCCTCATAAGGCAACAGTTTTTGAACCAAGGTTTCCAAATGGGCTAATTTACAGAATGTGTCCCAACATTCAGGACCCATAACTACCAAGGGAATGAAGCAGTGGTGAAATCCAAATTTTTTTACTACCGGTTCTGTGGGTGTGGCTTGGTGGGTGTGGCTTGGTGGGTGTGGCAGGGGAAGGATATTGCAAAATCTCCATTCCCACCCCACTCCGGGGCCAGCCAGAGGTGGTATTTGCTGGTTCTCCGAACTGCTCAAAATTTCCACTACCGGTTCTCCAGAACCTGCTGGATTTCACCCCTGGAATGAAGTTTGAGAAGGTTGTGGCTGCTTTCACGCTACCGGCTGCTATTGCACTACTGGGCTGCTGCTGTGTTCATGTGATCTTCATTTTCAAAGTTCCCTGACAGTCCCATAATCCCTTGCTCCCTCCCCTCCCCCCCTCCCAGCAGCAGCCACTAACCTGCTTGCTGAGAAGGGAAGAGAAGGGAAGGAGATTTCCGATGCTCCCTGCCAGATTCTCAACAAGGAAACTCATTGGGGAAGCCAGCAGGAAGTCGGAAGTCACTCCTACTTCCACAGGGTTTTTATGGATGTCTTCAGTCATTCTGTTTTTCTATTTAGGTAAAGAAGTATCTCTGGAACAATGACTCAACAAGGCATTGATTGTCTAGTAGGAACTAAAATTAACTACGCAGCATCATTCGTATTGTGGTTTGAAGCTGGAGAAAGTAAAGGTCCTTATTCTAAGGAAGTTACTAATCTAAAGATTAACAAAAAGGTGAATCTGCCTTTTGTGACTTGAAAGCAAAGGCAGGAAAAAGAGGATAAGCAATTAAAATAGAGCTAAATTTGTATTATATATTTAAAGTAGTTTTAATAGGATTGACGTCTATAGATGTACATGGAACTATCAAGACAGCTGGCTTAGAATTGTGATTAGGTGCTGAGCTAGAAACCAGGAGATTGTGAGTTCTAGTCCTTTCTTAGGACTAGAACTCCCCCCCCCCTCAGGCTATCACAAACTTGTGTTTGTGGGGAAAATATGACACAGGAGCATTGGAGCAGTGGTTAGAATGCAGTACTGCAGGCTACTTCTGCTGACTGCTGGCTGCCTGAAATTTGGCAGTTCAAATCTCACCAGGCTCAAGGTTAACTCAGCCTTCCATCCTTCCGAGGTGGGTAAAATGAGGACCCAGATTGTTAGGGGCAATATGCTGACTCTGTAAACTGCTTAGAGAGGGCTGTGAAGCACTGTAAAGCTGTATATAAGTCTAAATGCTATTGCTATTGATACAGTATTCTGTGCCCTGTGTATGAAAGAAAGGTGGAAAGAAAGTCACTCTAAGAACGAATAAAAGTTTAAGAGCTGCATGGAGAGGGAATACAACTCAGAGGACACCCCGTGTAAAAGCCTTGGCCTTTGCAAATTAAAAACAAACAAGCACCAGCTACAGGTGAGATGAGAAGAAGCTCTACACGAACCATGGAAAGTTACTGCCAGATGCAACTGCCAAGACTGAGTAGGATGGGCAAACAGTAAAGCCTATTTTAAGGCAACTTGTTAGTTCGCTGTGGCAGCATCACCAAATTCCCAGAATCTTTTTTCGTTATAAGAATTATACTGTAAGATACAGGTCAACCTGTAGTTGTACCACCCAGAGATATTTTTAGAGTGAAATCTCTTATGGAAGGAAGGGAGGAGCAACTAGTGATAAAATAAGACAGTGCACTCTTTGAAGAAAAATAATAATAATACTACAGGTAGTCCTTGGGTTACGACCATAATTGAGCCCAAAAATGTATGCTGCTAATGAAACATTTGTTAAGTGAGATTTGACCTAGATTGGATCCTGCAGTCCCAATCTATTATCCTGGGACATGTACAGTATATTCATCTTTCGTTAGTGAGTTTTGTCCCATTTTATGACTTGTCATGCCACAGTTGTTAAGTGAATCATTCCATTGGTTAAGTTAGTAACCCGGTTGTTAAGTGAATTTGGCTTCCCCATTGATTTTGTTGGTCAGAAGGCTGCAAAAGCTGATCACATGACCCCAGGACTTTGCAAACGTCATAAATATGAGTCCGTTGCCAAGCATCTGAATTTTGATCAGGTGACAATGGGGGGGGGGGGGCAGGAGGGGGAATGCTTCAACGGTTGTAAGTGTGAAAAAGGTCATAAATCACTTTTTTCAATGCCGTTGTAACTTTGAATGGTCCCAAATAAACTGTTGTAAGTTGAGAACTACCTGTGTTTTAAATTACCAGCATCAAGTACTTTCCTTACATTTCTCTTTCGGCAAAGGCTGTTAAAACTAACTTCGGATTTCTGTAGATCGTTGGACAGTTACAGATTACCACCAGAAATGCTACGGAACAGTTTTCATATTAATCCTTGCTTATCTGAGATAATACTTGGCTGTGTGTAGATTAGAAGCAGGCCTATGTGAAAACAATTTTTTTGGTAAAATATCCGTAGTTCTCAAAAACATGCGGTTGTTTTGTTTTAAACTAATACAGGCTGCCCTGAGACCAGACGGAGAAGGAAATACTTAGGGTCGGTTTTCAAGACACAAACAGACTGCAGCTCAGAGGCAAAACAACAGTCATGTGTTTTGCAGAGTTGTGTTGCGCCAAGCTCAGATTTCTGCAACAGAATCCGATCCAGGTGTGTAAGGACTTTGTGCAGCTGGTGGCTCTGAGGGTTGGGACTTCGAACAACTGCAGACCTAACACATTTGGAAAATGTTAGGCTGGGGAAGGTTAAGAGACCAATTTGCCACAGTAACCACAAGCACCTGGTGGAATGGATGGAGTCAGCACAGCCATTGTTGGTTGAATAGGAGGGCAATTTCCGGTGTCAAACAAGCACACCAGAGTTGCTTGCACTTCTTGGCTTCTAGAGCACACCAGTAGCAACCTGGAAATTTGGGGTGACTCCAGGTCAAGTGGAATCTCACTAAGACAGGAAATCTTGGAGAGTCAGCTTTGAGCAGAGCTGCATTAAAACTTAAATAACATGAATGATTTTGTTTAAAGCAGCGGTCGTACAATCATAGGGCTGGACGGAAGAGACCTTGGAGCAAGGTGGGCTGCTGGGGGTTCGCAGGGGTTCGGGAGAACCTCTAGCTAAGATTCTGTGCAGTTCGGAGAACCCCCAAATCCCACTCCTGGCTGGCCCCGCCCCGCCCACCCCATCCCGCCCCTCCCAGGAGTCCCCACGCAGCCCGTTTTGGATGCAGGTAAGTGCAGGACACGCGCGGAAGCTCAGGGAGGGTGAAAAACGGAAGTTTGGGAAGGCTGGAAACGAGCCCATTTCCGGCCTCCAGAGGGCCTCCAGAGCCCGGGGAGGCCATTTTCGCCCTCCCAGAGGCTCGAGACAAGCTTCCGGAGCCCGGGGAGGGCAAAAACACCCCCCCCCCGCTGTGGTGCAGGAAGCTGACTAGGCCACGCCCACCATGGCCATGCCCACCCAGCAACTGGGCAGAGAACCCCTTGCTAAAATTTTTGAAGCCCACCCCTGCATAGGGCTGGACGGAAGGGACCTTGGAGCAGTGGTGGGATTCAGCCGGTTCGCACCACTTCGGGAGAACCGGTTGTTAACTTTCTGAGCAGTTTGATGAACTGGTTGTTGGAAGAAATCATTAGGGTGGAGAACCGGTTGTTAAATTATTTGAATCCCACCACTGCCTTGGAGGCCTTCTGTAGTCCAACCCGCTGCCCAAGGCAGGAGACTATTGCATCTTGGACAAAAGTGATTGCAAAGGTGTCTGCAGAGGGTTCGAGGAAAGTCATCATGGCTACTGCAGCCAAGAAAATGAACCTGCCCCCTTGTTCATGGAAGTAAACAAGGGTGCGGCTTCAGTTTCATAGCTGTGGCCAGCATCTTGAATTTTTTTATTTATTATTTTTACCAGCCCTCTCTTGCATAGGCAACTCTGGCATGAGGATGGGTTGAAGGACTAGAGCTGGAGAATTAAAACCTTCAAGATTTAATCTGAGACATCTGATTTTTGCTGGTCCCTGCCCAGAGTCCTTGTGGACTGGGGCAGGCTATAAAAATTGTAAATAAAACGTTAAAAAATAAACATGTAATTGGGTTCATCCAGCATTCCCAGAAAGCAAAATAAGGAAACGGTCTTCCATCTGTACGAGAGCTTTGCGCTGAGCATTGTTTACGCAGCCTCTCTTCCAAAGAACACTGTCTTATGTCTACTTCCCTAGCCCTGGAATTCTTAGCAAGCATTGGCGACCACATTAAATAAAAGCACCAGACCAGATGCTTATATTGGACTTTCGAGGAAGAAGAGTTTGTTTAAAATTCTTTTGCTGCGGCATATTATAAAAGGGTGCATGCACACCGATGTACATAACAAAACGCACACAATGCACCAACACAGGCTTCACACACAAGCAGGGGTTGTATTGGCCAAAACAAGAAGCCTGCTGCCTTGCTGATTTTTCATTTCCATCTAAATTTCAGCCAGATGAAAGACTTTGGAAAAAGGAGATTTAGCCCAACCCGGCTTCTGCAAAAATGGAATTGAAGAGAGATTAAGACTCACTGGCAATCGTCCAACCACACATCGCCTCCTCTCAACCAAGCTCCATGGTCCTGGTTCTTGTAAGCGATGAAACGTTGAATGAGAGCTGGCTCCCTGGGCTTCAAAGGGTCAGCATCCTGGTGCGGGCTGTATCTGGAATCGCAAGAGGCAAGAAAAGGGGGATTAGCGACCCCAGGAAAAGATCTCGAGGTTGGCTGCTTTGATTATTATCCTCTCACAAGTTCCTGCATCCAAGTCAAGCTCCTAGTTTTCATTAGAGAACTTCAAGTTAACTTATCATTAAGAGCAATTTTCCAAACTTCTCTGAACCATTCATTTATTTAACGTGTGATATAAAATTCAAAAAAGGACTATTGAAAGAAAATATATTTTGGAGGATATGGCAACCATTTGTGGACTACGCAATCGGGAACTTGGAAGAAATAATGCCAGTGTCAATGCAAAGAGAATTTTGGAAGACCTGAAGATGAAGAAAAAATTCCCCCGCTTCTCCCTATTTTGTATTATACACTGGGTGTGGTATTGTGTTTTGTCTTTTGTCTTTAATTAAAAAAAAATAAAAATAAAAAAAAATAGAGAACTTCAAGGATCAGGAGATGCATGAGAAAAAAAAATAGCAAATCACCATTCTTGAAGATGATTAGAAACTTATAGGGAATGAGAACTTAAGACAGAGACTTGGAGTAGGAAAGGTGTTCCTAGATTGTAACATTTTGTGGCTTGGCAGGTCAGATCCAGTGGTGGGTTTCAAAATTTTATACTACCAGTTCTGCGCATGTGGTTTGCTGGGCGTCGCTTGGTGGGCATGGCAGGAGAAGGATACTGTAAAATCTCCATTCCCTCCCCACTCCAGGAGAAGGATACTGTAAAATCTCCATTCCCACTCCACTCCAGGAGAAGGATACTGTAAAATCTCCATTCCCACCCCACTCCAGGGGAAGGATACTGTAAAATCTTCATTCCCTCCCCAATCCAGGAGAAGGTTATTGCAAAATCTCCATTTCCTCCCAATCAGCTGGGACTCTGGAGGCAGAGAATAGATGGGAGCGGGGCCAGTCAGAATTTTTACTACCGGTTCTCTGAACTACTCAAAATTTCCGCTACCGGTTCTCCAGAACTGGTCAGAACCTGCTGAAACCCAGCTCTGGTCAGATCCTCTTTGCAAGAAAACAGCCCAAATCCATGCAAAATTTCCCATGGATAGGAGCAACAACTGTAATTCCAAATCCAAGGCCCCCAAAATCAGTTTACCTTCCAGAAATCAGAGTCAGGATTGGCCGTTTGTCTTTGGCTGATGCTGGCGTGGTTTTGACCCCATTATCAATTATCATTCCAGCCTGGGGAGAAAGAGGAAAGGTGTTTGGTAAGCAATATCTTCAATATATTTTATGGGGGGGCGTGTTTTACAACATCAACCCCAGCAAAGGAATTCGATGCCTTATCTGGTACAAAATGGATCACACTTCCTTTTAGTTTCCTGATTTGGAGATTCCATTCTATCACCCATCTCAAATTCATGACTCCAAGAAGTCTGTCTGTCTGTCTGTCTCTCTCTCTCCCTCCCTCCCCCCCTTCTCTCTCCTTGGAGCAAAACAGGGGTGAAATGCTCTGAAGTCTGCTACCGGTTCGCTTCATGCGAATGCACACCGTAAGAAACCTTTTCTGAGTCTGCAAAGGTAAGTAGAGCAGCTGGGGGAGGTGGGGGGACAACTGTGCTGCGTGATCTAGATTCACTAGAAAGCAGGATTTCCTGCTTTCTAGTGAATATAAATCGCGCGGCACAGCTGATTGTCGCACGGCGGATCGTCAAAACTTTTTTTAAAAACTTTTTAAAGCATTTTTTTACTATAGGTTCTGGCGAACCGGCCCAAACCAATAGCATTTCACCCCTGGAGCAAAAGGTAACAAAACAGACTCTGCATATTTTCTTCCTTGTTTAAAGATAGCAGGAGAGTTTGCCATTGATTTCAGGGGAATATGAGCAGTGACCAATGACGGCTTTCTCCTTCAGAAATTGGAAGAGGAAAAAGAGCATTAAACCACAAGAAATGTTTTCACGGCAGGTGGACTTACTCTGTAGTTGGAGTGGGCCCGATTGTTGTAAAATGAGCCCATTGGAATGTGTTCCGAATAGCCAGGTGGGTACATTCCGACAGAAAGTCCTGTTGGTACGTGATGTAGCACAAACCAAAATCCTGTTTCCTGCAAAGGAAAACAACGGTTTCAAACAAAGCAGAACTGGATTACGCGAGATATTACAAACAAGGAAAATCTAATTATCTATCTATCCATCCATCCATCCATCCATCCATCCATCCATCCATCCATCCTCCAATAGCAACAAGACTTATGTCAAAAGAACATCAAAGGAGCTCCTTTGAAGCCTGTTACTCTCCCACTCTCTCTCTTGGATCCTCCAATCTCAAACAAAGATTCAATAAGATCAGCTTAATAAGATGGTGAAGCTCTTGATCTTGCAATTACGCATAAGTCACTGCTCTGGACTCTCAGTTGGAAAATTTGCTTTTAAAAAATGATGTGCCCAGACACATCTTTGCGGAATGGTTTTCAGGAAATCTATTGTCATTCTTCCACACCCTAAAAATAATACTTTTTGTATGTGTTTAGGGTGCATTTAAGAATTAATTTAAGAATGGGCTGGTCTCTCGCAGTCACTTAGGAAACGAGAGGGCTGTTTTACACAAATGATTTGCAGATTGGATGAAGGGTTAGTAAGGTTTTATTCCCAACCCAGGTTAGATTAAAGAATTGCATCCTGATAAACCGGCCCAAATGGCAAGTCCACTTTTGTTCCCATTGGAAAACATTTTTCCCCGAGAGCAAAAATCATCATACTCACTTCAGATCCTGCAGCTGCGCAATTTATGAGGTTGTTATGTGGGTTTGCCAGCCAGAAAGTTGATACGGCACTGTTGGATAAGATAACCAAGTATGAGAAAGGAAAGCAGTTCCTTGACAGTGAGGTGGGCAGCATATAAATTTAATAAATAAAATAAAACCCAAGCATTTTCTGTGGAAAATGATCTAGAATAAGTAGAAGGATTATTTTCCTTGATTCTGGTGGGCTGCGCATTTAGGAACTGTATGATATATACATGGAACTTTATCCAGTTCAACCAGCGTCCAGAAATAATGTATGTGTGATACCGCCTCAACAAAGAGTATGGAAAACATGAATGAAAAGTTAAATCTTTGTCCGAAATAATAGCTAGGCCTTTTGTTTTCCAGGCATTTTTAATAGGAATGATGAATTAGATGTTGTTGTGTCCTGTTGGATGCTGGCCCCTCCAGCAGCCAAATCGGAGGAAGAGGAGGCGTGGGAGAGTCGGCATTAAAGCAACCTGAGAACTCAGAGGGGGAAGAGGGAATGGAGCTGGCTGAGAGAGTGAGGCTATCCATCAGCCCTCATATGGAGAGTTAACAGCCCCCAGGTCTGCAGGTGGCTGATGCAGAAGAGGAGGAACAGCTGGGTCCAGTGCCTGATGCGTGGATGTGCAGAAGGCAGAGGAGAGGAGAGCAGTGGAAATCCATGGGCCGATCCTTGGGATGGAAGAGCCACCGCTGCTAGCAAAGCCCCATCCTAGCTCTGGGGATAAAAGGCAGGGGGCAGAGATTATTAGATGTGGCAGACAAGTTCCAGCTGGACAGACTTGTTAGCCTGCAGAAAGAGAAACTTGTTGCCGGGGCTGCCGGGGCTCCTAATAAAAGAATCTTTGAGTTAACTTCAGAGGGTTTGTCGTGTTTGGGGAGCTGGGTCAAGTTAGGTGTGCCCTTCTATTCTCCCACTGGAGAGCAAAAGAATTTGAATGTTTTTGATTTGGTCTGATGTTCCTCATGGAAGATGCCTTTTTGGGGCCCAATGTTCAGGCGGCTATTTCATGCAAGTAAAAGAACGGACATTTCATTTGGTTATGAGTTCTCTTTGTATGCTCAGCGAGCCATGCAACATTCTGTAAGCCAGAGATAATTTTTTTTAAAAAAATGAAATGTTTCTCTACTCACTTGCAATCCTGTCTAGGTTTTGGGACATATCCTGGATAAGCATCTTCAGTAATGGTCTTGCACATTCTTGTGTCCCTGTCGGATGGTAGCAAAGTGCCTGGTTTCACCACAAGTCCAAGGCAGTGATCAAAGGTATTACGTACTTCAGGCCCATCTTCAGTGAAGAAGCAATGACCCAACGAGTCATACCCAACCACGTCCTTGATCTGAATGGACAAAAACAGCAAGAAGATGGATGGAACTGAGCCCAGGATGCTCCAAGGACAAGCCTTCCTCTCAACAAAAGTGTGTGAAGTACACAGCTTCAAGAAGGCTCAGACATTCAACGCAAGATGAAGTTATTAAGAAAATTATGGAATGTGCTGAAATGAGTAAATTGACATTTGAAATTAGAGAACAATAAGATAAACAATATTATATGATATGGGATTTATTCTATCAATGGCTAGATACTAAAACATGGAACTGAAATATGATACATAAAATGTATGTTACAATATAATATGTGAAAATATTTTTTTTTCTTTTCGGAATAATTGCCATTGTTGGATAACAAATGAGGTTAATAACACAAAGATATATATTGGGTTGACAATATGAGAAATTAGACAATTAGTAAAATATGAACTTGGGGATGAAGCACAAGAGACTTGTAACCAATTGACACACTGTTTGCAATTGTAATGAATGATGGAATTTTTATGTTTTGTTTGTTTTAAAAATAAAAAATTTCTTTTAAAAAAAAAGAAGGCTCAGACATTAAATTTAATAGAGGCTTAACACATCTGCTTGGCTTGTTATTTTTAGATGCATGCAGAAAACCCTGCCCCAAACATACTGTCCTCTTTCTGTATTTTATATTTTGGCAGCAGATTTTGGAGTTTTCTTGTATTATGCTACAGATGTTCCAAGATTAGGTACATATTGTGCTGGGCTTGTATTTTGTTTTCACTGTTATGCTATATGGCTTCAGCTATTTGCAGATTCCAACCCCCCACTCCTTGCTGACATTTATTAATCTCCCTTCTTGCCACATAGATACGTAAGTAATAAATAAACCTTCTTGGAAGGAACATTACAGTGACAACACATAGTCCCAAAGTGTAATGCCTTGTTTATATATTGTTCTGCCCCAGCTCCGGATTCCCGAGGATATTGACAGACACCAACGGTCCTTATCAAATTTATTAAGTAGCAAGAATAAACCAAAGTCCGGCAAAGGTTAGCAACCAGCCCAGAAAGCAAGATATGATAAGACTTTTCCAAAAATGCTCTGATGATAATTACAAGTTGTTTCTAGCAAGAAACTTACTAACGGCATGTGACTTAAATAGGCTAAGGGAGTGGCCAATTATCCTCAAGCCTTACTTTTGAGGAGACCTCCTCCTCCTGAGTAGCCACTCCTGCCTTTTGGCAGCCCTGCATGCTCGAGCATTGAGGAGAGACTCCTCCACTTCGCTCTCTCCACTTGAAGGAGCCTCTGGAGGTTCTGAAGGCCCTGGCTGAGTCTCTGCCTCTGGCACCACATCCTCTTCAGCCTCCTTGCTGTCCGACGCGAGCACCGGCTGCGCAGGCTGCTGGCGCGACACCACACCACACCAGCCTCCTCGTCATCGGGATCAGCCATGATCCGCGCAGACCGCTGGTGGGCCACAATATATGTAGGTCTTTGGTTATTCGGGTTTTCTCCCACATAAAATTGGAAGTGTCTTGGCGACGTTTATATATATATATATTTATATTTTCTCACAGTCTTGATGCTTATCAGTTATTCCTGATGGGTTATATCTGCTGCACTTGTTACACTGAGAAATTATTTGTTTATATCCCGCCTTTTTTTTTAATTTTTACAAATAACTCAAGGTGGCCAACCTATCAAACACACCTTCCCTCTCCTATTTTTCCCCAGAACAACAACCCTGTAAGGTGGGTTGGTCTGAGAGAGAGAGTGTCTGTCCTAAAGTCACTCAGCTGGCTCTCATCCCTAAGGTAGGATTAGAACTCACAGCCTCCTGGTTTTTAGCCTCGTGCCTTAACCACTAGACAAAATTGCCTCCCTCAAAGCTTCATTGTGGATGTTGTTATAAAAAAGCCTGGCTGGGTAGGGGGCGGGGAGGAACCTACTGTATTAATCTTGAAACTTCCACACAAATACCTGCAGTTGTTCAATGGCAGCTAAAGGAATCCAATTCCTTTTTTTTTTTTTTTTAATTTGATTTATATGCCGCCCTTCTCCAGAGACTCAGGGCGGTTTACAATGCGTTAAGCAATAGCCTTCATACTTTTGTATATTTATACAAAGTCAGCTTATTGCCCCCACAAACTGGGTCCTCATTTCACCTACCTTAGAAAGGATGGAAGGCTGAGTCAACCTTGAGCCTGGCGAGATTCGAACCAGCAGTAATTGCAGGCAGCTGTGTTAATAACAGGGTGCCTTAGACCACTGTACTACCTTTATCTTACAAAGCAAGTACTTAGAAGAAGCTTTTCCTTCACCAACATAAGGTATCATGCAGTAAATTATAATAGCTATAAACTGGATCAGGATACTGGCTTTAATTCTCTTCTAACCCTCTCCCCCTCCCCCTCTTCCTTCAATCCTTCGAGCATCATGTGCCCGAAAGAAGACATGGCTTTAAGTCAGAGAATGTATAAACGAGCCAATGCCTAAAAATCAGCCAAAGGAACGGGGATGGGCTTTTTTTCTCCCATTAAAGCCAGAGCCATGAATTAAAAATGGAATTACCCACTACCAGATGCAATAACGGCCACAGTTGGTCAGCCTCGCAATGCATCTGGAACCTCTTCCCTTTGGCAGGCCCTTTGCCAGGCTTCATTAAATGTTACACCCAGGGACCGCTTCCACTACATATATAGAGCATATCAATGTTTTCTGGCTGAACTTGCGGCCCCCGCAGCCATAAATATCAACATCGCTGCCCATAACTCTCAGGGCCAGAATGCGAAGACGGCAGGTTTCGCCAGGGTGCCACAATCTTTAGGATAGTAATGAGGAGAGCAGAAACGCAGGGCATTTTAAAACCTCAATTATAACCAGAGCAACGTTTTACATTTTAACTGGTATGGATGACAGGAAGCCCAGACTGATTTACGGGACTCTCCTGGGTAGGGGGTATGGGGGTGGGTGGGTTTCAGTTATATGTGGTATTTTTCACACCAGATAAACTGCCCCATTAGCACTGTTTGCTGCCTGTGCAGACAATCCGTGTAGTTAAAGACTAGCTGAAAAAGACCTCCTTCTTTGGACCAAAAGGCTGGTAACAGTTCTGCTGTAATAGGAAGATTGCCATTTGGTGGTATTCAGGGGTGAGATTCAGCCTATTCGGTCCGGTTTGGGCGAGCCGGTTGGTCCAACGATCAGCTGATAGCGAACCGGTTCGCTCCAACCGTCAGCTAGGCCCACCCGTTTGCCCCTGCGCTTATACCTACCTTTGTTTGTTTGAAGCCCAGCTGATAGGCGCGGCAGAGCGGATTGCCGGGCCTCAGCTGTTTTTAGTGCTTATAACACTGCTTTTAATGGTGTTTTCTGATGGACTGCGCACGCATGCTTAGTGCGCAATCAGCGCGCATGGAAGCATGGGCGTGCTCAGCGCACGCTCAGCAAACAAATTGTTACACTGGTTGAATCCTACCACTGATGGTATCCCTGTAAAATTTGGTCCTCAGTATATGCAAGAAAGGGACGCAATGACTCAGTGGCTAAGTCACTGAGCTTGTCGATCGAAAGGATGGCAGTTCAGTGGTTCGAATCCCTAGTGCCGCGTAACGGGGTGAGCTCCCATTATTTGCCCCAGCTTCTGCCAACCTAGCAGTTCGAAAGCACATAAAAAAATGCAAGTAGAAAAATAGGGACCACCATTGGTGGGAAGGTAACAGCGTTCCGTGCGCCTTTGGCGTTGAGTCATGCCGGCCACATGACCATGGAGACGTCTTTGGACAGCGCTGGCTCTTCGGCTTTGAAACAGAGATGAGCACCGCCCCCTAGAGTCAGGAACGACTAGCACATATGTGCGAGGGGAACCTTTACCTTTACCTTATGTGCAAGGATGGCTGGAAAAACTGGACATGACTGCCAATAGTGTTAACAACATCGGGCTAGAGACGAACTCGTAATTTGACCCAATGCAAGATGAATTTTTACGTTTGAGAGCAGCCTTGTTCTTTTGGTAGAATAGAGCAGGGGTATCAAACTTGATTTCACTGAAGGGTTCATCAGGGTTGTGTTTGGCCTCGGGGGGTGACAGGGGGGCATGGCCAGCTCAACACCACTCATGTTGGGGTGCCTGTGGTGTCCCGAGAGCTCTGCCAGTGAAAATGGGCTCCCGGGCTCCGTTTTCGGCTGCCACGGCTCCCTGCAGCCCTCTGCCAGCAAAAACAGAGTTCCATTTTCTCTGGCAGAGGCACCGCGGGACAGTCCTTCACTGTTTCCAGGGCAGCCCCATGCGCCAGTTCTAAGCACCCCGCAGACCGGATCCAGCCCCCCCCGGGCCTTGAGTTTGACACCCCTGGAATAGAGGCTTCTCCAAATAGTTGCAATTCTCCTTATACAGAAGGGCAATTCCTTGCAAGAGTCTTGCAACCGAGCCTTGGTGGCACAGCAGACTAAAGTGCTGTTAAGTATCACCAGTTGCCTGCAATTACTGCAAGTTCAAATCTCACCAGGCTCAAGGTTGACTCAGCCTTCCAACCATTTCGAGGTAGGTAAAATGAGGACCCGGATTGTGGGGGCAATAAACTGACTTTGTATAAAAAAGAACACCGCTTGGGGGTGCGGGGCGAAAGCCCTACTAAGCAGGTATATACAAAAGTATGAAGGCTATTGCTTAACACATTGTAAGCCACCCTGAGTCTCCGGAGAAGGGCAGCATATAAATCGAACCAATCAATCAATCAATCTATCTATCTATCATGGAGAGTCACAATCCTCCAGGTCATCATTGTCCCAAAGATGCTTTTCAGAAAGCAAAAGATACTTTCTTCTGGTTTTTTTTCCCTTGAAAATGTTTCGAAGCTTCTTGGATGAAAAGCAAAAGGTTTTCAAGGGAAAAACAAAAATCACGACAGTCCAGTTGCCTTTTGAATAGCCCCTCTGGGAATGCCTTGCGAGCTAATCTGCAAGCCAACCCAACTGAATTTGCCTAAGCTCACTCCCATTTCAGTGTAGGTAACTCTGCGGCCTTCATCCTGAGGCTGGCTCGTGCCTGTGACTCATAGACACGCCACCTGCAACTTGTATTTAATTTATTTTTACTTAAGCAATTGATATGCTGATCCACCTTGCTGTGATGACCTGGGGCAGCTATCAGAGGCAAAACAAAAACATCAGCGATCCACGACGGTGCAAAACAAGTCCAATAGCCATAAATAGAAGATCCTTGGTAGTACAGTGGTTTAAGGCACCCTGTTATTAAGCTGGTTATTAAGACCAGCTGCCTGCAATTACTGCAGGTTTGAATCTCGCCAAGGCTCAAGGTTGACTCAGCCTTCCATCCTTTCTAAGGTAGGTAAATTGAGGACCCAGTTGTGGGGGCAATAAGCTGACTTTGTATAAATATACAAAAGGATGAAGGCTATTGCTTAGCGCATTGTAAGCCGCCCTGAGTCTCCGGAGAAGGGCGGCATATAAATCAAATTAATATATATATTAATTTGGCAGCAAGCAACTAGCCAATAAGCCTGACCTAACCAGGTGCTTTCAACACTTGAGGTTAAGTTTGCTTCCAAACAGAGAATACAACATATGACAGCAGGTTTACCTGGTAGTGTCTCTGGTTTTGCGTTTGGCTAGTCTAGAGAAAAGAAGGACTAGCAGTATTTCAATATTTGAGGGGCTGCCACAAAGAAGAGGGAGTCAAATTATTCTCCAAATCCCCAGAGGGCAGGACAAGAAGCAATGGGTGGAAACTAATCAAAGAGAGAAGCAACCTGGAATTAAGGAGAAACTTTCTAACATTGAGAACAATTAACCAGTGGAACAACTTGCTTTAAGAAATCGTGAGTGCTTCATCACCGGAGGTTTTTAAGAAGAGGCTGGACAGCCACTTGTCTGAAATGGTATAGGGTCTCCTGCTTAAGCAGGGGGCTGGACTAGAAGACCTCCAAGATCCCTTCCAGCTCTATCCTATTCATTCATTCTAAATATATTAACCCCCCACCCCAAAAGGGGACAAAGTTCATGGAGTAGGGAGCCTCTTGATGAGAAGAAGAATGGGGAATGGTCCCATCGTGGCTGACACGACAGCCTAGAATATGTTTTGAGAATGCAAAAGGGATCATCAATCCTTCATCTAAATATTACCTGCACTAGACTCACCTTGCAAGTGGCAATTCTTAGAACATAGCTTGGCTAATCTCAAAAGGCCTAACTCTCCTCTTTTAAATTTTTAATTCATTTGATTTTATAAATTGGGTGTTTTAATCTGTTTCGGCCAAAATATTTAATAATTTTAAGGGACTTTTAATATTTGTATTATCTGTATTTTATCTTGGCTGTTCACCGCCCCGAGTCCTTCGGGAGTAGGGCGGTATAGAAATTTGATAAATAAATAAATAAATAAATAAATAAATAAATAAATAAATAAATAAATAAATAAATAAATAAATAAATAAATAAATAAATAAATAAATAAATAAATAAAGCAGGATGCAGCCCACCTTGCAACAAATGAACTGGATATTTAAAAAAAAAGAAATCCTTGAAAAAGGAAATGTCAACCAATCTAGAATTGTTACCAAGAAAACAATATTGATGGTCTACGAAACCAGCAGCAGCTGAGATCATCTCAAGGAAAGTTTTATCTTCCCGTCCCCTCTCTTTAGTGGATGCATAATAAGATCAAAGGCAGAAAACCCATCAATTTCTCTCTACCTGATACCATCTCATCTTTCCAGCAATAGAAGAACCAAATCCCAGCATCTTACCAGCAAACCGTTGGAGCCATGCACGGTGACACAACGAGAGAAGGTGTGATGGATAGACATATCTTTCACGTAAGTAGGGGGCTGGTAGCCTCCCTTCTCATCCACATCTTGAGCCATGTGGAAATGAATTGGGTAGTGTCCCAGCAACTGCTGGCCCATGTGCTTCAGCTCCACGCCTTCCATGTGGACCGATTTAAATCCAAGTCCAATCTAGAGACCAGAGATAACTCAGTGAAAAGATGGAATGAAAATCTCTGAACTTGCATCTTTAGGTAAGATTATAAACATACAGCCACTGCACACCGTCAAGGGGCATCCAGGTCAGAGGTGAGTTTTAGCAGGTTCTGACCAGTTCTGGCGAACCGGTAGCGGAAATTTTGAGTAGTTCGGAGAACCGGTAAATACCACCTCTGACTGGCTCCACCCTCACCTATTCTCTGCCTCCCGAGTCCCAGCTAATTGGGAGGAAATGGGGATTTTGCGGTAACCTTCCCCTGGATTGGGGTGGGAATGGAGATTTTACAATATCCTTCCCCTGCCACACCCACCAAGCCATGCCCACCAAGCCATGCCATGCCCACCAAGCCACACCCACAGAACTGGTAGTAAAAAAAATTTGAAACCCACCACTGATCCAGGTCAAATTAAGTCATTTTAAATAACGAGGATTTTTTTAAAGGGAAAACAAATTAAGCAAGGACTTAATTCTCCCAGAAGTCCATTGGAAGCCATGGAAAGAATTGAGCTCAGCAGTGGTGGGTTGCTATTGGTTCACCCCGGATCAGACTCCGCCCACCCTCCTGGATGTCTCTGCGCATGTGCAGAAGCAAACTGGTAGCAACGGGATTTGAAACCCTACTGGATTTGAGCACTACTGGAGCTCAGGCTGCAATAATATAAGTTAATTGTAGTTTTTAGACTGCTGGCACCCTCCAGATGTGCTGGACTACAAGGAGGGTTGAAGAGGTTGGGAGTTGTCATCCGGGCCTTCTAACCATTCCAGACTGGAAGATGGTAATATTGGCACTTTTGTATTATAGGGAAAAAAGCCAAGTTGGAGGATACAGACAAAAAAAGGATGAAAAAAGCTACAAGAAAATTTAATTTTAATTAATTAATTTAATTTAATTAATTAAATTTATATGCCGCCCCTCTCCGAAAACTCAGGGCGACTAAAAAAAAAAACTTCCAACTTTCTTCGTTACAGCTACATGCATGAAATGGAATGTCCCTTTGAACTTGAGTAAACCATAGCACACACTACGTCTGTAGCAGTGGTGGGTTTCAAAATTTTTTACTACCGGTTCTGTGGGTGTGGCTTGGTGGGTGTGGCTTGGTGGGCGTGGCAGGGAAAGGATACTGCAAAATCCCCATTTCCTCCAATCAGCTGGGACTCGGGAGGCAGAGAATAGATGGGGGCGGGACCAGTCAGAATTTTTTCTACCGGTTCTCCGAACTACCCAAAATTTCCGCTACCGGTTCTCCAGAACTGGTCAGAACCTGCTGAAACCCATCTCTGGTCTGTAGTCATAAATAGTTCTGGTCATCCAGCTCCAAAATTAAAAATTTCATGTCTTTCCATTTCGAGGAAAAAGTCCCAAAGGGGTTAGAAACAGAGCTAGCAAAAGTCTTTAAGCAGAGCAGTCAATTTTGCCATCTCTCCCGTGTTATTTTATGCTCTTGATACGGAGAAGACCTCTCTCAGCCAAGCAAGTGAACCAATGGAGCTACATGGCGTACCTTGATGTGGCCACCAAAAGTATCAAAATCGAAGAAGGAGCACAGATGGGCATTATAATTGTAACATCTCCTCTCCATCTCTCCCTTCACCAGAATGTTCCGGGTGAGCAGCCCGACTTCCGCTCGCATGTCAACTCCGTCAATTATCTCTCCTGTGTGAAGGTAGCTGGCTTTTCCTAGGGGAAAATATAACATTCAGAAACATGTCACAAAGGGGACAAGATTAACGTAATGAGGGAGGCTCACAGGGAAATAGATCAGCATGATCAACCTGTGAGTCGTGGTGGCTAGAGGTTAGAGTGCAGTACAGCAGGCTACTTCTGCTGACTGCCAGTTGCCTGCAATTTGGCAGTTCAAATCCCACCAGGCTCAAAGTTGACTCAGCCTTCCATCCTTCCGAGATGGGTCAAATGAGGACCAAAAATTGTTGGGGGCAAATATGCTGACTCTGTAAACCACTTAGAGAGGGCTGGAAAGCACTGTGAAGCGGTATATAAGTCTAAGTGCTATTGCTCTTCTCCTTCCTTCCTTCCTTCCTTCCTTCCTTCCTTCCTTCCTTCCTTCCTTCCTTCCTTCCTTCCTTCTTTGTTGGTACAATGGTTAGAATGCATTAAAGCTGCCCATAGCCAGCAGTTCGATCCTGAACCATGTTGGCACAGTGTTAGAATGCAGCATTGCAGGCTAAATCTGCCAACTGCCAGCAGTTTGATCCTGACCGGCTCAAGGTTGACTCAGCCTTCCATCCTTCCGAGGTGGGTAAAATGAGGACCCAGATTGTTAGGGGCAAACATGCTGACAAGGTTGAGAAACTCCTCCCTAGGTGGATGGGACTTCTTCTCCCTCCTTCCTTGCTATTTGCTGAACTAGCGGAAGTGGATCAGAACTGGTCCATTTAGCTGGAGAGTTTCAAGCTGTTTTTCCTGAAGTAGGGTAATTAATGGCAACGCAAAACCTCCTGAAGCATCTTCAAAGATACAGTGGGGTTATGCCATTTCTCACCAGGCTCATCCTTCCATCCTTCTGAAGTGGGTAAAACGAGGACCCAAATTGTTGGGGGAGGGGCAATTTGCTGACTGTTTAAACCGCTTAGAGAGGGTTGGAAAGCACTGTGAAGCAGTATATAAGTCTAAGTGCTATTGCTATGGCCAGGAACCTTTTCTAAAAGTTGGGAAGAGCGAGGATGTCTTGTGAAGAAGGCGAGAAGCAGCAAAGGATGGGCATATCCATTGTTCTTAATAAACTGAATCTCTTTATTGTTTTCCAAACACACACCCATACGCACACCAAAAAACCCCAAGATTTATGCCTAGATCATGAAGAGCTATCAGAGTCTTACCACATTTTACCATATAACTATTTGATTCTGCCTCTCTCTATACAGGTAATCCTGGATTTGCGACCCCAATCGAGCCCAAAATATCTGTTGTTAAGCAAGACAGTTGTTACGTGAGTTTTGCCCCATTTTTCAACTTTCCTTGCCACACTTGTTAAGTGAAACACTACAATTGTTAAGTTAGTGATGCCGTTGTTGAGTGAACCTGGCTTCTTCATTGACTCTGCTTCTCAGAAGGTCACGTAATGTGATCACATGATCCCAGGACATTGCATCCGTCACAAGTACATGCCAGTTTCCAAGCATCCAAATTTTGATCACGGGACCACGGTCGTGAAGTTTGAAAAACTGTCACCGTTTTTCATTACCATCGCAACTTTAAATGGTCACCAAATGAATAGTTACAACTCAAGGACTTATCTGTACTTCCATGGCAACCGGGACCAGTGAGTTTTGTGTGACTTTGCTTGCAGGATAACAAGATGTTTTTTTTAAAAAAAACAACAATAATAACTACCCCAAAACTCTATCTGAATGAATGATGCCAAAAGTTCAAAAACATCTCAAGCAATCTGTTCTCTTTGGATGATGGTTCTTTGCTCAGACACCCACCGCCCTGATCCAGAGAAGTGAATTATAAAACATCCACCTGGAAGCTGCAAATATTTTTTATTCTGGCTTCAGCTTTCATGAGTTCTCTGCCCAGACCTGCTAAGAATGTTGTGGCAAGAATGTTGAATGTGTAGCAAGAGGTTCCTTGACATCTCATCATGTATGGACGTTGTTTACACAAAGTGCTTTTTTGCTGATTTGACATGATCCGAGATAAGGAAACAACTACGGGTGGTTTGAGGTTAAGTTTGGCTAGGTATGTTTTTCTCCTTCAGAAACGGTGATGCCATGTTTATTACCACAGCCATTAACTTTAAAGGAATTGCCTTGTTTGATGGCAAATGTACCCGCAGCAAAAACGAGTTTATTTAGAAGTGATGCCATCAGAGCGGTAGCTAGAACTGTGCACGGTGTCCTGCATTAAATAATCCGACCACATCTATGAGCAGCTTTGGATACCCACGAGAAATAGCTGGAGAGAGATGGTGTGTTTGCATTTCTCCTGGATCTGACTTAAGGCTCTTTATAATTATGCCTCTAGTTTTGTTTTTGTTTCTTCGTCCTTGAAGACCAATTCAAGCCTTCTGCTTAGCTGAGATCTGCACGGAATCTCACGTTGTTTCAATATTCAGATTAAATGTTGAATGGAATAAATGACATGTAATTCATGATACACAAAACAACACTCATGAAGTAGCATGGAGAGATTTTTCAATATTCTGCAGGTTTTGTAAAATCTGCATCACTCAAGGCCTTATAGCTTGATGTTTTTTTTCTTAGAATAAAAGGAAATTGATCCATAATGGGTTATTAAATATTTTTACACAAAATATGTGTGGCTCCTGCTTATTAAGATCACCTCTGAAAGAACTGATTAAAGAGGTGAATGCAAAAGAAAAGCGGAAGGAAGCATTTTTTACTACTTAAAGGCTTTTGCTGAAAGAATTGAATCAGAAGGAAAGGGAAAATAATGAGGGCAAAATATTAATTTCCTTCCTAAACGTTTCCCCAGACTTCACATTTCAAAATGTGTGTGTCCTGCAGAAAGAAAATGTGCCACAAAGAAGAGGGGATCAATCTATTCTCCAAAGCACCTGAAGGCAGGACAAGAAGCAATGGATGGAAATTAGAACTAAGAAACTAGAACTAAGGAAAAATTTCCTGACAGTGACAACAATTAATCAGGCTTGTCTTTAGAAGCTGTGGGTACTCAAACACCAGAGGATTTTAAGAAGAGATTGGACAGCTATTTATCTGACATGATATAGGGTTTCCTGCTTGTCCAAGGGGTTGGACTAGAAGACCTCTAAGGTTCCTTCCAACTCTGTTATTCAGGTTTTTGGTCTGGTTGTTCCATGCAAGTGGGTTGTTTTGAACTATTCATACTTGGTCTTAAAGAAAGGAGTAGAATCTTAATTTATTCAGTAACAGCTGCTGAAAAGCAATTTGTGTTTTGATCTGATTGTATCTGATAGCATCGTGTCAGTTATCAGTGGTTTTTTGGCCTTAAATTTTGGGCAGCACAATCTTGGCATTTTAAATGTGGCTCAACCCACTTGCCTGGGAGAAGAGAGAGAGCCAGAAGTCACAGGATTCCAAGAAAAGTTTTACATGAATAATGCAGAAGAAACCTACAACGGCAGGACTCTTATGCACATAACATTGAGAAACACACATCAAAGACAGGCCAATTTGCATTAGATAATAGTCGCAGGAAGCTGCCAACTATACAGTACACAATGAGACAAAAATTATCTTATCCAGAACAGCAAGCTCTTATATTTAAGGGTGAAGCCCGGTACACCAGAAAAGCCTTTCCTGTGAATGCAGAAGATCAAGCAATTTCACTTTGGTATTTCCAAGATCTGTAAAAGATCTGCAGATGTATTTAAATCTTCTGATGGTGCAAAAAACTTATTGGATTTCACCAATCCCTTGCAGAATTCTCGAGGGATTGGCCAGTCCAGCTAGGAAATTCTGGAGGATGAGATTTGTCCATATGCAGGACACTTACTTTGCGCTATATAGACCTGGCTGGTGTGTATATTATTAATAGACTTCCTCAAAGGTTTATTCTTAAGCAATTTAGATTAATAGCTGCTAATTTTTTTTTAAAAAAAATGCACGTAAAAGATTTTGCATTTGGAGAATCTGAGAAGATAAGTTAGAGGGATGCATCGCTTTCCCCAGGCTGAAGATCGAAATTTAGCCTTGGAGTGGTATTCCAGTAATCATACTCTACAAAAGCAGTGGTTTGGACCAGACAAAATTAAAGATTGGCCCGGTTTGCATTTAATTTGTTAAAATTAAATATCATTAAGGTGAGGATTCTCCAGTCAGGTACTTCATCGCTTTCTTCTTTCATCAAACTAAAAATAACTTTTTAGGAACAACTTTCGAAGATCCGGAGCATGATATCACACAAGGCTTTTGCAAAAGGCATGTTGCTGTGAAACTTCAGGCCGGAACATAAATCAATTTTTAAAAAAGTTTTTAAAATTATCCATCTGGAGACGTGCCATCCTAGTATGGAATTTTCTGAACCACACATTCTGAGGAAGTAGCTCATAGTAATCAAAACATTTCAGATATTTATCTTTATAATAAGCGCTACTCATTGCTTGCTTTACTTCCTATCTACCCGTCTGCATTCATTGCATGATCATGTCTTAACCTGGTTTCCAAACTAATCTATTTTCACAAGGCAATGAATGATAAGCCAACCATATGAGCCGAATTCTCACAATATGCCCAGCCACAAAGCTCTCCATCTAAATGAAGAATTGGGTGCAAATGGATCTGCTAAACTAGATTTCCTTCAGTATGTTGAGTGAACACAACTATGGATGTGTCTTGAACTTCAACCTGTTCTGAAGGGCAAAACTGCTATTTTAAAAAAATGTAAAAGTTTCCCCTGTCCAGTTGTGTCTGATCCTAGATGCATCTCCTTTCCCTAGCCAAGAGAGCCAAGCATTGTCTGAAGATGCTTCCATGGTCATGTGGTTGGCATGACTATATGCTGAATCTAAGGAATGCTATTATCTTCCCATCAAAGTGGTACCTATTTATATACTTGCATTTGCATGCTTTCAGACTGTAGGAGGGCAGGAGCTGGAGCAAGGAACAGGAGCTCACCCCATCATGTGGTACTTGGGTCTCGAACTGCCAACCTTCTGGTCAACAAGCCTTAACCGCTAGGCCACTACGTCCCCCCCTAAACTGGCATTATTCCTTCTTAAAGAAGACACAGTAGAAAATTGAGGCATGTAAACCTTCCATCTGACTTCAGACATCCCATACACTTTCTACACACTATTAGGATTCCCATGGATTTAAGGTAAACCTTCGAAGAAATCTATGGATAATCCATTTTGTGTCACCCAGTTCAGAGTCCTAGATATCTGCAAAGCCAAACAGGAAACAGAACAGCCCTCCATAAAAACCAGACTCATTTTGCCTGCCAATTTATTTGCCGTTTTATCTCTTACATGAAAAAGGGGCATTGCATCATTTCTGTCCACCTACGATTCTCCCCAGATCTGAAAGCAGCCTCACCTCCAAGTAGTTACAAATCTGAAGATAATGGCTGGGATTTTAGGTTCTGTTTGATCTCCCTTTCCCAGATCCACCCTTCCTGCTTTTCTGTAGCCCTTTGTCTGCTTTTGCTCTGAGTCTCAATTCAGCAAAGTCCGGATGTAAAGCATCAAAAGCATTGAATCCTTCACAGAAAGTGGGGGGGGGGGGGAAATCTCAGAGCTCACTCATGGCAGGAAAACCCAAATCTCATGCAGATAGGAAAACTGAAATATCTCAAATAAGGGAGGTATTTCCTTTTACCCATTTGCCTGGCATGGGAATTTATATCTACATGGACTTCTGAACTCCAACTCCAACTTCTTGCATGGTTCATTCCACTGCCACTCATCTTATTTTTTTTCCCCCTTTTTTCCTCTCTTCAAAACATGTTTGCACAGAACCAAAAAGAAATGGACAATTTACGTGTTTTGTGAGGTGGTCCTTGACTAAGAACCATCTATTGAGCAGCTATCTGAATTTACAATGGCACTGGAAAAAAATGGACTTGCGACCTGTCCCCGCATTTATGACTCTTGGAGCATCCCCATGGTCACGTGATCAAAATCCGGGTGCTTGGCAACAACCAGCATCCTGGGGTCATGTGATCGCAACCTTCCCACAAGCAAAGTCAGCGGGGGAAGACGGACCCCCTTAACAAAAACATGATTTGCTAAACAACTTCTGTGATTCACTTAACCATAGCAAAGGAGGTGATAAAATCAGGTGTGACTCACCTAAGAACTGCTCAGCCATGGAAACTCTGATCCCAATTGTGCTTGTAAGAGCCGTGATGGTAAAATGGTTAGAATGCAGGATTGTAGGCTAACTTTGCCCACTGCCAGCAGTTCGATCCTGACCGGCTCAAAGTTGACTCAGCTTTCCATTCTTCCGAGGTCGGTAAAATGAGGACCCAGATTGTTGGGGGCCATAGGCTGATTCTCTGTAAACCACCCAGAGGGTGCTATAAAGCAGTGGTCCCCAACCTTTTGGCCCCAACAAACCAGTTTTGTGAAGAAAGGTTTTTCTGTGGACTGGAGGTGTTGTGGCCCGTCAGTGGCCTGTGCAGCTAGTAGCTGATTCCGACAGCGAGGAGGCTGGTGTAGTGCTGCACCAGCAGCCTGTGTAGCTGGCACTCGAGTTGGACAATGAGGAGGCTGGAGAAGATGTGGTGCCAAAGGCGGGGATTCAGCCAGGGCCTTCAAAACCTTCAGAAGCTTCCATAAGTGAAGAGGAAGAAGAGGAAGAGCCTCTTCTTGATGCACAGGCGCGCAGAGCTGCCAAAAGGCAGGAGTGGCTCCTCAGGAGGAGGTCTCCTCAAGAGACCTCCTAATTGGCTAATTGGCCACTCCCTTAGCCTATTTAAGGAAGGACGACAACTGAGGCAATTTGCAGGGAACAACTTCGTTCACTCTCCTTCGCGTCTTGATCTTAGTTCTCTGCAAATTGCTTCTGGGCTTTCTGCCAACCATAGTAAGATTGCAATTATTTATTCTTTGGATTCTTGTAGGCTGTTAAGAAAGTTAATTAACAGTCTTTGTTTGAAAAAAATACTGATTTAATTTAGTAAACTAAAGTTTGTACAGACTTTGTGTGTGCTGCGTTCTTTGGGGTCCGTAGCTGGGGCAGAACAGGAGAAGACATTGTTTTGTGTGCTGCCTGCATCCCACAGATGGGGCTTCACTTGTTTGCACAGACTGGTTTCTGGCATGCTACGAACCAATGCTGGTCTGCAGACTGGGGGTTGGAGACCCCTGCTATAAAGCACTATGGGGTGATATATAACTCTAAGTGTTATTGCTATTGCACGTTGAGGACAAGAGATCAGCTATGTAACTTAATATTTAGTAATACTCTCAGCCCCAAAAATACCCACTCAAACACACGACATTCGCTCTCCTTCAACGCACGAGCCATTCAGACTTACCTGCCACTTTGACTTCGTTGGGCTTACAGGCTCTGCAGGGCAAGATCTCAAACTCTTCAGCTTGGTGCATGGAGTAGTCCGTGCTGGCCACCACGATTTTGTCTCCCACCTTCCACGACTGCACGTTGTCAGCCAATCTCAGGATTGTACTGTTCACGTTGGTATCTACCTGCATGGTAAGCTTGGGTCTTGCTGAAAAGCCAACAAGGAGGGGGGGGGAAGTGAGTGAGGGTAGGAAGCGCAGAGGAACATCTCATGTTCTCGTTCTCCAATTCTCCAGGACCCCAAACATGTTTCTTACTCATAAAACAAGGGTTTTGGAAAGATCAGACAGCTGTTGTCAACCACAAGCTGAGTTTGTGTGTCTTCCTCTTATTCAGGAAGCACAGTAAGTAGCACCTACGCTGTTGTTGTTATTTAGGTACAATCTACCACATAGAGCTGATGATTATAATCAGGAAGTTGTTGTCGTTATTTTTGTTATTTATACACACACAGAGTTTGCATATAGCCACCGCCATGGAAAACAGTGTAAGGTTGCCCTGTCTTCCATTCAACCTCCCTAGGAAGCAGAAGGGCCTCTGGTGTGGAGAGGTAGCCCGTTGAGTGCCATTCATAGAAAACAAAATGCCCAGAAGAAAAATATTCCATGCAAGTAGAAAGCTAGCCTGACAGGGAAAGAGACTTGAACATAAACTTCACCTTGCTGTACTTGCTTTCCATTTGCAGTTTTTTTCTAAAGAAAAAAAAATCAAATGCACCCATAGTTTAGCCCTTTGTGCCATCCCAGAACTCTGTCGTGTTCCGTATCCTTTTAGAGTCAGGCCTTATATGCTCCGTACTTCAACAGCTGCATGAGGACTAGTAACCCGATACAGAGAATGGAAAGCCAAGTTGGAAATAGAAAGCGTTCGTGGGACAGAAGCGGCTGCAGGAAACCCCAAAAGTTTTAGACTCGTGCAAAAATAATAATAATAATAATCTACGTTTCTACTTAAGTCTCTGAGGTAAAATCTTGCTGCCTTCAAAATATATAGATCAGTAGAGCAAATTTCAGAATAGTTTCCTCCCAATTATACTGTGCTCAGCTTTCAAGAATGAGTCACCTACCAGGTTGGCCACATAAGAAGCGCACTCTGTAGTTATGACAGCCTTTCTCCGTCTGCTCTGGGCCACGGCAAAAAAACCTATAATCATGGCCTTTTTTGTATAGGACCTCAGTTGCCAGTTTCGTTCCCTCAAGTGTGACCGCCTGGGAGGAGCAAACACAATAATTGCCAAGCGTATGATTATCAAGAATAACAGCTCGTACAACAACAACCAGAACCATAGGCTTAGCAACACTTGTGAGAAGGAGAAAAACAAGCATTTTCCTGCCTGGTAACTTTCTTATCTAAATCATGGCAGTGAGTTGAGCCAGAGGAAGAGGATTTTACCTCGGAGGCAACTCAAAGCACCATGACCAACACAGAATTCATATTTTCCATGACCTCCACTGGGTCCCCCAGGTCTCTGAGGTCATCATATGAGCCCATCAAGCAGTTCTTGGCTTTGGACCACGGTTGTGGAAAACCCCATTCATGTCTCCATCTTAAGATCATCATTAGATGCTTTGGCCTCTAGAGCAGAGGTCTCCAACCTTGGCAACTTTAAGACTTGTGGACTTCAACGCCCAGAAGTTGAAGTCTACAAGTCTTAAAGTTGCCAAGGTTGGAGACTCCTGCTCTAGAACATTCCAAGGCAAGTTCCTTACACTTAAAATGGATGTGTTTTTTTTTTTTTTTGTTTTTTACTGGTGGCCCCCAAATGCTCTTCTGAACGAGAGAATTTTTTTGTTCTGCCACCGACTTTTTCTGTTTTTCACCCCAAACCAAAGGCCTTTTCATTGCCCCAGGTTCTTTCAATATATTGCAAGATTTCTATTTTAAGTTGATATAGAAATAATCTGCCTGCAGTGAAGACTTTTATCTTTTGTTTATCGATTTGATTTTTTTTATCCAGCCTTTATTATTTTTATAAATAATTCAAGGCAGGGAATAAGTTATTTCTTATAGAATAGAATAACAGAGTAGGAAGGGACCTTGGAGGTCTTCTAGTCCAACCCCCTGCTTAGGCAGGAAACCCTACACCACTTCGGACAAATGGTTATCCAACATCTTCTTAAAAACTTCCAATGTTGGAGCTTTCGTATTTCAGAACTGGTCAGAACCTGCTGAAACCCACCTCTGTTCAGGGTTCAAAAAAATATAAGACAGGGTCTTATTTTCGAGGAAACACGGTACCATGTCACTGAAAAAAGGGACTTGCGACCATTTTTCGCACTTATGACCATGGCAGCATCCTCATGGTCACCTGACCAAGATTTGGCTGCTTGGCAACTTATTCATATTTTTGACAGTTGCAGTGTCCCTGGATTGTGTGAACATCTTTTTGCGACCTTCTAGCAAATAAAGTCAAGGGGGAAAGCCAGATTTAATGAATAACTGGGTTATTAATTTAACAACTGCAGTGTGTTTGATTTTGTTGGGGGTGTTACTTGGAACCCTGACACAATGATTCACTTAACAACTGTGGCAAGAAAAGTCGTAAAACAGGGGCAAAACTCACTTAACAAATATCTCACTTAGCAGCATAAATTTTGGGCTCAATTATGGTTAAGAGTCGAGGACTATCTGTAATTCTTTTTTTTAAAACATAGATGTTGATCCAAGTATCTCTTGACTCCAATGCCCTGATAGACTCAAATGTCTTTTGGTTTCATGCTGCCACTTGTTTCAAAGGCCTAATGACACCCAGATTGAAAGCCACGTGCTGAAGACAACTCAGCAAGAAGGCAGAGCATAACAATTCTGACAGAATAACCATCTATTCCAGGTTTATCCAGGAGCGAGTCCAACATAACAAGCAGCAGGTTGCTCTCTATGAAAATAATCCGTGGGCCACGGCTCTTTTGATGGCTTGAGGCAAATCTCTTCTTTCAAGTGTCATCCCTCAGGGGTGTATTAAAGAATTTGCTTTACTTTATTGAGCGGTGCCAAGTTCTTCGCGGAAATCTCTGAAAACTTTGGAGTGGTTTTGGAACAGGGCAGATTACTTGACTCATCGTTCTTAAACGATGATAAATCATTATGAAATGGTTTATGGTGGGATTATTTGTTATGATTGGCAGCCTGATGGCTTCTGATCCATCCGTGACAGAAGAATGGAATTTTCTTAATTAGTTGGTTTTTCAAAACAGAGAGATTATCAATATCAGACATGGCAGCCAGGGTCTAAAGAGTGAGTCCTATGTTGCTCGCATTGCCTTCTTCCTTGTTCCACTAAAAATTAGATATTTAATGAAGATCTCTCTCTCTCTCTCTCTCTCTCTCTCTCTCTCTCTCTCTCTCTCTCTCTCTCTCTCTCTCTCTCTCAAAATAATAGTTTGGGGGAGAGGGATTTTCAACTGTTAAAAGTGTCACTTGAGTAAAGGAAGTGTTTGCACAACATAAAAAAGAAGTTGAGATTTTGGAAAGAGTGCAGAGAAGAGCAAACAAAAATGATTAGGGGGCTGGAGGCTAAAAGGTATGAAGAACGGTTACAGGAATTGGGTACAGCTAGTCTAGAGAAAAGGAGGACTAGCACTGATCCAATATTTGAGGGGCTCCTACATAAACGAGGGGGATCAAGTTATTTTCCAAAGCACCAGAAGGCAAGACAAGAAATAATGGTTGCAAACTAACCAGGGAGAGAAGCAACCTAGAACTAAAGAGAAATTTCCTAACGGTGAGAGCAATCAACCAATGGATTTTAGCTTGCCTTCAGAAGTTGTGGGTGGTTCCATCACTGAAAGCTTTCAAAAAGAGACTGGACAGCCATTTGTCTGAAATGACATAGAGTCTCCTGCTCAAGCCGGCGGTTGGACTAGAAGACCCCCGAGGTCCCTTCCAACTCTATTATTCTATATTCTGTGTTCTATGTACAGGCTGCATTGGCACTTGAGCTGTAGGATGAAATATTGTAGGGTGAAAGTTTAGACAGTCATTTGTCTGAAATGGTGTAGGGTCTCCTGCTTGAACAAGGGGTTGGACTAGAAGGCCTCCAAAGTCTCTTCCAATTCTGTTATTTTATTATTCTGAAACAGCAAATTTCAATCACGGCACAAAAAGCTGGGATCCATCATTCTTACGTGTTTTCATGTTGGCTCTACACCACTCATCTCACACACACCAACCTGAGCAAAACAATACACTGTGCCAATATTGAGCAGAAGGCAGTCCATCGCAAAGCCCAAAGGTCCCATCAACTTCAAAAGAAATTATTTCTATTTTCCAGTTTATTACACAATGATTGGACCCGCAGGTAATGCCAACTGGAAAGTACAGATGGGTGGCTTTTAATGTCTTCCCATTTTTCATTTTTTTTTTTCAGATCCATTAAGTTGAATTCTACTGTATTTATTTTTTTTAAAATAAAGTTCATGTATGTTTAAGGGGTCATTTCTCCAATTCTTTTTACTTGAAATTTTGTCATGGAAAATTTTGTAAGACGTTTCCCCCTAGCAATATGCATTTGAGTACCGCCTTTTCCTGAAAAATATAGATTTTGAATATTAGAGATGTTTCTCTAAGAAGAAAAGTGAAAATTGGGTTGAAAAATGGTGAAATGTGACTTTCAAATGAGGCTTAAGTTTTGCTTCGCATATTCATTCATGCCTCATTACACTTGATTTCAAATGCAAACCATGCAAATTTCTCTCTCATTTCTATCCGGAGAGAGACCCACTATCTATCAGCCAAAAAAATTAATAATCTATCATCAACAAAGCTTCCATCACTTGCAATACAAGAGAGGACCAAATTATGGAAAACAGGTACAATGTTAGAGCAACTTTAAGGTAAACTTGGCAACTTTAAGACTTGTGAACTTCAACTTCAATATGGCTGGCTGGGGAATTCTGGGAGTTGAAGTCCACAAGTCTTAATTTTGCCAACTTTGAAGGCCCCCTACGATAGAGGATGATTACTACATATGACATACCTGGAGATCCACAGGATGATCGCAGATTTCTGGGTGAGCAGCTCTTAAGTCTGAGAGTCTCTCTCCATCTTTGGATTTTGATATTTTTGGCTTCTCAAACCACTGAGTCCACTCAACATCTGGGGGGAAAAAAGGAAACAACTCAAATTAAGGTCATTTTGGACACAACAGGCCTTAACGAATGCTGGAAAAATGTGCTGCTCCATTAAATCTCGGTGCCAAAAAAATGTTAGCAAATCTGTTTAAAAGCTACCCACTCCTGGTGTTTTCTCCAGGTCATCAGATGTTAGGTGTCCCAAAGGACATCAGGCTAATGATGAAAGGAGAAACCAATCTTTCCATGGGACATATTTGACCTTTGAAAGACAGGCTGGAGAAGAAGAGACGTGGCAAAACCAAAATAAATGGGTCCATGATGGAACGTTTATGGTTTACTTGTAGATTTCAAAGTATAATATTGCAGAGATTCTAATTACAATATAGAATAGAATAGAATAGAACAGAAAATAGAATAGAATAGAATAGAATAGAATAGAATAGAATAGAATAGAATAGAATAGAATAGAATAGAATAGAATAAATATTGGAATGAAGAATAGAACAGAACAGAACAGAATTCTTTATTGGCCAAGTGTGATTGGACACACAAGGAATTTGTCTTGGTGCATATGCTCTCAGTGTACGTAAAATAAAAGATACGTTCATCAAGAATCCTAAGGTACAACACTTAATGATAGTCATAGGGTACAAATAAGCAATCAGGAAACAATATCAATATAAATCGTAAGGATACAAGCAACAAAGTTACAGTCATACAGTCATAAGTAGAAGGAGATGGGTGGTGGGAACGAGGAGAAGATTAATAGTAGTGCAGACTTAGTAAATAGTTTGACTAAATATAACTAAATAAAGATTAATACGAGTGTTTTAGCCAATCAGAGATATTCTTTTCTTCAATTATGTTTATTTCAAATGCTTCTACAGGTCACAAAATAGGGCTCTCATGACAAAATGGACAAAGGTTAGTATGGGCAAAGTGGACAACTTATGAGAGATTGGAGGAACATCTCAAGTTTCTGAAGGACTGCAGAAGACCATGTGGTCATGCCACTAGAAGCAAACTGGATGTGTTTGGAGGGAGGAGGGAATTTGTCTTGAGGCCAATTGCTACTATGCATATTTAAATTTATCTCCAAATTTAATTATTTTCTCTGTGGGGGTGCTACAAATGGGTGCTGGAGGGCTGCCTGAACCATGTTGGCACCGTGTTAGAATGCAACATTGTAGGCTAACTCTGCCAACTGCCAGCAGTTTGATCCTGACTGACTCAATGTTGACTCATTCTTCCATCCTTCCGAGGTTGGTAAAATGAGGACCCAGATTGTTGGAGGCAATAGGCTGACTCTGTAAACCACTTAGAGAGGGCTGTAAAGCATTGTGAAGCAGTATATAAGTCTAAGTGCTATTGCCATTTCCCACAGCCGTGATGGCGAGCCATTTCTACAGGCACGTGAGCTGTCACCCTAAATCAGCTCCACCCCGCATGCCCCTGCGCCTCCCACCGGCCAGCTGATTTCCGGGTCTCTGCCGTGCATGAGGGTGATGCGCACACATGCCCCTGCAGCCCCACCCCTCCCAGGAATCTCCACGTGGCCCATTTTGGATGCCAGGTAAGTACAGGGCTCGTGCGGAGGCTCCGGGAGGGCGAAAATGGGGTAGCATGGGGGGGGGGTCGCACGTGCCTGTGCAGGGGGGCAGTGCAGCATGGGGGGCATTGTGCGTGCATGCACAGGGGAGTGGGTGTGCATGGGGGGCATTGCATTATGAGTGTGGGTACAGACGCACGCGATAGCACACACACACACGCTTTTGGCACCCGAGGGAAAAAAGATTAGCCATCACTGTCCTATAGTCAGTGTGTCACTAGATGGTCATCACTGGCCTGGCTGTGATGAAACAAAGCTATCCGTTCCTTTATGCAGCATCAAAAGAGTTTGTAATGCCCCTGTCTACTCTGGGACCAAAAGATGGAAATTCAGGGATTGGCCCTGATATGCTGCACACATCAGGGCCAATGCTGAGCTCTACAGAGAACCATTAAAACTGCCCAGAATATTATCAGACTCCAGCTACCAGCTCTGGACAACATCTTCGAATCTTGCTGTTTGAGAAAGTTGCATAACATTCTCAGAGACTCTTCCCATCCTGCTTACAATCTTTTTGGACTGTTGCCTTCTGGCAGAAGGTACAGAACAATTAAAACTTGGACCACACGTTTTCTGAATCATTTTTATCCCAGAGCTATAATTGCACTCAACAATGAACTAAAGGGCCACCATCAGTGAGCTGTAGGACAGCATTACTTGGTCTGTTGTGTGGATGTTTGGGTGGTTTAGGGGCGGGGAAATTGTGGTGTGTGTGTGTGTGTTTGGGGATTGTTATGTGTGTTGGACCTGGTCTTTGGGTGTTAAGTGAATTTCGTTGTACGGGTATACTGTGTATACACATACAATGACAATAAAGTTTGTTTGTTTATTTATTTATTTATTTATTATTTTATATTGGGAGTTGTAGTTCAGCCTTAGATTATTTTTTGTATGTTGGGGTTGAGGAATATTTCCAACTGCACCGGGAACTGCATTGCAAACTTGCTCCAAAGAAGAAAAGCCTCACCTTGAACCCATTCACTGGTTGAAGACACATTGAAACGTTCTCCGTTTTCAGCCTGGAACAATTTGAATACTTTGGCAAGAGCTGAACCTTTGCGTCCTGCAAAAAAAATAAAAAAATAAAAAATAAATAAAAAATAAAAGGGAAGCAAGAGAAGAACTTCCTAGCAATCCCCAAAGCTGCAGTTGGTTACGGAGAAGCTGTCAACAGTTCAGTTGTTATATTTCTTTGGAAGATTTAGAACACATATATGAAAGGGACCTGCAGAGTTTTAAATGCAAGTGCTCAACATTGACACGATTGTTTATATCCATCTCTTAAGCAAAATTGATTGTCAGCCTGCAAATTCAGCAGAAAGACAAGGGGGAAGGAATATAAATTACTTATATTTTCCCACATCTTTCAAATTTTACACGCTCAAGAAATATGGTGACACAATCCTTCCTGAATTTGGGCTCTGTTTAAAAACTATAGCCTTTTATTCTTAGAATGATCAGCCTGAATTTTGAGACATGAAGCCCATCCATCTAAAAGTCAACAAGGCTGGAAAAAACCAATGGAAGTTCTCCATGCCCAGACAACATAAGACCTGACCTCAAATCATGCCTGACGTAGCCCAATGCCTTATGTCAAAATGCCACTCAATATAATTTAGCTGCCATTATTCTAATGACCATATATATCTTGATGATTACCTTGATATTCAACATGATCTTCCACAGATGACAAAGGTTTTCCTTTGACAGTAATGAAGCTCCAGGGATGCCTGGGGAATTAAAAAACAACAACAACACACGCAACTTAGCAATTACTCTTTTGCAAGAAATACATGCATCTTACAACACAGAAACTCAGTATTACTTCTTTGTAAGACACACATGCATCTTTTTGGAATATGGCTTGTTTTGTTCTCTTTTCACAGCTCCCCAGACAGACTAAACTCTGAGATTTTTTTTTAAAAAAGTTCATGAGTAAAGCTAGACTCCTGGTGCCTGCATCCAGCTGTTTTCCTGGCAGCTGGATGGACGTAGCTTGCCACTGCCTTCTGTTGCAATGTGTTTTTGACTTCCCAAGTCTCGCTAACTTCAACCTGGCTAAAGTCAATGGTGCCTCTGCACTTATTCACACACAAACATGTTTTTTCCAAGGACAGTTATAAAGCTAGAAAACCTTTGCTTATCTTAATGAATTTATTTCCTTCGGCTGGAAACAAAGCGAAGAATTATGACTCTAAGGATTCCCATCGAGCAAACGCCTAACATCATAAAACTCGGCCATTTCCAAGTTGACAAAACTCCAGCTATGAATAAGAAAGTTCTCAGAACTTCTTCAGAGGAATCCCATTAGAGATCAAACTATAAAGAACTAGCTTTTGCAGAGATCAGAAATGCCGAATTCTTAGAAATGCCTTTCAATGAACTGAAAATATCTGGCTGTTAATTCCACTCTCTGGAAGAATCATGACTAGGCAGATGAATAAAGCAGAATACAAAGAGGGTAATTGTAGGGAATTTATAGGTGGATTCATTTTATTGATTAATTGACTAAATATGTCTCTGTGTGTTTTTAATAAATATGAGTCTGCCTTGAATTCACAGAACTCTGAAAAGTTAGCAGTGGTGTTTATAGATCCTTCTGAAATCTCGATGAGTAATATGTGCATGTGGTTTTTTTTTTCTTCTTCTTAATATATTATTTTTTGCTATTAACTTTTCAAACCAGACAGTTGCAGAAGCCACTAAGAACACGAGCAAGAGGACACAGATTGGGGGAGGGGGGAAAATAACCAGACATAAACAAGAAGAACTGGAAATTCTCTGTCCTAACCGAGTTTGCCCTACTGTTCCAAGCAACGACTTCATGAATTAATGGCATTGGTCACTACCAAATGAGAAGGGCCTGGTGGGAAATTCAACACAGCCTACAGGATTCTAACTGGGATTCAAAAGTTTAAAAAGAAATCAGACTAAAAGGGACACATTATTGAGCATAATGTTTACAGAACTTTCCATCATTGCCGTATTTAAATTCGCTTCTCTGTGTGGTTAGAATGGTGCTAGATTCCACTCGCTGCATTCTTGACTCCAAATTGGCTGTTTATTCATCATCCTTAAAGTAGGTTAGAAGGCCACTTTTTTGCCCAATGCTGCCGGAAAAGAAAAGAGCCAAAGTCTGTCTTTTTTACTATAAGAGGGTTGATTGAGAAGGAAAAGACTGAAATCTGCATGTGGCTGTTTCTTGATTTTGAGAGGCAGTTTGGCCTGCTCACTGTAGAGAGAAGGTGACTTATTGAATAGAACAACCCAATGCAATGGGAGACATAGCAGGACATCATCTCTGCCGATACTAGAACAGCATAGATGGATGATCCAGCTCAAGTCTTATCTTAGTCTTAGTCTCAGTCTCAGCCTTTGTCTTAGTGTCTTAATGTCTTAGTGCAGGGGTCAGCAACCTGCGGCTCTGGAGCCGCATGTGGCTCTTTCATCTCTCTGTTGCGGCTCCCTGTTGCCAGTCAGCTCCACAATTGATAGGGCTTTATTTAGGAGAGGTAGAGGAAAAAGGACACCGTGCTAGGAGGAGACTCTGTGGTGGGGGGAACCGGACTTCCGGTTGGCTCCAGAATTGAACAGGGGGGCTTCTGGTTAGGGCATTTGTGGCTCTTTGAGTGTTTAAGGTTGCCGACCCCTGAATTAGTGTCTTAATTTATGTTATGCATATTTTCCTGCAGATTTTAAGAGAAATAAATAAGTAATCGGGAGAGAATCACGATTCAATGGATGTGAAAAGGACACCTCTGTATGTCTAGTTTAATGAAAAAAAGGACCAGGGGTGACATGATAGCAGTGTTCCGATATTTGAGGGCCTGCCACAAAGAAGAGGCAGTCAAGCTATTCCCCAAAGCACCTGAGGGCAGGAGAAGAAGCAACGGGTGGAAACTAATCAAGGAGAGAAGCAATCTAGAACTAAGGAGAAATTTCCTGACAGTTAGAACAATTAATCAGTGGAACAACTTGCCTCCAGAAGTTGTAAATTCTCCAACACTGGAAGTTTTTAAGAAGAGATTTGACAACCATTTGCCTGAAATAGTATAGGGTTTCCTGCTTGAGCAGGGGGCTGGACTAGAAGACCTCCAATGTCCCATTCTATTCTATTCTATTCTATTCTATTCTATTCTATTCTATTCTATTCTATTCTATTCTATTCTATTCTATTCTATTCTATTCTATTCTATTCTATTCTTCAGCGTCCATTCTCATTTGGGACTGCCCAAGCAGAATCTGTCCAGTAATATTGCCTGTGGATGATTCAAACAACACTTTTCTTCAGGAAGGGTGGATGTAGGAGAAACATTGATAAAGTCTGGGACGGAGCCAAAAGAGGAATCAGCCTGGAGACTCTATGTAGCCACAGACAGACTTAAGTCCAACCTCCTATTGAATTCTCTTAACCTGATCTTATGCCAAGATAGTGCTAACCGTTAGTTGTATAGATTCCCATGCATAGGAACGACAAGCAATAAATCACTTTAATTTAGAATGTCCTATGTGGCCCTGATCTCTCCCACCTAACATTTGAATTGGATTCTAGACAGAGATGCCAACTGCCTAGCCATCGGGATCAAGGTCTGACATGGAGAAGTTTCACCTCCCTTTATATCTACAGCAGTTTACACCCTCCTTTTTCATCGCTAGGTCAAGCAAAGTTGGCCAAAGGTTCTTCTATTTATAGTTGCCTTCCGTAAGGCATCTCTGAATGCACAATAAAGTCAAACAGCTGATCGACACAAGCCACCCATTTTTACTGTCTGCCTTGGACAGTAAAAGACAGACAATCGTTAAGCAACTGGCAGTACACTGCTGGCTGTTCTCCATTTGGCTGGAGAACTACATGTTACTTTAAAAAAAAATTAAAATGACAGAGACCGAGAACAGGGAAGGATTGATGAGGAGAGAAAATGGGAGAAAGTGCTTGGAATTGTGGGGGGCCCCGGGGAACCTCTTGCTAAACCCCATCCAATGAGAAAAACCACTAATTGAAACCACCAATGGCAGGGAAGGTTCACCAATGGTTAAGCCCAGACTGCAGCGAGAGCAAGAGGACGATGGCAGAAACCCAGGGAGAGCTACAGCAACGACTAGAGTGGCCTAAAGCAAAAAAATATGTTTGCACTTGACAAATTGGCAGACGGGAGAGAATTTGTCACTCTGCCTGGAATTGTCTCGATTTCTTGTCTTCAAGGTACAGATATTGGACAGGGTTAAAGAACGCCGTTTTCTCAAAACGGCAATCACGGTTTTGGTTTCAATCAAAAACTGTGAAGGCTGCCCAAGATGAGGGATGCCTAATTAGAACAATTCTGAGCAATAAAAATCCCAGGAGGAGGTGCTTGAAGTGCTATTCCAGAGCAGGAAAAGAGGTGGAGAGAGAGACGGAGGGAGGGAGGGAGGGAGGGAGGGAGGGAGAGAGAGAGAGAGAGAGAGAGAGAGAGAGAGAGAGAGAGAGAGAGAGAGAGAGAGAAAGCTTCTGGATAGGATTTTGGGCATGCCATGAGGAAAAGGAATTTGGAAAGACTACGAATGGTGTTCAGATGAGTGGGATGGAGAAGTAGAAAAAAACTGCATGTCAGCCTCCTAGAAGGCTGGGGGAAAGGGGATTTGCTTCCATGCCTGCAAACATCAAACCCAACCACAAATAGTTGACAGAACTAGATCAGCTAAGAATACATTCTAAAACACAAACACACACACACACGCTGGAGAGGCAGTGTTCCCAACCTTTTTTTGGCCATGCCCCACCTAAGCATCTCTAAAATCCTGATGCCCCCCCTCCCACCCATGATATATAATTCTTACTATTCAAAAAGTGAACTCCTATAAACAATATCACCATCCGCCCTTCAAATCCTAATTCCTTAGCATTACTTCAATTAATTATCTTATTTCTTCATCAATCAATACTCTGTTCATAAAATATGTATGTGAAAGAAAAAAATTAATTTAAAAAAATCAAATTACCCAGGGGTGAAATCTAGCAGGTTCTGACAGGTTCTGGAGAACCGGTAGCGGAAATTTTGAGTAGTTCAGAGAACCGGCAAATACCACCTCTGGCTGGTCCCAGAATGGGGTGGGAATGGGGATTTTGCAGTATCCTTCCCCTGCCATGCCCACCAAGCCACGCCCACCAAGCCACACCACGCCCATCAAGCCATGCCCACAGAACCGGTAGTAAAAAAAAATGAATTTCACCACTGAAATTGCCCCTCTGTGGGGCATGGGCCCCACGTTGGGAACCGCTCGGCTAAAGTGATGGAGTAGGAGTCCCAGGTTCAAGTCCACCTTTGGCCACAGAAACTCCCTGAGTCACTTCAAGCCAGTCAGAGTTGCTCTCACCCAAACCTACCTGACAGGGTGAGGATTTCTGGGGAAACAATGGAGCAGGGAGTGCTATTTATGCCGCCTCCACAAAAGGCAGGATATCACAAACACACACACACCCCACACAAACTCCAAAACAAAGTGAGGAACCACAGGTAGTGCAATTGCTTGTGAGGCAATTTTCTCCAGGCTTATTCATAAATAAGGCAGGCAAGCCGACTGCCAGGTAAGTGCTTCCTGAAGATTGCAGCTTGTTTTTCTCATAACAAAAAGACCAGTCTGGGAAGTTTAGGGTGGTTGGTTTAATCAAGATTACTCAGTCTTTGGAGTGTAAATTGGGTCAGAATTCCTGCAGTTGGGTTTTTTGGGGGGGAGAGGGATGATAAAGGACAAGGAATTGGCACTCTGGTGGAATCCGCCACCAGAAGTGGCTTCATATTGAGTGAGACCACAGATTCATCACTGTATCCGTAAGGAAAAGGCAACCTTTCTTTGGTTAGGAATTTTGAGATCCTACAGCAGATGGGGACTGCAGCCAAGAAATTAAAAGACGCTTGCTCCTGGGGAGGAAAGCTATCGCAAAGTTAGACAGCATACTAAAGAGCAGAGAATATCACCCTGCCAACAAAAGTGTGTATAGTCAAGGCTATGGTTTTCCCACTTGCAATGTATGGCTGTGAAAGTTGGACCATAAGGAAGGCTGAGCGCCAAAGAATTGAGGCCTTTGAACTGGTGCTGGAGAAGACTCCTGCGAGTCCCTTGGACTGCAAGGCGATCCAACCGGTCAGTCCTAGAGGAGATCAATCCTGACTGCTCTTTAGAAGGCCAGATCTTGAAGAGGAAACTCAAATGCTTTGGCCACCTAATGAGAAGGAAGGACTCACTGGAGAAGAGCCTAATGCTGGGAACAATGGAGGGCAAAAGAAAAAGGGGACGACAGAGAACGAGGTGGCTGGATGGAGTCACTGAAGCAGTAGGCATGAGGTTAAATGGACTCCAGAGGATGGTAGAGAACAGGAAGGCCTGGAGGAACATTGTTCATGGAGTCGCAATGAGTCGGACATGACTTCACAACTAACAACAATAACAAATGCAGAATGAACTATACATCTCTCGCCAAATGGTGAAAAGAAAACTGTCAGCCTGTGAGGTAGTCCAGGCTGGAAGCATGCCCAGATGAACCAATTCTACATGAATTGAATCTTTGCAAGTCTAAAAGTATACTTTTCCCCCGTCGCCTTTACAACCCAAGAAATTAGGGAGGGTCCCATTCCTTCTGCAGGCTCAGCAGCCTCTTATCTGACTGTTCCCCCTGGCTCTTCTTTCTGTCCCTGAAGGTCATTCTCACATACCATTACAGAAACTGGTAAAGTGACTCCCTTTAAGCTTTGCCAGCCCAAGGGCTTCTGCTCCAGGAGAACTACTACTGTGGCCTTATTTTGGACAACTGGGCAGGTTTCCAAAAGAAACTATGAGATGCAACCACTCTAATTTCTGTTTTCCAAAAATGTCCCTCTAAAGCTTGAAGACACTATTATATGCATCAAGATGATGCTATATGTTAATGTTTTCCTTTGCAATGTGCAAACTTCCTGCTTCATATCTTTGAGTTAAAAGAATCTTACTAATCATCAGGTAAAGCAGGATTCCTAGGGAGGCAAAGCATACAGTCATTGGATGCATCAATACCCATGGCCATTAATGCTTTCTTGTAGAACCCCACAACTGCTCTACAAGATCTTGGAGGATTTTTACAGCCTTCTGTGGAAATATCCAGGGATTGAACCTGGGACCTTCTGCATAGAGTATTTCTACTCTATCTCTGAATAGAGGTCATTAGTCCACTTTGCACTGATTGATTCAATGTTGAAGCATTCCTTCAACCCAACTGTGTGGACAAAAGCCATCTCAAGCCATGTCCTTGGCCTCTGAATACTCTCAGATGAAAAGGAAGAGGAGAGGAGGGAAAATCACTGTGAGGGATGTTTGTCCTCTTGGGCAGAGGGTGAGGGGGAAAGTGGAATTATTTTAGATCCAGGAAAAGCACAATAAGGACTTTGTGTTGTAACCCTGGCAAGCCAGGCTCCTACCTAAAGCCAAGGTGGAGGAAATGCTTGCTGCCCAGTTTGGTCATTGCTTTCCTGGCCAAGTCATCCAAATTCTTGGAGCCTTCGTCATTGACCGCGACTGACAAGATCATGCCATCTTCCACAGCGTTCAAATATTGCACAAAGCGGAGGCTTTCGCTTTTGAGTTTGTAGGTGTCAAATCTGAAGAAACACAGAAGGACACGTGAGATGTAGAAACATCTGCATTCGCCATGTTGATTCATGCACAGACACTCTCGAAGAAGAAGATAGCATCAATGCTTGTTTGCACACTCAAGAGAAGCCAACTCTGAACACAGATTGACCTGCAGGAATCAGATAACACACACTCATCCCATTATAGGTGGATTTTTCTTGCCATTATATCTGTCACAGGAGTACAAGCTTTGGTCCCAGGAACCAAATGTATTCCTCCTTTCCTTTCTATCTTTTAAGCCTTTAGCTGCAAGTTTTTATATCTTTCACTTCTTTCACGATCATATCGTTGATATATATGATTCTACTGGAAGTGCTTATTCGTTTTATGATGCTGGGCTAGTCCGTAATTAACTAACTCACTCAAACCGCTTTCGGTGCATTCTACAGCCCTCTCTTCTGTTCCTGCCTATTTTCAGGAAGTTAAACACTGTAATTTTAAGCCTGATAAAGTAGAAGGGGCAATCAACTTCAGAATGAAGTTTAAGAAAAAATGTGGGTTTTGACCTCCAACCATACTCCCTGCCTAAACCACACCCATTCCACCCCACTTCTATATTCACCTGCAGCCCGTTCCAAAATCTAAATATCTAAAATCTAAATGCATCCTGCATTCACAAACTGTGTTTGCACAAAACTCCTTGACCATGTCAGGTAGAGAAACAGTCAGTGAATTTGACCAACATACTAAGCTTGATTAGCATTAACCTTGCGCAAAACAGCTGAGAGCAAAACAGCTGAGAGTCGGGAGGCCGATCCAATCAACTTGTGCTAATTAGGCTGTGGTGAAGCTGAAATGGGCTGTTTCTTCTTGCTGCTTGGTGCAAGGAGGTAAACTTCTGGGAGGCAGAGGCCAAAGGGTGGAGGCCAGTGGGTGGGCGAGGCTACATTCAGTGTATAAGACGCACCCAAATTTTCACCCCCTTTTAGGGGGGAAAAAGGTGCGTCTTATACTCCGAAAAATACGGTATTAGCATCTGTGGCAGCTAGTACTTTAAGAAGTACAGCACAACTGATTAATGGTGTTTTTGCAATTCCGTTTGGCGCGTGAGGTCAGAGGAGCTAAGCATTTGTTTTTGGACATCGGGAAAACAATATAAAGAAGAAAAGAGAAAAGCTTGCTTACATTGGCTGAAACAGGGAAAGAGTCTGAGCTCTTAGACTCACCGATCAGAATGGATGACAGCTCCGGTCTTGGGATCGATGACATGGACGATGATCCCACGATGCCCCCAGCTTCGTTCAAAGTAATAGCCCCCTTCTTCCAATCCCCCTGGATTCAGAGTCTTGTTTAAGAAAGTCCAGGACAGCTTCCGCTCACCGTGAACCTCAAGAGTCCCGCCGTCAATGACGCCAATGAACTTTCGCCCAAAGTAACTGTCTGGTTGGCTGCCATCATCAGCCCTGTGGGGTGAATTTGAATAGCATTTTATTTCTCACCTTTGGGAATTGCTGTAGAGCAATAGTCGAAGTGCCCCCCCCCCCAAAATAAACAGAGTGTATTATAAAGCCATCAGTTGAAACCATCAAATAAAGGATGGTTCACTGATGAATAAATGTTTTCTGAAAGCAGCAGAACAATAAAATCAGAAAAATAAAGGAAGGCCATTTATTACATTGCGGCAGAAACAGGAAAGGGCACCAGAAACATGAAATTCTTTCACTCGGCAGGATGAAAAGAAGCAGGATTTGTGAAGCAAGAATTCCGTAACATGGGAAGCTACTATTAGATAACTAGTAAGTAGCAAAAAGATTCAAACAGATCCTAGTCAGACGATCCAGATCTGAAGAAATCTTCTAGACAGTTCTACTTGTGCCTGAAGATATATCTTTGGAAGTACTATTCTCATTCCGATTCTCAATTAGTCACTTTTACAATCTCAGAATTGCAAAAGTTTGTAATCAAGTCTCCAAATATAACCTGAGGGTTGGGTTGATTAGGAACATATAAGAACAGAATTTTGTCTGGGCAATGATAGGGTCACATCTAACCCATATCCTGCCATTGGGGCCTCAAACTAAAACTCTCTACCAGAAAACCTGGGTAATTTCAATTGCATCCTATCTTAGATAAAGGTAAAGGTTGCCCTCGCACATATGTGCTAGTCGTTCCTGACTCTAGGGGGCAGTGCTCATCTCCGTTTCAAAGCTGAAGAGTCAGCGCTGTCTGAAGACATCTCAGTGGTCATGTGGCTGGCATGACTAAACACCAAAGGCACATGGAACGCTGTTCCCTTCCCCACCAAAGGTGGTCCCTATTTTTCTACTTGCATTTTTTATGTGCTTTCGAACTGCTAGGTTGGCAGAAACTGGGACCAGTAACAGGAGCTCACCCCATTATGCAGCACTAGGGATTCGAACCACTGAACTGCCGACCTTTCGATCGACAAGCTCAGCATCCTAGCCACTGAGCCACCATGTCCCTATCTTAATAACCTTTAATTCAGTCTATTTTTATTCTTGTTGGTATCAGTTCTGATTTGTAATCATTCTACGTATTTCCGCAGGGTCCAACTTTGGACTTGGAGTTACGTCTGCAAAATTAAGCATCCTCCCATAAGCATCCTTCTTCCCAGTGCATTGTAGTAATTTTGATGTCTAATGTACCAGATCTCTGCTCCTCCATCCGTCCATCCAGAAGAAAAAAAAAAAAGCCTTGTGGGGCTAATCTTCAAAATTATGGATGAGGTCGGTTTAATTACATACCGTCCATATAAGATGATTGTCAGACTGCTCCGGAAAGGGCAATTCTCACTCCCGATATGTAGTTCTCCATCATTTTCTATCCGTATATGACGAGTGCGTAAAACAATGGGGGCTGTGTTATCTTTAATCACTAGTTTTCCTAACAGAGGAGAAGCAAAAGGGGTATTTAAGTTGGTTGATTTAAAACTGTACCATAAAGTTACGATTTTTCCTTCTATATTATTGGACTTCTCAGTTGTGCCTCTTTTGAAGGAAGGCAAATGATAAACAAAGTCGATAATGCATATTTTTAATCTTCTGATTTCCCCCCTTCCTTGCTGGATTCTCTCTAAACAAATTCCCTGCAAAGAAAAGTCTTTCTTTTTTTTTCAGAAGGGGAAAGAAATCAGTTTGGTTAGCACTGTCATTTGGTGATTATTGTCTGTATCAGACACAGATAATTCACCGTCAAGTTTGAACTCATCATCCAGATCGGGTAAAATGTGAACTAAGTGGATTGATCAGACTTCTACGTTATAGAGCAGAATTGTGAAATTAAAAAGAGCAAATTTTTAAACAGCAAACTCTAGAAAGAGTCCAGAGAAGAGCAACAAAGATGATTAGGGGACTGGAGGATAAAACATACGAAGAACGGTTGCTGGAACTGGGTATGTCTAGTTTAATGAAAAGAAGGACTAGGGGAGACATGATAGCAGTCTTCCAATATCTCAGGGGCTGCCACAAAGAAGAAGGAGTCAAGCTATTCTCCAAAACACCTGAGGACAGGACAAGAAGCAACGGGTGGAAACTCATCAAGGAGAGAAGCAACTTAGAACTAAGGAGAAATTTCCTGACAGTGAGAACAATTAATCAGTGGAACAATTTGCCTCCAGAAGTTGTGAATGCTCCAACACTGGAAGTTTTTAAGATGATGTTGGATAATCATTTGTCTGAAGTGGTGTAGGGTTTCCTGCCTAAGCAGGGGGTTGGACTAGAAGACCTCCAAGGTCCCTTCCAACTCTGTTATTCTATTCTATTCTATTCTATTCTATTCTATTCTATTCTATTCTATTCTATTCTATTCTATTCTATTCTATTCTATTCTATTCTAATGCTTTTCCTTGTTTCTCTGGAAGTGCATAGCTCCTCCTAAGCATGATTGTTGGGAAACTGAGCTTTATTATCTGATATTTCAGTAGTTCGCCATAAGAGTCAGAACTTTCTTAAACACAACAACAACAAATGAAAGCTGATTTTATTTTGCCAATTTTTCTCACTTCTGCAGAACACTAGGATAAATACCTGACTATCTTCAGCTCAGACCACAATTCTTAATGCATTAACCATAACTCAGTCACAGCTGGGGCAAAATGACCATTAAAAAGCAGCCAATTTGAAGAAGATCTTTGACGCTCACTTCAATGGAGTGCACACGCAGGCTTGTTCATCGCTCAAGCACACACACATCCTCACTTGTGCGAGCAGTGCGTGAGCATACGCATGTGTGCTCCTGGCTGTTTCTACAGCCCGGTTGCAAACCTCTTACGGCCCACTAGTGGGCTGCAGCCTACAGGTTGGGACCCCTGATCTAAAAAGGTTTTACATCCTTCTATTCTGCAAGACCAGGGGTCTGCAACCTTAAACACTCAAAGAGCCATTTGGACCCGTTTTCCACAGAAAAGAAAACACCGGGAGCCACAAAACCCTTCCCATGCCTGACTATTTCTTGAGCAACCACAAAACTAGCATATGTAGTTGAATTAAACATTCTTTTTCCTTCTGAAACTTTTCTTTTATTGGATTTATCCATGGTTGGCCTACCGGGGGTTGAAAAGCTCAATAAATTGTGTGCTCGCAGGTGTCGCACATTGGCGGTTGTGATGCATATTTTGAGTGACAAGGAGCTGCAGCAGAGGGGTGAAAGAGCCACATGTGGCTCCAGAGCCACAGGCTGCTGACCCCTGTACAAGACAAATAGGGAATTAGAACTTCCCCAAGTCTCTTGGCACCACTAGCCTGCAGTACAGTGCCTTTTTATAGCAGGCTGTGCCTTTACCCATCCTATAATTATGGATTCTCGGTGAACAGTTAGTAGGACATTGAAAAAGGAAGTGGAAAAGAAACACAATAATCAAATTTGCAGTTTCTCCAACTGGGACAACAAAACAAGCTTAGCTGCAGACAAGGTAGCTGATGACATCTATTCCCCAGAATTTCTACCCTGATATTAACCAAAGTTGGTTTTATCCATATTAAATTTAACACTGTTTACCTTGACAATGCTATATTTGTATCGGCGTTGCATGACTTCTCTGCGCCTTTCAATTTAGTGGGGAACAGCGTTCCAACATAAATCTCCCCATAAATAGAGGCCAACCAACCTTCATGTGAGGAAGCCCAGCAAAATGTTTACTAGGTGATGCTGTTTATATAAAGCTGCCCTCGGTATAAATAACTGAAACTGTCTGTACCGAATCCACTCATTAGCCAAGACAGCGCTGTAATACTTACACCTGGCACAAGCAAACTAGAATACCAGACACAGGCATGCAGCCTTGCTTGCCTGAGATCCCGGGAATAAGGAATGTGCTTTGGTTTCAGAACAAATTAAAACGCAATTTTGCATTCATTCCAAAACAAGTGTAATAAATAATGAAGTAAGTATGTTTAGCGTTACTTGCATTGATACCTGTCTGGATGGGAGTGAAAACTTTCCTCCAGCAGCGGTGAAATTTAAATAAAGTGGGTTCCCCAAAGGCTGTCATGTTATTGCCGCCAAATCAGGGGTGCTATTCAGCAGGTTCTGACAGGTTCTGGAGAACCGGTAGCGGAAATTTTGAGCAGTTCGGAGAACTGGCAAATACCACCTCTGGCTGGCCCCAGAGTGGGGTGGGAATGGAGATTTTGCAATATCCTTCCCCCTGGAGTGGGGAGGGAATGGGGATTTTGCAATATCCTTGCAAAATCCCCATTGGGAATGGAGATTTTGCAGTATCCTTCCCCTGCCACGCCCACCAAACCACACCATGCCCACCAAGCCACGCCCACAAAACCGGTAGTAAAAAAATTTGAATTCCACCACTGCCCCAAATGGTGCTTCATTCCAACTTAAATGTCCCAGAATGCATTTCATCACTCAAGTCAATGATTCTCAATCTTGGCAGCTTGAAGAGGTGCGGACTTCAACTCCCAGAATTCCCAAGCCAGCACGAGTTAAAGTCCACAAAACTTCAAACTGCCAAAGTTGGGAAACTCTGTTCTAAGTCAATCTGGAAGAGATAGATTCAGCTAAATAGGTTCATATTTAACCTAAATAGAAAACTAGATGCTTATAAGAATAAAAAGCATCAGATAAATAGGAGTTTCATCATGGGGGGAAAAAATCAAGGAATGAATGCAATTTTTAAAATCGCTTTAAGAATATTAAGCTTATTTTCATTAAGGGAAGGACTTCATCAAGCAACTGAGTAAGCTGTTCTGCATTTTGAATATAGAATATAGATGCTATGGTTTTCCATCAAACCAGCCTTATGAATGATTTTAATGTTATAGACTTAAGTGAATTATAGTAAGATATTTGATTGTAGTATTTGAATAAATTGATAAAGGAAGAAGTGGAAAAGAGGGAAGGAAATGGTTTATGCATATCTGTGATTGGAACAATGGAATTTAGGGGAAACATTTAAAATTATATTATGTTGTGAAAAAGGAGTAATGGGAAAATATTTGAATAGGATGATTTAGAGTTAGGGCTAAGTATTAGAAAAATGATTGATTTTAAATCAAAGGGTTTTAACATGGAGAACAATTAGAGGAGGAAAAAAAGAAAACTTGACTAAGATTAGAGATTAGGGCGAATGGTAATATTGGCTATAGATCAGAAAAAAACAAGGAAAAGAAAATAAAAATTAGAGAGAAAGAATATTATGGCAAAAAGTGAAATAGATAAATTGTGTTAGTGAGATAACTAAAAACTGTACAAATTTGTGACTCGGCCAATACTCTGTTCAGAAAAAATGCATTGTGTGTTTTTTTGTTTGTGTGTGTATGTTTGTTAAAAAATTAAAAACTTTTATAAAAACAAAACCAGCCTTACCTCCATTTGTGATGACAATGGAATGAACGGTGGCAGAAGAAGATAGGAGAAGCTTTTGGCCTTGGCTAATCACTACGTGATTCTCTTCGTCATGTCCTGGCTGCCAGAGTTTCAGTTCTGGATCCAAATGGGGACAAGATGGGACTATTCCTGTTGGCACACACAAAGGAAGCTATAAAGAACATGGACTTATTTATCTGGTACCTAGAACACAAATCCATTAAGCTAAGAAGACAAAGGAACCATTTCTGAAGCTGCTGAGTTAGGAAGCAGAGAGAGAGAGAGAGAGAGAGAGAGAGAGAGAGAGAGACAGAGAGAGAGAGAGAGAGAGAGAATGAAAATGTGGGCTGAAGGTAGAGATAATTTTAAGAACTGTGTTATCCACAGTGGATCTTGGAGAATCACAGAGAAAACGTGACTTGTTCAAGCTGGAATGCTATCTACACCAGAAGTGGGTTTCAGCAAGTTCTGACCAGTTCTGGAGAACCGGTAGCAGAAATTTTGAGTAGTTCGGAGAACTGGTAGTAAAAATTCTGACTGGCCCTGCGCCCATCTATTCTCTGCCTCCCGAGTCCCAGCTGATCAGGAGGAAATGGGGATTTTGCAGTAACCTTCCCCTGGAGTGGGGTGGGAATGGAGATTTTACAGTATCCTTTTCCTGCCATGCCCATCAAGCCACACCCAGCAAGCCATGCCATGCCACGCCCGCCAAGCCACACCCACCGAACTGGTAGTAAAAAAATTTGAAACCCACCACTGATCTACACCTTCCTCTGGAGGAAGCCCTGTGCCTCTGCTGAAACATAGAGGGATTGGCTTCCAATCCATCATGCTTGTTTATCATGTGGCTTCAGCATTCTTCATGATTTTAAAAAAATGCACTGGCCCACATGGATGAAGGCAGTTCAACCATGGTGAAGAAAGTGAATGTACGACCTTGAGGTAGATTAAATGTTGGACTAGACCCAACTTCAATTCATGGAAGTTCACTGGGGGGTGGGATTTGGGGGCAACCCCTTCTTCTCATAACCCAGCCAGTACCATAAATTATGTCTCTTTAAGTCTAAGCAAAGCTGCTACTGTATTTTTTGGAGTATAAGATGCACCGGACTATAAGATGCACCTACCTTTTTTGGTGAGGAAAAGAAGAAAAAGAAATCTGCCTCTGCCTCCCAGCAATTTTGCCTCGTTGCAGCAAACAGCAAACAGCCTGCTTTACTTTCATTTTCGTTTTCAGCATAGCTTGATAAGCACAAGAAAAAAAAATCTGCTCCCAGCAATTTACCTCCTTGCAGCAAGCAGCAGAGGCCCATGCAAAACAGCTGAGAGCAAAACAGCTGAGAGTCGGGAGGCTGATCCAATCAACTTGTGCTAATTAGGCTGTGCTGAAGCTGAAACGAGCTGTTTCTTCTTGCTGCTTGCTGCAAGGAGGTAAATTACTGGGAGGCAGAAGCCAAAGGGTGGGGGCCAGTGGTGGGCAGGGCTACATTCGGTGTATAAGACACACCCAAATTTTCACCCCCTTTTAGGGGAGGGAAGGTGCATCTTATACTCCGAAAAATACGGTAATTCCTTCCCCACAGCTCACAGAAATGAGAATCGTATTTCCTTAGGAAGAGCCAATATGGATTCACTTTCACTGTAAATAGCTTCGGAGCCAAATATTTGAGAACTTCTCCAACTGACAGAATTCTTCTACTATGCCATTGGAAGGATAAAGCAAGAAGAGAGAATTTCCCCCAGAGTTTCCTGCTGTATTCAGCCCTGAAACGGATCTGTCAAATGTGCTCTCTTGTGGTTCATGACCATATACTTCGCTGAACTTCTCACTGCAGTGACCAGAAGTCATGAAAATGTACTCTTCCTTTAATTATAATCTGGAGAAGGAGTTGATATTTCTACAGATATCCCTAACTTATTACTTGGGGATAGAAAAGCTGCACATGCCAACATTCCCTTTATAGTACAAAATTGTTGATGGAAAAATTGTGGTTTCTCTTGCTATTATCTCCCTTAATTCTAATGGCTGGCTCTCACTTGAAATAATGCCTTGTGAACAATATACTCTAACACGCATAAGAAAACTATGGAAAATGACCAATTTCATGCATAGAGAACATTCCTTTAAAAAAAAAGAGAGAGAAAAAGCTCATTTCCTATTGTCTACCTTCCCTCCTTCCAGACTGACAACTTCAAGATGCCCTGGAAGTTGACAAGTCTTGACTGGACTTTAACCATGTTATATACTTGTTTGCATAAAAATAAACAACCTATCTGGCTAAGCATATAGAAATAACTCTTATTTTCAAGGGGCCAAGGCGGTTTTCTACAGCAATCCATACAATGCTGTTCAGGTTCCAATACATTGAGAAATAATTCCTACCCCTTATGGAATTTTTAGGGGAAAAAAGAGAAAAACAAATTAGTGTTTATGGGTTCTAGGATTAGAAAGGCTATTTTATGGAAAGAAGGAAAATATAACGTAATCTCAGAGAGGGTAAAATACAATTGCATTTTTAACTGCTGTCCAAAAGTTCAGAAGTTTCTCTTTCCCTTCCCTTCCCTTCCCTTCCCTTCCCTTCCCTTCCCTTCCCTTCCCTTCCCTTCCCTTCTCTCCTCTCCTCTTCTCTTCTCTTTCCTCTCCTCTCCTCTCCTTTCTTTCTTCTTTCTATTTCCATTTTCTTTCTTTCTTTCTTTCTTTCTTTCTTTCTTTCTTTCTTCTTTCTGTTTCCATTTTCTTTCTTTTCCTTCCTTCCTTCCTTCCTTCCTTCCTTCCTTCCTTCCTTCCTTCTTCCCTTTTCTTTCTTTCTTTCTTTCTTTCTTTCTGTCTTTCTTTCTTTCTTTCTTTCTTTCTTTCTTTCTTTCTTTCTTATTCACTCTTTATTTTCCTTGGTTTTTTTCTAATATTTGTGTTGTTTTTATCTTGTTAAAATATATCTTCAATATAAATTATATTTTAAAAAGAGAAAAATAATTCCTGATAGGTGGACAATGGCGGAGCAGTTTCAGGAGATTTTTTTTAAAAAAATCTCTAGCCCATCTCATTCTAATTTAAATATTTTTTTGTGATGGTCAAAAGCTCTTGGAAGGCTAAATGCCACACTCACTGGACATGTTGACCTGCTCAGGAGAGTGAAGGCTGGCCATTATGTTCACCGGCTCACTATCCTTTGGATCTCAAAGAAGGCATTCCAGAGGTATATTTAGAAAATAAAAGGCTGTTAATTGCCTTCTGATAAAAGGGTGTTTTATGACTGGCCACCCGTCCCATTTTACAAGAGGTCCTAAACAGGCTTTCAACATTCCAAAGTTGAGGACTTCTAGTCTAGAATATTCCTTCTTTGGCTTCTATGAGGAAATGCCCTGATGACTGCACAGAAGGCACCATTTTAATAGCCTACCATCAAAAGCCAGTCATTCAAGAGTGGGTTGGGGGCAATTTTAAGTTGCACAGATGGTTAATGGCCAACCTTGGAAGATAAATCAAAGAACTGATTGCAAACTCCAGTGGGGACAGTGACAGTTTTACAGCCCCTCTCTTAGTGCCTCTTTCTCTTTGTCCATTCTCTATTTGCCTCCTGACACAAATGAAATCTCTCATCCAGCGCAAATGTCCCCATGATTTAATACTCAGCTAGGAATCCCGCCCCCCCCACCCCCCACAACCTTCCTGGTCTGTCACAAGATCATACCAAGAAACCCTGATTTTTTTTAAGCAGGCAAGAGATGATGGATGGATGATTCCTGTTCTCGGTTGCTGTTTTGAATGGTCTTTTCCCTATCTCTCCCTCTCTATTCTCTTTCTCTTTTTGTAGGCATGATTAGAAGTTAGACAGGAAAGAAAGAAAGAGCTTTTTTAATATAGGGTGATATGATTAAAAGCTAGAGTAAGAGATAGAAATAAAGGGAATATTAATGCATTACATTTTTATTTGACAAAATGAAAATGATAATGTAATAAACATTATTGACAGTAATAAACTTAATGACTGTCATTAAGTGTTGTACTTATGATTCTTGATGAACGTATCTTTTTCTTTTATGTACCCTGAGAGCATATGCACGAAAGACAAATTCCTTGTGTGTCCAATCACATTTGGCCAATAAAAAATTCTATTCTATTCTATTCTATTCTATTCTATTCTATTCTATTCTATTCTATTCTATTCTATTCTATTCTATTCTATTCTATTCTATTCTACTCTACTCTACTCTACTCTACTCTACTCTACTCTACCCTACTTTATTATTTTATTCTATTCTATTCTATTGTATTCTACTCTACTCTATTCTACTCTACTCTACTCTACTCTACTCTACTCTACTCTATTATTCTATTCTATTCTATTCTATTCTATTCTATTCTATTCTATTCTATTCTATTCTAATGAGAAATAAGTGGAATAATTGAATAATGGTAGACTGTAACCTAATATAGACGTGTATTGTTATGGGAATTTCACAGATTGGTTGAATGTAATAATAATGTTTGATCTGATCAAACATTACAAACATTGTTTGTATTGGAATGTATGGCGCCCAGGTGCCACACTGTTCACGCATTGATTTGACATTTTTATAAAAAATTAAAAAAATAAAAAAACTTTTTTAAAAAAAGAAAAGAAACCCTGACTTTTTAGTAGACACAGAAATAGGAAAAGAAACAGATAGCTTTAATTGTAGCTCAGGTGTCAGCTTTGGAAACCATATTAACCCCAGAAGCTTCCATGCTGCCACCTTCTTGCGCTTGGGAAAGTAGAAGGGGGGGGAATTTAGTAAAGAGATTGTAGTTAAGACATAATAGCATTCTTCTTTTCGGTCAAGGTCAGGGTGCTCCTGCATCTGGAGGAGGAGTGGTTGCAGTGGTGGCTCAAGTTGGGACGGAGGATGATTGGGCCATGTGATGGACTGATGGGTGTTGGGGCTGGGTTTGGGGTTTTGATTTACTGAGGGAAAACCTGGAACTCTCAGATTCGGGCTTTCCCAGATGTGCCTATTCCTGTGAGGACGAATCTTTGGCATGCGTGCCCTCTCTGATGGCACGCGAACCATCGCCCCAGTTCAGCTCTGCTACGCATATATGCGTGCCTCCCAGTGGCCAGCTGTTCTTCAGGTCTCTGCTGTGCATGCACGGGGGGCGGGTCACATGCGGGGGCCCGCGGACATGCACAGGGGCTGGGGCGCATGCGGTGGGGCCATGTGTGCATGTGCAGGGGCGGGGCGCATGCAGGGGTGCGCATAAGCAGGGCGTATGCAGGGAGCGCTCACGCATTGCATTTCGGGGGTTCGGGCGCACACACATGCATTTGAGCGTGCTCGCACTCTTTGGGCACTTGGTCCGGAAAAGGTTAGCCATCACTGACCTATTCCAATAAATAAAAGATTTGAGATGATGCTTGTCTCGGAGTTTTTAATTGGAGTTGGGTTGTTCTGGAATGCTGACATTAGGAGGTCTTACAACTCTGAGCACACTTCTTTAAAAGCCAGAGAAAACAAGCAGGTAAAGTAATAAGACCACGAAAAGAAGGGCTGGCGTTAGTACGGCAGTGTTTTTAATACCTCCCATGATAAACCGAGAGCGTCATTAAATGGATGTTGTTTTTAACATAGGAATGTTCTTCACCGAAACAGTGAGCCGTGGTCACAGACATGCAACAGTTCTTACCCATATGTTGAGCAGGGAGCATTAATAAGACAGAAAGTATTCCGATGGCCTGGAACATCATTGGATGCGTAAAGGTCTGTTGATCTTCTTAGTCTTCTGCAAACCTGCAGACAGGAAGAATCACAGCAAGAGGAATCATTCAGCGTTGCATGCATGCGTGCATGTTTTATATAAAAAAGGAGCACCAAGCAAGATTAAGATTGATTGTATGACTAAGTAACACGCTAATGTTTCCCTTTTCTTAACTTGGCTGCACAAAGGTAAAAACGATGCGTTTACGTTCACCCGTACCGCCTCACCTTTTATGCACCCTTTTGCGTGGGCTTAGTATTAAAATTACTTGGCATTATAAAAACACAGAAAGGAACAATGAAAATAAAAGCCTTGTGCAAGTACACCAATTCATGTGGTTGAAGATTCATGTGGAAACAAGAGAACTTGGTCTCACGTTATCCCCCTGGCTTCAAAATTTATTTCAGCTTTAAGTGCTGAAATAGCTTTAAGTGCTGAAATATCTTAAAACTCACACCCTTGAAACAAAAAGAGTGGTTGGATCATACACCACACAAAGAATGAGCATTTAAAAACTTTTAAGCTGAAAGTCAATGGCACACAATAACGACAACAACAACAACAAACCCCAAGAATTGTGTAGTACTTTCAGATGCAGAGTTTATTATATTATATTATATTATATTACTTTACTTTATTTATTTTTTAAATTTCCATGCCGTCCATCTCCTCTAGAAGGTGATAAACTGGGAGATACATTAAATGGATGTTGCTTTTAACCTAGGAATTTTCTTCATTGAAATAGTGAACCTTTATTATCTCTGGGTGATTTATTTTAGAAAAAAGATGATAGATAGATAGATAGATAGATAGATAGATAGATAGATAGATAGATAGATAGATAGATAGATAGATAGATAGATGATGGATGGATGCATGGATGCATGGATGGATGCATGGATAGACAGATAGACAGATAGACAGATAGATAATAGGATATAGGGAGGGAGGGAAAGAAGGAGGGACAGAGAGAAAAGAAATGATAGAGGTAGATAGTATGTAGGTAGGTAAATAGATGATAGATGATAAACAGGCAGATCTATTGATCATAGTGGTCTCCAAATAAACATATTCGGCACATTTTCAAAAGGTCATCAAATAGACAGAACATCAATGGATAGAGCAGAATCATAAAATAACCCAATATAGCAGAAAGAGAAATATTCCAGACTTTAAACATTTAGGACCAAGAAAGGGGAGAACGCCCAGCGATAGTCCTCCATAAATGGCTACCCCAGTAGAAAATGTCATCTTCTCCTCCTGTCCTCCATCAGATAGTCAAGGCATCCAGAGGAGAAAGTAAAAAAAAAAAATCTTAATGAAAGGATGGGCTACTTTTTTCCCCTTGCTGATTATTACCTAGGGCCAGAGGTCTGGCTTGGTATGAGAAGGTGATGTGAAGACGCCAATATCCACACAAGATTGAGGGAAAGACAAAACTTCTATTTCTGTTCAGAAGCAGAAAGAGGATGCCTCTGAGTTTCACACCCAAAGTGCACATCACAAATCAAGCATAGTTATTTTGGTATCATTTACTACAGGAAATGAAAGAGAAATGCTGATTGATTCATGACAGTCACACGTGCTCACAAAACAATGCCATATTTAGTTCCGCTCCATTATTATCATGTAAATTGACTACTTTATATGGGTGGGGTGTTTTACTATTATAATAATGAACTTTGTTTACCTCTGGTCATTTGTCCAGACTGTTCTTAACCACTGTTTAAGCTGAATATCATATCACCTTCCTGGATTTTAGTAACTTGCAAGGTATCGTAGCCAAGTATCAAAACCACAACCTGTTAGCCAGTCTATATAAGAAATATTTGTGGTCAACCTATGGCATGTTACAGAAGCGTAACTTCTAACAGGCAAAGACACAACTAAGCTAATAGTTCTGGCTATAATTAATTCATAGCTTACAAAACACTGAAATTACTTTCCTGTTACCTATTTCCTTCGCTTCTTATGACTATAACTCTGTGGCATGTAACTCATGATTTAGGTTGATTGCTTTTATTGGTGCCCGGTTATGATTTATGTTGGTTGATTATTTAGCATCCTATGACTATTATGTTGTATTATGTTGCATCTTATGATTTATGATGATTGTATTTTATGATGATTATGATCATGATTTAACACTTTGTTGCTTGTATGTACACTGAGAGCTTATGCACCGGAGACAAATTTCTTGTGTGTCCAATCACACTTGGCCAATAAAGAATTCTATTCTTATTCCTATTCCTATTATTTCTATTCTCAATAAGTCACCATACCTCCATATTTCTATTCTCAATAAGACACCATGGAGGAGCATCTTATCTATAAGTAAGAATCAGGGAAATTTCCACCCATCCTACAGTATTTACGGGAGTAATTAGTTTGGAAGCTGAAGCATGTCAACCCTGAGTGGCACCACGAAGAAAAGTAGGTGAGGCCATCCTCCACCCCCCTCTCTTCTTTGGCATGCTTCCCTCACTTTTCTTGGCATCCCTTATATTCCCTCTCTTCACCTTTCTGATACCATCTTTCCTTTCTCTCAACCCTTACAAAACAAGCTACAGCAGAACAGGTAAGCGGCTTCCCTCAAATGTATGAAGTCACTACTTGCCAAGAGCTTTTGAAATTGTGCCATGAGCCTTTTGTGACTCGAAGGTAGAATATGATTTGCCTTTTAAAACTGGTGGTCAAGGCAACTAGAATTTCCAGTGAGGAGAAAGAAATGGACACCCATAACTGCATCATGCATCATGTAGGGGTGAGACAGTTCTAATACATTTCTCTTGGACGCACATCTGCAACAACTGCGAACATCAACATCATAACATGCGAAGTCTGAGAGTTCCAGTGCCAACACATCTTGAAGATGCCAGGCTAGAAAAGGAATAGCTGTAGATCAGGAGTGTCAAACTCAAGGCCCATGGACTGCTACAGACCTGCGATGTGGTCAGATCTGGCCTGCCGGGCTGTCCTGAAAGCCCTCCTCACTTCGGCCCAGTCTACCCAATGCGAAGAGGAAACATACCAGCAGTTTGGGGAGTGGTGTCAAGCTGGCCATGCCTACCCAGTTGGCCATACCCAGCCAGTGCTCCCCCACCCCCCGAGGTCAACCACAACCCTGATAAGGCCGTCAATGAAATTGAGTTTGCCAGCCCCGCTATAAATCAAAGACACAGAACGTCTAACCTTGAAAGAAACAGTTTGATTAATACTTTTAGACCACTGTACCTCAACCTTGACAACTTCAAGATGTGGTAGACTTCAGAATTATCTAGTCTACCTTCTTGTCTGGGAAATTCTGAGAGCTGAAGTCCACACACCTGCCAAAGTTAAGAAGCACTGCTATAGACAAATCGGAATGCTTATGATATAAATGAAATGAAAACTCAACAGTACACCAACCTTTCCACAGCTTTTTCATCCTATTCAGCCAGCTATGCTCCAGCAAGATGACGAGAATTATTCTAAAGTACAAACACACAATTGCCCAATTGCCAGGGCTGTTGACTTAGCTTAAAATAATTGCTGGGCAGGTAGGCGAAGAGATTATGAGCCAGGTCCATTGCAGTAAACACGTCAATGGCATTTTAAACACAAAGAGCTCTCAACCTCTTCTTAACAATTATACTGGATAAGACAAGGCCAACAATATTAGACAGCATTCTTAGACAGCACAAAGCACACAGCTATGATTGGATTCCTGCAGAGAAAAAAAATGCAGATCCTGAGCATAAACCTGGTGCCATAATAATAAAAAAAATATGGATAGTTTTCTTCACTTGCCAGTCACCCAACCAGATTTATTTGGTTATTGCAAGTTCTGACAAGTGTTGTGGTCTGCCAGCAGCCTGCGGAGCTGGCAGTGGAGTCGGACAGTGAGGAGGCTGAGGAAGAACATGGGCCAGTCCTGGAGGCTGGGGAAGGCCCGGATGAGGGCTCTGCATCGGAGGCAGAGATGGGGCCAGGGCCATCGGGGAGAGATGCGTGGACCCCGGAGCCTCCAGAGGCTGACAGTAGAGAGGCAGAAGAACAGGAGGAGCCTGTTCCTAGTGCACATATGAGAAGAGCTTCCAGAAGGCAGGAGCAGCTACAGCAAAGAGGACGACTCGGGAGTAAGGCCAAGAGATGATTGGCTCCTCCTATAAGGCTTAAAAGACCAGCAATGGCTCTCGTCCTCTTTGTCGGAAAACAATGTTGGTAGTTTTGTTCTTGTCTTGCTGCACTTATCTCTGGTCGGCGTCTTCTACTTCTGAACTTTTGCCAAGAAAAGCCTTTTGCAGTTTGCCTAATTATACCAAGGTTGGTGATTAGACTGAAGAATTTGTGTTATGAAGAATTTGTTTTAATTTAGTTTGGATTACTCTGAGAATGAGTTAATTCTCAGCTGTTCTAATAAAGTCTGTTTGTTTTGGAACTGTTTGCATCTAATACTACCTACTTGGGCCTGGGTCACAACAACAACATGCTAAATCTTAAAGTCGATTAACACACAAAATTCCTGTGTTTCCATAACACGTGGTACCAAACAAATATATCACATTTCTTGATTCTTACAACAAACCAAGATAATGGCTGGGTTTCCAATACACGAAATACACAATCACGTTGTAGCCTAGTTAAATGTTTTTTTTTTCTTCAAGCTCCATCTTGATATGGATCACTTTTTCCTGGGCAACTTTTGCAAGATGTTAGAAAGTACAACTCAATATATTTTGGCTCAGGAAGAATTGAAAAGACCGTGTAAAAGTTTTTTTTTTTCTCAATGTAAAGATGTGTCCACGAGGAAATCACTCAAGATATGGAAGCTCAAGCCCTTGAAGAGATGGCTACCTGCTCCAAACAGAACTAGCCAGTTTTTGAATTCCATAAGCAGCTGTCTGAAAAGGCCGCTGTTACTCTTCTTGGACAAACTAGGTTCTCCAGTTGATGGCAGAACTTAAATTTTCAGCCTGTTTGATTTTGGAGCTAGAGGAGGAAGAGAAAGTCAGAATTCTCTTCTTTACAATGGAAAACACAAGTCCAACTATTTATCATCTCCCAATGCCAAAACGAATGTTTAGAACTTCGCCGACTGCCAGCTGGCTCTATTACTAAGCTGCTAATTCTATAGTCATGTGGAAATACAGCAAGTGCCTTTGAGCTTGGTTGGAAAATGCTGCCTTATTATTATCATCTCTCATCGAACAGCTTTCTTATTTCTTTTAATGTTGGAGGAGGTCCACCGTTGGGTAGATAATGCACAGTGGTGACCCTCCTCGAGAAAATTTGCTTTGAAAAGCCTCTGCCGATCAAGCAACTCAGCTGAGATTGTCAGAAGCTTTTCAAAGCATTTTTTTAACCACCTCTTTGGCAGAAGAGGTTGCAGAAAAAAATGCTTTGAAAAGCCTCTGACGATCCCAGCTGAGCCGCACAATCATCAGAGGCTCTTTTTTTTATTATTTTTACTTTTAAAAGCATTTTTTCGGTGGAAGAGGTTGTAGAAAAAATGCTTTTAAAAGTTAAAAAAAAGCCTCTGATGATCGTGCGGCTCAGCTGGGCATGGTGGGGGGCTGCAGGGATTTTTGCTACCGGTTCTTCGAACCACCCGCCGCCATCGCTACCGGGTCGGGAGATCTGGTCCGAACTGGGAGCATTTCACCCCTGTTTGAGGGACGATGCCCAAGTATGGCAGAGGAGAGGACCCTGTGCAGAAGCCATGACAGTGGCTTCACATCCTTAGGTTTGCCTGCGACCCCATCCTGAGTCTCAGCTCTTTAAATCCCATGCACTCCCAGATCATTCAGCAGGAATCTTTCCATCCTGTTCACTTGAATGCAATCCGTGTCATTTAATGTAAGCGGGGCTTAACTGAGATTCTGAATATGTGAAATTTGTAGGTGAGGTGCAGGGAAGCTAATCACAGGCCTGATTCTTCGACAGCGGAAACTGAGTCAGTGAAGATCAGGAGACAACCTAATGAAGAGGCTGGTGCCAGGGGTGAAATCCAACATTTTTCACTACCGATTCTGTGGGTGTGGCTTGGTGGGCGTGGCAGGGGAAGGATATTGCAAAATCTCCATTCCCACTCCACTCCAGGGGAAGGATACTGCAAAATCTCCATTCCCTTCCCTCCTGGGGGAAGGATATTGCAAAATCTCCATTCCCACCCCACTCTGGGGCCAGCCGGAGGTGGTATTTGCCGGTTCTCTGAACTACTCAAAATTTCCGTTACCGGTTCTCCAGAACCTGCTGGATTTCACCCCTGGCTAGTGCCATATATCTGCAGGGATGAGGCCTACTGTTAACTCCTAGAAATACCGGTCCATGGTGACACCATATCCTTGCTTTGACTACCTATTCATTTGTCTAAGCGGAAACTTACCATGACCAGGTCCACAACTGCACCAAAGTTGCCATAAGGTAAGATTTGGTTTCGACTTGGTCTTTATTGCAAAGCCAGTCATTATGGTATATAAGCCATGATTTATATGGCACATCATTACTTGTTCCCCTCGGCAATAACTTATTTATGGAAATATAATTAAGTGAACCATAGCTTATGCAGTGCATGAAACTAGGATAATGCATAGTTTGGAAGAGGGTTGTTATTTATTTTAATGATTAGACACAAGGAAAGATTGTCATTTTTCCCCCTCGCCTAAAGCAGCAGAAGAGAAAAGATAAGCTATGATGTGGTTTCTCTAGCATGAATAAAGAAAAGAAGAATTAGGGCTGACGTGATAGCAGTATTCCAGTATTTGAGGGGCTGCCACAAAAAACAGGGTGGGTGTGTCAAATTATTTTACAAAGCACCAGAAGGCAAGACAAGAAACAATGGATGGAAACTAATCAAGGAGAGAAGCAACCTGGAATGAAGGAGAAACTTCCTAACAGTGAGGACAATTAAGCAGTGGAATAGCTGGCTTTCAGAAATCGTGGGCGCTCCATCACTGGAGGATTTTAAGAAGAAATTAGACAGCCACTTGAAATAATATAGGTTCTCCTGTTTGAGCAGTGGGCTGGACTAGACGGCTTCCAAGGTTCTGTTCTGTTCTATTTTATTCCTTATTCTATTCTAATCTAATCTGTTCTGTTCTGTTCTGTTCTGTTCTGTTCTGTTCTGTTCTGTTCTATTCTATTCTATTCTATTCTATTCTATTCTATTCTATTCTATTCTATTCTATTCCCTATTCTATTCTATTCTATAATATTCCTTATTCTATTCTATTCCCTATTCTATTCTATTCTATTCCCTATTCTATTCTATTCTATTCCTTATTCTACTCTACTCTACTCTACTCTACTCTATTCTATTCCTTATTCCACTCTACTCTACTCTACTCTACTCTACTCTACTCTACTCTACTCTACTCTACTCTATTCTATTCTATTCTATTCTATTCATAACTGGGTGAGAAATCCCCTATGACGAGACAGATGCTTGATCATCTTCACTTGTGAAGGGACTGCTTTCTGGACAGAGAAAACCCTAGTACAAGAAGCAAGCAAAAAGACTGGGAATAATGCCAAGGAAGAGACTTCAGAGCTGGCAAGATTTAAAGTTTAGGTTACACGATTTAAAGTCAACAGACCAATGCCGTCCAGTGAAATCTGTTTCTTTGAAGGAATCTATCAATGCTTGCGCCTCTTAAAAGGAGAAATTTAGCAGGTGTCACATTATCCTGCACAGAAATGAGAAAGTTTAATGTCTTTAATTACAGTACTTTCCAAAAGGTGTTTGTGGATTTTTCTCTTTGGAAAGTAGCTCCTTTATTAAGTAGCCGGTTGGGCCAAAAGTGCTAGAAAAACTGTTCCAATATAAGCTGGAATTTCTCTAGCACACTCACACACACACACACACACAAGTAGCCATTAAGGAGCTGTTTGGCTAGGACATCAATGGGTTTTTACATCTCTTATTTTGGCCAGAGGCTTATTTTGAAAAGATTCCCAGTCCCTGGGCTCTTTCCAGATAGCAAATATTAGCAGATGGTGCTGAAAGCAGATAAAAAACAAGGCCTTTGATAACTTCTTACTGCAGGTGTCAGTCTCCAGACAAAAAATAATGCAAAACAAGGCAGTGGCAGGTCACAATTGTTATTCAAGCCAGAAGGCCCAGCTGGATCAGGCAATCAGGGTGATGCACCCAAATCCCTTGGAGAATTGTCAACTATAATGCAGAACACAAAAACTTCAAAGCCCATTCAAGGCAGGACATCCAGCCCAACCTCAGCAAGCTGGTTGCCTCAAGACATTTTTTTTTTTTTGGACTGCAGTATGCATTGTAAAGGTAAAGGTAAAGGTTCCCCTCACACATATATGTTAGTCATTCCCGACTCTAGGGGGCACTGCTCATCTCCATTTCAAAGCCGAAGAGCCAGCACTGTCCGAAGACGTCTCCGTGGTCATGTGGCCGGCATGACTATATGCATTGTAAAAGGGACATGGTGGCTCAATGGATAAGACGCTGAGCTTGTCGATCAAAAGGTCGGCAGTTCAGCGGTTCGAATCCCTAGCACCGTGTAACGGGGTGAGCTCCCGTTACTTGTCCCAGCTTCTGCCAACCTAGCAGTTCGAAAGCACGTAAAAAATTCAAGTAGAAAAATAGGGACCACCTTTGGTGGGAAGGTAACAGCATTCCGTGTGCCTTTGGCATTGAGTCATGCTGGCCACATGACCACGGAGACGTCTTCGGACAGCTCTGGCTCTTCGGCTTTGAAACAGAGATGAGCACCGACCCCTAGAGTCGGGAACGACTAGCATATATGTGCGAGGAGAACCTTTACCTTTACCTTTTTATGCATTGTAATCCAATCCCATCAATATAAACCTAACAGCTGAACGTGGAACAAGGCAGGGATTATGGGAGTTGTAATCCACTGCAGAAAGAAAGGCACAACTTTTAAGAGTGGGGATGGGAAAGCTCAGCCTTCCGTTTACAAATTCTGCTCCCTTTCTTGCAAATGTTGTTCTCCCTTCCCAGAGCAGTTGGGTCGGCTTATCAGTCCAATGTTTTGAATTCTACTGTAATATGAAAAGAGATTTCAATAGATACTGTAGAAATAGATTTGCAAATCATCCCCAGGGCCAAAGGATGCAGGGAGGATTGGTGTTTTTTTAAAAAAAACAACAACAACAATAATCGTGAAATTCTTCAGGTTCTATAAAGCAATGTAAATTCAATGAAGTTCTCTACATTTGCCTATTTTGCAAAACTGATTCTGGGAACCACAAAAATCAAGGGGTTCTCTGCCCTGTTGCTGGGTGGGCGTGGCCATGGTGGGCGTGGCCTAGTTGGCCTCCTGCAACATGGCCGGGGAGGAGTTTTTGCCCTCCATGGGCTCCAGAGGCTTTTCTTGAGCCTCCAGGAGGGTGAAAATGGCCTGCCCAGGTTCCAGAGGCCCTCTGAAGGCTGGAAATTCTGCCCTTCCCAAACTTCCAGTAGACCCGTTTTTCACCCTCCCCGAGCCTCTGCGTGTGCCCTGCATCTAAAATGGGCCTCGTGGGGACTCCTGGGAGGGGAGGGGTGGGCAGAGCCAGCCAGGAGTGGGATTTGGGGGTTCTCCGAACTGCACAGAATCTTAGCTAGAGGTTCTCCCGAACCCCTGCGAACCCCCCCCCCCGCAGCAGCCCACCCCTGCACATATGCCTGCAAAATACTGGGCTCCATAAGGCTCCAAGAATCTGCCTTTGCTTTAGTTATTTCTGCCTGGATGTGCTGAAAAATACTGTTGTTCAAGGAAGCAGAAATTACACTGCCATAAACGGGACATTCAGTGTGTAGCTTAAAATTCCAGGGCTAAATCCGACTCTCCAACTCTTTAAGTACCTTGCTCTAAACCCATTTGTACTGACTGGTAGGTATTAATGCAGAAAAAAAAAAGGGAGGACAATTGTCACTTGCCACAACCTTGTCTGCCCTTAACAGACAAACAAGTCCGATTTCAATTCTATCCTAGCTCTATCTACTTATTTTCTTCCAAAGACCAAGTTTCATCCCAAATCAGTTGGACGTCTCTGCTTTAGATTCCCCGAGAATACAATCCAGTCCCCTGACTGTACTTGTGTAACCAAGGAATTTCCATCACGACAAAAGCCAGAAGTTCAAATGTCCTTGTTTGCTGGAGGAACAAATGATTTGGAGATGTAGAACAAGTCTCGGCTCGCTCGAAACTTACCCGGAGTATTTCGAGGACTCGGCTTGCACCTGGATTGCCCTCCACCGACCCTTTGTGGATTCTCCAACTTGAGATCTGTTCCAATGGCTTGACTGGCTAGTTGCTGAAGCCTGCTCAGTGCTCCACTCTCCTGTACCTGCTTGTTTCTTACACAGTGGGGTGGAGACGGTTTTCTTTTCTGCCTGTGTAGCATTGATCTTGTTTACCGGCGGCTCAGCTCACCTTGTTTTCCCCCTTGTCGGGGGTGGCAATTTGAGTGAATGTGTAATTTTCCAGAAGGTCAAACGTTTCCTCCTCTTCTGCTGGGCCGGTAATACTACCCCTTGTCCCAGGCAGAAATTGTAGTAAGAGCATCCTTGACTCTTGTCGAATGAAGGTTGAGTGAATCTTGCACGCAGAAGAGCAAAAGACACCGTGGGGAATGATGTTCTATAGCTCTCTGGTCCTGACCTAAACCCTGAGCAACTCTTGACATTAATTCACATTTCCTGACAGTTTAGAACAATGAATCTATGGAACAACTTGCCTCCAGAAGTTGTGAATGCTCCCAACACTGGAAGGCAAGACGAGAAACAATGGATGGAAACTAATCAAGGAGAGAAGCAACCTAGAAGTAAGGAGAAATTTCCTACCAGTGAGAGCAGTCAACCAATGGAACGGCTTGCCTTCAGAAGTTGTGGATGCTCCAACACTGGAAGTTTGATGCTCCAACACTCTTGTAAGAAGAGACTGGACAGACACTTGTCTGAAGTGGTGTAGCGTTTCCTGCCCAAGCAGGGGGTTGGATCAGAAGACCTCCAAGACCCTTTCAAACTCTGTCATTCTATTCTAGATGGTCTAGCTAGGAACATCTTCCTTCCAGTTCACAATTTCAATCTCATGGAAGGGTTAAAAAAAAAAGACTTTCCACCTGACTAGGGGGCTCAGTGGCTAAGACACTAAGCTTGTCAATCAGAAAGGTCAGCAGTTCGGCGGTTCGAATCCCTAGTACAGGTCTCCTGCGTGATCAGGAGGTTGAACTAGATGACCTCCAAGGTCCCTTCCAACTCTGTTACTATTATTGAGACAGTTCCTGGCTGCATTCAAGGCAGCAAATAACTTTTCAGGTGCTGTCGAAATCGTTCTATGTGCCTCCATGAAAATATTTCTTCCTGCGGATGATAGCAGATAAATAGATCCAGGCAGCTTCGGTTGTCTATGATTAAGCAAGCTGTAAATTTGCCTTCCACATTCCTGAGTTTCTTTGTGGTTCTTTTGGTTTGGGCTGTGTTTTTGTTTTTTAAACAGCAGCCGAGAATCCTCAAGGATTAGGAGGTAGGCTTGAATGCCTGCAGGCAATAACTTGGGAACAGGATGGAAGGCAGAGAGAAGCTAAGCAGGTTCTCAGGTTCTCACCTGTGGGTGAGGCTTTCCAGAGAGGAAGGTTTTTACGCCCTCTTGAGAATTCTGCCTCCTACCACAGATGGCCAATGCAAAATAAAAGTCAACCGAATAGGACTTAGCAATAGCACTTAGACTTATATACCGCTTCACAGTGCTTTTTATAGCCCTCTCTAAGCGGTTCACAGAGTCAGCCTCTTGCCCCCAACAACCTGGGTCCTCATTTTACCCACCTTGGAAGGATGGAAAGCTGAGTCAACTTTGAGCCTGGTGAGATTCAAACTGCCAAATTGGAGGCAGCTGGCAGTCAGCAGAAATAGCCCACAGTACTGCACTCTAACCACTGCACCACTGCGGCTCATTAGAGTAAAGTCTAAAATTAATTTGCGCTGGTCTGGGGTTCAAAAAGTTGTTTATATTTGTATTTTTAGCATAAAAAAAGAGTTGAGTATTCAAAGCAAATCCTAATAATATACAACTATCTTCTCTCTATCTGTCACCCAACTTGTTAGTTGTCTACCTTCCTTCCTTTTTTTTTTTTTTTTTTGGTGGTTTACTAGTTCAAGTAAAGATCCATGACAAAAAAGCCACATTCCAAACTTTACATAAGAATATTTTTAAAAAGGTGGACCCTATGTAGACAAAAATCTTGACTGTGAATTAAGAATGATAGCAATAGCACTTAGACTTATATACCGCTTTACAGTGCTTTTACAGCCCTAAGCGGTTTACAGAGTGAGCCTCTTTCCCCCAACAATTTGGGTCCTCATTTTACCCACCTCAGAAGGATGGAAGGCTGAGTCAACCTTGAGCCTGGTGAGATTCGAACTGCCAAATTGCAGGCAGCCGGCAGTCAGCAGAAGTAGCCTGCAGTACTGCACTCTAACCACTGTGCCACTATGGCTCATTGCAACTGCCATGGTTGATGATCCTAAATGCGGCCTGTATGGGATATTACCGTGCCCCAAACTCCACAGACATTTTCTTGCAAAAATTAAGCATGATAACAAAAGCAAGAAAGTTGCCTTACCTGTGTTTTACAGATCAGTTTTCAGCTGTCCTCGTCTTTGTTCTGTTGTTTTTTTTTTCCCCTGGCAGTCTCAGGTGTCTTCCTGCCCCTCAAACTCTCCAATCGTCCCCACTTTTTATCTGACACACTTTTGTTTGTGAGTCATGCAAGCAACTGATGCTCTGTGGTTTGAGAATGAGTCAGTGACATGATGCCAGGCAGACAGGAGGCAAAGCTGTGCCAACGCAAGGGAAATTGAGCCACCAGGGAAGAAAAATGCAGGCCAGAGACCTAACCTCAAAATGCTCTGGATGTGAGCCTTGAAGGCTCCTAACACAACGAGAGAGAAACGGAAGAAACCCCAGCCGGAGCCATCTGCAACTCGCCCAAATTTTAAAACGATGGCCAACTGTTGTGGCCCCTCTCTAGAATTTACCTCAGAGAAAAAATTTATTTGCCTGTGAAAATGAAGCACCAGACAGTCGGCGTTGCTCAAAACAAACCACAGGATACAAGACAGAAACATTCGAGCAAAGCAGGAATCCACGTGGATAATTACAATTTTCCAAAACATCTAAAGGGCAGTTTAACCTTAACTCTAAAATAACGGCTTTAGTCCTTCAACATCAGCCATTTCTCAGCAAACTCTGAGTTTACTTGGCAGAAACCCTGAGAGTTGCAGAGGATTTCTGAAGCAGGCCAGACTTCATCTGTGCCTGGAAAATAAACCACAATGCATCTCAGCCTGTTAATTTTAGACTGACCGGTTTCTAATAATTGAAGCCAAGGTTTGTTTTTTCCCCCAACCTTACAGAAGATTGAACTGGACATCATTCTCAAGCAAAATAGATGGACTATCACTAAGTTACATCTTTCTTTAGATGTCTTTTGATTTCTATAGGATGTCTTGGGCGGGGGGCGGGTTGGACTAGATGACCTACAAGGTCCCTTCCAACTTCGTTATTCTGTTGTTTTTATTATTATTCTATCTTTGGATTTCTACAGGAAATCGAAGTCAATGGGGGAAACCAGATTCACTTAACAACCATGTGACTCATTAAACAATTGCAATGATTCATTTAACAATGGTGGCAAGAAAGTAAAATGGAACAAAACTCACTTACCAAATGTCTCACTTAACAATAGAAATTTTGGGCTCAATTGTGCTCATAAATCAAGGACTACCTGTATTAGGAGCTGTAATTGAAAACAGCTGGAGAATTATGCAATGCTACAGTATTTTAAAATCCTACTAGAGTGTGATTAAAAGAGCATTTGCAAAATCTTCCCTGCCAAAGAGATTCTTAACATACATCTACTCAAGAATCACATTTATTTGGGGGAAAAAAAATATGAATTCTATCCAGTAACAAGTTCAATTTTTCGAAACTATGGTAGCAGCATAACCTTCATTCCAGGCTACGAACTGGATACCTTTTTCAGATGGAGGCTACCCTTCACTTATGTTTATTTTCCTGGTCTTAAAAGACTGTAAGAATGGCTGTAACATTAGTTGAGACCCCACTGATATCTTCTGCCCTTTGTGGATGCGGGATGGATGAGAAAAATGCAAGGAGTGGACGGGATCAATTTTAAAAAAAATCAAATTTGAATCATCTGTTAGATTGGCAATCCCGTTAAGATTTCTGATTTGGAAAATCAGTTTAATTCAGGTGTCTGTGCAGACCCGGAAGATATTTCAAAATTATTTAAAAGCATCTGATTCGGAGCTCTAAAACCATTCAATAATTCATGTTAAATTCATCTGAACTCTCTTCATCCCTGTACGTCTAGCAATAAATCCTACGAAGGTTGCCACACCTATTTTCAGTGGTTTTCCTAGCAAAAGAATTCCACATGATTGTGTTTTGCTATCTAAATTCAACAAAGTCATCAGAAGGTCTCTAGAGGATGCAGAGCCTAAGGCGGATATATATATATAGATATATATATAACCTACTAGTTATCCATGCCTTTTAGACCCGGCAAACATTAATACATTTAATTCCTTCTAAGTCTTCTACATCCTTGCTAGGATATCTCAGGAAAGAAGAGCTTTAAAGATCTGGTTCCATTCTCCAGATCTGACACCGAGTGCCAGGAACCTGTTTGAAGATCTAGGAATGTTCCACTTCATCCAGAGAAATCAAGCGGGAAGCAATTGCAGTGAATACTTTTGTGACTATAAAAACTGTATTTTCAAAAAGCAAGGTTCTACATTTAGACAAGAAAAACAAAATGCACAGGTACAGTATATGTGGTACCTTGCTCAATAGTAGTAACTGTGAGAGGGATCTTGGAGTCTTAGTGGACAACCATTTAAATATGAGCCAGCCGTGTGCAGCAGCTGCCAAAAAAGCCATCACAGTTCTAGGCTGCATAAACAGAGGGATAGAATTAAGATCATGTGAAATGTTAATACCACTTTATAAGGCCTTGGTAAGGCCACACTTGGAATCCTGCATTCAGTTTTGGTCACCACGATGTAAAAAAGATGTGGAGACTCTAGAAAGAGTGCAGAGAAGAGCAACAAAGATGATTAGGGGATTGGAGCTAAAACATATGAAGAACGGTTGCAGGAACTGGGTATGTCTAGTTTAATGAAAAGAAGGACTAGGGGAGACATGATAGCAGTCTTCCAATATCTCAGGGGCTGCCTCAAAGAAGAGGGAGTCAAGCTATTCTCCAAAGCACCTGAAGGCAGGACAAGAAGCAATGGGTGGAAACTAATGAAGGAGAGAAGCAACCTAGAACTAAGGAGAAATTTCCTGACAGTGGGAACAATTAATCAGTGGAACAACTTGCCTCCAGAAGTTGTGAATGCTCCAACACTGAAAGTTTTAAAGAAAATGTTGGATAACCATTTGTCTGAAGTGGTGTAGGGTTTCCTGCCTAGGCAGGGGGTTGGACTAGAAGACCTCCAAGGTCCCTTCCAACTCTGTTATTCTATTATTCTATTAAACCAAAACTTACCTCCATTCTCCTAGGATTAGGGAAACAAAACTACCAGAAGACAAATCTGACTTCTAGTGAAACTTAAACCCTTGCTCTTCTTCTGCTTAGAAAGGAGCAAAGCCGGCATATGAAATAACCCAAAACAAAGCTTCCCCCCCATCAGAATACAGTAAAATATATTTATTGGGGGGGGGATTGTCAAATAATGTTATTTTTCAAGGCGTTTTTCCAATAAAAAGCCTATAACAAACATCTTAGTATATGATGTTGCAACCAGCAAATTAAGATGTTGCACGATGATTTAGAAAGCTTTCAAGAGTCTGTAGAATGACATTCTGGTTTGTTCCCAAAAAGGCTTCTCACATCGTCCATCATCTGTACTCTTCTCATTATTGGGGGGGATGTAATATTAGAGGGACCTGGACTTTTGATGACAGCGGTCTGAGTGCGGATTTGAATCCCAAGGGATCGGATTCTCCTTGATAGGCAAGCTTAGCAAAAGTGACTGGAACGAGAGAGAAAAACAGGGGGGGGGAAGAAAATACAACTGGTCAGTTGGGCGAATAAGTTGCAGAAAAACGCATGCAATGTTCAGTACTGTGAATTCTTGTTAACACTTGCTCGCATTCCATGAAATAGGATATAGCGTAGGTGGCTTAATGCTCCCCCTCGAGATTGTTTTTGAATACGTGCCCGTTTTTAAAAGATACAGAATAGAAAGCCAGGACAGGCTCACCAAAGGAGACACATAAATGTGCATTTTGGGGGTGATCTTTTATTCTGGTGATAGGCCCTCATTCAGCATCATTACCTTCCAAGCTCCTGAAACAGTGCTTCGCTGTCAGGACTGATTTTTGAGCCGTCTTTCAGCTGGGCAACATCCAGAATCTGATTCTCTAATGGGAAAAGTATGCAATCTACTCTGAAGAATCCAAAACCTAACATTGAGTGCTTAGCATTGCACTCATCAATGGACACACCTGGGTGCATCATCACCCAGGGCTGAATATTTCTGGCTGAGAGCTGCTCACTGATTTACAATTTTGGCTATTTTTATGACATCTGTTGCTAAATAGGCTAACTAAAACATACAAAGAACAGTTATAGGAATTGGGTAGGTCTAGTCCAGGAGTCTGTAATCAGTGGATCTGGAGCCGTATGTGGCTCTTTCATCCCTCTGCTGCGGCTCCCTGTCACTCAAAATATGAGTCACAACCGCCAATGTGCGACACCCGCCAGCACGTGATTGATTGAGCTTTTCGACCCATCTTTTTTTTTATTTTCAGAGTTCGAAATGTGTTTGTTGCATGGGGAAATACAAATTTGTTTTCTCTGTAGCAGTTCATTGATTTCATAAATGCAACACTATCATTTTTTTATACATAGCATAAAGGTTAAAAACGATATATGCAGTGTTATCTTCATTTTAGATTGTCAAAAGGATTTTGTGGCTCCCGGTGTTTTCTTTTCTGTGGGAAACGGGTCCAAAAGGCCCTTTGAATGTTTAAGGTTGCCGACACCTGGTCTAATCTAATGTAAAGAAGGGCTAGGGGAAACAGGATGGCAACGTTACAATATTTGAAGGTCTCCTACAAAGACAAGGGAGGGGGATCAAACTATTTTCCAAAGCACCATAAGACAAGACAAGAAACAACGGATGGAAACTAACCAAGGAGAGAAGCAACTTAAAACTAAGGAGAAATTTCCTAACAGGGAGAGCAATCAACCAATGGAATTGGAGGAGGAGAACGTCTGCAGTGGATCCACCAATATCAAGGGGTCTTCTTATAATTTAGGACTCGCCTTGTCAGAGGCAATTAGCCCCGTTACCCCTTCCTGGGGTAATTGCCTGGATCGTGGCATTTTCCTTGTGTATATTTTGAAAAATAAAACCAGAATACATCTTCTAATAAACTCATATTTATTGTAAAGAAGAAAATAAAACATCTAACTATCTAAATATTTAATTGTTACATTTTTGCAAAGTTCCTATCGGCTACTTCTCAGTAGCCGGACTTCTCTTGGCAAGAGAACAAAGAAAAGTGTGAAGTAGAAAGAAAGGAATGTGGATACACGTAGTTAGCTTACTGATAAGAAATTTTGGCAAGCTACGGAAAGTCTGACAGTCCAGAAATATGAGCTCAGCTGGTAAATACAAAAACGCAGTGACACGCCTGTAGGATATCCATGCCCCCTGCTGCATGGTTAGTTTTCAAAGAAGCTTTACATATGTTTAAAAGTGTAGACTCTGGTGGTCCATCCCTAGACTGATTAAAGGATGTCTTTTTTTTTTTAATTTGATTTATATGCCGCCCTTCTCCAGAGACTCGGGGCGGCTTACAATGTGCTAAGCAATAGCCTTCATACTTTTGTATATTTATACAAAGTCAGCTTATTGCCCCCACAACTGGGTCCTCAATTTACCTACCTTAGAAAGGATGGACGGCTGAGTCAACCTTGAGCCTTGGCGAGATTCGAACCTGCAGTAATTGCAGGCATCTGGTCTTAATAACAGGGTGCCTTAGACCACTGTACTACCAAGGCTCTTAACTGGAAAGCCCCTTGCCCCAGTTGGCATTACTGAAAAAAGAATTCAGTGTTAGGGTCTATTCTCCTTATCCAGCCTTCCTGCTTTTGCACAGAAGCAGACACAAAGAAGTTGCTGTGCCCAAAGGAGTTCCTTTGTGCAATGGGCATGTGGTAGAGCAATGGAACAATGGGGTTGACCCATTCAAGACAGCATCATTAACTCTGATGCGTTTCTGTAGGAAGGGAGGCAGCTGGAGGGAGGGACGGAGGGAGTCAGAAAGGCCTGTCAGCAACTTCTCCTGCTTATGCAAGCAAAGCTGTCAGAGCTAAGGAATCCATAGATGGCAAACGCCGGGACCTTGTAATTTTACACAGCAAGCCTCTGCCTCCTGCTACGGCCGCCTCCCAGGTGTAATGGGATGGCCTTTTGCAAAATGGAAAGGGCAGCATGATTAAAAGGGTCGGGGGCACATTCCATGCGCCTTGCGGACTGGCAGGGGATGGGTTTTAATTAGCTCAACTGCAACGAACCCAGAGAGAAATTTGGATGTGGCGGCTGGGAAGTGAGGACAGCGGGGAATGTCAAAGGCCACGCTTTTTGGGAAAGGAGCAAAAGATTGAAGCTCCATGTGGCCGCTTCTCCAATATTTGCTCATTAAGAGATGGCCTCCACCAACACAGCTGGAGAAAAGTATCCCTTATGGAAGGGAAGTTCTCCGTATGAAGGCTTTTATTCTCGACATTTTCTGGGTGAACGGAGATGCAACCATAAAAATGGTTGCTAAGTTTCTGCAAACATTTATTTTTTGGTGACCTCCAATCTACCCCGTTTCCCCCCAAAATAAGACATCCCCTGATAATAAGCCCAATCGGGCTTTTGTGGTCATGGCAATAAGGCCAAGCGTTTATTTCAGGGTTCAAAAAAATATAAGACAGTGTCTTATTTTTGGGGAAACATGGTAGGTATTTTCACAACCAACTGAGGCTAAACTTTGGTTAGATTTGGAATCACACATGACATTCCCCGGGATAGAAAAGATTTTAGTGCTGCTGAACGAAACACTCAGCATTCCTTCAACAGGTCATATTGGCTGAAGCTAAGAGGCTGAAGCTGTTTAACGTCTCTACAACCCTACAGCTTCCCTATCCTTGCTTTACTTCTCATTTCAGAGCATTGCTTCAGATCAGCGTTTGTCAACCTTGCAATTTTAAGTTGTGTGGACCAATGATGGGAGTCAATTTTTTTTTACTACCAGTTTTGTGGGCATGGCTTGGTGGGCGTGGTGTGACTTGGTTTGGTGGACGTGGTGTGGCTTGGTGGGCGTGGCAGGGGAAGGATACTGTAAAATCTCCATTCCCTCCCCACTCCAGGGGAAGATTACTGCAAAATCCCCATTGCCTCCCGATCAGCTGGGACTCAGGAGGCAGAGAATAGATGGGGGTGGGGCCAGTCAGAGGTGGTATTTACCGGTTCTCCAAACTACTCAAAATTTCCACTACCGGTTCTCCAGAACTGGTCAGAACCTGCCGAATACCATCTCTGGTGTGGACTTCAACTCCCAGACTTCCCCATGCTGGCTGGGGAATTCTGGGAGTTGAAGTCAACAATCTGAAAGTTGTCAAGATTGAGAAACCGCTATATCTTGATCTAGCTATTAAAACATATTGCTCTTTTTATTCTGTTGGCATTTTGTTTCAGGATTGCAGCTACTGGGAAATTAATTAGGCTTCTTTGGACCTGGGCCACTTAGATGTTTTAAGAAATTTAAAGCTGCCTACAGTCGCCAATTTGAGCCTGCTTCATTTTTATTTTGAACCACTGCATTTCCTCTCATCTCCCACTATTTTTTTTTTATTTTTTATTTTTTGCAAAAGAGTAGCAAAAAAGTCCTGTAGAACTTAAACCAAGCCAAGCTTTCATTCTGTGTACCAATGCGATAGAGACATTGGCAACATCGGTATTTAGAACATGGAGAGTAAATGTCAGTCATTTTTTTTTTTAATAATACTGGTATCAACTTATTTTGGGGGGGTCACAAAAGCACAGAACAGCATCCAAAACCCTAACATTACAGAAGACTAAATATTCAGCAATTGGAAATAAAGCTGTTTAACTTGCAGGGAAAGGTTCAGAACTGCGTCACAGGGTCTGGCTTTCCTATCAGAGCAAGATCTTTTCTTTCTAAAACAAAGATTTGGCTGAGTTTTCCAGCCAAATATTCTTGACCTATTTTTCAGAACAATTACTATAGAGGAAAACCAAACAAAACCCAAAAATGTCAGGTTAAAGATGCCAAGCAAACAGCCACTGCTTTATTTCACTAATACCATCTAGAATAGAACAGAATAGATTTTTTTTTATTGGCCAAGTGTGATTGGACACACAAGGAATTTGTCTTGGTGCATATGCCAGTGGTGAAATGTAAAATTTGTTACTACCGGTTCTGTGGGCGTGGCTTGGTGCGGGGGGGGGGGTAATGTGACTGGGTGGGCGTGGCCAACTTTTTTAAAAAAAAACTTTTAAAAGCATTTTTTCTGCAACCTGGTTGTAGAAAAAATGCTTTTAAAAGTTAAAAAAAAAGCCTCTGATGATTGCACAGCTCAGATGGGCATGGGGGTGGGGGGAAGAGATTTTTGCTACCAGTTCTCCGAACCACCCGCCGCCATCGCTACCGGATCGGGTGATCCAGTCCAAACTGGGAGCATTTCACCCCTGGCATATGCTCTCAGTGTACGTAAAAAAAAAGATACATTCATCAAGAATCATAAGGTACAACACTTAATGATAGTCATAGGGTACAAATAAATAAATAAATGAGGTAGGGGGTTATGGTGAATTCTGTTAATGGATTTTTTTAAGTCCAGCAAAAAGAAAAGAAGTTGAAGCAAAACCTTTCTAAGGACTGGAATGGATTTTCAATTGAAACAGGTTATAATTGAAGAAGCAGAGTTTATGAAGAAGAGAACAGCCAGCTCTTTAAACCTGACGTCTGCAAAGATTGATTTCACAGACATTTATTTTTTAAAAGTACGTTTCTTGTTCCTTTTGAGACCTGGATCTTGCCCAGTTCAAACGCAAGCCACTCAAGATTAAATTTGCATCTCACTCCATCCATGAAATGCTGAGCTTATTGTGTGTCTTTGCACAACCTTTTGGTTGTGCAAAGGTTCTGCCTTTGCATTTAAAAACTTTGGACCAAAATGTCACCGGATTGGAAGTGTACTGGAACAATCCTCAAAAAATATTTGAATAACTGATGCTCATATTTCTGAATCTATTGGGGAACAGGCACTGGTGAAATTCAATTATTTTTACTACCGGTTCTGTGGGCATGGCTTGGTGGGCGTGGTGTGACTTTGTGGGTGTGGCTTGGTGGGCGTGGTAGGGGAAGGATACTGCAAAATCCCCATTCCCTCCCTACTCCTGGGGAAAGAATATTGCAAAATCTTCATTCCCACTCCACTCTGAAACCAGCCAGAAGTGGTATTTGCCAGTTCTCCAAACTACTCAAAATTTCTGCTACCAGTTCTCCAAACTACTCAAAATTTCCGCTACCGGTTCTCCAGAACCTGTCAGAACCTGCTGGATTTCACCCCTGGGAACAGGCCTACAAAAGATGAGATCTCTTAATTCTTCTAAGCAACATGCCGTCACTGGTTTCCCTCACCTGTGAGTGGCAGGCTAGAAAATAGCCCCCAGCCCAAGTGGATGGGACCACAGTAAAGACATGGGAAGGCTGAATAGAAGAAAGAATTCGGATTCCCTTTCATTTTCAACTTAACCTTAATTAAATACTGTATCCATTTACTCCTTGATCCAAGGAGATGGGGGAAATTGAGGGGCCCTTGGTGCTCTCTGAGCTTGGCTGTTTTCTTGCAGATGTTTCATTACCCAAACTAGCTAAGATCATCAGTGCAAACCCTATTCCATTCTAGCACTGATGATGATACCTAGTATGGTAATGAAATGTCTGCGAGAAAACAACCAAGGTCCAAGAGCATTAAGGGCCTCTCATTTCAAACCTGAGCTACAAATATTTTCCTTTATTGGTACCGCAGATGGGGAAATTTTCATTCCTCCAACTCCAACTTCCTTCAGTCTTTTATATAACTCCTTAAACATCGCAGAATTTGCTGATCCAGATTTTTTTATGTCCAAGCTGAAGGAGGAAATCTGACCTCGCCTAATATTCTGCTCTCCGTGTTCCCCCCACTTTCCATTCAGGTTTCTCCCCATCCTTTCTGAATGAGTCACTCTCAAGCTTGGCTAAAAGCAGGGAGTTTCAGCCTAGCATGACAGCCACTGTCAAAAATGGTTAATGCATCAGACAGGGTTGAATTTGGATGGGAAACAGGAGGCTTCAATTAATGCTGATCCATGGATTTTGCCACTTGCCCTCAAGCAAAAATGGGGAATCATGGATGCCTACCAGCTTTTTCAGACTATCCCTTGACATTAGATATACTGTTCAGGATTGTCGGTAACTAGGGCACTGGGTTGATGACTTCCATACTACGGCACTCACTCAGCCAAATCCTATTAGGATAAAAAAAGTTACCGCCCAAAAACTTTGTATGCTACAGCTCTTAGATCAGGAAACAAACTTCACCAAAAAAATTTCTTTAAAAGTCTATTTTGTTGATCTAGGCCAGGGGTCCTCAAACTTTTTAAACAGGGGGCCAATTCATGGTCCCTCAGACTGTTGGGGAGGGGGAGCTGGACCGGCTGGGCGGGCATGGCTAGGTGGTCATGTGGCTGGATGGCGTTGCTAGGTAGTCATGTGACTGGGTGGGCATGGCCAATTAGCAGTCCAAACAATACACACAAATTAAACTTTAATTTGTTTTGCTCCGGGGGGTGGAAAGCAGGTTAATGAAGGGATGTGGCTGCCTTGGGGTGTGTATGAGGGACTTCTGTTTGTGTGTGTGTGTGTCTCTCCCTCCCTCCCTCTTTCTTTCTCTCTTTCTCTCTCTGGAGGCCGGGGAGGCCAAAAACGAGCCCGTTTTTGGCCTCCCGGGGCCTCCAGACATCCCATTTTTGGCCTCTGTGGCCTCCAGTACCACTCTGCTGCCCAAAAACGGGCCCCGTTTTTGGCCTCCTGAGGCCTCCACCTGTCCTGTTTTTGGCCTCCCTGGCCTCCAGAAGGAGGGTGGGGCCGGTGGGTAGGCGGGGCAATGTGGGCGGGGCAGCCTGGTGGTGGTCCGACGTGGGTCAGATTAATGGCTTCGGCCACGGGCCGTAGTTTGAGGACCCCTGATTTAGGCTATAGTAACAGCATTTTCACTTCACTTCTTCTCCTTATACCAAAGACAGTCAAGGTGGGAAAACTTTGACTTTCTTTCTCACATTTTCTTGTTTTCTCAGGCTAAGCTCATGTTTTACTCAAAGTTTCCACCTATTTTCTTCAGGAAAGCCCATCTCTGCTTTCCTTAAGAGTACACAATTTGCTTTAATCGCCTCAGAAGTCAAATTCAACGCTGGTGCTCCTCAGACTTGGAACGAAGCTGGGAAGGTTGTGTCACTATTTAAGCCTGGAGAAGTGAATTCAAGTCTTCCCTCCTTCGTGAAGTCGTGCCACTGCATTCAGTGACAGTTAAAATAGAGAGGGATGGCCACTTGAGAGCACTTGGATGGAGAATCATGAACTGTACGAATCTGTTTTCAGATTATTTGACCTGCTTTTGCCAGCAGCCAAGAATTTTGCCTATAAATCTCTTTTGTTCCATGTTTATGTGGCAAGAAAGAAAAACCACAAGGAATGTGGAACAGATGCAAAAAAAAAAAGGGCAGCATCCAACTCTTCTGCTTAAAATACATCCAAGGCAAGAAAAAAAAAAAAAAAGACAGCATGCAAATAGGAAAGTCCAGTCACTGATTTACTTTAAAAAAAAAGAAAGAAAAGAAAATGAAAGGAGAAAGGGAGGGAAAGTAAACATACCAAGTTTTATTGGAAAGTCTACTGGCACCATTCATTTTAAAAGAAAGGAAGGAAAGAAAGAAAGAGAAAGAAGGAAAAGAAGAAAGAAAGAAAGAAAGAAAGAAAGAAAGAAAGAAAGAAAGAAAAGAAGGAAGGAAGGAAAGAAAGAAGAGAAAGAGAAAGAAGGAAAAGAAGAGGGAAAGAAAGAGAAGAAGGAAGGAAGGAAGGAAGGAAGGAAGGAAGGAAGGAAGGAAGGAAGAAAGAAAGAAAGAAAAAAGGAAGGAAGGAAGGAAGGAAGAAAGAAAGAAAGAAAGAAAGAAAGAAAGAAAGAAAGAAAGAAAGAAAGAAAGAAAGAAAGGAAGGAAGGGACTAGTCAAGGAGAACCTGAAGATAATAACTAGGATTATTTTCAGATAATTGTTGGAAACTGCTGGGCTAATGATAGAGCTCTTAAAAAGAACATGCTTAATAAAAATGTGCCCTGTTAAAGGGTTTTATCAATGGAATTGTGGGAAAGAAATCAATAACTACAATGCTGCTACCAGCATTCCATAGTTGATAATATCATTAGGAAGAACTTGGCTGGGTCAGGCTTAGCTGTTTGACTTATGCAACCGCCAACCCGATGCATTCAAGAAGCTTTTAACCACAGGGAGGAAGCCTATCTTTCAATATTAATAAGATTAGTGGTCATTAATAGCCTTTTCATTCATTCATGACTGTGCTTCCTTTCAAACTGTCAAAATGCGTGGCCATCACGGCATGTAATGCCACTGCATTCCTCAGTTTAACTAACTCCTGGGTGAAAAAACACTTCCTTCTACCGCAGCGTTTCTCAACTCTGGGGACTTGAAGAAGTGTGGACTTCAACTCTCAGATTTTCCCAGTCAGATTGCTGCTCTGCCTTGATTTAGGAGGTTATTATCTAAGACATATAGCTTTTAAAGTCTATTTTAAGTTCTTCCAGGCATCTCTCTTAGCTGGAAAACCCAGTCTATATCCCAAAGAGCAGTGGGGGTGCAGTGGTTAGAATGCAGTATTGCAGTATTGATCACAGTCTGAAGTTTGATCCTGTTGAACTCAAGGTTGACTAAGCCTTCCATCCTTCCGAGGTCAGTAAAATGAGGAGCCAGATTGTTGGGGGCAACAGGCTGACTAAGTTTAAGTGCTATTGCTATCTTTCAGCGCCATTCTTCACCCAATGGTCACTTATATAACGGACATTTATCAGGGACATTTATAGATATTTCAAGAAAACTGGAAGAAATCTTCATGGCATTGGTTGTGTCAAAGAGCTTCTCATACACAAATATGACAGAGCACCTATCCAGGTGGAAAAAAAATATCCCCTGGTTGAGATACAAGAAAACAGGACTGTTGCTTGTATACAATCATGGATCGTGTTGAATGACACACCTACCTTATCAAGCACCACCTTGGCATGGTTATCTGTCTCTGCCATCCTGAGAAATTAAATCCAGATCTACATGTACATCATTTGAATGTTTATTCCTGACACCAACCTGAAATAATTTAAGAAGAGGGTAGTTTGAATTAACTCACAAAATTAATTACTAGATGTCAACAGCTAGGTTACTGGGACTAAATGGGTGATGGGAATGATGAGAAGATTAATAGTAGTGCATATTTAGTGAATAGTTTGACAGTGTTGAGGGAATTATTTGTTTAGGAGAGTGATGGCGTTTGGGGAAAAAACTTTCCTTGTGTCTAGTTGTTCTGGTGTGCAGTGCTCTATAGCGTCGTTTTGAGGGTAGGAGTTGAAACAGTTTATGTCCAGGATGTGAGGGGTCTATAAATATTTTTACAGCCCTCTTTTTGACTCGTGCAGTATAAAGGTCCTCAATGGAAGGCAGGTTGGTAGCCATTGTTTTTTCTGCAGTTCTAATTATCCTCTGAAGTCTGTGTCTATTTTGTTGGGTTATAGAACCAAACCAGACAGTTATGGAGGTGCAGATGACAGACTCAGTAATTCCTCTGTAGAACTGTTATTATTGCAAAAACCATAAATATAATTCCTCGCATCCTCCAACAAGGCCCCAACTTCTAAAACTCAGGAGGCATGGGCTGGTCAGCCAACTCTAAATGCTCGTGTATACAATATAGAGCCAGTTTGATTTAATGGTTAAGGCCCCAGCGTAGAAAGGAGGAGACCTTGAATTCAGGTGCGGTTTGAACCATGAAAAGTCAGCTTGGTGACTTCGGGCCAGTCACGCACTCTCATCCCAACCCACCTCAGGGCAGTTGTTACAAGGAAAATAGAAGGAGAAAGGTGTGTCGTATTTATTCGCTGCCTTGAGTTATAACAATAAACAATAAGGCTGGGATACAAATAAATCAATAAAAGACCTTGAAAAGGATGCTTGAGAATCTAAATCAGATAGGCATTCGTGTGGCTGTCTTCTAGACACAAGACTTATCCCTTTCATTTGATCAAAGGTGGCAATTATCCCCTTAAACGAGAAGTCAGCAGTGCATCCTTAAAAAGACAGTTTAAGGGTAACAATTTTGCACAACTGCTAATTTGGAAGGAGGAGAAGGCTGCTGCAGGGAAATGCCCACCCGGGAATATGAAAAACAGGACTGAGTAACAGTTTGATCTTCAAGTGCTTATTGCAATCTGCAATAAGATTGATTATGAGCCGCGGTGGCGCAGTGGTTAGAGTGCAGTACTGCAGGCTACTTCTGCTGACTGCCGGCTGCCTGCAATTTGGCAGTTCGAATCTCACCAGGCTCAAGGTTGACTCAGCCTTCCATCCTTCCGAGGTCGGTAAAATGAGGACCCAGATTGTTGGGGGCAAATATGCTGACTCTGTAAACCGCTTAGAGAGGGCTGTAAAGCACTGTAAAGCGGCATATAAGTCTAAATGCTATTGTTATTGCTATTATTGGGAACGGGTTGGGAAGGAATTACTGGGGAGCAAACAGAAAGAGGGAAAAAAAATACTACTACTACTACTAAAAAAATACTACCAGCAACTTTACTACATGTTAACAAATAGCATAATAAGCCTGCATGATCAACATGTGAGCTTGTCTTGCTTCAAAAGAAGGGCAAAGAGGAGTCAGTTAAGTCAAATTTTATTTTTTTTCTGCCATCTACAAATCTCCACACATGTTCTTTTTAACACTGAAATATTATATGCGAGTGATTTCCATATTTTGCACACAAAATATGAAAGACCCGGCTTGAAACGGTACCATTTCTACTGTAAAAGCTAAACGACCGAAAGAAAGGACAAGAAAGAGTTTCTGAAAAATAAATAAATCTAATGGACAGCTTTCTGAAACAAAGGACAATAAAGGACATGTGGTCAAATATTATACATTTCTCTCTCCACTCCCTTTTGAGGATGACAACCATTTCTGAGTGGATTTGGTAAATCCCAGGATAAAGGGATTTTTGCACGACTTAGTGTGTGGTTAGCCATACTATAATTTTTTTATTTAAAAAGACAACAAAGCAAAACATTTAATTGACTGCCTTCGTGGGGGAAAAAAAAAAAGTCAAGCACTCAGAGGAATTTTAATTACATTTGTTAAGGCCTTGCGCGTGAAGATTTTTTTTAAATTTTTGTTTTCCAAAGCATGTGTATTTAGAACACACTGTGTAAAACAAACATATAAATGGACCTGTACGCTGCACGAGTCAAAAAGAGGGTGTGAAAATATCTACAGATAAAGCTGAAACCCACCTCTGCCCTAACCCCAAGCAGAGTAAAGCTATTAAACTTCCATCTCATTCAGCTCAAAGTCTAAAAGAAAATAGACGCAATATTGGAAGAAGGAAGATTTGCCTACTATTGAAGAATGGACATTAAAAGTAGTGAATTTGGCAGAAATGGCGAAAATTTCAGCATATTTGAAAGATCATTCACAAGAAAGATATATATCGGAATGGAGAAGATGGATTGATTATATTCAAAAGAAATATCGGACTAAAAAAGTATCAAATACCTTATGAATGAATAGAAAAATTAAGAGTATTTATATTTCGTTAAGTAAAAGGGGAGTTAAAGTGTGAAGGGGGGGATAGGAATCCATAGTTAGTTAGCTTAGTTTAGTATATGATTGTTAATTGTTATACCCTGTATTTTGTTCTGGGAAGTTCGGGGGGGAGGTGTTGGGGGGGGGTTAGGAAGGGAGGGGGGAATGGGGAAATAATTGTAAAAAAAATTTTCTTTTGAAATTTTTTTTTAAAAAAATAGAAAAGACTTCAGACTTTAAAAAAAAATAAAGTTGTGACATTATGCATAATTGTGCGGCTAAACAGTTTTTGGTAAACAAGCTATTTGCCCAATTTGGGGGTAATATGATTCACACTTCCTTAAAGGAGGGCTAGTAGGGAAAAATAAATGACAGTTACCCAATTCCCATTGTGACAAGCAAAAGTTAACAGACTGTCCTTTCTGCTCTGGAATTTACATTCCACAGATTGAGGGGGTCAACAAGAGTTGTCCAAACATATGAGAAATTCTAATTTTAGTTCCAGAGCTGACAGTTATAAATTAAATACAGCCTCAACGCTTGGGGTTCTGCAATGCAAACAGACTCTTTTCAGGACAACAGTGTCTATTTTCTCCAAACACACTTCAGGAAATGATTAGACTCCTTTTAAGCCATTTCCTATTATTATTTTTCTGAAATTAAACACAAGCACGTGGTTAAAACTGTGAACTCACTTGTGCAATGGTTACTATTATTAGCTGATGTTTATTGTGCTTGCTCTTGTTATCTGAACCACAATAGCCCCCAAAGTTCAAAACTGAGTTTAACTGAGTTTATAAAATGCCACCTGTTCCATACGTCTGTTAAGAAAGCCCTAGAACCCAACAAGAAGGAAGTAGCAGGTGGCTCAGTGGCTAAGACGCTGAGCTTGTCAATCGAAAGGTTGGCAGTTCAGCGGTTTGAATCCCTAGTGCCGCGTAATGTGGTGAGCTCCCGTGACTTGTCCCAGCTTCTGCCAACCTAGCAGTTCGAAAGCACATAAAAAATGCAAGTAGAAAAATAGGGACCACCTTTGGTGGGAAGGTAACAGCGTTCATGCCAGCCACATGACCATGGAGACGTCTTCGGACAGCACTGGCTCTTCGGTTTTGAAACGGAGACGAGCACCACCCTCTAGAGTCAGGAACGACTAGCACATACGCGCGAGGGGAACCTTTACCTTTACATATTTTCCACGGAATGGGACATACTTGTCATGGCCAACTCACCACAGCCAACTCACTGCTGGCCAACTAGCCACAAGACAATTCAACAATTCAATTTAATTATTTAAAATAATGTAAACATTAATTTAATTTTGGTCATTCAGGTTTCATTTTGTCCCTTCTTTGGCATCCTTTCTCTAAAAAGTCTGTAGGGATTCTATTCTATTCTATTCTATTCTATTCTATTCTATTCTATTCTATTCTATTCTATTCTATTCTATTCGTTGCTGCATCCCCGTGATCACGTGATCAAAATTCAGATGCTCGGCAACGGACTCGTTTTATGACTGTTCTGGGGTCACGTGATCCTCTCTTGCGACCTTCTGACAAGCCAAGTCCATGGGGAAGCCAGATTCACTGAACAACCACGTTACTCACTTAACAATTGCAGGGATTCACGGAACAAACGTAGCAAGAAAGCTCGTACAATGGAGCAAAACTCCCCTTACAAATATCTCGTTTAGCAACAGAAATGATGGGCCCAATTGTGGTCATAAATCGAGAACTACCTGTATTTAAATTAGCTGACCCTTTAGAAAAAAAAATTAGAATCTTTTCATGAACGAAGGCAAGTCTTTTCCTTCAAAAGACTTCCTCTCCAAAGCTATAAAGGCCTCGCTCTGCTTTTCAAAATCCATGTTTTTTTCTACAGAATACAGAAAGGTGAGCTTGGTTTGGTTCCCTTGGCTTGGAGCCCACCTAGAACCACTGAATTCTGGCAGGGCTATTTTCTAGCAAATGTGAGTGGTAAATTGTATTAAGGTAGACATGTTTGGTCTTGGAGAAATTTCACACAACTATTAATATTAATCCCAACAGGTTGAAAATTGGCTGAAAAATTCCTAACTTACTCTCCCCCCCTGGGGCGGTCATACTGGTGCCATTCCCCTGGCGATCTTTACTCACCAAAATGTAATAATAATAATTGTGCTGCTCGGTTGCAAGCCAACTGCTCACGCCTACAGTAGACAATTCCAGAGTCACGCCCGCCAACATCTTCCCCTGGCAGGAATTTACAACAGGCCTAGCTTAAAAACAGCATCTCTCCATGGGTGTCTATTTATGCATAAACCACAGGCTGAAACTAAAAAACACACACACACACACACACACAAAAAAGAAAAACTATTGCTGGAGAAAATTACAGTAGAAGGGTAGGCTATGAATTTCACTCCGGCTTCTGAAATTTAGAACATATTCTTGCCTCTTTTTCCTTGTTAAACAAAAGAACCTGAGAGATTTGACAGTTAGAACAATTAATCAGTGGAACAACTTGCCTCCGGAAATTGTGAATGCTCCAACACTGGAAGTTTTTAAGAAGAGGTTGGATAACCATTTGTCTGAAGGGGTGTAGGGTTTCCTGCCTGGGCAGGAGGTTGGACTAGAAGACCTCTAAGGTCCCTTCCAACTCTGTTATTCTATTCTATTCTATTCTATTCTATTCTATTCTATTCTTTCTAATTCTATTCTATTCTATTCTATTTCTAATTCTATTCTATTCTGTTCTGTTCTATTCCATATTTTCTTTTCTTTTTCGTTTCTTTTTTCTTTTCTAAACCATTCCATTCCTTTCCATTCCATTCTTCATTCCAATATTCTATTCTATTCTATTCTATTCTATTCTATTCTATTCTATTCTATTCTATTCTATTCTATTACCAGGATTTAAACAGGTTAGAAAAATTTGCCCTCTGCTTCCTTGGTTATTAATACAACCTTAGAATCATCTTAGAATCTTCCTCCCTAATAATTCTGCTTTTAAAAAAAAAAAAAAAAAACTACTGGGCTATATTTTTGTCTGACTACTAGTGCGAAAAACACCTGAAGATTATATTTGGCTTTCAAGATATTGGAAATCACAGAGTTCTTCTCCAAGAAACAGAGAAATCAAGACGCTAATATCTCTACCTGCAACTCCTTTGGGGGAATAGGATCTATTCCGCATCACGAATGGCTTTTCCCCCCTCAACTTTTATTATTGGAAAGCTGTTTCTCCCTCTGGCTTCCATCCTAAATGTTTGCTCTTGAAGAAACAGGGCTCAGTATTAAATCTCTGTAAAGTTCTGTGGAGCACAGCACACAAAAGATTTCTAAACCCCAAAGCTACAATCAGCTTTTTTAAAAAAAAATCCCAGCAGCAAGAATCTCAAACCTAAAATAACTCTTTTGCTTAACGTTTCACACTAATGTGCTTATTTTTTTCCCCCTTCTTTTTAAATAAACTCACCTTAGCTCTGTTTACATCCTCTTGGAGGCAGTTAGCAAAAAGGAACTGAATACCTCTTTTGCAGCTCCTTTTTCCCTTTTCCTCGTTATTATTTTTAATTGCACTGTTGACATTTCCATTTGGGGCATCTGTGAAACTCAGAGATGCCCAGTTACGTTTCAGATACTCTCTTGAACGGCAGATGCAGGGTTGGGGCTGCTGGGGGTTCGCAGGGGTTCGGGAGAACCTCTAGCTAAGATTCTGTGCAGTTCAGAGAACCCGCAAATCCCACTCCTGGCTGGCCCCGCCCACCCCTCCTCTCCCAGGAGTCCCCAGGGCAGCCTGTTTTGGATGCAGGTAAGTGCAGGGCATGCATGGAGGCTCGGGGAGGGTGATAAATGGGCCTACCGGAAGTTCGGAAAGTTTCCGGCCTCCAGAGGGCCTTTGGAGCCTGGGGAGGCCATTTTCACCTTCCCAGAGCCTCAAGGAAAGCCTCCGGAGCCCGGGGAGGGCAAAAACGCCCCCCTACCATGGTGCAAGAGGCCGACTAGGCCACACCCAACATGGCCATGCCCACCCAGCAACCGGGCAGGGAACCTGTTGCTAAAATTTTTGAAGCCCATCCCTGGCCAGATGAGTCTATCCGGTTCGGGCAAACCGGTAGAGGAGGCTGCGGGAGGCTCCGCCCACCCACCCAGACGTCATCATATCCCATTTTTTATGCTCTGCGCGTGCTCGCATTTGTGAACTGGTAGCGAAGGTAACTGAATAGCACCTCAGCATATTAACTCTGCTCTCCCACTTGAGTGTATCACCAGCAAGGAATTTAATCATTGGGCGATTAACAATTTAGAAAGCGGAAAAAAGAATAACACTCAAAAGGAGTAATCAGTATTTGTCTTCAGCAGGAGGAAGAGGAAGAAGATGGAAGCTCATAAGGTGTTGAAAGGGAAAAGGAGGAGAGAGAGAAAAGTCCCTATTAAGCTAGGCAGGTCTGCAACCGGCTGCCTCAAGCATCAGTGTATTAACTCTGCTCTCCCACTTGAGTGTATCACCAGCAAGGAATTTAATCATTGGGAGATTAACAATTTAGAAAGCAGAAAAAAGAATAACATTCAAAAGGAAGTAGGATCCAAAGAGGCTTTAGCAGAGTACTCATGTGTTGTGCTCCAAATGCCAGTGCTGCTGCTGCTTGTTTTTAAAAAAATGTCCCTCAACTATTAATTGATCTCTCTCTCTCTTTCTCTTTGGCACATGTTATTAATTCCCTAGAGTTAATTCCTAATTCTTCGCGTTTTGAAAAACCAAGCAGCTGGAGTGAGGGGGGGCGGAGAAAGTTGCTTACTGATTGAATGGCTTTCTTCTCTAGAATGATGCATCTCGTCTATTTTTCTTTCTTTACAGGTGCCACCCCTGTAATGAAGGAGGGAGAAAATTGGATGCTCCCTTGCCAACTACGTTTGCACAGATCTGGGAATTAATCATAGACTGTAGCTCTGCACAGATTAAAGAAAACAATTATTCCTCTCTTTTGTTGAACTCCACATCTTTTGTTGTTAGTTGCCAAGTCGCGTCCGACCCATCGCGACCCCATGGACTACGTTCCTCCAGGCCTCCCTCCAGGTCCTCTACTATCCTCTGGAGTCCATTTAAGCTCACGCCGACTGCTTCAGTGACTCCATCCAGCCACCTCGTTCTCTGCCATCCCCTTCTTTTGCCCTCAATCTTTCCCAGCATTAGGATCTTCTCCAGGGAGTCCTTCCTTCTCATTAGGTGGCCAAAGTATTTGAGTTCCATCTTCAGGATCTGGCCTTCTCAAGAGCAGTCAGGGTTGATCTCCTCTAGGATTGACCGGTTTGATCACCTTGCAGTCCAAGGGATTCGCAGGAGTCTTCTCCAGCACCAGAGTTTGAAAGTTTTAATTCTTTGGGGCTCAGCCTTCCTTATGGTCCAATTTTCACAGCTATACATTGCAACTGGGAAAACTATAGCCTTGATTATACTTGATTATTTTGTTGGCAGGGTGATGTCTCTGCTTTTTAGTATGCTGCTTAGCTTTGCCATAGCTTTCCTCCCTAGGAGTAAGTGTCTTTTAATTTCTTGGCTGTAGTCCCCATCTGCGGTGATCTTGGAGCCCAGGAAAATAAAATCTATCACCATCTCCATTTCTTCCCCATCTATTTGCCATGAATTGTGAGGGCCATGAATTTAGTTTTCTTCTCTCCATCTTATTAGCCCATAAAGCATAATCAATTCATGCCACAGCTAGTATTAGAAGAACAAGCTATTTGAGATGTTCCATTTACTTCTAATTGCTAGAAAACTGATAGAGGAACTTGGATAGAAAAGCGCAGAATGGATTGTGGTTGACGTAACTCATATTTTCTAGTTCCCATTATTATACAAAATCAATGGTTCTTGCTGAAAACAGCATCTCCATGTTTCTTCCAGATTTTATTCCATCCCTAGTGAGAATAGTATAGCAATTCTTTCTAAATTATATCTCGTGCCAAGATCTCTTTTTCATGCATTCCACCTCCTGAGCCCAAGCTAATATATTCAAGTGAAGGATTCCAAGTGTTAACATTCTTTTCAATCTTACCCAAAACAATTTGGACACTTCCCATTCTAACCATTTTAGGCCAACTAGTTAATTTGCATCTCTGTTCAGCTTTAATTTTAACAGACTTGCAACAAAGCGTTGAAGAGAAGCTCCTTGCAAGTGTCTCTGGCAACTTTTCCTATCGTTGGCTCAAGACAGGATGAGATTTGCAGATTTATTAGGGTGGCCTTCACTGCCAATTTCACTAGAGGAAAGTCTAGGAGTCTAAGATAAGCATCAACAGTAGCAGACACACAGATCAGTTCTCTGATTACAAATCTTTCATCATGAGGAAGGAATCTTCAACTTTGCAAATCATTTTGCAAGACACAAAGGCTGCTGGCAGAGCTAGTCTCCCTTCAGTTCATGAAAATCAAAATTAAGATCTCCAGCATTATGGGAGAAGCAGAAGCAGATCTATGATGACTTGCCATAGCCAACTCGCCACAGCCAACTCGTCATGCCCAGCTCACCATGGGACAATTCGCCATGGCCAACTTGCCATGGGGCAACTAACTGTGAGACAAGAATTACACTAATATCGAAGAAATGGTAGACTAGAATCGTTGAAGAAAGAATACCAAAGGAGAGATAAAATGAAATGTGAATGACAACAATTAAAATAATCTTTTAATCATTTTAAAAAATTAAATTGAATTGTTGCATTGTCCCACAGTGAGTTGGCCATGGCGAGTTGACCCTGATGAGTTGGCCATGGCAAGTTGGCTCCTGCAGAAGAAGACATGGGCACATGATTAAGTCAGGCCAATTGGTTTCTGCAACCCAACAAGACAGACAGAGACTTCAGAGGAGAATTAGAACCGCAGAAAAAACAATTACTACCAACCTGCCTTCCACTGAGGACCTGTATACTGCATGAGTCAAAAAGAGGGCTGTGAAAATATCTATAGACCCCTCGCATCCTGGACATAAACTGTTTCAACTCCTGCCCTCAAAACGACGCTATCGAGCACTGCACACCAGAACAACTAGACACAAGGACAGTTTTTTCCTGAATGCCATCCCTCTGCTAAACAAATAATTCCCTCAAGACTGTCAAACTAGTTACTAAGTCTGCATTACTATTACTATTAATCTTCTCATCGTTCCCATAACCCATCTCCTCCCAATTATGACTGTATGACTGTAACCTTGTTGCTGGTATCCTTAAGATTTATATTGACTGTTTCCTAATATGATTTGATTGCTTATTTGTCCCCTATGACTATCATTAAGTGTTGTACCTTATGATTCTTGATGAGTGTATCTTTTCTTTTATGTACATCGAGAGCGTATGCACCAAGACAAATTCCTTGTGTGTCCAATCACATTTGGCCAATAAAGAATTCTATTCTATTCTAAAAAAAATAATAATTCATTCATTGTATGTATGAATATTTTGACAATGTGATCCACTTTTCCTGTCCTCAAATCTGACAAAGAAAAAAAGATCTTGGCTGTGCCTACTTCGACTTCTTGTCCTGAATGCTCCTTTTGTATTTATGACACATCCAATTTTTTCACCCAACCTCACCAGGTATGCTTATCCTTTTCCAAAAACACTCTTAACTCTTCCTGTTTAACTCTTCCTGTTCCGATCTTCCTCACAAGGCAGAATCTACTGAAAGTCTTTGCCCTCCGTCAAATTATCAGCAATTTGATCCAGCCTTGCACGAAATGTTAGACTGTGTCACCCATTACGCAAAGAAAGGGTGCAAAGATGAGACAAGAGGCTGAAGTTATGGTGGTAGAACATTGACGGCAAACAGAACATCCATTCTGCAATTATTACAGGTTTATGGACCTGGAAAAGCTTTTCTCTACCCTAATGCTAAACAAGAGCAGGTCCCAAATTATTTTTATGAGTTCCACAGGGGCAATTAAAATTCCTATAGATGCATCGCATTCTTGGCCCAACTATCTCCTTACCTCTCCCCACCCCACCCCACCCCCCAGGAACAGTATTTCTACCTAACCTTAACAACTGCATGGGTTTGCAAAAGTACAAGTGGTGGAATTTACACACCACGCTATAAGCCAAAATTAAATAAATCTTAGTTTTGCGAGATATGTCAACCCAGCATTCTGGTCACTAGTTGATATCAGCTAATAAATCTAGGCCAGTGAAAATTCCATCTCTCCTAACATGTTCTGACCCTCCAATACATCGGTGGATTTTTTCTCTCTCTCTTTCTTTTTTTTTGGCGCCAAGTCAGCAAAGGAATTAATCATACACAAGGCTTAAGTGTCAGCATTACAGATGACCCCAGGAATGGTCTAACACCCCCCCCCGCCATTAAAATTCTTTATTTCCCCCATGAACTTTTCTTAGCCAATATAAAATATTTATTCCAGATATACACTATGGCTGCCCTCTTGGAAAGATCATTCTCCTTCACTATCGCGGCCCACTGGGGTAAAAATAACTTAGCCGTGTTATCAAGCTGAGTTTAAGCAAGACCACACGATAGCTATTAAACGTGCCAATCAAAGTTCCTGGTTTTGCACAATCGGCATTTTGCACATACTTCCCCTCTGTCGAAAACAGTGCGTCGGGTTAAACATTAGCCATCGTTCTGAAATCTGCATGCCCCCCCCCCTCCACCCCTAACTGAACTCGGAAAAATGGAAGACCTCCAGATTGCCTGGACTTATCTCTAGCCTTTCTGTTATCTTGACTCGTTTCCTCATTTCATAGTTCTACCTAGAAACAAACCCCCAACAACGGGGCAGCCCTGCCCCAAATCAATTCCCATTACAGGTACCGTGTTTCCCCGAAAATAAGACCCTGTCTTATATTTTTTTGAACCCGGAAATAAGCGCTTGGCCTTATTTTCGGGGAGGTCTTATTATTTTGGGGTGCATGGAGCAAGACGGGGCACCTCTTGCCGTCTTACCTGATTTCCAGCTCTGCGTTTAAATATTTTCAGGGGGAGGCTTATTTAAGCGCATGCGCTCAAAAGCCTGATTGGGCTTATTATCATGGGATGTCTTATTTTCGGGGAAATAGGGTAGTCCTCAACGGATGACCACAAGGGACCCCAACATTTACGTTGCTAAATGAGACATTTGTTAAGGGAGCTTTGCTCTGTTTCAAAAACCCTTTCTTGCCACAGTTGTTTGTTCAACGAATCGCTGCAGTTGTTAAGTTAATAACAACGTTGTGAAGTGAATCTGACTTCCCCATTGGCTTTGCTTATCAGAAGGTCACATAAGAGGATCACACGACCCTGGGGTATTGCAATTTTATCCTGGGAAGTTGCCATAGACCCGTGATGGTGAACCTATGGCACACGTGCCACAGTGGCACGCAGAGCCCTCTCTGCGCGCACGCCAGCCATCACCCCAGCCCAGCTCCACCGTGCATGCATGCGCGCCTCCCCCAGGCCAGCTGGTCTTTAGGCCTCTGCAGTGCATGCGTGGAGGGCATGCAGGGGATGCATGCACACATGCACAGGGGACGGGGCACATGCACGGAGGGTATGCAGGTTGGTGCAGGAGGCTTTCCAGGCCCAAAATGAGGAGCATGGGGGCTCTAGCATGGCGCCCCTGTACTCCGTTTTGGCTTCCAGGTTGGTGCAGGAGGCTTTCCAGGCCCAAAACGGGGCACAGGAGAGGGCTCGTGTGGCTCCCGCGTACCCCAATTTGGCTTCCAGGTTGGCACACCTTTAAAACCTTTAAATTTTGCCTATCCTGTAATCAGCAGTGGGTTTCACATTTTGTTGCTACCGGTTCGCTGCACGCATGCACGCCTGATTCGCGCCTGTGCCTGCCTTCCATGCACGCACTTTGCTCAAACTTGTGACTTCCACGCATGCGCCCAGCCTCAAAAATGTGTCTAAATAGGACGGCATAGAGCCAGGGCGGGTGGGCCAGCCCACCTGCAATTTCCACTACCAATTCGTCCGAACCGGCTGAATACCACTTCTGCCTGTAAATATAACACAGTAATTTTCATGCAAGAGTTCCCTGAAACCTTAAAATTATTTGCAGGGTTTCTTCCATGGTAAAAAAAAAAAAAAAAAAAGGTTGAGAAAGACTAGTCCACCTTAACCCACAGCATCTGTCCAGAATTTCAGCCAGAAACTTCATCCTCACCCACTACCTGACCTTTTCTTTTATTGCAAAAAGTCACCCTCCAGCCTTCTGCTCATAAAGCAGCTGAGTTACCATCTCCTCCTCCACAGCCGCTTCTAATCTTTGCTCGTCACCTTAGCGCTGGCTTTGCCATTTATATATCAGCCTAAGACTAAACAAGACTTGGAAATCTTCTTGCTTGGCCAAGGCATCATCCCTTGTAAAAGGAACCAGACCTGAAGGGAGGTGGAAGGAGAAGGGAAAAAAAAAAACACGAGCCAGAACGCGAGGGCATTGGGTTGAATTCCCTGCATCTCCTTTCCAAAACAGTCTAGCCGCCATCTGCCGAGCAAGGTCAACGGCTGCTCCAAAGGGCTCATAATTGAAAATGCATTCAAGGCAAGTGAAATGCATTCAATTTTCACACACCAGAAGCGGAGACCAGCTAGTTCTCAGAAGGAACAGAGATGCAGTCGAGGCAACCGGGGGACAAAAATGCAAGGAAATGTGATGTGTATGATGTGTAGGAGAGAGAGAGAGAAAGTATCTGTTCCCAACCCTCTTAAGGCCAATCTTAAGGCCTGCAAGGCCAGATCCGGCTCATGGGGTGCTTAGATCTGGCCCTCAGGGCCACCCTGGAGACAGTGAAGGACTGGCCCTTGGTACCTCTGCCACCAAAGATGGAGCTCCGTTTTCATTGGCAGAGGGTTGCAGGAGGCCATCGCAGCCAAAGATAGAGCTCAGGAGCCCGTTTTTGCTGGCAGAGCACTCGAGCCACCACAGGTGCCCCCGAAATGATGTCCAGGTGGCCAGGCCCACCCAGCTCCCTGAGGTCAAACCAGGGTGGATAAAAATCAATGATTTTTTTTAAAAAAATCAAAAAAAATCAGATTTTTTTGATTTAAATTGGATTTTTTTGATTTTTATCGAATTTATTTTAATAAAAAACTTTTGGGGTAAAAATCTATCGTAAGATAGTTTTCTATTTAAGATACATAAATAATTTAGTTTATTCAGCATGAAATGGATCTTAGTTACGTAGCATGAGGTTGTATATTCTGCAACACTGGGACTATCGGTGAGTCAAGAGTGGGTCAAAGGAGTAGCAGAGATGACAGTTGCTCTTTAAAAATTATGATTTAAATCGAGTTGATTTAAATCAAGCCTTTTTACTAGTGATTTAAATCATGATTTAACTTGTGATTTAAATCAACTCGATTTAAATCAAATCTACCCTGGGTCAAACACAACCTTGATGTGGCCCTCAATGAAATCGAGTTTGACACCCCTGCTCTAGGTGATGATCAATGGTGATAATCCCCTAAGAAAACCTTCTAAGTCAGTGTTTCTCAACCTTGGTAACTTTAAGACCAGAGGTGGGTTTCAGCAGGTTCTGACCAGTTCTGAAGAACCGGTAGCAGAAATTTTGAGTAGTTCGGAGAACCGGTAGTAAAAATTCTGACTGGCCCCGCCCCCATCTATTCTCTGCCTCCTGAGTCCCAACTGATCGGGAGGAAATGGGGATTTTACAGTATCCTTCCCCTGGAGTGGGGTGGGAATGGAGATTTTACAGTATCCTTCCCATGCCACGCCCACCAAGCCACACCCACAGAACCGGTAGTAAAAAAAATTTGAAACCCACCACTGTTTAAGACATGTAAATTTCAACTTCCAGAATTCCCCTATGCTGGCTGGAGAGTTCTGGGAGTTGACATCCACGTGTTTTAAACTTGCCAAGGTTAAGACTTGGTTAAGTCTTGTCTTAAGACAAGGTTAAGACAAGGTTGACTCAGCCTTCCATCCTTTCTAAGGTAGGTAAATTGAGGACCCAGTTGTGGGGGCAATAAGCTGACTTTGTATAAAATATACAAAAGGATGAAGGCTATTGCTTAACGCATTGTAAGCCGCCCTGAGTCTCCGGAGAAGGGCGGCATATAAATCAAATTAAAAAAAAAAAAAAGAAAGAAACACTGCTCTAATAAGTGATATTCAAGTAATCAGTGGAACAGCTTGCCTTCCAGAATTGTTGGTCCTCCATTGCTGGAGGTTTTAAAAAAAAAGACAGGACATTTGTCCAGGATGACATAAGGAGCTCTGGTGGTGCAGTGGTTAGAATGCAGTACTGCCAGCTAACTCTGCCCACAGCCTGGAGTTCGATCCTGATGGGCTCAATGTTGACTCAGCCTTCCATCCTTCCCAAGTCAGTAAAAATGAGGATCTGGATGGTTGGAGGCATATATTGACTGTAAACCACACAGAGAGTGCTATAAAGCACTGTGGAGCAGTATAGAAGTCTACGTGCTATTGCTATTCTTATAAGGTCTCCTGCCTTGGGCAGGGGGTTGGACTAGAAGACCTCCAAGATCCCTTCCAGCCTTACAATTCAATTCTGCCCTGTGAAATGTGAAATCCCTGATGGCATAAAGTCCCAAACTATTGTAGGGATAGTTGAGAATTCTTCCAGCAAGAAAAAATCCTGCTGGTGCGCGTAGGTATGTTTTATTCTTGCATCTCTAATGCTTTATATAACTTCAAAATTAAATAGCAGTTGCAGGTTTAGGCTACAAGGATGCGGTGGGTGGGAAGCGCAATTTCACACAGGCATCCATGCCAACCACGGCTGCCCTTTACCAGAGGGAGAGAACGAAATAGGAACTCCATTATGAATGTGGACAGCTCACGTAAACCAGCCAGGACAACCTCTGCCAGGGAAGCCTCGGAGAATGCCAACAGTAACTCGAATTGGTTTCCAAAATAAACTTACTGGAAGGGGAAACAACTCCGCACATCAGAGAGATGGCAGCAAAAGTGAAAAAACAGGGGGGAGCTTTTCCTCCTTCGTCTTTTGTCAATGTCATTCTTAAAAGGTTGCTTTAAACAGGCCAGCTTTCTCAGAAGCTTAACCAAACAGTAGGAAATTTAGAATAGCAACAGGTAGCCAAAAAATCCCACTGAATCACCAGGGAAGGGTCTTGCAGCTTTATGCTTCCCATCTTATGGAACCTGCTGAATTTGATTGCATACAAGATGACTTCTTGCTGCAGCTCTGCCATCCCAGGGAATGGGGCATCCCTTGAGGCCGAAAGCTCGGAAGATCTTCAAGATTTTTCAAGGGAAGCTTGTTCAATGTCTAGCAATGCAATCAATGCATTTGCAATCTGTTCCAGCAGGTCTCTAGAAAGAGACTCTAGAAAGGTCTCACTCTAGAAAGAGTGCAGAGAAGAGCAACCAAGATGATTAGGGGATTGCAGGCTAAAAAATATATGAAGACCGGTTGCAGGAATTGGGCATGTCCTCCACTCCTCTGCTCGCAACAAAATACCTTATGCCACCAGGCTTGAAATTCTGGGCTTAGAAAACTTAGAACTACGCCGCCTTCGGTATGACCTAAGCATAGCTCATAAAATTATCTGCTACAATGTCCTACCTGTCAATGACTACTTCAGCTTCAACCACAACAACCCACGAGCACACAATAAATACAAACTTAAAGTGAACCGCTCCAAACTCGATTGCAGAAAATACGACTTCAGCAACAGAGTGGTCAACGCCTGGAATGCACTACCTGACTCCGTTGTTACATCCTCAAACCCTCACAGCTTCAACCTTAGACTGTCTACTGTTGACCTCATCCCATTCCTAAGAGGTCTGTAAGGGGCGTGCATAAGAGCACCAGCGTGCCTTCCGCCCCTGTCCTAATGTTTCCTCTTTTTGTATCTATTTTATGTATCCAATCCATGTTTATACTTATTACCTGACAAATAAATAAATAAAATAAATGTCTAGTTCAATGAAAAGAAGGACTAGGGGTGACATGATAGCAGTGTTCCAATATTTGTGGGGTTGCCACAAAGAAGAGGGAATCAATGTATTCTCCAAAGCACCCGAAGGCAGGACAAGAAGCAATGAATGGAAACTAATCAAGGAGAGGAGCAACCTAGAAATAAGGAGACATTTCCTAACAGTGAGAACAATTAACTAGTGGAACAGTGAAATGACTTGCCTCCAGAAGTGGTGGATGCTCCAACATTGGAGGTTTTTAAGAAGAGATTGGACAACCGTTTTTCTGAAATGGTATAGGGTTTCCTGCTTGAGTAGAAGGTTGGACTAGAAGACCTCCAAGGTCCCTTCCAACTCTTGTTATTCTCTTAAATATTATTTAAATGTTATTGTATTTTCTTGGGATATTATTCTTCCATTCACAAGGTGAGCCCCAAGGAGAAATGCAAATCACCGAACAACAACATTAACTAAAAGCCGTGTCCACATGTCACATTAAGCAGAAGCCATTTTGGAACGGGACGGCCATTCCAAGAATTTCATAAGTGCACGCGAAGCTTAAGACATCAAGGTTGCCTCTTCAAAGGATGTGCCCTGTTTTCTAGAAGGGAAAGAAAAACAGACTTGGTAATGGAATTTCCAAGATGAAAGTGAACTCAAGTTTTCACGGACCTCCATGATTGGCTAAATCCCTTTATGCCTCCTCCAAGCTAAAATTTGGAGAAAGTATAAAAACCAGCTTGTGTTTAAAAGAACCAAATAAACTGGATGCTCCTTTCAGGGCATGGAATGACACAACGTGGACAGCTACAAATGTTTGCTCTATTTGAAAGGAAATGCCAGATTTTTAGGTTTAGACCTCTTTAGATGCCAGGCGACTTTTGAAAGGCATTCATTGCCCATTCGTAATGTTTGTTGATGGGGAAGACGGTATTAAGAAAATGAGAGATCCCAGGAAAAAAGTCACTATTTGCTCTTCCTTAGACATAGCCAAGGAAAGTTTCTCAGATGGAAAAAAAGGTCTCATCATTCCCATCACCGTAACGAAAAGGGAATAGAAGCAAAATCAAAGAAAAACAAAGATGGAGCTCTGATTGTTCATCGTTGTGAATTCAGCGCAAGGAAGACCTAACTGCTATTCTCTTTATCTGCACAATGTTTGACTTCACACATCCGATCAACCCATGCAAGCCGCAATTGCCTTATTCACACAGCATGCTAAGCCAAATCTTTAACCACCATGTCACGATAGAGTGTGATAAATGAACCATAACTGGGTGAAACCAGGCTTAATAGCAATAACTATTTACTAAATCTGCACTACTATTAATCTTCCCATCACCCATCTCCTTCCACTTATGACTGTATGACTGTAACTTTGTTGCTTGTATCCTTACGTTTTATATTGATCTTGTTTCCTGATTGCTTATTTGTACCCTATGACTATCATTAAGCGTTGTACCTTACGATTCTTGATGAACATATCTTTTCTTTTATGTACACTGAGAGCATATGCACCAAGACAAATTCCTTGTGTATCCAATCACACTTGGCCAATAAAATTTTTTATTCTATTCTATTCTAACTGTGAGAGGGATCTTGGAGTCTTAGTGGACAGCCAATTAAACATGAGCTAACAGTGTGCGATGGCAGCCAAAAAAGCCAATGCAATCCTAAATTGCATTAACAGAGGGATACAATCCAGATTAATAGAAGGATACAATCCAAGTCCCTTGGACTGCAAGGCGATCAAACTGGTCAGTCCTAGAGGAGATCAACCCTGACTGCTCTTTAGAAGATCCTGAAGATGAAACTCAAATGATTTGGCCACCTAATCGCGAAGGAAGGACTCACTGGAGAAGAGTCTAATGCTGGGAAAGATTGAGGGCAAAAGAAGAAGAGGACGATAGAGAACGAGGTGGCTGGATGGAGTCACTGAAGCAGTTGGCGTGAGCTTAAATGGTCTCCGGGGGATGGTAGAGGACAGGAAGGCCTGGAGGAACATTGTCCATGGGGTCACGATGGGTCGGACACGATTTTGCAACTAACAACAACAACAATCAAGATCAAGTGAGGTACTAATACCACTCTATAAAGCCTTAGTAAGACCACACCTAGAATACTGCATTCAGTGTGCGATTTCCTGCCTGAGCAGGGGATTGAAGACCTCCAAAGCACTTTTCAACTCTGTTATTCTGTTAATGTCTTTTAAAATTAAAGAGAGAGAGAGAAGGGACCTGCCTTAACTCCAAACAGCAGCATCTAGCAGCAGCATTTCTAAAGATCCCCAAAAGGTAAAGGTAATTTAAAGTATCTTACTAAAAGAAAAGTAAAAATATTTTTAAAAACCAAAGGTTTTTCACTAAAATTGGCAGGCCAATTGACAAAAATATTTTATATGTTTATTTTTTTTTAATCTCCCACCTAGAGGTATGGCTCAGAGGTGGGTTTCAGCAGGTTCTGACCAGTTCTGGAGAACCAGTAGTGGAAATTCTGACTGGTCTCTCCCCCATCTATTCTCTGCCTCCCAAGTTCCAGCTGATCAGGAGGAAATGGGCATTTTGCAGTAACCTTCCCCTGGAGTGGGGTGGGAATGGAGATTTTATAGTATCCTTCCCCTATCACGCCCACGAAGCCACACCCACAAAGCCATGCCACACCCACCAAGCCACACCCACAGAACCAGTAGTAAAAAAATTTGAATCCCATCACTAGTATGGCTTACTTTAAAAGAAGAAAACAAAATCTTGATCTCAGCGTATTTGGTTGTTGCTTAACAAGTGGCTCAAAAAAGCAAGACATCGAACACAGAAAATAAGCAGAAAAAAAGAAGAAAGTTAATCGACATAACAACTGCGCAAGTTTTCCATCTCCCCCAAATCAAAGTAATTTTAAAACCTTGCATCGAGCTGGAATTAAATGATACAGAACACCTTGCCCATCAGCGGAATATGAATAAAAAAGCTCCTTCTCACGACTTGGCACACAAAAAAATTAAAAAAAAAAATGCAGGCCTAAACAAATTAGGCCAAATTTGCATCTATTTGCTTGTTTCAACTCATGAATGCAGGGTTCCAGGAAAGACAATTTGCAATCTAACCTTTCTTTAATTCCCAGAAATCTCATTTTATTGCAGGATTGGTATACGTGAGCCAGAAAAAGATCATAAACAAGCAATGCTAGGCAGCCACGGGAGCTCTCATAGTCTAAAAAATCTAATCAGATCTGGCCAGATCCTTTACCACTTCACAATAGTCCCCGCTAGCAGATCCAAGGAGAAGGCAGCTAGGAAGCATATAGTACAACAGGAGTTATATACAGATTACAAACTAATCCATGGTTTGCTTAGCTTTGGATTATTAAATTGTCATACGGGTACTCAATTTACAACAGTTCATTCATGAGACCCTTATATCATTCCAGACAAGTGGCCGTCCAGTCTCTTCTTAAAAACCTCCAGTGTTGGAGCATTCACAACTTCTGGAGGCAAGTTGTTCCACGGATTAATTGTTCTAACTGTCAGGAAATTTCTCCTTAGTTCTAAATTGCTTCTCTCCTTGATGAGTTTCCACCCATTGCTTCTTGACCTGCCCTCAGGTGCTTTGGAGAATAGCTTGACTCCCTCTTCTTTGTGGCAGCCCCTGAGATATTGGAACACTGCTATGATGTCAACCCTAGTCCTTCTTTTCACTAGACTAGAAAAAAAGGCAAGCGATCTGGTTTGTTCTCTCTTGGACACACAGAATATCGAATAACAGCATTGGAAGGGACCTTGGAGGTCTTCTAGTCCAACCCCCTGCTCAGGCAGGACACCCTACTCCACTTCAGACAAATGGTTATTCAATCTCTTCTTAAAAACTTCCAGTGTTGGAGCATTCACAACCTCTGGAGCAGGGGTGGGCTTCAAAATTTTTAGCAAGGGGTCCTATGCCCGGTTGCTGGGTGGGCGTGGCCATGGTGAACGTGGCCTAAGTCAGCCTCCTACACCACGGCGGAGGGGGGGCGCTTTTTTGCCCTCCCTGGGCTCTGGAGGTTCTCCTCGAGCCTCCGGGAGGGCGAAAACGGACTCCCCAGGCTCCTGAGGCCCTCTGGAGGCCGGAAACAGGCCCATTTCCGGCCTTCCTGAACTTCCAGTAGGCCCATTTTTCACCCTCCCTGAGCCTCCGTGCACGCCTTGCACTTACCTGCATCCAAAACAGGCCACATGGGGACTCCTGGGAGGGGAGGGGTAGGGTGGGCGGGGCGGGGCCAGCCAGGAGTGGGATTTGGGGGTTCTCTGAACTGCACAGAATCTTAGCTAGAGGTTCTGCCGAACCCCTGCGAACCCCCAGCATCCCACCCCTGCTCTGGAGGCAAGTTGTTCCACTGATTAATTGTTCTAACTGTCAGGAAACAATCCCTTTCTCTCACACCTATACACATACACAAAGTCCCATGTGAGGGTGTACAGAACAGCCTTTGCAATCAGACTCAGGGAAGCAGGCAACATTAGATCCCAAATTAATTTCTTGAAAAAGATGCCTAATAGCCTCGGGATAAAATTAGACTGCTGGATGACCTTAACATTTCTTTACAGCTACATTTTTATGTTTAGGGACTATAATAATTTTTAGGGCAGGCTGAGCCCAATAATTTACTGACATGTAAATTATTTAAGGAAGTGAAGGATATTAAGCAGATGCTAGCTAGCCGAACGTGAAACTCAAATTCATATTTTAAATTCCCTTTAATTCAGTTAGGAATTCTCACATCTAATGAGAAAATCCTGGGGAACGTTAATCATCGATCTGTGGATTCGAAACGTAACAATTGCCAACACCCTGGTTTTTGCTTGCACGATACTCCCCAACTAATATTTCTAGTGCTAACTAGCAGAGCCGTGAAGAAAAGAGATCATCAGATGGGAGAAGGGGGGGAGGAATGAAGGACATGACCCTGATTCTGAAGACAACCTTTAGACGCATGCAAGATTCGAACAAAGGTGAGCGGTAATATGCAATTTAAGATTCTTAAAAATTAAAAGCAAGTCTTCAGAATTCATGATAGTAGCACATAAGGTACTAAGTAAAACTTGCTAAAGTCTCATACACAGAACATCCAGGGGTGGGGCTGTTGGGGGTTTGCAGGGGTTCGGGAGAACCTCTAGCTAAGATTCTGTGCAGTTCGGACAGCCCCCAAATCCCTTTCCTGGCTGGCCCCGCCCACCCAACCCCACTCCTCCCAGGAGCCCCCACGCGGCCCGTTGGGAAAAATACACGTTCCCAAAAGGCTTCCACAATTTTGGCCACTACTGTGTCATAAATCCTCCTTTCAGGAAAGCAAGCATCAAACACGTTCAGTCAATCATGATCATCCTAACCTCTCATTCATGTTTATCAACCTTGACAATGGAGAATTCTGGGAGTTGAAGTCCACACATTTTAAAACCGCCAAGGTTGAGAAACTCCTCCCTAAGTGGATGGGACTTCTTCTCCATCCTTCTTTGCGATTTGCTGAACTAGCGGAAGTGGATCAGAACTGGTCCATTTAGCTGGAGAGTTTCAAGCTGTTTTTCCTGAAGTAGGGTAATTAATGGCAATGCAAAACCTCTTGAAGCATCTTCAAAGATACAGTGGGGTTACGCCATTTCTCACCAGGCTCAAGGTTGACTCATCCTTCCATCCTTCTGAAGTGGGTAAAACGAGGACCCAAATTGTTGGGAGGGGGGGCAATTTGCTGACTGTTTAAACCGCTTAGAGTGGGCTGTAAAGCACTGTAAAGTGATATATAAGTCTAAGTGCTATTGCTATTGTAGCCTCACAACTATCATACAAAGCTTTTAAAGTTGAGAAAAGGATGACCAAGTGTTTTTCTACACTATTGCTCTTTCCCACCCCGCCATAGAGTAATTCTTTTGAGGTCTCTTTTTGCTATTTGCCCAAAATAAAGTACCCACAAGAGGTTGTGAAAGTCATTCTGTTGGACAATAATTAAATCAATTCGAATTGTTGATTAGTCTGGTCTTTTAAAATGGATTCCTAAAAGGGGTTCCTGAATATTAGACTGTCGAGCCAGGATTGAATTTCTTTCTTCATCTCTTATCTATTGATAAGATAACTTTATTTTTATTTTTTTTACCGCGAGCACACCGGCCCCACATTAAAAATAAAATTCTGTTGCCTGCTCTCAAGAGTGTATAAAAGTGTATATCTTCCCAAACACACATATAGGTAAAGTTTCCCCTTGCACATATGTGCTAGTTGTTCCTGACTCTAGGGAGCGGTGCTCATCTCCGTTTCAAAGCCGAAGAGCCAGCGCTGTCCAAAGACGTCTCCGTGGTCATGTGACCAGCATGACTAAATGCCAAAGGCACACGGAACGCTGTTTCCCTCCCACCAAAGATGGTCCCTATTTTTCTACTTGCATTTTTTACGTGCTTTCGAACTGCTAGGTTGGCAGAAGCTGGGACAAGGAACGGGAGCTCACCCCATTACGCGGCACTAGGGATTCGAACCGCTGAACTGCTGACCTTTCAATTGACAAACTCAGCATCTTAGCCACTGAGCCACCGCATCCCCTATACACACGTATACACGTGCTATAAACATTTTCAGTTCTATTGACATCCATTGGAAAGGCTGATTTACTAGAAGTTCCTTCAACACAGATATTTATACAGTCCTGCTATCTACCTTCTTGTGGATAACTAAATCAAGGATTAGTCACGATCTATTCTTCTCTTGCTATTTGGTTAATTATATCTTGAAAACTGTTTTAGGAACATTAAAGAGCTATTGAATATTTAACACTCTTTGTTATTAGGAGCCCAAGGCAACATTCGTAGGACGAGATGAAGCCGTCTTCCTGGAGCCAAGCAGGTCTGGGCAGAACACGGCTCTAGATCTCCAGGGTAGAACCAGGAATGAACTCGCAATTATCTTCAACTCCCTAGAGGTTTCAAACTTGCAACAACAACAACACTGTGCTTTTCTGTCCTAAATGATAAGTATCTCCCTCATTTGAAATTTTGATGACCTACAAGCAAACAAGGGCATCTTGTTTCCAAGTGCTCCTAGCAGGTTCTAAAAGGTTGAGCATGGTTTGAAAATGGTAGAATATAGAATAACAGAGTTATTCTATAGAGTTAAGAGTTAAGGGACCTTGGAGGTCTTCTAGTCCAACCCCCTGCTTAGGCACGAAACCCTACACCACTTCAGACAAATGGTTATCCAACATCTTCTTCAAAACTTCCAGTGTTGGAGCATTCACAACTTCTGGAGGCAAGTTGTTCCACTGATTAATTGTTCTCACTGTCAGGAAATTTCTCCTTAGTTCTAAGTTGCTTCTCTCCTTGATTAGTTTCCACCCATTGCTTCTTCTCCTGCCCTCAGGTGCTTTGGAGAATAGCTTGACTCCCTCTTCTTTGTGGCAGTCTCTGAGATATTGAAACACTGCTATCATGTCTCCCCTGGTCCTTCTTTTCATTAAACTAGACATACCTAGTTCATGCAACTGTTCTTCATATCTTTTAGCCTCCAGTCCCCTAATCATCTTTGTTGCTCTTCTCTGCACTCTTTCTAGAGTCTCCACATCTTTTTTACATCGTGGCGACCAAAACTGAATGCAGGATTCCAAGTGTGGCCTTACCAAGTCATTATAAAGGGGTATTAACACTTCATGTGATCTTGATTCTATCCCTCTGTTTATGCAGCCTAGAACTGGGTTGGCTTTTTTGGCAGCTGTGCACACTGCTGGCTCATATTTAAATGGTTGTCCACTAAGACTCCCAAGATCCCTCTAACAGTTACTACTACTGGTGCTACGACTTCAGTTTTCTCTTTCCTACTAAGGAGTCGATTCTTAAAGCAACCACATCTTCTTTTTATTTTCTCAAAGGAGGATTCAAAGTAGCCACATCCCAGGGGGGGAAAAAAATCCATTGCTTTATGGAAGACAAGAGAGATGCTGTGCTTGCAATGAGATCTGAAGCTTTTCTCCCTAATAATTTTTTGAAACATGCGTAGCCAATTTTCATAGTCACGTCACTCATACAAAAATAAAAACTCTGAAGGTCTTCTAGTCCATTTCCCTACACAAAAATGGTGTTGAATTTTCTGAACATTCAGGATAGTACCTTGATAAAACTGGAGGCCACAGACTGAAAAAGCCCTACAGAGTATTGCAAAATAGAAGAGACCAATATTCAGTGTACTCAAAGTTCTGGTTCTCCAGAACTGGTCAGAACCTGCTGAAACCCACCTCTGAGCAAAAAGTACATAATCTAAAAGATAACTGTGCTTCAATCTACATCTTGGTCTGGGATGTCAGAATTAAGTTGGCTTGCTGAAAAATATTGACCAAAGGAAATGCTTCCCAGGATACTGTTGAGTTAGGTGCTGGATTAGGAATTGGAGACCTAGGTAGACACTCTTCAATTCACCAGATGACTTTGGGACAACGCCGTCTTCCAGTCGAGTCTATTTCAAACAACTGTTTTCACGCAAATGATTTTGGAGAAGAGAATACAATGGATACTGCCTTGAGTTACTGGGAGAAACTTGGCTACAAACCTAACAAATAAAACCAATCTGCAAAGCATCCATTAAGCACCCAGCCAACCGAGATTCAGTCTGAAGATTTGAGATGCAGTTAAAACCTTTTCTAGCTAACTCTGGAGTTCTAGGAGCCTTGGATGGATAAGGAAAACTCACTGAGCAGATTCTTGTTATCCTATCCTAAATTCCTAAAACGCACATGGGAATTTGTAGTATTCCAGAAGAGGATGGCGGCTTCTCTAGGACTGGCAGTGTGTTAACAGAACGAACTATGTATATTCATAAGTATTTCAGATGTGGCTTTAAACATCAACAAATATGTACTGATTTCGGTACAGGCAGATTGATCACGTATTCGACACTCTAAAAATCTTCTTTCTTTCTTTTTTTCTTTTTGCTCTGAGCGAATGATCCAGTTCTGTCGTCAAGCTAAGAGCATTCCTGCATTTTTCTTCCGCTTCTGAGTTTTGTTCAGCAAGCACGCATCTGTTCAGCTTACTTAGTATTTTTCCCCCCTCCTGTAATAAATCTGGTTTCTTTTAAAATACTTCCCCTATTTTTTTGTCTGTTAATATCATTATGTATAGTTTGAGGAGTCAATTCTCTATTTTTGGCACTTTCTTATCTTTTATCACAAGGGTTTCTGGAAAGACGCCACCTTAATTCTTGCAGCTACCTTCAACCTAGTGTATATTTGTACTTATCATTTCTGTCCATTTGATTAAAAATGCCTAGTTTATTGAAAACAGATTTCCTTTGCCCCGTTTTTTGCTTATTTTATCAAACCAGATAAAATTCCATTTCCATCAGGTTCCTAGATGTTTCTTTTCTCTTTCCTTAATTTATCCATCTTCCATAGGACATGTCTTTATTTTGTTAAGTGAACAATAAAGGCCCAGGACGCTGTCACTCATATTTTCCCAACCTCGTGTCCTCCAGGAATAGACTGGACTCCAAAACACATGGAGAACATCAGGCAGGAGAAGACTGAACTAAATGCATCCCAGAAATGGCAATAACAACAGCGAGTAAGGCCTTGATTGTTTCCATCACTCCTTCTAGGAGCAAATTTGAGAGGGAGGTGCCAAGGAAGTGAAGCCAAAATTAGAAAACAGAAGGCGTTCTCGGGAGGTTTGTTCTAAAAGACAGATTGCCCCCAGAAGCATAGAGAGGCCAACACATTTAGTTGTCGACAATGGGTTGGAAAACCAAATTGAAAACTGCAGTAGGGCAAAAAGTAGGACATCCATTGCTCCTGGTTCTGAGAAGCAATGGATGGAAGATCATTAAAGAGAGTTCCAACCTAGATCTACAGATAAATGTCCTGACAGAACAATTCACCAATGGAACATCTTGCCCTCAGAAGTTGTGGGTGCTCCATCACTGGAGGTTTTCAAAAAAGGGATTGGATAGCCATTTGTCTGAAATGGTTATAGGTGTCAACTCGCAAAGCATCCCTGGCCTGCTCTCAAGTTGCCATAGGCAAGGGGGATGGGAAACCGACAAACAGCATGGCAGCCAAATACAAAAGCACATTCCAGACATATCTCTCTCAAGGCTGTCTCCCAGGGTTACCCACAGTGGCCAGAGGGGAGTGATTGGCTTGAGATTCATGATTTAGTTAGGGCATCCGTCGGAACCCTGACAATAGGGTTTCCTGCTTGAGCAGGGGGTTGGACTAGAAGATCTCCAAGTTCCCTTCCAACTCCTATTCTATTCCTATTTTCTATTCCATTTCCTATTCCATTTCCTATTCCATTCCATTTCCTATTCCATTCCATTTCCTATTCTATTCTATTCCATTTCCTATTCTATTCTATTCCATTCCATTCTCAAGATCTTCAGGACAGATCCCGAGAAGCAAAGTAAAAACGCTGCTACCAGACCTTCAGTTTGCAGACTCAAACAGGACCTACATTCTAAACAGCAGAACGTATCAACGTACAGGTTGATCATCCATCCCAACGGTGACCTTAGGAAAGGATCTGTGCTAGAAGCTGCTGATGACTTTCTGAATGTAACAGAAGCTGTGTTTTTAGTCTGAAAGTCTTAAAGAGCTTAAGGGCTGATTATCAAGGTGAGATGGGCAGTAAACAAATCTAATAAATAATCTAAGTGAGCACCTATTTAGTTCCAGATACATCAGTCTGGGAGCCAGGACTATAGCAAGACCAGATGCCCTCTCTGACCCATAATACTCTTCACTAGCAAGACAAGGTCCTCTTTCTGGCCCACAATTCTCTTCACTAGCAAGACCAGTTGTCCTTTTTGACCCATAATGCTCCTTTGGACCCATCATTCTCTTTGCTAGGATGCTCAAGCTTTCAAAGACCTATTTGTGATGCTCCAGGGCACAGAATTTTTTTCTGTGCTACTCCCAACCCTGAGAATGCATTTGGCTTTCGTTCTTTCAAAGAGACCTTCCCTTTCAGCCAGGCCCTTAAGAATCTGACTAATAATGATTAAGCTTTTGTTGAAATCTTGTATTCTAGTCATGTCATATTTTACTTTTACAGCTAACTGCCTTGAGTGCCAGACAGATAGAAGGGCAGGGTATAAATTGAAACAATAAAGTTAATTAAATGAAGAGGGGTGGGTGGGGGTAGAGGGAATTAAAGCATGGCACTTGGAGACAAGATCAGCGTGGAAGTAAAAACTCTACTCGGCTCTTGCCAGAAGGGATCCAAATCAGATGGTCACCACATTATAAAAAAGATGTTAAGACTCTGGAAAACGTGCAGAGGAGAGCAACCAGGATGATTAGGGGACTGGAGACTAAAACATATGAAGAACGGAAATGGGCATGGCTAGTCTAGTGAAGAGAAGGACCAGGGTAGACAGGATAGTGGTGTTCCAATATTTGAGGGGCTGCCACAAAGAGGAGGGGGTCAAGCTATTTTCTAAAGGACCTGTAGGCCAGACAAGGAATAATGGATGGAAACTGAACAAGGAGAGATTCAGCCTGGAAATAAGGAGAAATTTTCTGACAATGAGAACCAACCAATCAACCAATGGAACAGAAATTGCCTTTGGAAGTTGTGGGAGCTTCATCACTGGAGGCGTTCAAGAAGAGTTTGGACTGCCATTTGTCAGAAATGATGTAGGGTCTCCTGCTTGGGCAAGGGGTTGGACTAGATGACCTACAAGGTCCCTTCCAACTCTTTAATCTGTTAATTTTTCTCGAAGGAGGCACAAATCCAAAGAGGTGGTAGACCCTCAATTCTAAATAGTGCCCTACTTGCCCAGTTTCCCAATTGGAGGAGTCTCCAACTGAATCCAAGCTTTATTTTATTTTATTTTATATTTTATGTTTTCCATGATGGAACTGTCTCTGTCCTTTCACCCGATTTTGTTTATAGTTTGGTGTTCTGTGCAAGGTGCTATGCTTATTTACTGTTAACTTGTTTATTTTGCTTCATTTGTGTGGCCAACCATCTCAACAAGTGACTCTGGGCAGGGAACCATCTTACGTTAAAAACAATTCCAATCACAAAGACAAAAATTACCTCAGAATGGAATAGAATAACAGAGTTGGAAGGGACCTTGGAGGTCTTCTAGTCCAACCCCCTGCTTGACTCCTTTTGTTCACCTAAATCTCAGCGATTCCCCTCTATTAGCATTACAGGGAGTCCACAACTTACAACAGCTTGTTTAGTGACCATTCAAAGTTACGCCACTGAAAAAAAGGGACTTATGACTGTTGCAGCATCTCATTGTGCTCATGTGATCAGAATTTCAATGCTTGGCAACTGACTCATATTTATGACGGTTGCAGTGTCCCGGGATCACTTGATCCCCTTTTGTGATCTTTTGACAAGCAAAGCCAATAGGGAAGCCAGATTCACTTAACAACCCTGTTACTAACTTAACAACTTCAGTGATTCTCTTAACAAATGCAGCCAGAAACGTCGTAAAATGAGACAAAACTCACTTAGCAAATGTCTTGCTTAGCAACAGGAATGTTGGACTCCATTGTGATCGTAAGTCTGAGGACTACCCGTATTCTCTTTGAGTGTACCCATTTCATTTTAATTCATTCCCATTCTTTTTAGAATGAGTTTTTAGACATTTACTCTTAGGAAGCTTATTGCTAAAAGAGCCTCAATGGCGAAAAAGAAAAGAAGAGCTGGAGCTAATTCTGGCCACCCCCCTATCCCAGGGAAACTGCTAAACCATGAAGATGGAAGAGTTAATACCAACCGTGGATCTAATCTCAATAAATGGGAATGATTTATTTGCTCTCCCTAACTAATTTGACCTTTAAATTTAATAGGAAACTAAGATGAAGATCTACAGAGCAATCCTAAAATGAGCCCTCCCCACTTTTTTGAAAGCGATTATCAGATAACCTCCTCAACAGCACAGTCACAGAAGACCCACACAAGAATGTAATAGTCTCTCTCTCTCTCTCTCTCTTTCTCTCTGTGTATCTCTTTCCTTCTCTCTGTCTTTCTCTCTCTCTCTCTGTGTATATGTATCATCTCTCTGTCTCTGTCTCTCTGTGTATGTGTGTCTCCTTCTCTCTCTCTCTGTCTCTCTCTCTCCTTCTCTCTCTCTCTGTCTCTCTCTGTGTGTGTCTCCTCTCTGTCTTTCTCTGTGTCTCTGTGTGTGTCTCTCTTTCTCTCTCTCTCTGTCTCTCTCTCTGTCTCTCTCTCTCTTCTCTCTCTCTGTCTCTGTCTCTGTATCTCTCTCTCTTCTCTCTCTCTGTCTCTCTCTCTGTATCTCTCTCTCTGTCTCTCTCTCTGTCTCTCTCTCTGTATCTCTCTCTCTTCTCTCTCTCTGTCTCTGTCTCTGTGTGTGAGTGTCTCCTTCTCTCTGTCTCTCTCTCTCTGTGTCTCTCTCCTCTGTTTCTCTCTGTGTGTGTGTCTGTCTCTCTCTCTCTCTATGTGTGTGTGTCTCCTTCTCTCTGTCTCTCTCTCTCTCTCTGTGTCTCTCTCTCTCCGTCTCTCTCTCTGTTTCTCTCTTCTCTCTCTCTGTATGTGTGTCTCCTTCTCTCTGTCTCTCTCTCTGTCTCTCTCTCTTGTTCTATCTGTCTCTCTCTCTCTCTCTCTCTCTCTCTCTCACACACACACACACACACACACACAAACACACAGTCTCTCTCGCTCCCTCTCTCGGTGTCTCTGTCTCTCTCTCTCTGTCTCTCCCTTTTTTCTCTCTGTCTCTCTTAACTTGATCTGCTGGCAAGATACGATCTTACATGTGTGCTGAAAGCATTTTACTGGCTGCTAATTGCACAGAGGTGAAATACAAATGTTGCTGATGACCTTTAAAGTTCTGTACAGTCTACGTCCAGTTCCCCGAAAAGAATGCCTCTTTCTATCTAATCCCCAGCCCCAACTGTTCAGATCCTCGAGAGAGAGAGAGAGGGAGATTTACTGACAACTGCCAGAAGTTCATCTCATAGAGCTCAGGATCAAACCTTCTTTGTTGTTGTCCGAGTTCTCTGGAATGTACTCTGCACCACATGAAAAGGATTTCCCAGGTGGCTTTTAGAAAACCTTTAAAACAGATCCTTTTCCATTGAGGAGAATACACGCAGCTCAAGGTTGAACACAAGTGAGCTCCAAGAAGGGCTTTGAGGTGGTTTCATTGTCTTGTGGATCGAGTCACAAAACATGGATGTAGGAAAACCAAATGCATGGAGAAGAAAGGGAAGACTGAGAAAGTTGCGGTTGGATGGAATTAATGACAAGATCACAAAGCACAAAGACATGAGAATGTTACAGAAGAAAAGACAATCAATGAATGAAGAAGTATATGGTGGCGGTATATGATGAAAAGCAAGGATAAACAAAGAAGCATACTGAAGAGCGTATAATGTAATTTTAGCTACGTTTCCTTTTCTTTTTCCTTACCTAATGCTGTTCATTTCTTTGGCTTACTATGTCCCCGTTTCTATGCTTGACATAACACTGCTTACTCTGAATAGGAACAGTATGCTGGGTATGTATGTCTGCAACGGACCAAAATTAACCACAAATTGTGAATGAACTTACTTATTTTAGGGCAGTGTCCTATGTATACCATTGGCGCCTCTCCCTCCGGAGCTGTTTTGTCCTCCCCAAGATCCAATCTTTGCCAACAAAGACAGAAGGAGTTACTTCCTGATGGCAGCTTTCATCTGTGGAGAAAGTTCCATTGCTATAATTAGATGGGCAGCAATGCCCTAAATGTGCAAAACCAGTGAAAACGCATCAACCTTGCATCAAAGCCAGTTTAACTTTGCTGAAGGGGAAGGAAGGAAGGAAGGAAGGAAGGGAGGGAGGGAGGGAGGGAGGGAGGGAGGGAGGGAGGGAAGGAAGGAAGGAAGGAAGGAAGGAAGGAAGGAAGGAAGGAAGGAAGGAAGGAAGGAAGGAAGGAAGGAAGACCACACCTGGAATACTGCATCCAGTTTTGGTCACATCATTACAAAAAAGATGTTGAGACTTTGGAAAAAAATGCCAAGAGCAATTTAAGATGATTAAAGCCTTGGAGACAAAAACATATGAAGAACGGTTGCAGGAACTGGGTATTTATTTATTTATTTATTTATTTATTTATTTATTTATTTATTATATTTCTATACCGCCTTTCTCCCGTAGGACTCAAGGCGGTGTACAGTCAAGAAAAATATAGACACACAAACATCATAAAATTGCTAATTAAAATTATTACTTAGTTTGGTCAATTAAATAAAACCCAGAATTAGATAACATTTAAAAATTCATTCACATGTTCGTATGTTTAGCCCCGCCTGTTGGAACATCAGGGTCTTGAGGACACGGCGGAAAGCACGGAGATCAGGGATATTCCGTATCTCCGGGGGCAGTTCATTCCAAAGGGTTGGAGCCCCCACAGAGAAGGCCCTCCCCCTGGGAGTCGCCAGTCGACATAATTTGACTGACGGTACCCTGAGTAGTCCCTCCCTGTGAGAACAAACTGGTCGGTGGGAGGCTATTGGTGGCAAAAGACGGTCTCGTAGGTACCCAGGTCCTAAGCCATGGAGCGCTTTAAAGGTGATAACTAACACCTTGAATCTGTATGGCTAATCTGGAGAAAAGAAGGACTAAGGAGGATATGATAACAGTATTCCAGTATTTGAGGGCCATGAAGAAAAGGGGATCAACTTATTTTCCAAAGCACCAGAAGGCAGGATAAGAAACAACAGGTGGAAACTAATCAAGGAGAGATTCAACCTAGAATTAAGGAGGAACTTCCTAACAGTGAGGACAATTAACCAGTGGAACGCCTTGCCGTCAGAAGTTGTGGATGCTTCATCATTGAAGGATTTTAAGAAAAGTCTGGGCAGCCACCTGTCTGAAATGGTTTGGGGTCTCTTGCTTAAGCAGGGGATTGGACTAGAGGACCTCCAAGGTCCCTTCCAGCTCTATTCTGATGGATGGATGGATGAATGGATGGATGGATGGAAGAATACATGAGAAAGGAAGGAAGGAAGGAAGGAAGGAAGGAAGGAAGGAAGGAAGGAAGGAAGGAAGGAAGGAAAAATAGATGAGTGAGAGAGGAAGGAAGGAAGCAATGAAGGAACAAAGGAAAAATAGATGAGTAAGGAAGGTGGGAAGGAAGGAAGGAAGGAAGGAAGGAAGGAAGGAAGGAAGGAAGGAAGGAAGGAAGGAAGGAAAAATAGATGAGTGAGAGAGAAAGGAAGGAAGCAATGAAGGAACAGAGGACAAATAGATGAGTAGGGAAGGTGGGAAGGGAGGAAGGAAGGAAGGGAGAGGGAGAAAAAATAGATGAGTGAGAGAGGAAGGAAGGAAGCAATGAAGGAACAAAGGAAAAATAGATGAGTAAGGAAGATGGGAAGGTGGGAAGGTAGGTAGGTAGGTAGGTAGGTAGGTAGGTAGGTAGGTAGGTAGGAAGGAAGGAAGGAAGGAAGGAAGGAAGGAAGGAAGGAAGGAAGGAAGGAAGGAAGGAAGGGTTAAGCCACATATTTGGCGTTTGGAATGTTTGGGGATCACAAAATGGCTGTCAGAAGTCAAGCTGGTGACAATGGACCTTGCCATCTTCTCAAAAGCCCCCCCCCCCCCCCCGCAGATGCTCTCCAACAACTCTTTGCCCAGCTTTCTTTGGCCTCTTTTTTTCTGGGCATCTACCCAAAGCCCTGGCCTGCAGCAGCTCCTGCCATCTTGATTTTCCAGGGGGCCCAGATGGGGGATAGACACATTTCTCCAATAAGGATGACAGCGACGGTTGGTATTTTTATTTTGCAGCATGCCATCTTCCAATCCTTTTCTTTTTTTTTCTTTTTTTTAATTAAAAGAGCATTTTTTAAAAATGAAGCTAGAATGGGCCAAGGGCCATTTGGCTAGTTTAATAACGTCATGCGTCTGTTCCAAATGGAAATGTTTTCATGTCAGCACACATGGAATTTACACTTCGGCAAGGAGACGTGGAGCTACTTTCTAAGAGGCAAGAGATTTTTATTAGCGCTCAGCAGTCAACAAAAACATTAAAAGCAAAAACAAAAAAGCGCAACAACCCACAAGAACCCCAAGGAAAAGGAAAACATCCAGAAAATGAGCTATATCAAAAAAAAGAGGGGGGGAGGGAGTGCATAGTTTGGGATTACATATAAATGCGTCGGTAATCCTAAACAGATATAATTTTAAACCTTTTCCGTCTTTCCATTCAAAGGTTTATTTGTACAGAAAGAGGCAATCTAAGAGGAATTACTTCGTTGATAGAATCAAAACCTTTTGAATGAAAGAATTCAAGATTCTTTGTGGCCTGGAGTAATCCTTCATCGGGGCTATTGCCCAGAATTAAATACCATTGATCCAAATTAGGATACCCAACCAGGAAGGGGTGTGTGTGTGTGTGTGTGTGTGTGTGTATCAAATATATTTTACTGATAAAGAAATAAAGGGAGACTGTGAGTAGACCAGGTGTCTCGGTAAAACACACACACACACACACACACATATATATATATATATATATATATATGCTGCTATGATAATCTATCTATCTATCTTCTATCTATCTATCTTTCTATCTACTTATCTATCTATCTATCTATCTATCTATCTATCTATCTATCTATCTATCTATCTATCTATCAGTGCCTAAGACACTGAACTTGTCGATCAAAAGGTCAGCAGTTCAGCGGTTCGAATCCCTAGTGCCGCGTAACGGGGTGAGCTCCCGTTCTTTGTCCCAGCTTCTGCCAACCTAGCAGTTCGAAAGCATGTAAAAAATGCAAGTAGAAAAATAGGGACCACCTTTGGTGGGAAGGTAACAGCGTTCCATGAGCCTTTGGCATTGAGTCCTGCCGGCCACATGACCACGGAGATGTCTTCGGACACCGCTGGCTTTTTGGCTTTGAAATGGAGATGAGCACCGCCCCCTAGAGTCGGGAATGACTAGCACATATGCGCGAGGAGAACCTCTATCTATCTATCTATCTATCTATCTATCTATCTATCTATCTATCTATCTATCATCTATCTCTTTCTATCCACCTATTATCTGTCTGTCTGTCTGTCTACCTATTATCAACTATCTATCCATCCATCCATCCATCCATTCATGTCCAGTCAATCCAAAGGATTTCTTTAAAAATTTGAAATTCCTCTTTTCTAATAGGAAGGTTTTCCTTTAGAGCAGTGCTTCCCAAACCTGGTAAATTACCCCAAACTAGGTAAAAGTGGTTTTTTCTTGGGTAACAACATACACACGCATTACCCATCACAAGAGAGACATTTCGAACGGACTTAAATGACTTAAACTGTGAAATTAATATTTAAGCACGATTTGAGGCTGTAGCTTTTCAAACAGCCCGTTTCAGATTTGAGTGAAGGAGGTATAGTGAAGGTTTCAGCCTCAAATTGGTTGAAAAACGAGAACTTCTGCACACTTTCAGTTGTATGTTGTGGTTGTGTAGTTGTGTGTATGAAGCGGTGGGTGCTCCATCACTGGAGGCTTTCAAAAAGAGACTGGAAAAACCATTTATCTGAAATGATAGAGGGCAGTGGTGAAATCCAAATTTGTTTATTACCGGTTCTGTGGGCGTGGCTTGGTGGGCGTGGTGTGGTGTGGCTTGGTGGGCATGGCAGGGGAAGGATACTGCAAAATCTCCATTCCCACCCCACTCCTGGGGGAAGGATATTGCAAAATCTCCATTCCCACCCCACACTGGGGCCAGCCAGAGGTGGTATTTGCCGGTTCTCCGAACTGCTCAAAATTTCCGCTACCGGTTCTTCAGAACCTGTCAGAACCTGCTGTTTCCCACAGAAAGGAAAACACCGGGAGCCACAAAACCCTCCCTCTGCCTGACTATTTCTTGAACGGCCACAAAACTAGCATATGTAGTTGAATTAAACATTCTGCTTTCTTCTGAAACTTTTCTTTTCTTGGATTTATCTATGGTTGGCCTACCAGGGGTTGAAAAGCTCAATAAATCACATGCCAGCGGGTGTCGCACATTGGCGGTTGTGATGCATATTTTGAGTGACAGGGAGCCGCAGCAGAGGGGTGAAAGAGCCACATGCGGCTCCAGAGCCGCAGGTTGCTGACCCCTGGTATAGTGCAATATTAATGCAATATCGCCAGGGGTTTTCAATTCAGTTCTACAGAATGTGAAGGATGTGTGTTTTTTATACGTATAAATGTACACTGAAGATGGCATTTAATTTTGTTGTACGGGGCGCAATGACAATAAAGTAACTAAACTGAACTAATTGGAAATTCGCTGTACAGGCGGCTAGGAGAGGAGGGTCAGTCCAACGCTAACCCACCCTCCAAAATTTCTTGAGCTGAAACAGAGATCCCCGAGCTCCAGCTTTTCTGGCTCCGTGTCTGCAGGCTGGAAGGGCTTCAAATATGCTGAGCTTATGTGACTGCATATTGTACTTCCAGACTAAAAATAGCCAGGCTGGAATCCTACAGTAGGAAAAGCATCTCCTGGACTGTTAAGCCCTCAGGAATGGGGGAAATATGCTGCCTTGGAAGTCGTCCCACAATTCAGTAAACTCCCCGCCCCCCGAAACTCTGCTCTCTCCTCTCCTAGATCTCTAAACCTCTGCTCTCTCCTTTCCTAGATCTCTGGATGCCACGGCAGGCATGGGTACTTTCCCCAAATATACAAGCTGGCGGGTTACAGGCAGTCCTCGACTTACAACACTTCATTGAGTGGCCGTTCAAAGTTACGACGGCCCTGAAAACAGTGACTCACGACCATCTTACATTAAAAAAACCATTCCAATCACAAAGACAAAAATTACACCTCGACTCCTTTTTGTTCACCTAACTCTCGGCTCATTCCCCTCTGTTAGCATTAAAGGGAGGCACGAGGCTCAGGGTTGACTCAGCCTTCCATCCTTCCGAGGTGGGTAAAATGAGGACCCAGATTGTTGGGGGCAATAGGCTGACTCTGTAAACCGCTTAGAGAGGGATGTCAAAGCACTGTGAAGCGGTACAGAAGTCTAAGTGCTATAGCTATTGCTACATGTGTGTCGGTGGTAGGTTTCAAATTTTTTTTACTACCGGTTCTGTGGGCATGGCTTGGTGGGCGTGGCTTGGTGGGCGTGGCAGGGGAAGGATATTGTAAAATCTCCATTCCTTCCCCTGGAGTGGGATACTGCAAAATCCCCATTTCCTCCCGATCAGCTGGGACTCGGGAGGCAGAGAATAGGGAGGCAGGGCCAGTCACAATTTTTACTACTGGTTCTCTGAACTACTCAAAATTTCCATTACCAGTTCTCCAGAACTGGTCAGAACCTGCTGAAACCCACCTCTGATATGTGGGAAGTAAGCCTTAGCTTTGCACCTATCCTTGAGGGAGAAGTATAGGAGGACAACACAGCTTAGACTGCTTGATGCTTCATTTTCAGGAATGGCTCCAAAGCAAGCTGACTGAAAGATTCTGATACCAGATAAATACAAATAAACAACAGTGTAATAGCCAAAGGCTACGATAATAACATGCATAGTTTAAACATGCAAATCTATATATATATAAGCAAAAACCACTCATGCTGTAATCACGAAATCTCCAGAACCGTAAAGCCTACAAACTTGAAATTTGCCACGTATGTTCCTCTTGGCTTCTAGGTGCTCATTAAGAAAGGATTTTTCGAAATGACCATCAGAGCATTAGTATTTCCTATATTATTATTAACACGCTCTGATGCTAAGGAGTTCTACTCCCCCTCCCCACCTCAAAAGAAAACTGTTCCAAATGCAAAACACAAACAGAGGAGAGGAGTTTCACTTTCAGTTTCACTTTCACAGCAGCAAGCAGCTTTACTACAGAAGAGTTGAGCTAAGCCACACCCACCCTCCTTCCTGTCTCCTTCTTGCTCACACAGCAAATACTGTTTGAGTTTCCAGACACCCCTCAACTCTCTCACACACTGACAGGATGCTAGCCAGATGAATACCAATGGATGCTGCCGGCTGAGACATTCTATTCCCACTTCCCCTCTGTTCCAACTGCCAGTTGCATTATATTAAAACACTCTGATGCTACGGAATTACACATTCTACATTAAGTTTCAGGCTGTAAGTGTCAATTTATCAAGCCCAAGCACATAGTTTTGTAAGCGAAGCCCGGGCGTCCAGCTAGTGCAAAATATAATTTGAAAAGATTATAAAAGCAGTCTTGGACATAAAATCAATACCTCGGTTTTCTGCCCACTTTCTAGAATGACTGGAATTTTTTTTCCCCATAAAGACATAATCTACTTTTTCTATATGGGGCCCTCCAGATACATTGGGCTATAATTTCCAGAGCATCCAAATAAGTATTAGCCAACCTGGATGGGAATTCAATCTGTGCACAAAATGTCACACCAAAGGACACACTTACATTTTGGTTGGGTTTGCCTAACATGCTACTCTAGGCCAAAATGGAGCTGGGCAACTCGTGATTCAACCTGTTGTGGAACCCAACCTCGTTGTAGAATGTTCTAGGAATGAGGTCATTACATGAAGTTCATTTGTTATGCAAATGCAGCAATTGTCTTTGGGTTAATTGGGTTTTGGTTGTAGCTTGTTAGGTGAATCCAGCCCTTGAGTGATATACCAGATGCCAGGACAGAAATAGAATTTGATTTAGTTTTAATTTTAAGTTAAGTTAAGCGTGTTAGGATGATTAACAGATAAACATCGTATTTCGCCTTCCGGGCAGGTGAATTAGTTTGAAAACTGATGAGACTTAGTTTTATATCTCCACCCCAGGTTCTCTGAGTGATGCCATGGACATACTATCCAGAGGTGGGTTGCTCCTGGTTCTGTCCGGTTCTTTACAACCAGTAGTAAAAGTGGTGGGAAGCTCCACCCACTCGCCCAGATGTCATAATTTAAGATCTGTGCATGGGCAGAAGCTTCTGCGCATGTGCAGAAGTGTGTGCACCCCCACTGCGAACTGGTAGTAAAGGTAAGTAGAACCCATCCCTGATCCTATCCCAGTGCCTGGAGGCCGTGAGGGCCTGGATGGAGAACCATAGACTACAGCTCAATCCAAACAAGACAGAGTGGGTTTCTGTCCTTCCTGGTGCTGTAGGACCTTCTATCTTTGGTTCTGGATAGGGTGGCACTACTTCAGACAATCCCAGTGTGTCAACTTACACGTTACAATTCGGTGGCAGCTTTTGGGAGCCTTGAGGACCACACCCAGGCTTTCAAGAAGCCACGTGGTAAGAGTTTATTCAGGCTGCAGGAATCAAAAGGATTTTTTGCCCCCTCTTAGTTCTGATAAGTACCCAGCAAGTAGAGATGTCAAGAACGTTGGGACCATCTTCCCCAGAAGGATGGTTCCGCCCAAATATTGAAAGTCAAGAGCAAATCAAGACAGTTGTTGCATGTCGAAAGCCAAGTTGGCAGCGCATTAGCATGATAACTATGGGCAATTCTATTCTATTCTGTATGGCCGTGATGGCGAACCGATGGCACGCGTGCCCAGAGGTGGCATGCAGCGCCCTCTCTGATGGCATGCAAGCCATTGCCCCAGTTCAGCTGTGCTGTGCATGCACTCGCGCCTCCCACTGACCAGCTGGTCTTCGGGTCTCTGTCATGCATGTGCAGGAGGATGGGGCGCATGCAGGGAGCTGCACATGCATTGCATTTGGGGGGTTCGGGCGCCCTTTGGGCACTCGGTCTGGAAAAGGTTAGCCATCACTGCTATATGGAATAGTGTCAACAGGAGAAAGATATTAGTGCGCCATAGAATCTTGACAAGCAAGCGTCTCCTGTAGCATCTTCCCAGAGCATCCTTCTTCTGTGGGAAGTTGAATTTGTGTGCCAACACGAGAATGCGTTCTCAGGTTGCCCTACTGAACGGAGACATGACCTCAGCTCGGAGAGAAGTCTGAGGGCGTAGCTTATCAGATGCATGCATCAAGGACAATACGGCAGTTCTCTTAGTCAACAAGCTCATTTGATAGGATTTGCCAACATTCCTCAGTGCAAACAGCAGTGACTCCTGCTCCAACTGACAAGGCTGTGTCAAAGTCTATATATATAAAAAGCATTATGCAGTTTGGGTTCAGAAACATGCCAGCCCTTCATCAGCTGTCAGATGGGAAAATGAGTAAGCATTTAATTGCCTCTGTATGGCACACCCACGGGGAACAATCTCCCAAAGCTACAAGTAGGAGACAACACATGTTTGGGCCTGAGAAATACATGAAGGAATCTGGCAAGTTGAAACACCAATTTTCGGTTTCGCAGAACCACGTTCACAACGTGTCACAAACAAGGTTAGCCATCATGTCAAGAGAACGTGTGAAGTTCGGAGAGCCAACTTAAATCAGCCAACAGCTCTGGAATCATGTTGTACTGCAGTTTAGTTCTTTTTAAGATGGTTCTCCGACAGCTATATTTATAGTTAACTGGTGCAAGTGTTCTGATTCTTTTTGCAAAGATTTTGTTTTTTAAAAGCTGTGTTAAAACATTGCGAAGGATCTCATGGCATCCTAACAATCGTTCTCAAGATTTCACACACGTTAAGCACCCTCGTCCCAAAAAAGAGAGCAGAATGCAACAGATGAGTTTTGCTAAGGTTCTGTGACTCTATGCAATGTTACAAAATGTCCTGTCCTGTCCTGTCCTGTCCTATCCTATCCTATCCTGCATTCTATTTTACATTCTATCCAATATTCTATTCTAGTCTACATTTTATCCTATTCTACATCCTATCCTATCCTACATTCTAAAAGGGGATGCAGTGGATCAGTGGCTAAGATGCTGAGCTTGTCGATCGAAAGGTCGGCAGTTCAGCGGTTCGAATCCCTAGTGCCGCGTAACGGGGTGAGCTCCCGTTACTTTTCCCAGCTTCTGCCAACCTAGCAGTTCGAAAGCACGTAAAAAATGCAAGTAGAAAAAATGGGGACCACCTTTGGTGGGAAGGGAACAGCGTTCTGTGCGCCTTTGGTGTTGAGTCATGCCAGCCCCATGACCACGGAGACGTCTTCGGATAGCGCTGGCTCTTTGACTTTGAAATGGAGATGAGCACTGCTTCCTAGAGTCGGGAACGACTAGCACATATGTGCCAGGGGAACCTTTACCTTTACCTTATCCTATATTCTATCCTATTCTATCCTACATTTTATCCTATCCTATCCTAGCAATAGCACTTAGACTTATAAACCGCTTCATAGTGCTTTTATAGCCCTCTCTAAGCTGTTTTTACAGAATCAGCATATTGCCCCCCCAACAATCTGGGTCCTCATTTTACCGACCTTGGAAGGATGGAAGACTGAGTCAACCTTGAGCCGGTGAGATTTGAACTGCCGAACTGCAGCTAGCAGTCAGCTGAAGTAGCCTGCAGTGCTGCACTCTAACCACTGCGCCACCTCGGCTCCATCCTACATTCTATCTTATCTTACATCCTACATCCTATCCAGTCCATACTAACTCAGGGAGTTTTCCCCCCTTGAGTTAGCAACAGCACAGAGACCAGTCAAGGGCGCTACAAGGCAACCATATGGAACACTTGCAAAGCACCTGATAAACCCCACGTCACTGATTTCTTTAGGCCAAGGTTTCATTTTCGCTGCCTAATGCTCTCTCCTGCTAGTACGTACAGTATGTGCTTTGGTATCCCCGCACTCCCATGCAAAAAGAGATAGAAGTTTTGGGCCGCGAGCCCAAAAGACATTCTGAAAGCATTTTGGATAGATTCCTTCAGCATTATCTTGTATGGTAGGTGGAGTGCCAGATTTGACCACAACCGAACATTTTATGGAATAGTCCTCAACACATATTGTTGGGAAGACCACAACGGTTATTTATTGCGTTACCGAGCTATATATAAGTTCACTCTTTGGAAATGACCCAAATCTTCTCATATTTGAAAGCCCAGAAGGGATCTGGAAGATTTGGCTTTAGGAGAGATTGACATGATCCCATGCCCCACCCCCGTCCCCCAACCTACCCCAGACCACAAATCTTTTTAACTATGCAAGCAGAGGAAGATCTAAACTGACACCATCAGTTCATCCATTATCTTTCTTGCTCTGTGGAATGCAACATAATTTTCATATATAATACTACGTTCCTTAGGATCATAAATCAGTACTCCTTTGTATACAGTTTAAACTGGATTGGAAGCCCATGACGCTAGGCCATCGTTTGGCTGGGTAGGGGAGGGGGAATCCATACTGAGGCAATGTTTAAACTAATATGATGATTTAAGTGCTTGGAAAGCTGACAAGGACACAACGCATAGCATAATAAAATTGATCGGGTTGGATAAAGTCCTTGGCCTTTGGCCTACCTTTTATTCAACATCATTGCTCGTTTCTAAACTTTACATTTAATTAAAACAGATAAAACAAAATCCACATTAAAGCAGGGTACCCCGTAAATTAAAGTGTCCCAATTTATCAGTACAGGCAGTCCTCGACTTACGACGACTTACGACAGTTCACTTAGTGACCATTCAAAGTACACAATAGCACTGAAAAAAGTGACTTATGATGGTTGCAGCATTCCCCCAAGGTCACATGATTTAAATTTGGATGCTTGACAACTGACTCACATTTATGATGGTTAGAATGTCCCGGGGTCACATGATTTCCTTTTGTCACCTTCTGACAAGTAAAGTCAATGGGGGGAAGCCAGATTCACTTAACAACCATGTTGCTAATCTAACAACTGCAGTGATTCGCTTAACAAACGTGGCAAGAAAAATCGTAAAATGGGGCAAAACTCACTTAACAAATTTCTCACTTGGCAGCATAAATTTGGGGCTCAATTATGGTCATAGAAAACCACCTGTACTAAATTAGCAGGGATTACAAGAACAAAGTTGGTTGACCAGTTGTTGTTAACAGGATTAACGCTGTAACACATGTGCATGTGCCAAATTATTTAATTAAAATTGAAGCTTCCATTTGTACCAACAGATGGAATCTTTCCATGATCCCAAACTTTTATCCATTGCAATCAGATCCAAGAACACAGTTCTACCTACAAGCCAAAAGGAAGGACACATCTATGTGTATGGCCATTCATACACAGCTTCTCTTTTATTCAATTCCCACAACATAAAGCCAACAATCTCAAAGATTTCAGCAACTCTTCATTTTTAATCTTGTTTTCCCTTTGATAGCCCTTGCTAGATAAGGGAGATTTTATAGGAGAGGAAAAAGCGTATACGTTGAATAATAAATAAAACAAAACAGCTATCTCACAAAGCACAACTTGGTCCTGTAAGGACTCACAACCCATCCGTAACACAACCTGAGCAGACCACAGAAATTCCACTAGATGATACATCAACAGCATACATTTAGCACTTCATCATGAATAAGCTGTTTATACCAAATCAGACTTTTGATCCAATTGGCTCATTCCTATCTATGTTGATGGGGTATTATTCTCCCAAATCACGAATGGACAGCCTATAATCAACCCTTTTAATTAGGAAGGAAATGGATGTTTCCCTGAAATAAAGTATGAAGGCTTAAAATTATAGGCAAAATTATAGGAACTATATGGTTATTATTTTGTTGGTTTTAATCCCAATGTCTGGGCATGTCTAGAGTTGCTTCTGTAACTAAAGCAGTATATACAGTAGTGGCCAAAATTGTGGAAACCTTTTGGGAAAAGTGTATTTTCTAAAACTAGCTAATAATACCACGTGTTTGGGGGTGGTTTTTTTGGAGTAGTAATACCATAAAATTGTATATCAATGGAAAGATAATTTAATCAAGAATGTAATGCAATAACTTTTATGAAGGATTTGCCATTAGAATAGCAGTTACGGTATAAAGAAGAAAAGTGAAACACGTAGAAAAAATGAGATATACAAAAATGATCACCATGTCAGTGAATCTTACAAATTGAATAAATAAATAAATAAATCCTTAGTTGGGTAACCTTTAGCATGAATGACGGCCTTACAACGTCTTCCCATGGAGTGAACCAAGTCTTTTTGTTCTGCAGCTGTTCTAATGTGAAACCAAGATTGAAGGATGGCTTCTATTAACTGGGTTTTATTGCTGGGTCGCTTCTGACTAACAAGTTTCTTTAGTCGGCTCCATAAATTTTCAATTGGGTTAAGGTCTGGGCTATTCCCAGGCTATTCCAGCAGTGGAATAGGATTATCTTGAAACTCCCCAAAAAAAGTGATGTTATTAGCCATCAAACCTCAAAAATACACTTTTCCCAAAAGGTTCCCACAGTTTAGGCTACTACTATACAATTAAACAAATCTAGGACCACATCCTTGGGCATGTATTTATAAACTAAAACAATTATTCCCTAGAAAGATGTTGTAACAAAGACGGGGATAAGAAACCACAAGCCATATCTGGACAAGTATATCACTTTCATCTGCCCTCCAAAAGACAGAAAAACTGTAGCTGAAAAACTGGCATTGATTCAATCCCTAGTAGGAATCTTCTATTGACAAAAGTTCAACCTCTGCTCTCGTGTCTATGCCATCTACTATCTCCCCCCCATAGAAAGATAAAATGGGCTTCCTTGCTAAAACAAACAAACAAACAAACCACAGTCCCCTATTATTAATTAACCCAATTCAAAACAAGCCACCGATCTAATTATTATCTTCCCCAATGTCTCGTCTGCTATGGATACTTCTGGATGAGAAGTCATGACCTCATTTGAAGTATTTAAGAAACTGCCTTGATGATACTCTACCCTCTCTTTATCTCTCCCGCTTTTCCCTGTTGCTTCTTCAATCATTTTTCCTTCCAGAGGGGGGTGAAAAATAGATTCAGATGGAAAATAACAGCTCTTCAATCAGCTCCATTGAATTGTCAATTGCTAGAACCACAACCCTTTGAAAAGACTATTTGGACAAAGCCTCGGGAAGATCAGTCAGTACCAGAAGGCACAATGGGTGAAAATGAGAAGTCAGTTGCCAGTCCTTAGAAAATAAATAAACAGTAATTGTTCACTAGAAGACTTGACCATGCAACCAATGTTTTCCAGGATTGTCAAGAAAGTGGAAAGGAATCAAATATCAAATAAAGCTTTCTGTGTTACCACTAGTAAAAGCACTTCTCTGTCTAGCAAAAGGAGTGAACCTCCTAAAATAAAGAGTTAGAATAGAAATAGAATAACAGAATTGGAAGGGACCTTGGAGGTCTTCTAGTCCAGCCCCCTGCTTAGGCAGGAAACCCTACACCACTTCAGACAGACGGTTATCCAACATCTTCTTAAAAACTTCCAGTGTTGGAGCATTCACAACTTCTGGAGGCAAGTTGTTCCACTGATTAATTGTTCGAACTGTTAGGAAATTTCTCCTTAGTTCTAAGTTGATTCTCTCCTTGATTAGTTTCCACCCATTGCTTCTTGTCCTACCCTCAGGTGCTTTGGAGAATAGCTTGACTCCCTCTTCTTTGTGGCAGCCCCTGAGATATTGGAAGTCTGCTATCATGTCTCCCCTAATCCTTCTTTTCATTAAACTAGACTAAACTAGTTGAAGAAACTCGGTGGTATACAGTGTCTCATTCTCCAAAGAAGAGTGTAGTAAAGGGATTTTTTAAAAAAATAAAAATAAAAAAATCATACCATTAATTTTCATTTGGCTGATTCGGCTTTCAGGGCAGGATAGCAGTATGAACTTGTCTTTCAGCTGGAAACATGGCGTAGGTGGTGTGGGCAACAGTGATTTCACCAACTGGTCACTTCATCCATCAGATCCAGAATGATTCCTTTCAACTCATCAGACCCATAATGGATACTCCTGGGAAAAGGTGGACAGGGCAGGAAAAATGGAAATTAGTTGTGCTGCCTTTAGATCTTTTATACAAGGTCACTCTTTGCCCATTTAAAATGTCAATTTGATTTAAAAACATTAATCCAGAAAAGCAAGAACCAGAACTCTGTAGCTCCCTTGACACCCAAAGTGGTAGAGGAGGAGGAAGAGGAGGAGGAGGGGGAGGAAAGGGGAGGGGCAGGAGGTGGGGGAGAAGGAGGACAATCTATAAGCACTATAATGGCTCAACTTTCTTTAAGGTCTTTATTTAATACTCCATTTCAGCTAAACCACCTCTTTTAAACAGTGGCACTTGTACCCTTAACATGCCTACTTCCTTTTGTCAAGAGCAGGGGTCTCCAATCTTGGCAACTTTAAGACTTGTGGACTTCAACTCTCAGAATTCCTCAGCCAGCTTTGCTTTTTCTGGGAGTTGAAGTCCACAAGTCTTAAAGTTGCCAAGATTGGAGACCCCTGGTCAAGAGAATGAAAGGAAGAAATTCAGACAGAAGGCACAAGTTTTGCCTACAGAAGAAATAAGACCATCAAAAGATAAAAGGCTGAGGTAGCCAAGTTCTTTAGAAGCTACTGCCAGACAAAATATTTCTTGGGCTAGTGGGCTCATTGGGAATTTTGGGTTTTCCTGTCCTCTACCATCCTCTGGAATCCATTTAAGCTCACGCCGACTGCTTCAGTGACTCCATCCAGCCACCTCATTCTCTGCCATCCCCTTCTTCTTTTGCCCTCAATCTTTCCCAGCATTAGGCTCTTCTCCGGTGAGTCCTTCCTTCTCATTAGGTGGCCAAAGCATTTGAGTTTCATCTTCAGGATCTGGCCTTCTAAAGAGCGGTCAGAGTTGATCTCCTCTAGGACTGACCAGTTTGATTGCCTTGCAGTCCAAGGGACTCGCAGGAGTCTTCTCCAGCACCAGAGTTCAAAGGCCTCAATTCTTTGGCACTCAGAATATCAAAGTCCAGAACAGAGAAAGGGGTACCAAGCAAGGAAAGAAGTAGATCTGATTCTCTAAAGGAGGTTTACTGAGCCTGAACAGCAGATGGTGCTCAGAAAACATTGAACAGAAATGGGTAATAGGCAGCTATGCTAATTTCGTTCGATTAGTGGTCATGCCAAAGGGTACTATTGGAATCTGATAACAGCTAGGCAGTGTTTCTCAACCTCAGGACCTTTTAGACATATGGACTTCAACTTGGGGGAATCCTGGGAGTTGAAGTTCATACAACTTGAAGTTCCTGAGATGGAGAAATGTTGAGCTAGAGGGATGTGCATTTTTTCCTCCTTCTAGTAGGGTTTTGGGGAACAAGTTTCAACAAGACTGGTTTTACATTTCTAATGCCCTCTCTCCCAACTCTGATCAGTCAGTTCAACAGAACTGTACTGTGAAATATAGCTGACAAGAAAACTGATTTAACTCTTATCAAAAGTTGAAGTTAGCTTCTAAGCCAACGTAGCCACTTATCTGTTGCAGACCCTTGACCTGCAAGAGATCAAACAGTTCTTCACTTTAATCTAAGAAAGGAAGAGACCCAAAGACTCGCTCTAATTCTTTACAAGAACAATTCTTAAGCCAAATATTGGCAAGTGAGAGCTAAAAAACGAGAGACTGCCCTGACTTTCTAGCTTTATCAAAAAAGAAGCTATTTCTTACTTTGAAAGAAAGTTAAAGACTTGATAAAAAATATCAGAGAGTGTTGAATGTTATCACGTTAATAGGGAGATAAGGCTCAGCCTTGCTTGGCCTAATCTGCCTTCCAAGTATCTTGAATGTTAACGTCCATCAACCCCGTTTTGGGTGAGGAAGGATATCGTGCAATAGGTTAGCTGGGAGGCCCAGCACCTTGTCTCCGGCGGTCTCTTGAGTTAGGGGAAAATTGATTTAGAGAAACAAAAGATAAAGCTGAATAATTTACCTTGATATGAGAGCAGAAAGAGACACCTTTGTTCCAGCCACCGGAAGCACAGACTCCGAAGCGAACGTCTTCACATGTTTTAGGACTTTTGCTGTTATGGTCAACCATGTTACTGTATATCCCTCCCTGGGGAGGGCAATGCATCTTCTTGAATGAAAACTATTTCGCTTTCCGAGGAGATTCATAACAACCCAGGACAATCTGGAGTAAGACAAAGGTGTGACAAACAACATCCATGAGACTTAGACCTCCATAAAAAACCTATGTTGAATGCCAATTGTGTAACCATTCGGTTGGTTTTAGGCAGATAGAACCCTGATTTAGAAACCTTTTACAAATATGCAGATAAATAATAATAATGTGATTTCATTTATTACACTTTTCAACTATTTAACCACTTCAGGTATTTTGTTTCTTTAACACATAGATGTAAATTAACATATAGACATAAATAGAATAGAATAGAACTTTATTGGCCAAGTGTGATTGGACACACAAGGAATTTGTCTTTGGTGCCTAGGCTCTTGGTGTACATAAAAAGACAAGATACACTTGTCAAGAATCACAGGGCACAACACCCAGTGACAGTCATACAAATTAGGATTTATAAATTTATATCAGGGTTGAAGGTACTCTGCAGATTTAACAGTTAACAGATCAAACAGAGAAAAAAAAAGTATGATCATTCAAGAGTTACAGAATTGGAAAAGATCTCAGACTTTATAGCAATAGCATTTAGACTTATATAGTGCTTTACAGCCCTCTTTAAATGGTTTACAGAGTCAGCATATTTACCCCAACAATCTGGGTCCTCGTTTTACCAACCTCTGAAGGTAGGAGGCCAAATCCACCTTGAACCAGTCAGAATTGAACTCCTGACAGTGGGCCGAGTTGGCCTGAAATACTGCATTCTAATCACTGCGCCACAAGGGCTCTTTTCTTATGTAGTATATATATAGTCAAACCTCCAGCTTAATCTCAAGTTAATTTTAATAATGAGCTTTGAAATCATCTCTCGCTTCAAAGTTAACCAGTTCCCAGAATAGACAATTATATGTACATGGCTCTCGGGCTCAAAATCCTGCCTTAATTTCAAGGGAATGCAAAGATACATGAGTAAAAGTATATTGGAAACTAGTCCCACAATTGAATGCTCTTGAGAGGTTTTGGGACTGCAGCTAGTGTCTAAGCTGTGAAGACAGAACAACAAAAACATCACAGTGTTTTGTGTGTGTGTATAGAAAATATGTAAAATTTTTAACAGCTTCATATTCATCAATTCACATAACTCACTGACTTTTTTTTTTTTAAAAAGTGCCAGCTATAGCATTCAGTTTCTCTCAATATGCAGTTTTGAATTTCCAGGAAAGCCATTGTCAGCGTTAGAAGCCATATTAGGCCGGAAGCTTCCATGCTCCCACCTTCTCCTGTGTGGGAAAGTAGGAGGGGGGATTTAGTAGAGGGGTTGTTGGTAGACATAATAGCATTCTTCCTGTCGATCAAGGTCAGGGCGATTTGGCATCTGGAGAAGGAGTGGTCGGAGTGCGGAGTTGAGATGGGACAGACGTTGATTGGAACATGTGATGGACTGAGGAGTGAGGGGATGGTTTTGGGGGTTTTGATTTACTGAGGGAAAACCCGGACCTCTCAGATTCAGGTTTTCCCAGATGTGCCAGTTTACCTATTCTAGTAAAGAGAACTCTGGAAAATGCTTGCTTCTATGTCTTTACTCAGAGTGGGGGTTTTCGGGAATGCTGACAGCCATTTTGCTTGGTTCCCTGACATAGTCAGGGGTGGACTGCTGGGGGTTCTCAGGGGTTCGGGAGAACCTTGAGCTAAAATTCTGTGCAGTACGGAGAACCCCCAAATCCCACTCCTGGCTGGCCCCGCCCACCCCGCCCCTCCCAGGAGTCCCAGTGCGGCCCATTTTGGATGCAGGTAAGTGCAGGGCGTGCGCGGAGGCTTGAGGAGGGTGAAAAACGGGCCTACCGGAAGTTCAGGAAGACAGGAAATGGGCCCGTTTCCAGCCTCCAGAGGGCCTCCGGAGCCCAGGGAGGGCAAAAACACACACCCCTGACATGGTGCAGGAGGCCGACTAGGCCACACCCACCATGGCCACGCCCACCCAGCAACCAGGCAGAGAACCCCTTGCTAAAATTTTTGAAGCCCACCCCTGGATATAGCCTGTCTTGGCAAATGTGGCAAGGCCATGAAGATCTCATACTTGAGAAATCAAAGGCCTAGAGATAAAAAAAAAAAATCCACCCTCTTGTATCCTAAATCAGCAGCCTCCGTTACTATGACCCAGAGAAAAAACAGGTTTCTTCTTTCTAGAGGACTTAAAGGAAAAGTTGGACAGCTATTGTTTAAAAACAGCCTTGATCCCATGCTCTCTAATTAAACATAGGGTTGGTTTGATTAGAGAAAGATCAATAACTACATTTATTAATGATTGAAAAAACTCTTATGGACTTTTTTCTGATCTTCCAAACAAATGGCTAGTCTAATGAAAAGAAGGACCAGGGGAGACATGATAGCAGTCTTCCAATATTTGAGGGGCTGCCTCAAAGAGGAAGGGGGTCAGGCTATTTTCCAAGGTACCGGAAGGCCAGACAAGATATAATGGATGGAAACTGAACAAGGAGAGATTCAACCTAGAAATAAGGAGGAATTTTCTGACATTGAGAGCCATCAACCCATAGAACAGAAGTTGCCTTTAGAAGTTGTGGGAGCTTCATTGCTGGAAGCTTCCAAGAAGAGACTGGACTGCCATTTGTCAGAAATGGTGTAGGGTCTCCTGCTTGGGTGGGGAGTTGGACTAGATGACCTACAAGGTCCCTTCCAACTCTGTTAATCTATAAATCTGTAAAGTAACTCTTAAAAGAGGAGATGCAACAGGCAACTTCACAACAACAAATGAACCCAGCCTGGATCTAAGCAATGGTTTCTCCAGTTCTACAATGGCAAAAAGCATCTATAAAACCCACTTCACTTTAATTCTCCCTCCCAAGTGGGAAGGAATGGATCAAAACGGAACAGTGAGATAGAGACAGCCGAGTATGAATCGGCAAGGCCGAATATTAAAGACTTTTCATTCACTCCTTCCTAGCAGAAGTAAGAAGTACAGTGAAATTGAGAGCTTCGCTGCCCCCATCCCGGAGGGAACAAGAAAGAGGGAATCATTGCATGAACAAGACAGGGACTGCAGTGCAAATCTGGGATTTGCTGTCAGCAATGCAACGGTTAAGAAAGGGCCCAGGAGCTGTCCATGGTGGCGCTACAGTTTTTCAAGACTCTTCCCCAGTCAAAGAGTTTGCTGTTAACACCCACAAACTCTGAACACAGAAGGTGCTGATTGACAGACGTTAACCAACATTACTGCTTTACATTGCTAGATCTGGATATCCTGAGAAGAACCTAGTTTTCTTAATTTGGTGCCTTCCAGATACTCTGGACTACAACTCCCATGATGCTGGGTAGAGACCGAGTAATAGAAGCTGTTATCAGACACAACCAATTCATTCTCTGGCACGACATAAAACCGGTCTCCAGTTCTTTCCTTAATCACTCTCTACTTTTCCCTTTATTATCTCTCTTTCTAGATTGCAAATCCCCCTTTTGGAGGCCTGAACTTTAATTCTTTATCCAACTCTTAAGCTCTTTTCTACCACTACAACAAGGCAGAGAAGAGAGCCCATTTAATTGTCAAGGTCTGTTGGCAATCCTAAGATTTTTAAATAAATGAATGCAGAATAATGAGTTAACTGAAGGAAGATCTATAAGTTGCATCTACATAGACCTGAAGCTGACAAGGAAGTACGGAAGCCCGTAGAGGATAAAAGCTATCTATAGCGCAATTGTCATAACAACTGTATGTGACCCGTGGGATCCAAAGATGGGTATACTTGTTGCTAAGGAACATAAGCAGGTGCGTACTCTCACAGCCACACTTGGCTTGTGAGTCAGTCAAAGACGTTCGGTCAATCACTGTGAAAAAAATAAAGCTTCCACTGGATTGAGACAGCATGGCTCTCAAGAGGCAGAGATTCTACCAAGCAATTGTTTTGCAGCCAGCAATAATCAAGGGGGGGGGAATGAACTGATTTATTGTACCAAGCCACTATGCGGTTTTGTCTGTTGGCTTAGGGTGATGCGTGAATCTCAGCTATTAGGGACTGTAAACCATGGTTGTTGTCTCAAGCTTTTCAAAACCAAGCTTTTTAGGGCTGTCAGGGAAAAGAGCCTGACCAGATTATCCAAAGGAAAACAAAATTAAAACTAAAAGGCTGCTCAATAATAATAAAAAAAAATCCAAGAGTAAAACCAGGGTGTCCTAATCAGCTTTGATCCAACACAAGTCATCGCACTGATTTCATCCATCAAACTGATTTGCATTTATAATTCAGGTCAGATTTGTGATCCAAACCAAACGGATTTGATCTGATCCAGAAAAGAAATGGATTTTGATTCAAAAGCATTCTGTTCACTTTGACACACTAAATCCATAATTTTATTTGAAGGGTTGATTTAACTGAAACGCCTCCAAACTGACTCTGAGTCAAAGCTTTACACAGCTCTTGTGAAAATTGGACAGAAACAATTTCAGAAACAGAATTAGCACAGTCCTGGTTCCAACTACATATAAACAATCTATGTTCTAAAATTTACTCATCCATACTTTATTCTTAGTCAACAAAAAAACAAGAACAATAACACATCTATACACAACATTTCAAGAAGAAATCCACATTCAAAGAGGATAGGTAAAGATAAAGGTTCCCTTTGCACATATGTGCTAGTCATTCCCGACTCTAGGGGCGGTGCTCATCTCCATTTCAAAGCCAAAGAGCCAGCATTGTCCGAAGACGTCTCTGTGGTCATGTGACCGGCATGACTAAATGTCAAAGATGCACAGAACACTGTTACCTTCCCACCAAAGGTGGTCCCTATTTTCCTACTTGCATTTTTTACGTGCTTTCAAACTGCTAGGTTGGCAGAAGCTGGGACAAGTAACGGGAGCTTACCCCATTACGCAGCACTAGGGATTCGAACCACTGAACTGCCGACCTTTCGATCAACAAGCTCAGCATCTTAGCCACTGAACCACTGTGTCCCTCAGAGGCTAAGCTAAGGCTAAATCTTACCTTACCTGCACAATGCGGTAGATTAAGTCAAAATGACTTAGCCTTAAAGTAATGTGTAATTTGACCCCCACGCTTATGTTTAAAAACTAGCAAGACTATTTTTGATTTAAGCAACCTACAAATTCAAGAAAGGCATGCACAAAAAATGATCATTCTTCGACTTACCTTACTGCAGATGCAGGATGAATTTGCTACACAGAAAGATCTTGAGAAGAAGTCTCGTCTTCAGGGTTGCTCTCTGGGCTGAAGAGTCTCCAACTGCCACAGCTGCTTCATGGCATGGAATTCCCAGAGCTTTCCACTTTCATCTACAAGAAGCTGAGTTTTCTGCAACCATCATCTGAGCAGACGTGGCCCCAAGAATCCAAATATCAAGGCCACAGCTCCTCCAAAACCTTTCAGAGTAGCGACAGTCAAACCGGAGTCCCCATGTGTCCAACCAGAAGCCCTTTTGCCACACACTTCCAGTATGCTTCCTTGGCCGCACCCAGGAACATTTTGCCACAGCTTTTCACATCAGCTCCTTCAACACTTTCCTGCAGAGACAAATGGTAGAATGTGGGCAAGGCTCAGAATCCATGTGCAAAGAGTTCCACCATCTTTCAAGAGGACTTGAAGAATGAGGGGCTCTTCAGATCATCTGCAAAGATCACAATCCCTTAGAAGGGAAGACAAAAATATATTTTTGTCGCTCCCAAATAGATAAATATAGTACAAGGCAGTCAAACCCAAGTTTGGGGCCCTCCAGATGAGTGGATCATCTCCCAAAATTCCCTCAGCCAACTTAGCTGAAAATTCTGGAAGTTTTTAGGCACAACATCTGGAAGTTACCAGGATTGGAGAAAGCTGGGACAAAGACTAAAAGCACCAGGCTGCAGTTCAGAATGTCACCATTCAAATTTTGTCACTGCTCCTGTTGCACATTTACCAGAGTGTCATAATAACCAAGTCATTCATTTGCAATTTCAGCTTCCCCATCTGCAATACAAGTTTAATGCTGACTTGGCACAAAGACTCCACATTCCTAAAGGAATGACTATGTGGTGATATCAACAAAAAATAATCCAGTTATAGCATATGAAGACAAATCACCTTCAAGTGGAGCTCAACTCCCGGTGATTTTATAAACACATCCCGGGAATTGTCTTGACAACGCTATAGAAGTGATGGTGTTGCTATTTCTGTTTCTTCTTCCATTTTCTAGGCTAGCCTAAAGCGCTAAAGATTTTTTAGTGATCTCCTGTTCACAACCTGATCAAGAGCCCTGGTGGCGCAGCAGACTAAAGCACCATTATTAACATCAGCTGCCTGCAATTACTGTAAGTTCAAATCTCACCAGGCTCAAGGTTGACTCAGCCTTCCATCCTTTCTAAGGTAGGTGAAATGAGGACCCGGATTGTGGGGGCAATAAGCTGACTTTGTATAAATATACAAAAGGATGAAGGCTATTGCTTAATGCATTGTAAGCAACCCTGAGTCTCCGGAGAAGGGCGGCATATAAATCAAATCAAAAACCCTGTCTGCTTAGCCAGGGTTGCCTAGAAGCTACAGTACCATCAAGGAATAAATTGTGCCAGGAGTATTTCTTTCTCCTTGCTTGTGGCTAATTTGCACAGTATATTAAATCATAATGTAGACAGCATGCTTTCCAGCCAGAAGTGAAGCGTTATGCCAAACACTTGTGATTTGCTATTTAGTATACTGTCTTTGGTGTAAGCCGCCCAGAGTCCTCAAAGAGTGGGCGGCATAGAAATATGAATTATTATTATTATTATTATTATTATTATTATTATTATTATTATTATTATTATTATTATTATTATTAATTTGAAAGCCCTTTTTGCTCTTATGTGAAAGTAAAGTAGTAAAGCTTCAACAGGACAAGTTTAAACATGGGGCTTAGTACAGTATAAAGCGATCTGCATTTGTTCCCGGTTTATAACGTGGCACTCACAAGATGCTTCCTGTGGCATCTGAACCACGGCCCAGATTAAAAATGGTTTGCCCGGTATCGCGTGCCAAACAAGCTTGGGCTTTGCATCCACATTAAAAACATCAAGCAGCCCTTCTTAAAGGCTGAGAGATAGGATCAGCTTTAAACATCAAATACAAAGTAGCTGAAGTTAGAAGCCTTGGAGAATATAAGCAATCAAGTAAAACATGCACACAGGGGCTCTTTCCAAATTCCTGCGGATTTCAGAAGTGCTATGCTCTGGTTCTCCCAACCACCCCTGACAATTTTCCAGGGGAGCTGGATTGAGCATTTAAATGCCCACCCTCCCCTTCCATGTCAATCAGGGGGTTACTAGAGAATCTTAAACTGGAGGGAGGACAAAACTTGATTTCCCCAGCGCCCATACAGGCAAGAGCCTGTAGTACAGTGGACTAAAGCACTGTTATTAACATCTGCTGCTTGCAATTACTGCAAGTTCAAATCTCACCAGGCTCAAGGTTGACTCAGCCTTCCATCCTTTCTAAGGTAGGTAAATTGAGGACCCAGTTTGTGGGGGCAACAAGCTGACTTTGTATAAATATACAAAAGTATGAAGGTTATTGCTTAACGCATTGTAAGCCGCCCTGAGTCTCCGGAGAAGGGCGGCACGTAAATTAAAGCAAAACAAAATGAATGGATGCAGTCCAAAGTGGCACGTGTCTGGGCACAAATTCCACAACCTCAGCATCTCCTTTTCTGCCAAGCTCCGACACGTGCACGGAGTCGAACCGCACGTCGGTTTATTTATTCCTACTAAAGCACCGCTTTGAAAGTCAATGAATCAGCCAGGCTGGGACTGGGGTTTAACAGTTTACGAGAAGGAGAACCTGCTCTTCTGGACTGACACCCCCTCCCTTCTTCTCCTTTCAACGGCGCCGCTCATCTGCCTTGGGGATTCCTCCGAGTTAGCCCCCGGGCCCAGCTTGTTGAGACTCGGAAGCCAAGCAAAGGGCGGGAGGAATCGTTCAGAGAGAAGATGGAAAGGAGACCACCAGGAAATCCCAGATCCGTAAGCCCGACTGGGAAAAGGGCAGCGCGGGAAAAAGGCAACCCCCTTCTTCGAACTGCTGCCTGCAAAACCCTCCCAGGAGCTCGGCTCGACCACTTTAACCTATACCCACACACCCACAGACACACGCGTTCCGAATAGACTGGAGTTTTCGGGCAGCTGGGCTTACCTTTCGGGCTTGGTCGAGTGACGACTGCGAGGCGTCCAGCCTTCCAAGCACAGAGCATCCTCTCGGACCCACCACGGCGGGGAAGTGGGGAGCCTGCGTGTGGTCGTAATCTGGTTTGTCCCGGAACCAGGTTTGGTCCTCATGGAGGGTGGGTGGGGAAATGCAGGCAGCTGCAGGTGAGAGAGAGAGAGAGAAGCGGAAAGCCGCGGGCCCGCCGAGGTTTGCCAGGCAGGCTGGCTGGTTTAGCGGGCAAAGGAAGGCGTCGGAGACCGGGTCAACTACTCACCTGGAGACGGTCCGGCGAGAGGCGAGGAAAGAAGAGCTGCGAACCTCGAGCGGCCGCTCCGGAGCCACCTGAGCCATCACACCTGCCCCGCGTAAACGCTGCATCTTCAAGTCTACGGGCTCCCTTAAAGGCGCGACGGAGTGGAGCTTACCTGGCCCAGCAGCCTCCTTCTCCTTCTCCTTCTCCTTCTCCTTCTCCTCCTCCTCCTCCTCCTCCGCTTCTCAACTCCTTGCCCCGCTTTTATCGGGATGGGGGGGACTTTGGAGCTCCCCGGAGCAGAGCAGCCGCGTTTGACCATCGCAAATCCGATTTCGGAAGAGGCGCGCACGCCAAAACCTTCAATTCCTCCCTCTGCCTTCGGCCGGCGGAGGGGGCTTACTTCGGAGTAAGCGTTGCAACGGGTTGCTGCTCCGAAGTAGCAGCCATCCCCTGAACTAGATAACTCAGTGGCTAAAGACACCGACCTCGTAGATCAGAAAGGTCGGCAATTCGGCGGTTCGAATCCCCAGTACGGCGTGTGATCAAGGGGTTGGACTAGATTTTATTTTATTTCATTCATTATTTTATTCGGTTATATATGCCGCCCTATCTCCCAATGGACTCAGGGCGGCTCACAAGAATAAAAACACAAGCCACAATACACAAAATAAAATCTAAAATCTAAAATTTTTTAAAATTGAACCCTTAAAACCCCCATCAGTCCCCATAGATGACCTCCAAGGTCCCTTCCCACTTTGGTACTGTTAGTGTAAAGCAAAGCCGCCTGTCGGAGCGCTGGGGGAAAGAAAAAGAGCCAATCCAGCGGCGCCCCCTGGTGGCGATGTGGAGCCGGGTGGGCACGCCAGCGCCACTTACCTAGATCCGCGCCGGACCCAAGAGCGCAAAGCCAGCGGGCGCGCCACTCTGACCCCTTTCCTTACCTCCTGCCTTTCTTCCAGCGGGGAGAGATGGGTCGGAGGGGCTGCGAGCCTCCAAGCTGCCCCTCTGGGGTGACTGGGATCGCGAGGGAGCGAGCGAGCGAGTGGCTCTCCTGCTGCCCCCCGAGGCTTCTCCTGCAGCGCTCCGGTGCCCGGCTTTTTCCCCTGCCCGGCCACCAGTCCCGCTTATTTATAGGATTACCGGAGCGCTTTTGACTCGGCTCCTCCCAGGCAGTGACGCCTCCTGGCACGCTGGGCATCTCTGCTGGCGCCCGGTGGAGAGGAGGGAAAACAAAACCAAAAAACAACCAAAAAAAAAAAAAGCCGGTGAGGGAGAGGAGGAGGAGGAGGAGGAGGAGGAGGAGGAGGGAGGGAGGGAGGGAGGGGGGGGGAAATCCCAGGCAGGGGTGGAGGAACGCCTCCTCTCCCCCCCCCCCACTCCCGTCCTCTCTGCTCCTCCGGTGTAGCGCAGAGTTTGCGGGACCGTTCTGCGGAGAGAGAGAGAGAGAGAGTCACGCTTAGCACTTAAGGCTTTTGCTAAGCTTCTTTCCCCGGCTTGCTCCCTGATAAGCTTTGGTTTGTTGAAGTGTGGTTTACCGATCCTGACCAAGCTGCCTTGGATGGGTTCCTGAACTAGAGATTAGCAAATTAAACCCAAACCGTGATGGTTCCTCCTTTCCCTTTCCCTTTCGTTCCTTTCCTTGTTTCTCATTTCTTTCCCTTCCCTTCCTCTCTGCCCTTCCCTCTTCCCCTTGATTCCTTCCTTTCCCCCTTCCTCCCTTCTTCTTTTCTCTTCCCTTCCTCTCTGCCCTTCCCTCTTCCCCTTGATTCCTTCTTTTCCTCCCTTCCTCCCTTCTTCTTTTCCCTTCCCTTCCCTTCCTCTCTGCCCTTCCCTCTTCCCCTTGATTCCTTCCTTTCCTCCTTTCCTCCCTTCTTCTTTTCCCTTCCCTTCCCTTCCTCTCTGCCCTTCCCTCTTCCCCTTGATTCCTTCCTTTCCTCCTTTCCTCCCTTCTTCTTTTCCCTTCCCTTCCCTTCCTCTCTGCCCTTCCCTCTTCCCCTTGATTCCTTCCTTTCCTCCCTTCCTCCCTTCTTCCTTTCCCTTCCCTTCCCTTCCTCTCCGCCCTTCCCTCTTCCCCTTGATTCCTTCCTTTCCTCCCATCCTCCTTTCCTCCCTTCTTCCTTTCCCTTCCCTTCCTCTCTGCCCTTCCTTCTTCCCCTTGATTCCTTCCTTTCCTTCCTTCCTCCTTTCCTTTCCCTTCCATTTCCTCCTTCCTTCTTCCCTCCCTCCCCCCCCTTCAAATGAGTGTCAGGCAATTCCTTTCGCCTACCCCTCTCCTCCATCATCTTTCCATCTGAACCAAGTGCCCTAACATTTAAGACTTTCCTTTTGCTTTATGGAAAAAGATGCAACTCATTTTAATTGCTTTTCCCCATCCCCCACCCCACTTCAACTCCAAGCACTCGCTCAGCCATGAGTTAGAATGTACCATCATTTTGAAAAAAAGGCAGAACGTAACAAGTCTTGCAAAAGTTTTTCTAACCTGCACTTGGGGGCGGGGGGCGGGCAGGGGGGACGGGACAGGATGGGAATCATCCAGGGGTGAAATCCAGCAGGTTCTAACAGGTTCTGGAGAACCGGTAGCGGAAATTTTGAGTAGTTCGGAGAACCGGCAAATGCCACCTCTGGCTGGCCCCAGAGTAAGATGGGAATGGGGATTTTGCAGGATCCTTCTGCCACGCCCACCAAGCCACACCCACAGAACCAGTAGTAAAAAAATTTGAAACCCACCACTGGAATCACCCCCAGGGAGATTTTCTATCAACACTGCAAGATGATAGTCAGATTTTTTTTCCCAACAGTTCTCCACAACATAACATAACATAGCAACTTTCAGTTCATCCCTTTGGCTTTTTTTTTTTAAACTATTATCCTGGTTTGTACAACATAGATCATGGCTTGTTTAACTGCATGAGATGCTGGCCCCAAATGAGACTCTCTCATTTTAATTTTCTGTGATGTGCAAAGTCTGCCTACCTGATTATTTCATGGTTCACTGTTGTGCAAATCCAGAAAATTGGCTTAAGTGAATTGTAGGTATGTGCATTATGCAATCAAAGACACTTCTAGCCAGAGTGGTTTTTGAGAATCCACCCTTACACTTTTTTTTCTCGCCAAACTTTTTTTCTAATGCTTTGAAAAGCCTCTCTGGCGATCAGGCAACTCAGCTGGGATGTCAGAGACTTTTCAAAGCATTTTTTTTTTACCACCTCTTCGGCCAAGAGGTTGCAGAAAAAAATGCTTTGAAAAGCCTCTGACGATCCCAGCTGAGCTGCGCGATCATCAGAGGCTTTTTTTTTTTTTACTTTTAAAAGCATTTTTTCATCGGAAGAGGTTGTAGAAAAAATGCTTTTAAAAGTAAAAAAAAAAAAGCCTCTGATGATCGTGAGGCTCAGCTGGGCATGGGGGGGGGGAGCAGGGATTTTTGCTACCTGTTCTCCGAACCACCTACCGCCATCGCTACCGGATCGGGTGATGCGGTCTGAACTGGGAGCATTTCACCCCTGAGGTAGGATGACCTCAACTGAGCCTAAAGTTTAAATGAGATATTTGTTCAGTGAATTTTGCCCCATTTTATGACCTTCCTTGCCATTGTTGTTAAGTGAATCGCTGCAATTAAGTCAGTAACATGGTTGTTAAGTGAATCTGGCTTCCCCGTTGAGCTTGCTTATCAGAAGGTCACAAAAGCAAGCAGACATGACCCCAGGACCACTGCAACCGTCGTAAGTATGAGTCACGTGTTCACATTTTGGTCTCAGGTTGCAGTTCTATAAGTAAGATGGACATGAAAAAACAGACAGGACACTCCAAACACTACAAAAGTGAGAATTTATATCCACCAACCGATACCGAATTGTTAAAAAAAAAAAAGTTATTCCACGAAAGCAAAGATAGTATGGAATGAGACAATTCACCGCAGAATAATTTAACAGTTGAATCTAATTCTTTTAAAATAATTTTTAAAATATTTTAATTTTTTGTCATTCACATTTCATTTTGTCCTTCCTTTGGCATCCTTTCTTTAATGATTCTATTCCACCATTTCTTGGATATTTGTTCTGACCTAGGCTTCCTTATCTCCCTTGGAATGCTGCCAGAGAACTAATTGCCAAACGCAGGGCAAGGCCAAACTTGGCACAGAGTCAAACAGAACTTTTCAAAGCTTGAACTGACCAGATGAACTAATTGCTTCCTGCAAAAGCTCATGTCCCGTTCACATCTCTTTTATGTCTGTCTTATGAGAGGGGCCAATCACCTCCAAGCCTTACTCTCAAGTTGACCCTGTTTTCTTAATTGTTCTTGTCTTCTGGCAGCTCTGCGCATGCGCACACTGGGAACAGTCTCCCACTGTTCTTCTGCCTCACTGATATCAGACTCTGGAGGCTCCGGGGACTCCGGAGGCAGCACATAACTATCAGATGGCCTTGGCCCCCACTCTGCCTCTGATGCAAAGCCCTCATTCGAGCTTTCCCCAGCCCCCAGGACTGGCCCAAGTTCCTCCCCAACCTCCTCACTGTCCGACTCTGCTACCAGCTCTGCTGGCTGCCGGTGGGCCACAACAATATTAGTGTAACTCTTGTCTTGTGGTGAGTTGGCCACGGCGAGTTGACCATGACAAGTTGGCCATGACAAGTTGTCCTAGACACAAGGTAGAATATAGTGGTAGAGGAAGGAGAAAGAAATATACAAGCTGCTGATTTTAAGATTAACACAACACTTTGAAATAGTAACTGTGTGAAATTGGGCGATGATTAGGGGGTGAATCTTCTCCTGATACCCCTTCCTCCCTAGGATTTTTGACAGTGAGCCCTTCCCTGTTTAGCTTTTTAAATATTTATTAACTGTACATAATGATTGATTAATTGATCTATTATCTAACCATCTATTTTGATTTGTTATTTAGCATAACCTTGTTTATTGTAAACACACACACACACACACACACACACACACACACATATATATATATATATATATAGTCTCTATTCAATTGTAGATAGATAGGATAAATTTGATTTATATTATAAATTTATAGAGCTGAGGCTGAATAGTAATAAGAGCTCTAAATAAGAAAAGTGGAATTGACTGTGTAAATCTAAGCAGACTAACTAATATTAGTGTATGATAATTTGGAAAAACCACATTTGTTTACATATATATATATCCACATATATTATATGACACAGAGAAACAACACAGTCTAGTTTGGATGTATACATATACATGGCAAGATAAACAAATCTTGCGAGTTTATCAGACAGATGATGTAGAGAACAAAGCTGTTACAGAATCAGGTCAGTCCTGCTAGAAATAGAATAGAAATAAATCTGATTTTCTGACCTAAGCCCAGAATCAGTCAGAAGTTGGGCACTTTCAAAGATTTGACAATGTGTAGAATATCAAGACTTCCATCGTTGTTTTGCCTTTTCTCAAGTTAGCCATCATTTAGACAGTCCCTAAACTACACATCATCTATACTTATTTATCCCTTAATCTGAATTCCTTCATGATTGTCACTTTTCATCTTGCATTTTATGGCTGTTGTGAGAGACGGGCATGAGAAATGCATTGAGGGGTTAAGATTGAATGTTCTTCTTTAGGTTTTTCCACTATAGCAAACATTATCATTGAAATTCTAAGAAACAATGTTTTATGGCTTATTCCACAATGTGCCTACTCAGAAAATACTCTCGCAGGCTTCATGCAGTGTCCAAGTAGGGTTGCAAAAGATGCCATATATTTATATTTCAGGTCAACTGTATCAGTAAACAGAGTTTTGGAATTTAGGGGAAAATTCAAATGAACAGCCTTCTCTTGAATGCTTAAACTTGCCCTAGAAAAAGTAAGCCATAATATGCCTTGATTTTTGTAGTCAACGGAGAGGCCTGATTTATGGTTTAATAAAGAGATCCGTAAACTCTGTGGGTCCTGACTACACCACTCCCCAGGTCTCGAGAAACGTAAAATCACAAATATTTTTTTTAAAGCCGATGAGGATTATTCCAGCAAATTTGGAGATCAACAAATCTCACTTCTGTTTTGGGTGGGTTTGTGCAAGCTACTGAAAGTAGGGACTAGAGCAGAGGTTTCAAATTTGGCAGCTTTAAGACTCGTGGACTTCAACTCCCAGAATTCTCCAGCCAGCATAGCATAGGTCCCTATTTTTCTACTTGCATTTTTTACGTGCTTTCGAACTGCTAGATTGGCAGAAGCTGGGACAAGTAACGGGAGCTCACCCCGTTACACGGCACTAGGGATTCGAACCACTGAACTGCCGACCTTTCGATCGACAAGCTCAGCGTCTTAACCACTGAGCCACTGCATCCCTGTCATTAATAGAATCATGCAAATCTAAAGATACAAACTTTCCTCCCCAGCTTTTAACTGCCAGATTCATTAGGGTAGATCCCTTCTAAATTTCTTCTTCTTCTTCGTTTTCTTCTTCTGACCCTTAAGCAACTGGAGGATCCTCCCTCTCATCTGAGTAACATCTCTTCCCCTCCTTCCAAAATCTTGCCATGAAAATTGCCCAGACTTGTCCAAGCAAGTGCCAGGAACCAACACTGATTCAAAAGCATTGATAAGTGCAATTTATCCGAAGCAAGTCAGATCAAAACCCACCTTGGCTGCTATAGTTCCTTGGAAGTTGGGCGGCATAAAAATGCGACTAATAAATAAAATAAATAAATTTCTCTAATTCTTAATTTTTTACCTCCGGCACATCATTTAATTTGAGACCTAGAACTTAAGCCTATCCTCATCATCTCACATAAAAATGGAGAACTTGCTTTCAAAATCGGCATGCCCAAGATGCTGTATTCCTTCACTTTATTTCTCTTTTATCCACAGGTCTTCAGATATATTGGGCTTCCGTTCCCATCATTCCCAACCGACATGGAAATCCTCGATAATATTTGGAGCTTATGAATGATGCTGCTTTCAGCTACCCTACTTCCTTTCTAGCAGGATTTGGTTGACCATTTGAAAAATAGGATGCTGAAAAAACATTCTGGTCTGGTCCAATGGGGATCTTCTGGAGATGTTTGGATTCCTAAGCAGAAGGAGATAGCAGACCGTTATCACCAAAACCTTTGGAAAGCCTATCCTAGGGAGACAGATGAATTTATGGCATCGCAACAACTATTCAGTATCCTGCCAGGGATCAGGGTTTTGAAACGAGGCCCAGAGATTGCACTTAAAGATTGCTCAAGAGTTTAATCTTGAGGAACATAACAATCTGCCTTGTATCAGTTTGGGAGGCACTCTTTCTTCCACCTTTATCCTCCAAGAAAAGTAGGCATTCAATGACGGGGAGCTAGGAAGTTCCACAGAGCAGAGGTCATTGTAAACTTGTAGAGAGGATTCCAAAAATGTTTTAGAAAAGATCATCAGCCCAACTCTCTGACACTTCTTTGAAGCATTGGAGGGTGGGATGGAGAGATGGATAAGGGTGTCATAAAGACCCTTTACTCTGGATCAGTGGTGAAATGCTCCCAGTTTGGACCAGATTGCTCGATCTGGTAGCAATGGAGGCAGGTGGTTCGGAGAACTGGTAGCAAAAATCCCTGCCCCCCCCCAATGCCCAGCTGAGCCACGCGATCATCAGAGGCTTTTTTATTTTTATTTTTAAAAGCATTTTTTCTACAACCTCTTCGGCCGAAAAAATGCTTTTAAAAGTAAAAAAAAAAAAAAAAGCCTCTGATGATTGTGCTGCTCAGCTGGGATTGTCAGAGGCTTTTAAAAGCATTTTTTCTACAACCTCTTCAGCCGAAGAAGTTGTAGAAAAAATTGGTTTTAAAAGTTTTTTTTAAAAAAAGTTGGCCACGCCCACCCAGTCACATTAGCCGCCCACCAAGCCACGCCCACAGAACCGGTAGTAACAAATTTTAGATTTCACCACTGCTCTGGACTCTGGACCCCAAAAGATTGTCCCTGAGAAACACAGTCATGAGACAGTTGCCTCTTCCTGTTGCAGCAGGTCAGAAATTTATCCTTCTGCTTCACCATTGTCTTCTCAAACAACAACAGTTCTCTAGGGCAAAGAAAAATAATATCTCCCAAGACCGTCGGCCTGATACCAAGAGGTGAACTTTCCCTATGGAATACAGGTGCTTTTCCATTAAGTTATGGCCTTGTCTTTAACACAAGAAACTGAGAAGCCATACAGTTTTCATGATAGGCGATGGCCACAGATTGTGGGTCTCCAACACAATTCTGAGGAGGTACTAAAGTGTGCCCAGTGGGGGCAATGCTCTTTAAGAGGATTCTAAACAAATCTTCTTTATTACTGAATACAGCAGAATTTCAACCCTGAATCTGATCTCAACCACGAATATACATTGGCCAGTTTAAGCAGTTCCCTAAATCATAGATTTTTTTTTAAAGCCAGTGCATTGCACTAAGATATAGACCATGGTTTATAAGAGCCGTGGTGGCGCAGTGTTTAGAATGCAGTATTGCAGGCTAATTCTGCCGACTGCCAGCAGTTCGATCCTCACCAGGCTCAAGGTTGACTCAGCCTTCCATCTTTCTGAAGTCAGTAAAATGAAGACCCAAATTGTTGTGCAAGATGCTGACTCTGTAAACCATTTACAGAGGGCTATAGAGCACTGTGAAGCGGTATATAAGTCTAAGTGCTATTGCTAATGCTATGGTTTACAAATCCCAGTGGCGGTTTTGCTGATATTATGTTAAAACAGAGAAGCATCTCATTATGTCTTGCCGTGATGGGTATCTAGCTACTGAGGTGTGTAACCAGTGTCACTATTTACAGCCAATCTTGTTTCTCAACCAAACACTATATGGGACCCAAAAAAAAAAGACTGACAAACCTTACAAGGATAACAAAAGAACGTGCAAAATGGATTTGCAGCGATTTTATTGGGACATTAGTGGAAGGTCATCTGTTTGACTCCCGTGGAATTTCGGAGCGGTTCTGTTTGCGTGCCTATTTGTTCGTTCTTCTCTCCATCACCACCAGCTGTTGGCTGGGTGAGATCATCTGGGGATTTGGAGAACGTGATATCTCACAACTTATTTTTCCTCAATTTCATCTGAGTCAGATAATATTGTTGTTGGAAGGCCTGAATCACACTCTAACTTGATAATTGGATGGGCGAGTCCCGATCGATTCAAAATCTTTTGTTGACAATTATGAAAACATTGGGTGTTTACCCGATCTGGACCCAGGAATTTAGTTTGGAGATATTCCCTTGATACACAATTGTGAACAGATAGTCTGGGGCCCAAAGCATCCCAAAGATGTTTTTTCCAAAAGGCAACTGGACTTTCTTCGTTTTTTCAGAACTGAAGGAATGTCTTGGATGAGAAGTAAAAGGTTATCAAGGGGGGAAAACCCCCCGAAAAAAGTCCAGTTGCCTTTTGGAAATGAACTTTTGGGACAACCATGACCTGAATGATTGAGATTTTCCATGGATATCTGGACTTCCTGGGCTTGAGCATCCTGTTCCAAGCTCATCTGGTTTCCTAGCCAAGCACAAGTCTTTCAGCATGATCCATTTTCCAGGTCAACCTTCCTCTACCTGGTGCTGGCTAAGGATTCTGGGAGTGGAATTTAAAAAAAAAACAAACAAACAGGAATGGGTGACTTTGGTCCAGTTCAGCAAATTTTAAATGTTTTTTTTTAATGTAGAGTTAAAAATGTGGGGACTCAGGTGATGGACCTGGACCTCCTAGGCAGGGGTGGGCTTCAAAAATTTTAGCACCACGGTGGAGGGGAGGCGTTTTTGTCCTCCCCGGGCTCCAGGGACTTTCCTCAAGCCTCCGGGAGGGCAAAAATGGCCTTCCCAGGCTCTGGAGACCCTCTGGAGGTTGGAAATGGGCCTGTTTCTGGCCTTCCTGAACTTCCAGTAGGCCCGTTTTTCACCCTCCCGAGCATCCGCACGCACCCTGCACTTACCTGCATCCAAAATGGGCTACATGGGGACTCCTGAGAGGGGAGAAGTGGGGTAGGTGGGGCCAGCCAGGAGTGGGATTTGGGGGTTCTCCGAACTGCACAGAATCTTAGCTAGAGGTTCTCCCGAACCCCTGCGAACCCCCAGCAGCCCCACCCCTGCTCCTATGTAAAAGGTGGTGTGTAAAATTCAATAAACGTATGACAAATAATAAGTTTGCCTCCATCAGAGGTGATGTCTTTCCCCATAGTACTTTCAGGGTCAAAATGTCTTACTCATCTCAACATCCTTAGTGCAGCATGACTAATTCCAGAGTCATTGCAAGCTTTTTATCGGGGGGAGTAAACTAAACTAAAAAGCAACAAGAAAAAAAAGAGAGGAAATATTTCTAATGAAGGTCAGAACTATTTCTCAGACTCTCATAAAAACGAGTGAATATAAGACACGGGCAAGTGTTGCACCAACAAGAAGCCACAATTGAAAGAACTCCAAAATTTGGAAAAACGTTTTCACCAGATGAGGGGCCTATCATTTCCACTTTGACCAACAGGGGGCCCTCTAATCCATTAATCCCATTTCTAATAGCCTTCCTATCAATTTCCCAGGGACATCCATTGTGTTGGGAAACACCAGGTGATAGTCACAACGTAGAGATGTCATCTGCATTGAATTTTTGGTATGTCCAAATGCCACAAGCAACTGATTAGTGATCCACAAACATTTCCTATGACACCCAGTGAAGGGGTTTTCCCTGCTTCTCTCCTAAAAAGAACAATAGTCATTAAAACAAACTTTACACCAAACTGGACATGATGTGCATTTGTAGTAGAGGGTTGTTTTTAATGTTAATAATAACTGTTGTAACTAGGATAAGGTAAAGGTAAAGGTTCCCCTCGCACATACTGTATGTGCTAGTCATTCCCGACTCTAGAGGGCGATGCTCATCTCCGTTTCAAAACCGAAGAGCCAGCGCTGTCTGAAGACGCCTCCGTGGTCATGTGGCCGGCATGACTAAATGCCAAGGGCGCACAGAACGCTGTTCCCTTCCCACCAAAGGTGGTCCCTATTTTTCTACTTGCATTTTTTACCTGCTTTCGAACTGCTAGGTTGGCAGAAGCTGGGACAAGTAATGGGAGCTCACCCCGTTATGCGGCACTAGGGATTCGAACCTTGGAGTAAATGGATTTTCCCCCCAAACGTTTCTATCAAATATGAGATTTTTGGGACCATTTGAGCAAAGAAGAGTTTACCAAAATTCCCTCCTCCCCCCCCCATCATGCACTGATCACACCATACCACACTCTCTCTACCTCTCCCTCTCCCTCTCCCTCTCCCTCTCCCTCTCCCTCTCTCTCTCTCTTCCACTGCTGGAATGACCTGGGAATAGCCCAGACCTTCACCCAATTGAAAATCTATGGAGTTAACTAAAGAAACTTGTTAGTCAGAAGCGACCCAGCAATAAAACCCAGTTAATAGAAGCCATCATTCAATCTTGGTTTCACATTTTAACAGCTGCAGAACTCGAAAACTTGGTTCACTCCATGGGAAGACATTGTAAGGCCGTAATTCATGCTAAAGGTTACCCAACTAAGTATTAGCTGACATGGTGATAATTTTTGAACAGCTCGTTTTTTTCTATGGTGATCATTTTTGTATATCTCCTTTTTTCTACGTGTTTTTCTTCTTTCTACTGTAACTGCTATTCTAATAGCAAATCCTTCATAAAAGTTATTGCATTACATTCTTGATTAAATTCTCTTTCCATTGATATATAATTTTAGGGTCCTACCACCCACCCCCCGAAAAAAAGGTGTAATTAGCTAGTTTTAGAAAATACACTTTTCCCAAAAAGTTTCCACAATTTTGGCCACTACTCTAAGTCAGCTGGTTCGGGGAAGCCCTGGGTTTCCCACCAGAACAGGGACCTATTGGGGCTGGTGCACTGACATAACTATTCAGGGCAGTCTTTATCAAGGTAGATGTAAGTGGAACTTACTCGGGCAGTGGAACAAGGGGGGGGGAGAAAAGTCTCCTGCATCAGGTTTTCCATAGCAACAGGTGCATTTTCTCAGTCGCTCCCACTGATTCAAACAAACATTTGCAGGCAAAATAACCTGATAGGAGATCTATTTGGGGCATTTCTGGGAAAAAAACATTTTGCTTTATCATAAAAAAGGGGACATCCTAAATGGTGGCTGGACTATCTTAGGTCAGCATCTGGCTGGCAAGCAGGAAGACAGGAAGAGGAGGAACCTGGCAAAGACTAGCAGATGGGAAGGAGGAGGAAGACTTTCCCATGGCCATCAGACCAGCTTTTCTGGTGAGGAAGAGCTCTTGGGTGGCAACCCATCTCTGACGTCTCTTGCTGGAGAAATGTTGGGCTCCAGACTTCAAAAGAAGCCAGCTGATGGATTCAGCTTGGCCAAGCTTTCTATTTTTGAACGTCTTCACATTTTCGACATCAATAAAGAAAATTCCTTTCATCAGAACATCACTGAGACTACTAAGATCATGGCATCCGTCCCTCTCAATTCCTGGCAAATAGATGGGGAAGAAATGGAGGTAGTGACAGATTTTATTTTCCTGGGCTCCAAGATCACCTCAGATGGAGACTGCAGCCAAGAAATTAAAAGATGCTTGCTCCTGGGGAGGAAAACTATGGCATAATTTTACACATTATGCAAAATATGTAAAAGTAACAAGTACTTTGCCTCTATTCCTTTTTTAACGGCATCCTATGTCAAAAATGGTTCCTTGATGGCTTGAAGCAAGTGCAAGGAATTTAAATTTTTTTCCCCAGTTGAAGTTAAATTTTATATATGCCAAAAATAGTTTGTCGTGAAAGCGACTGCCTGCGAAGGCTCCTGGATTGAGGCTGAAAGGCGAAAGTGGAAGCAGGATGCTCCATGGCATATTTGGGTAGACCAGGTTGCCCTGATAAAAAACACTTTTCCAGTTGAAGGTTGCATCCCCTTGGCATCATCTCTTGAGAGTTACATGGTGAGCACATCTTAAAGAGATGAGCAACAAAGATGATTAGGGGACTGGAGGCTAAAACATATGAAGAATGGTTGCAGGAACTGGGTATGTCTAGTTTAGAAAAGAAGGACTAGGGGAGACAGGATAGCAGTCTTCCAATATCTAAGAGGCTGTCACAAAGAAGAGGGAGTCAAGCTGTTCTCCAAAGCAGCTGAGGGCAGGACAAGAAGCAATGGGTGGAAACTCATCAAGGAGAGAAGCAACTTAGAACTAAGGAGAAATTTCCTGACAGTTAGAACTATTAATCCGTAGAACAACTTGCCTCCAGAAGTTGTGAATGCTCCAACACTGGAAGTTTTTAAGAAGAGGTTGGATAACCATTTTGTCTGAAGTGGTGTAGGGTTTCCTGCCTAAGCAGGGGGTTGGACTAGAAGACCTCCAAGGTCCCTTCCAACTCTGTTATTCTATTCTAAATCCAGACAGTAGAACTCCTAAAGGATCCACGTGCTCCTGCCAGCCACCTTCTCTTTATGAATCGGAGGCAAGTCTTGCCGAGGCCATTCCCTCCCAACCAGACCGCTGAAGGCATCCCCCTCTCAGGTGTGTGGGTTCCTCGGGATAAGCAGCCCACTCAGGTGGGCAGCAGCTGCAACCAGGCGCCTCCAAGAGTCAGTCCCGCCGCCCAACTCTGCGTCCATCCGGAGTTGCACGGGAGTTGTTGCCCTGATCCTGGCACAGAGAATGGGGAGGGAGGGGGGGGAAAGGATAGGGAAGAAAGCGCGCACGCCTTGGGACCAAGAGAACATCCTCCTGGCAAGCAACATCCACAAGGAGGGTGTCCGGCGAGGGATTTCGAGCAGAGCGATTTTGTTGGTGGGTTTGCGCGCAGATACGCACTTTTGTTGGCAGGGTGATGTCTCTGCTTTTTAGTACCCTGTCTAGAGTTGCCATAGCTTTCCTCCCCAGGAGCAAGCATCTTCAACAAAATTAATATATTTTCTTTATACTGGCTTTGCTGTACTGTGAAACTAAACTTCTCTTTCACAACACTGATGTGGGGGTGGGGGGTGGGGGGGAAACTACTTTCCTGCTGCAGCCAGAGCCTTGAACTCTGTTTTTTTTTTTACTTAGCAGTTGCTTGTAAATTACTCCACTGTCTTCCTTATGCAGCTGCTTTACATGCATTGAAACGCAGGGGTTGATTGGAGAGGCAGAGCGATTTTGCTGGTGGATTTGCGCGTAGAGCGAGATCCCCGCCGCGACCTGAGCACAATTCACGAGAAAGGCGCCCCCCCTCAGGCGCTGCTGAGCCTGAAACCCACAGAGAAGAGAGTTTTGCCCCCAGGCTTCCCCCAGGACTACACCTCCCATCGCTGCATCTCTTGACAGCTGAAGGCCAGTCAACCCCAGCCCCCACCAAAACCCCGGAAAAACGCACCTGAGTTTTCTGCCGGTGCTCTGAAACTCCCCAGCCTTCCTCCAGGTTTCCTCTCTCCCACCCTCGAACTACGCGCCGGCATCTCACCTTGTAACTTGAGGATAAGGGAGCCCTTTTTCAGCGAAGAGCCCTTCTTGGATCAAGCCAGCGCAGGAAGGACCATTTGAATAAGCTGACGGCCTCTTCAGAGGCTCTCACTCAGTGGTGAAATCCAAATTTTTTTTTACTACCGGTTCTATGGGTGTGGCGTGGTGGGCGTGGTGGGCCTTAGTGGGCGTGGCAGGGGAAGGATACTGCAAAATCTCCATTCCCAGCCCACTCCAGGGGAAGGATACTGCAAAATCCCCATTCCCTCCCCACTCCTGGGGGAAAGATATTGCAAAATCTCCATTCTCACTCCACTCTGGGGCCAGGCAGAGGTGGTATTTGTGGGTTCTCCGAACTACTCAAAGTTTCTGCTACCGGTTCTCCAGAACCTGTCAGAACCTGCTGGATTTCACCCCTGCTCCCGCCCATCTTTACTGAGTGTCGGACGTGGACCAGCTGCAGGTGATTTTATTCTACACACATTTCTAAAAGCGATGGAATGAACCTATGCGGATTCTCAGTCACCGTTGTCCCAAAGGTGCTTTTTTTCAAGAGGCAACAGGACTTTCTTGGAAACTTCTTGGATGAGAAGCTGAAAGGTCTTCAAAGAAAAACAAGGAAGTCCAGTTGCCTCTTGAAAAAAAAAGCATCTTTGGGGTGAAATGAACACTTGCTTCCCCGTCTTGTTAGTTGTTCAATAGCTTTAGAGAAGCTTTGGGACTTATCCTCCCTCCTTAATCCTTGCAGAGTTCCCAAAGAAGCCAGAGACCCTTAATAAATATTATTCCTGCTAACCAGCAATGCACCTTGTGCGCTTTCTAAATTTACAGCTCAGAAGAACTCATGGACTTGGGTTAACTATTCGTCCTCCCTGTTGCTGTGTATCATGAATAACATATGGATCTCTGAGTCAAGTGTGAATGTATTAAATCATCATTGTCTTTTAATGACGCCATAATCCCTTGAGGGTGGAGTCTGGGCAACTGAATGGAGCTAGCAGAGTGTTTTTTAATGGCAGGATGCCCTTCTTGTCGCCAATGCGGAGTTTCGTTCAGCAGATATATTCTCAAATGTGCCCAGAGAGAGCAATATCTGCCTCTACCTAGGATCGAACTCACAGCCTCCGGAGTGTGAGGCGAGAACTCCACCTCTAGGCCACTGCACCACTCAGAGGCCATTTCCATGAGTGCCACACCTTAAACCCGCAGCATCTTTTCCAGAGAAGATGCATGTTGCTTTCTCTTCCTTTGTCCTCTCAAGAACCTTTTGGAGATCATAACCAAAAGCATCAAAGAGCCGGTTTTCCAAGAAGAGTTGGATGATGATGATGATGATGATTAGGCCACCGCATCATTCCTTGTAAATGTACTTAATAAGATAATCTTTCTTCGAGGGAACTGAGAGAATGGCTGCTCTAATCCTATGCCTGGGGATCTGAGAGCATATGCACCAAGACAAATTCCTTGTGTGTCCAATCATATTTGGCCAATAAGAAATTCTATTCTATTCTATTCTATTCTATTCTATTCTATTCTATTCTATTCTATTCTATTCTATTCTATTCTACTCTACTCTACTCTACTCTACTCTACTCCAGTCTACTCTACTCTACTCTACTCTACTCTACTCTACTCTACTCTACTCTACTCTATTCAGATGAACTCAATAGGAGTCTGGCTAAGTTAGTTTACTTCACAGGATCAGCTGATGCAAGAACTGGTTGAACACGAGCCTTTTGGTGTGAGGCATGAAACTTAAGATAGTACAAGCCACATTTTTAGTACTCTTACATATTGGAGGTGGAGTAGGAAGGAGGTAAATGAAATCCCAATTTGGGATAACCACTTAAGGTGCATCAGAGAAAAATCAGATCCCAATGTTTCGCCCTATAACTAAAAAATGTTTAATGGATGCAAGAAGCAAATTGGGTCTTGTATGCAGTTACCATCAGCAAGTATGACAGGCAAATGCATTTATAACTGCACTCTATCCTGCAGGAGTATTGTACCTGTGGATGTGGTTTAAGAAAAGAGAAAAACAGGCACTGAGATTTCAAAAACCCCAAAAAGAGCAGTCAAGAGAGTAAGGGATCTAGAAAGGACTTACTTGTTTCTGGTAAGGTGACACGACAATCGTATATTTGAAAGGAAGTCCCGGGAAATCTGAGCAGGGAGCAGAATGCAGCTAAAGTAAGAAACTTTTGGATAGCAAAACAAATTGCTTGAAGAGGTGTTTCATCAGATATATAGAGGCTGGACAATTTGTAGCAGCTGCCAGCATTTGAAGATCGTATAAAACTCTAAAGAAAATCCCTAGCGCCTTCCAGAAATTGAATAAATTTAAAAAATGAATACAAAGCCTGGGTTTTCCCCATTTGTTAAACCATGGTTTACTAAACTATGTCTTCACGTAAATGCCCCATGTAGATTTGCATGAGGCAAGAAGCCACAAAGCAGCCAATTCTATTTTAGCCTTGCATGTTAAACCTTCCTGTTCCCCTGCATTGAGAAGAAACGTTCTTCATTCTTTATCACCCAGGCAACAAAATTAATATGTTGTTCTTAGTTGCAAAGTTGTGTCCGACCCATCACGACCCCATGGACAACGTTCCTCCAGGCCTTCCTGTCCTCTACCATCCCCCGGAGTCCATTTAAGCTCACGCCGACTTGCTTCAGTGACTCCCTCCAGCCACCTCGTTCTCTGTCGTCCCCTTCTTCTTTTGCCCTCAATCTTTCCCAGCATTAGGCTCTTCTCCAGTGAGTCCTTCCTTCTCATTAGGTGGCCAAAGTATTTGAGTTTCCTCTTCAGGATCTGGCCTTCTAAAGAGCAGTCGGGTTGATCTCCTCTAGGACTGACCAGTTGGATCGCCTTGCAGTCTAAGGGACTCACAGGAGTCTTCTCCAGCACCAGAGTTCAAAGGCCTCAATTCTTTGGCGCTCAGCCTTCCTTATGGTCCAACTTTCACAGCCATCCATTGCAACTGGGAAAACCATAGCCTTAACTATATGTATTTTTGTTGGCAGGGTGAAGTCTCTGCTTTTTAGTACGCTGTCTAGATTTGCCATGGCTTTCCTCCTCAGGAGCAAGCATCTTCAACAAAATTAATATATTCTTTTTATTCTGGCTTTGCTGTACTATGAAACTAAACTTCTCTTTCTCAACACTGATGTGGGGGGAAACTACTTTCCTGCTGCAGCCAGAGCCTTGAACTATGTTTTTTTAAACTTAGCAGTTGCTTGTAAAATACTCCACTATCTTCCTTATGCAGCTGCTTTGCATGCATTGAAAGGCAGGTGTTGATTGGAGAGGCAAGTCCTGCGACACTGAAGTTCTTTGTCACATTCACAGTTTACTTACGGACAGCAGAGAAGCCTGTGTCAGCCTCTCATGAATAATAGCCCTTGGAACAGAAACGGCCAAATATGTTTTGCAGCTTGCCATCTAAGGAGGCCCTATGTTTTCTCCAGTGAAGATTTCTCAGTGCCAAGGTCAGGATTAAAAGGTAGCTTTGCCAGTCCCCTGGAGATCTTCTGCCATTGTGTGCTCAGGGGAAGGGTCTCCTCTATGCCATTAAACCAGGGATGGGCTGCTGGGGGTTCTCAGGGGTTCGCGAGAACCTCTAGCTAAGATTCTGTGCAGTTCGGAGAACCCCCAAATCCCACTCCTGGCTGGTCCCACCTGCCCTTCCCTACCCCTACCAGGAGTCCCCACGCAGCCCGTTTTGGAAGTGCAGGGGGCGCGCGGAGGCTCGGGGAGGGCAAAAAACAGGCCTACCGGAGGTTCAGGAAGTTCCAGAGGGCCTCTGGAGCCTGGGGAGGCTGTTTTCACCCTCCCAGACGCTCAAGGAAAGCCTCCGGAGCCTGGGGAGGGCAAAAACACCCCCCCATGGTGCAGGTAGCTGACATGGCCACGCCCACCCAGCAACCGGGCAGAGAACCCCTTGCTAAAATTTTTGAAGCCCAGCCCTGCATTAAACCCCCACCACCAGCAACCAGCCTAGGCAGGATAGACAATCTTTTGCTAGCCAGAAACCACAATTAACATTTTTGGAGAGATGGGGGGTGGGGGCGCTAAAGAACGAACCTGAGAGTCAAAAATCATGATGCAATGCAGGCTGGGAGTTCTCTGTCCTTGGCTGCTTCTTCCCCATAAGAGGAACGTTGTAAGTCTGTTTCTGGGGCTTACATATAATTTTTGTGGTTGTCGTGACTCAGAATGCTAGGAAACGGTGCCATTGGAGAAAGAACTGCGGGGTTTGAGAACGAGGAAAAACTACATTGGTCTACAATGTGGCCCCAAGACACAATATATGGGTTAATACTTAGGCCCATACAGGAAACAACTTGGCAGAATTTTTAGTCCCTAAAGAACTAAAGCATTTGAATGCCAGTGGCTCAGTGGCTAAGACGTTGAGCTTGTCAATCAGAAGGTTGGCAGTTCAGCGGTTCAAATCCCTAGCGCCATGTAATGGAATGAGCTCCCGTTCCTTGTCCCAGCTTCTGCCAACCTAGCAGTTCAAAAGCATATAAAAAATGCAAGTAGAAAAATAGGGACCACCTTTGGTGGGAAGGGAACAGCGTTCCGTGCGCCTTTGGCTCTTCGGCTTTGAAACAGAGATGAGCACTGCCCCCTAGAGTCAGGAACGACTAGCACATATGTGCGAGGGGAACCTTTATCTTTACCTAAATTGGAATGAAGCTCTGTGTAAAATCAAATACAACTAAACCCAGAATAGCCAACACAGGGGCAGAATACGAAATGATCATAAAAGAGATGCTCTTTCTAAAATGGGGATTAGCGATTTAAATTTCCCTGTTTGATTCCAACAGCAACGTCATTAAGCTGCCATGCTTCCATATTGCAACAAAATAATATCTCAAATGAAAGCTTCTCTCTTCCTTCTATTAATCCTTTGGCAGACATCAACAGAAATATCTGGTTATGCATTCTCCATGACAGTACAGTGATTAGGAAAAAGCAATACAATAATTGGCAATCTCTATTCCATGCATCCTTTATTCCATTACAACCACTGTTGTTGCATTCTGGCAACAAATACACAAACCATAATCAATTGCAATCTGTTTGTACAACAATCAAAGGCTTACAGTACATTTAAGGCCGTTCAACTTGGGGACAAAACTTTAGGCCTTTTAGTGTTATGATTTAAAGAGTGTTTTGCATATTCTGTGCAATTCCAGTGTCAGAATGAAAAATTTCCCCTAAACAAACAAACAACAAAAAAAAAGGACCAGTTTCAAAGAAAGAGTTACACAAATTCATCAAAAAACGAATGTGCAATTTTGTTAGTTGTCCTGATAATCTTATAAAACCTTTAATAGCAAAGCAAGGCAGGGATAAAAACTTATAACAAAACATATTCATATACACACCAGAATTTGTTAACTAGACTTAAATTTTATAAATTGCCAGGGGTTATGCATTAAAGGAAACCCGCTTATATACAATATTTTAAAAAAGAAAAAAAAAACCTTTAAAAGGAATGCAAGTCACACAAGTAACTGCCAAAGCTGGCTCTTATTTAAGATTGAGAACATTATTTTAGGAATGGGGTTAGTAAATTTGTACATCTCTTCCAGTTTTTTTTTTTAAAAAAGAATTCATATCCATTGAGTTATTATAACTTTCCAAGTATTTCATTTTGTAAATTTGCAAAAAAAAAAAGAAAAGAAAAAAAGAAAAAAAGACAATTGAAATGTTGCTTGAGAATGTGCCTCAGCGCACCAAACTGTGGGCACTCTCCAGAAATTTTCATTCAATATTGTAGTTAGGAAGGAAAAGTCACCCAAAATGCTCCCCTAAGAAACACAATGAAAAAAATCACCACAAAATTCCTTTCCAGTTACAATAACAGAGTTTTAAAATGTGACAGATGTGGGAAATGCTCTTAAGACTGAAGCTGTGGTCCAGATCCTTTGCATTCCAGATCATGGGAAGATTTTAAAAAGAGGGAGAGAGAGGGAGGCGGGGGGAGGAAAGAAAATCCCTATACATACAGATATCTAAGACGAACTACCTGAAGGGCAGGATAGGAAAATGTGGAAATATTATCCTGCACTTAAGATTAAATAGTGTCCTCACGTTCATCCATTGTCCTTCTACATCTCCAGCTCTTCTAGTGTAAGGAAAGTACAAAATATTGTGTGGGTTACAGTAGTGGCCATTAGAATAGCTTCCTGATATAAAAAAAGGAGACAGTTCAAGACTTGATTGGATCCGCCCTATCCAAAGGGCTTTTCTTCATAGTATAAAGCTATGACAGTTAATCAAGTTAATGCATGTGCAAAAACAGGTAAGTTCTTCTATTCACAGTTAAATGAGGTAACAAAAAAAAAAAAAAAAAGCAAAGGGAAAAAAATTAAAGGAAAAAAAAATATCTCAAGTACTGCAGGCGTCTTCAGGAATTAGGAAGTTCGTGAGATATGAACTGTTTTAGTCGTTCTAGATATTGTGCGTAGAGCTCTATGTCATTGTGGCCAGCCCCTTCTACCCAAAGGGGCTCCACGGCTCGGGGGCATCGCTCGTACATTGCCAAGCCGTGGGAAAAATCTATGACTTCGTCTTCAGTACCGTGAATCACCAAAACGGGAGAGGTGACTTTGGAAATCTTGTCAATGCTGAGGAAAGAAGCACAAAGGTAAATACGTTATTAAAGAGGATGCAACGTTCAGCCGTATTTTTGTTTCTTGAAACTTTTGTTCAGGGACCTGGAGGGTTCTAAAAGAGGAGGCCATCAACCACCGGCCTAAATTCCTTTAAAAAAAAAAAAGGCGTAGAAGCAAAAAACTATTGGTTTAGAATACAGACATGGTTAGAGGAAATGCTACACAAGCGTATAGAATTAAAACCAGAGATTTTTTTAATTGGGTATTTTGCCAGAGAGAGATATATAGCAAAGAAGATATATATATTTAATCATACACATAATAACAGCAGCAAGAATTGTATTTGTGCAAAATTGGAAGATAGAGAAAATCCCGTCAGAAGGTGAAGTAATAAAGACGATTTTAGATTGTGCAGAAATGAATAGATTAACTCTAAGAATAAAAGATAAAGAGGAATCGGTGTATTTCAAGACATGGGGAAGATTCGACGTATGGTTAGAAAAGAAATATGAATAAAAGATGATAAACAAATTAGATAAGAGAAAGATGAATGAGGGAGAAGACGAAAAGAAATAGAAACCCAGATGACACCAGAGTAAACAGAAAAGGGGGGTGGGGTGGGGGGAGGAAAGAAAGAATGTTATAATATAAATGTACAATTATGATGATAGAAGTGATAGACTAGGCAAAACTGAAAGGAAATTGGAAAGAAAATATATATTAATATAAAATTAGGGATGCTCGGATACCAAATAGGGGAAATACTAGACAATAAAGGAGAAAGAAAGAAGAGAGGAGTAGAGGGCAAGATAGAAGAGGAGAGGGAGGGAGAGGAATGGAAGAAAGGGGAAAGGAGAGGAAGAAAAGATAGGGGAAAAGAGTAGGAGACAGCTTATAAAGGGGGAAAAGAGGGGAGGAGTGGGGGAAAGGAAGGGGAAGTAGGGAAGAGGAAGGAGAGGAAGAAGGAAGAAAGTAGGAGAGAAGAGGAGGTAGGGAAGGGAAAGAAAGAAGATTTGTTGTAAAATGAGAGGAAAGAAAGGGTAGAAGAGCAACCCCAAATGCAATTAAAATGTTTTATTGTTATGCTTTTCTTTAGAAAAAATATGTATGATTAATTATGGATAAGAGAATGTACATTTACAATATGTGTATAAGAAATAAAAATAAAAATCTTTAAAAAAAGAAAAAAAAAAGGAAGCCATCTGTTCTACGGAGAGGTTCAGTAGCAAGAGATGACTCAGAAAAGCACCGGATGTGTATCAAAGCATCCTTCGCAAACAACTAGATCAGGGGCCCTCAACCCCCGGGGCCGCGTCCCACTACCAAGCTGTGGCTTGTTTGAAAACCGGGCCGCAGGAGAAAAGGGCAAGTGCTCGTGCGCGAAACTCCGCTCACGCGAGCAGAGAGCAAGCTCCATTTGTGTGAAGGGAGCTTCGTGCGCCACCACAAACGCCCTCCGCTCTCGGGCGAAGCTCCGTTAGTGCGAGTGGAGGGCGCGTGCGCGCGCCACTTGCGCAAATGGAGCTGTGCACGTGTGCTTTGACCTTGGAAAAAGTTCAGAGAAGAGCAACTAAGATGATCAAAAGCCTGGAGACTAAAGCGTATGAAGAACGGCTGCAGGATTTGCGTTTGGCTAGGCTAGAGAAAAGGAGGACTGGGGGATGGGGGGGGAGACATGATAGCAGTATTCCAGTATTTGAGGGGCTGCCACAAAGAAGAGAGGGTCAAATTGTTCTCCAAAGCACCAGAGGGGGCAGGACAAGAAACAATGGTTGGAGACTAACAAAAGACAGAGAAGAAGCAACCTGGAATGAAGGAGAAACTTCCTAACAGTGAGGACAATTAACCAGTGGAACATCTTGCCTCCAGAAATCGTGGGCGCTCCATCACTGGAGATTTTTAAGAAGAGACTGGACAGTCACTTGTCTGAAATAGTATAGGTTCTCCTGCTTGAGCAGGGGGCTGGACTAGAAGACCTCCAAGATCCCTTCCAGCTCTATTCTATTCCATTCTAAAGCCTGCCACTCCTCTCCTCCCCACCCCCACCCCTGGGGCTGGGCCACCCAGCTGGAAAGGTTGGGGACCGCTGAACAGCGCAGGCCAACTGATGCTCTGGTACTTGAGAACCTTTTGGACATCTGTGCATCTCCCACTATTGAACTTCTACTCTCAGCATCCTCCTCCCTTGGCTACACTTGTTATAATCACTGGTGTCAACGTCCAGCAGCATCTGGAAAATCTGAATTCCTGTTCTGCCCCAGCTACGGACCCCAAAGAACGCAGCACACACAAAGTCCGTACAAACCTTAGTTTACTAATTAAGTACTAATGAGCTTTCTTAGTAGTTATTTGAACACAAGTACAGTTTAAATCAGTCTTTTCTGAACAAGGGTTGTTAATTTAACTTCAGTAATAGCCGACAAGAATCCAAAGAATAACTCAATTCTGAGGCACAGTATTTCAGATAACCGTAATCTTACTGTGGTTTGCAGAATGCCCAAAAGCAATTTGCAGGAAAACTGACGAGAGAAACAAGAGCCAAATCAAACGTTTCTGGAATCAAGACACGAAGGAATATGAACGAAGTTGTTTCCTGCAAATTGCATCAGTCGTCGTCCTTCCTTAAATAGGCTAGGGGAGTGGCCAATTAGCCCCAAGCCTTACTCTCGAGGAGATCTCCTCCTGAGGAGCCACTCCTGCCTTTTAACAGCTCAACGCGCTCATGCATTGAGAAGAGGCTCCTCCTCTTCTTCCTCTTTACTTAAGGGAGCTTCTGGAGGTTCTGAAGGCCTTGGCTGAATCCCCGCCTCTGGCACCACATCTTCTCCAGCCTCCTCATTGTCTGACTCGAGCGCCAGCTGCACAGGCTGCTGGCGCAGCATCACACCAGCCTCCTCGCTGTCGGAATCAGCTACTAACTGCACAGGCTGCTGACGGGCCACAACAATTCCCTTCTGCCTGAGAACATGTCCCTGCTTTCGGATGAAAAGACATCAATAGATATCGTATGTAGACTAAATAATAATTAAAAAAAAGGTACTGGAAAATGTTATGTGAATGTTTGCACTTGGTCTCCTCTGTAACTGATAAAGGACATTCCCCTAGAAGCTGCCTTCAAGGAATCAACAAAGCTGTCCATGTACTACAGTGAGATCTGTCTGACATGTTTCAGGGGAAAATATTTTGCTTTACTGTCTGGTGGGCGTGCAGAAATAAAGCAGCAAAAACTAGCAGATAGGAGGTAGGCAGAAGGAGACTTCCTTATGACAGCCAGATGGGTTTTCCCAGTGAGAAACAGCTGTTGGATCCCAACGTATCTCTAATCTTTCTTGCTGAAAAGAAGGATAGTCTTGAGAATCCAAAAGAGAGTGAGCTGAGTGAGCTGGATGACAGCCCTGGCTGTCTGGGAAATTCTATTTTCTGTATAGTTATCATTTTGATTTTTCCAACTAGTCCAACGTTTGCGCTGCCAATTCTATGAAAACTTTTCAAATGGCATTTTTCAAAGTTGCCCACTTTCAACCAGAAAGAACAATGCACAACCAGTTTGTGCTTACTTGCTAAATCAGCTTTACATATTTTGCAGCGAACAGACTCATTTCACAACCAGGTAGTCTAATATCACACCTTGCTCCAAGTTCTAAGTAATCACCCCAAAGATCAAATTTACTTCAGAGACAATGGAATTTAGCTATTTTCCTCCTCTAATGCTGCTCAGCCGTTGTGCTGCTATTCTGTTAGAGCAGTGTTTCTCAACCTTGGTAGCTTGAAGATGGGTGGACTTCAACTCCCAGAATCCCCCAGCCATCGCTGCTGGCTGGGGGATTTTGGGAGTTAAAGTCCACCCATCTTTAAGCTACCAAGGTTGAGAAACACTGTGTTAGAGACTAGAGACCCCAGATTATTTATTACCCCTTTCACAATTTACAATGTACTTGTAAGTTTTTTCTTTAAGTCTACAAATGGAATTTAACTGTTATTTAATGAACGATGCTTCCCACCGATGGAATTCTGCACATACCTTGGGAAAGCATCAAAGCAATATGTTTTTCTGGTGTCAGGGAAAGCTACCCTCAATCCGGACATCAAAGGTGAATGAAGGATTACAGCTGCACACTCGTACCGAGATGCCAGGTCTACCGTGGGAACAGTTCCAATACTCTGTCCATACAGAATGATGTTTTCAGGACTGACACCATACCTGCAAGGGGAAAGCAAAGGAGATCAGATATGTGCCTTATTTTTTAAAAAGTCATTTATTCTTTTTTTTTTTTAGATATAAGATTTTTAGAAAAAAGACCAACGTTTTTTTAGATATAAGATATATACTGACATACTGTCAAATCTTGGGGTGGTTCTGTACAGTTCTGGGAATATATTATTGATATGTTTTTATTTAGACTGTAGCTCATATTGCACACATGAATTACACTTGTGATAATGGGAAATATGTGAAGAAAGACGAAAAGCACAAATTTATCAACCAAGTTATCATTTTGGCCTTAATTCTGTATATCTGAACAGTAACTACCACTATATTTCTCTGTCAGAAAAATATATTTCACATGTTGCCACATTCTTAGCATTTAATAAATTTTCTTAATAAATACTTTCTATTTCAGCTAGATATCAATATTTCAGATAGCCAATGCCAAGTTCCTCGTGCAGGAAGATGATGTTAGGAGAGGATGGGGCGAAGCAGGGAAGCCAAGAAACATGAATGAAAGAGGCAATTAATTATTATACATTATTTGATCAAATATCTACCACACCAGGCTTCTCCAGACCTAGGCATGAAGCACAGTTCTGAGTTCTTTACAAAGGCACTACGTGGATCTGAACGATACTTTATTTCTGCCTCAGTTTCCCTGCTTGTACAGCGGGAAAACCTGCTTATTTCAAATGGCTGGTATGAAGACACTTCGGCATTCATCATAAAGTGTATATGACTATGACATGAGTGATTTTGGTGTATGCATAGATAATGACATAGATACCGTATTTTCGGAGTATAAGACGCACCTACCTTTTTTGGTGAGGAAAAGAAGAAAAAGTAAGCTGCCTCTGCCTCTGAGCAATTTTGCCTCGCTGCAGCAAACAGCCTGCTTTACATTCATTTTTGTTTTCAGCATAGCTTGATTAGCACAAGAAGGAAAAAAAAATCTGCTCCCAGCAATTTACTTCCTTGTAGCAAGCAGCAGAGGCCCACTGCAAAACAGCTGAGAGTTGGGAGGCTGATCCAATCAACTTGTGCTAATTAGGCTGTGCTGAAGCTGAAACGAGCTGTTTCTTCTTGCTGCTTGCTGCAAAGAGGTAAATTGCTGGGAGAAGAGGCCAAAGGGTGGGGGCCAGTGGGTGGATGGGGCTACATTCGGTGTATAAGACGCACCTACATTTTCACCCCCTTTTAGGGGGGAAAAAGATGTGTCTTATACTCCGAAAAATACGGTATATTTAAAGCCTTACTCGAACGTATTTGTCCTGCAGTATGTAAATTTTAGGCTGTCTGAGCCAAAGTCCCTAGCAGTCCCTAGAGCGCCCCGTGCATTTTAAAGGCAAGTTGTGGACTCACTCTTAAAAATATTTTCTTTGAAGGAAAAAGGGAAGGGGGGAGGGAAATGTTTCTAAGAAAACAGAAAATGATGTGACTTTATGGAACATTCAGAATAAAATTTATGAGCAAGCTGCTCCTGGACAGATCATCCCTTACAAAAATCCCTAAAACAACAGGATGCCAAACGCACGCTGGGAGCAAGGGAGTAGAAAAGATGGACACAGTGGAAAGGTACAGGGTTGAAAAGGTAAAAGTTTAGTACATTTTGGGGCTGGCTGACAGCGTACTTGCATTCTGAAATAAAAACACAGTGTCCACATAGATGAACCAAAGTACACCAGAAATGACAGGTCCAGCTTTTCCCAAACCAATTTAAATACGGCATGAGTTTAAGACCACAAAGTTTTTTTTTAAAAAAAACAAAACTGTGTGAAAGAAGGGGAGGGGAGAGACAGATCTGCAACAAAATAAACTAAACAAAATATAAAATCAACAAAATCTAAACTGTAAACAAGTATCCACGCTGCTAGGAGAGCCAATTTGTTATGATAGAACTACTAATGTACCAGAACTTGTATATTCTGATACACAAAAAATGCCGAGAAAAGATTTCAACGTTTTGTTTTTTCCTTTCTCTTTTACAGTTCAGGATCTGATAAACAAGCATCCAAGTCTTTGCCTCTTGTTCTCTAATAATCAGCCTTTTGTGAGGTTTTTTATTTTGGGGGGGGGTATGAGGATGGGGGTAGTTGCATATATAAAAACATAGCTATTAAGATAGAGGAGGAACCAGATTGGTGCTTCAACAGCAGCAATTCTGCACATAAATAACACTGGGTTGATGCTGCCTTGCAAGCTACTATTCCCCCCCAAAATGAGATCCTTCTCCCACAATATTGGGGTGATCTTTTCTAACTTAACAGAAATACTGCTAAGAATATGAAATCCTTAAAAAGTCACCCACCCACCCCACAAAAAATTGTACCCAAACAAATCACATAGGAGCCGTGGTGGTGCAGTGGTTAGAATGCAGTACTGCAGGCTCATCTTGCTGATTGCCAGCAGTTCGAGTCTCACCGGTTCAAGGTTGACTCAGCCTCCCATCCTTCCGAGGTGGGTAAAATGAGGAACCAGATTGTTGACTCTGTAAACTGCTTAGAGAAGGCTGTAAAGCACTGTGAAATGGTATATAAGCCTAAGTGCTATTGCTATTCCTGTTCCCATTAAAAGGTAAAGGTAAAGGTTCTCCTTGCACATATGTGCTAGTCGTTCCCGACTCCAGGGGGCGATGCTCATCTCCGTTTCAAAGCCGAAGAGCCAGCACTGTCCGAAGACGTCTCCGTGGTCATGTGGCCGGCATGATTCAACGCCAAAGGCGCATGGAACGCTGTTACCTTCCCACCAAAGGTGGTCCCTATTTTTCTACTTGCATTTTTTACCTGCTTTCGAACTGCTAGGTTGGCAGAAGCTGGGACAAGGAACGGGAGCTCACCCCATTACACAGCGCTAGGGATTTGAACCGCCGACCTTTCTGATCAACAAGCTCAGCATCTTAGCCACCGCGTCCATGTTCCCATTAGCCCCCTCCTTTTCTGAACAGCACACAAATTAGGATTTTTACTACCATGCTACCTTTTTAATTTCAGAAAGATTCCAAGGCAGCTTAAATAAAAACCCATTGGGACTTGCTCTACCTGTCCGTTTGCAAATATGGCTGTGGGATAGTGTTACTCTTCCCCCCGCCCATCTGGAACATTAGTATGAGAACAAATATTGCATTGGCTTTTCCAATATTTGTGCAAACTGTTACTCAAAGCTAGTTGCCTCTTACTCTCTGAATTCCCAAGTTATTTTTCTATAGAAAAGGATGGACGGAGCTAAATGCAACTGCTGCTTCTTATACCAATTGCTAGCATTGGTACCCGGTACTACTGGACTTCTTCAACGTAAGGAAATTCTTTGCAAAGCATGGCGTAAAATTTTGCAACGGATGAGGTTAAACACAAAAACCTGGGTTTTCGAGTTACAACCATAAACACTTGCACGGTGTGTTTTTACCATTCTGGTTTGTTCAGAAAAACCTAACTTTTGTATGCACATTTAATTAGTTGCATTTAATTGGAGATGTCCCTCAGCAAAGGAAATAGTAGAAATCTTAAGGAGGAAACCGCTTAAGGATTCCCTTCACTGACCAAACGATTAATAATTCAGAAGAAAGCTACATTTCTTTACTGTGTTTCGTTTTGTTGTTTTTTTTTTAATTGGAGCGATACACAATATCTGTTCAAACTCAAGCTCTGGCAAACAATTCGGCAATAGATACCCATCAGAGGAAGTTCTCCTCCAGGTTTTCTGGAACAGGATAGAAGCTCCCCCCCCTCCCATCCCCCAATCTGAATACTTTACAGGCATCTATATTAACAGGAAGTTGTCTTATAAATAAGCACCCACCTGTGATGAGTAAAAATAGCACCAGGAAATCAGACCACTTTAAAAAAAAAAACAACTATATAACAAATATTGCTGTTTTGGAGTGAAATCCAAACCCATCTTCATCCAGGCAAATTCACTTAGTGCCATGATGGCGAACCTATGGCGTGGGTGCCACAAGTGGCACACAGCGCCCTCTCTGATGGCACATGAGCTGTCGCCCCAGTCCCACTCTGCTGCGCATCTGCACGCACCTCCCACCAGCCAGCTGGCCTTCGGGTCTCTCATGCACAGCGACCATGCACAGGGCAGGTGCATGGGGGCCGTGCACATGCGTGGGGGGCAGGGCGCATGCAGGGGGCTGTTCACGCATTGCATTTGGGGGGTTTGTGCACGCGCACTTGCTTTGGGCACTCGGTCCGGAAAAGGTAACCCATCTGACTTATTGACTTTGGATAAGTTACTCTCTCAACCAAATCTACCTCAAAGGCTCTTTTTTTGGAGATAAAATGGAGACACCCCATGTGAGCTTCCTAGAGCACAGTGGGGTGTAGACCTAACATGTGGTAACGTTGGTGCTTATGCAATGTATATGCACATAACAACCAATAAGGATTTTTAAGCCGCTGTTGTTGAATAGAGTAGATTCTCACACTGTTATCTTTTTTTTTTTCCATTGTGGATTAGTGTGTGCGCAAAACCAACTGGTATGGTTTATAAAACATGGCGAACAGCTTAATACAGTTTTTCAGACTGTGGATTATTGAATAAAAACCTGGCAAAATAACGCAGCCTAAGGTTATAAAAGCCAGACATTAGTTGAAGTTCACCACATAGGTTTATATCAGAAAGTTGGTTACTGACTTGCAGGAAAAATATTTTTAAGTTACTGATGTTTTTTGAAACCCAGACTCTTATCATTTAACGCATGATAAAAGCAAAAAATTAAAAGGGGTCACCTGAGTAAAACAAAGTTTTAAAAGTATGGCTGACTCAATGTATTTTTGTCACATACAGCGAATCTGGAATAGTATCTTGACTTGAATCACTGTCCAAAGACTGGATGCAAATCGAAGCAATAAATAAAAGCTTAACCATAGGAAAGAGGAAACATCGCTGACTTAATCACACTAGGAATTATTTATTTCAAGACAGTTGAGTTATATCACGGCTTGACATATCATTTAAAACCAACTGGGGAATAAACCAAATGGTTAAGTGCATACAACAAACCCTCTCTTGCAGCATTGCTCTGATTCTCTATTTAACTTTTTAGAAAATCTATTGAAATGAAGCAATTGAGGAAGAAATTAATCTCTCTGATCATAATAAGGAGCTCCAACCTTGATCAGACCTCTAAACAATTACTTTTCTTTGTTATCAGTTACTGAATATTACTTTGCAATTAAAACAGAAAGCTCTGCTCAACAAAAATTATGCCAGCTCATTGTATCTCAGTTCTCTGACTGAATATGCTCAGTCCTTTTATTAAATAGGACTATGACTAATAAACTGTGATTATTCTATGGTGAGGACACAGCAGGTACCTTTTTGGTTTAGAAAAAAAATAAATTTGTTCAATACTGCACAAAGAATAAAACGTTAAGAGCTAAATATGTGTGAATTCATCACAGCTGGAAAGGGAGTGAACATGTTCCAAACAGATTTAGATAATTCCTCTTACTTAGATTACAGAAATTATAAAAATACACAAAGGAGCTCGCTTTCTCATCAAGATAAAGGAGTCTGTGTGAAGGAAGGGTTGGGGGAAAAAAATCGCACCTCAATTTCCTTATGATGGAAGGAGTTTCACCCCCTCTGATCTCAACTGACTTGTCTGAAATGGTGTAGGGCAGGGGTCAGCAACCCGCGGCTCTGGAGCCGCATGCGGCTCGTTCATCCCTCTGCTGTGGCTGCTTGTTGCTGGTCAGCTCCACAATTGATAGGGCTTTCGGTTAGGACAGGTATAGGAAAAAGGACGCCGCGCTAGGAGGAGACTCTATGGTGGGGTGGGGGGAACCAGACTTCCGGTTGGCTTCCAGTTAGGACCATTGTGGCTCTTTGAGTGTTTAAGGTTGCCGACCCCTGGTGTAGAGTTTCCTGCTTGAGCAGGAATTGAACTAGAAGACCTCCAAGATCCCTTCCAACTCTGTTATTCTGTTGTTCATTTCAAAATAGGAGACAGTAAAAATAAAACATCTTTTGAGCTGAGCTCAACTCCAGATGACTGCACGAATGGCAACAATATCAACTAGATCTCACCTATGTATACCAAACTGAGATTACTACTCAGGGGTGGGTTCTAAAATTTTTTACTAACGGTTCTGTGGGTGTAGCTTATTTTTTGGGCGTGGTTTGGGGGGGTAATGTGACTGGGTGGGCATGGCCAACTTTTTTTTTTTTTTTTTACTTTTAAAAGCATTATTTCTACAACCTTAAGAGCTTGCAGGAAAACATGCTTTTAGAAGCTTCTGACGATCAGGCAAATCTGCTGGGATCGCCAGAAGCTTTTAAAGGGAATTTTTTTTCCCTACCTCCTCTTCGGCTGAAGAGGTTGCAGAAAAAATGTTTTCAGAAGCCTCTGAAGATCCCAGCTGAGCCGCGCAATCATCAGAGGATTTTTTTAAAATTTTTAAAAGCATTTTTTCAGCCGAAGAGGTTGTAAAAAAAAAAATGCTTTTAGAAGTAAAAAAAAAAAAAAGCCTCTGATGAGGTGGGCGGGGTAAGCGAGCAGGTGACCGGGCCAGCCAATGTTATTACCGGTTCTCCGAACTACTAAATTTTTTTACTACCAGTTCTTGCGAACCAGTACGAACCGGGAGCAACCCACCACTGTTACTATTCATACAGCATATTATCCTATGTAAGCTTGGGCATAAGTATTCAATACAGGTGGTCCTTGATTTACGATCGTTTGTTTAGCGACAGTTACAATGGAACTGAAAAGAATGCCTTATAGTAGATTTTCAGGCTTATAACCGCTGTAAGCATCCCATAAAATTTGGATCCAACTTTGGATACTTGGAAACCCATATTTATGACAGTTGCAATGCGCCAGGGGTCATGTGATCAGCATTCGCAGGCTTTAGTCAAGACTGCAAAGTCAACGGAGGAAGTCAGATTTACTTAACCGCCATGGCAAAAAAAAAAAAAAAATGGGGGTGACTCATTTAAGGCTTGCTTAGCAACAGAAATTCTGGTCCTAATTAAGTTGAGGACTACCTGTAATGCCTTCTATTCTGCTCAATTGGACTCATTTCCAGGTAACTGAACATAATTTTCATTCCCTCTTCATTGAGAGCAGGGGTAATAGATTGAGGAGCTGGAAGAAAATATAAAAGACTTCAACCTCAAAGTTGATTGCTCTCATTGGCCAGTTTGAACAATCTCCTAACATCCGTCCTTCAAGACTGCAGTTATTCAATATTAATTTCAAGCCAGACACTAAACTGATATACTCAAATTAAACTGCTCAACCCAAAGCACATTTGCTTTCAATCTTCTTTGAAACACATATATTATACCAGCAACAACCTGCCAAAGATTAAAGTAGGCTACCTCAACTTCCTGAATTTCAGAGTTCTCAGGTAACACCATCTTTCATTAAGCCAAAAAATGCTACACTTCCTGATTATTACTGGTTGTGAAAAAGAACTTTGAACTTATTAAAATCTATCTTGGCGAGGGAAGGGATTTTTATGTGACCGTCCTCACCCAGGTATTACAGGTTAAGCAGTCTAACATAATAGGTTTGATACTACCTAGTTAGCACAATGCAACCACAGCTGTATTTTGACTGTCATCATGATATTGTTGTGTTGTCCAAGAATGCAGAAAACCAAATCTCACGGTAACGAGATGAATGACAAAACATCACTGTTGTCTTTTTTTGTTACCTGACGTACAATTAGAGGCTTGTGAGTCCCTGGTAGCAACCTCCCATTTTCAGTTCAATCAGAGACGCTCAAGAAAAACTGCGATTTTGTATAAAAATTAACCGTTTAAGAAAGATTTGTTGCGCAGCATTGGCAGTAAGCAGCTTTCTATTTAAGAAGGACAAAGGTTTCTTACATGCAAAGCCAGAGCTGAATATTTGGGACCGCAACAAAGTCAGCATTGCAAACATGACTGCAAACAAACAAAGAATACAATAGTCAACACAGCTGCATCAGGGACAACTCTCGTCATCATTTTGCTCCAAACAGGATGTAGCGCCCCAAAGATGCGATCAAAACTACCTGCCACCATTTCCTCAGGTGTGTGTGTGTGTGTGTGTGTATATATATATATATATATATATATATAAACACAGCCAAGTTCCCACCCAATCAGCTCACACCCCCACTAGCAGTTAAAAGGAAGAGACAGCTGCGATCTCACATTGCTCCTGGAAGCACGAAGCCAAGAACACCAGCCTGAAGATGACGAATGAGACTTCGTCGAAACGTCGCCAAGACACCTCCAATTTTACTGGGAGAAGATCCGAATAACCAAAGACCTATATATATATTTGCTCATCTTGCATTTATATATATATTTATTGCAAATATATATATTTGCTCATCTTGCATTTACCTGGTTCTTAAAGCCTGCCAAGCTGCATCGATGTCTGCATAGAGGTTTTTTTCCGATGGTTTACCAGTGCTGACTCCATAACCCGAGTAATCATAGGAGAAGACATTACAGTTGATGCGGGAGCCGAGGCCAATATAGAAGCTGCACATCTGGCCCAGGTCGACAGCATTGCCGTGAGAGAAAAGCAGGGTATACCGGCTAGAAGGGGCACAGCGGACAAACATACACCCCAGGCGATTATCCCGGGCCGTGCGCGAAAAGAAGACTTCGACGGCATCCAGTTCTCGTTGGGAATACTGCCAGTCGGCCCGTTCAGTCAAATGGAGGCTACAGCTGCTGGTCGGCGTCCCTACCGTAGCAGCGCTTTCTTGCTGTTCTAGTTGCATCACAGTGTAAGTGGGTTCCGGGGGCAAAAAAGCCAGTTTGGCCGCTATGCGACTGGGGCAAGGCGGGCAGCAGAAGAGCCAACATAGCTCGCCTAGAGAGAAACCGTTCATTCTGGGGCCTTGTTCTGGCATCAGAGATGCTGGATGGAAAACCACGCCGAGAAGAGACGGGGAAAAGGACTCGAGAGACGATCCCCGGAGGAAACGTGTTTCTCACTTCAAGCGACACAGATCGGAGGCGGCCCGTTTTCATCCACTCGCCGAATTATTACACTCTTTTAAAAATTCACGCCCAAGAAGTCCATGGCTTCTTAGGAACACCTGAACGGGCGCCCAGAAACGAAGTCCATCCTCAATTTTTCCTCCTGTGTGAAACGCCTCCTATAAGCCCCAATAAGGATGGTTTCCGGGTGTGACCCTTAGCCGCTGGACATTCAGCCACTCTTTTCATCCGCCGGGAAGCCTTCTCTTCTAAACTGTCACCTAGCCCAGGTACCTAAACTTGGCATGATCTCTACGGACTCCCCCCTTTCCCTAAACCAACATGGAAGATGCCAAAGATCCTTCCTGGCTTATGGAAAAAGCAACTCTATAATTCTCTTCTAAGGAAAATACAGCACCTTTATGGGGCTTTTTTAAAAAAAATGAAATTATGGCAGCCCCTACTCCAAGATTTTATTCCCTTCCGGAATGAAGCCCCCCTCAAATCACCCCCAAATACCCCTCCACGACCACTTCCTCGTTCCCTTTAAATACCTGGAGGCTTCTAATGCTTGGGACTCCCACCTGCCTAGTTTGAAACTCACCCTCCCAGCCTCCGCGAGAGCCCCTCCCTCTGGCTTTATCCTCCCCCAAACTTAAGGAGACCCCCACCCAAGCAGTCCCACAAAGGGAAAGGCCTACCCTGCCAAAACGACCCCCGCCCCCTAAGCCAGTCTGAGGCCTTCTAGAGTCCCTCCCTCAGGCTTTATCCCCCCCCAAACTTAAGGAGACCCCCACCCAAGCAGTCCCACAAAGGGAAAGGCCTACCCTGCCAAAATGACTCCCACCCCCTAAGCCAGTCTGAGGCCTTCTAGAGTCCCTCCCTCAGGCTTTATCCCCCCCCCTAAATTTAAGACCCCCACCCAAGCAGTCCCACAAAGGGAAAGGCCTACCCTGCCAAAACGACCCCCGCCCTCTTAAGCCAGTCTGAGGCCTTCTTCACGTTCAAGGAAACGGGGGGGGGGGGCTCCAAGGGACAGAGCGAGAAGGCCTCGAGAGAAAAAACCAGGCCCGGATAGTCAGGCGGTTCCCTCCTCCCAGCGTCCCTCGTCCTCCAGGCGGCTGCAAGGGGCGTCCCGAGACGGAAGCGGGGAAGGAGGCGAGCCGGCGGCTTCAGAGCAAGGCCGGGCCTCCCTTCGTCCTCGTCTTCTTCCCCGGACTACCTTTCCCTCCTCCCAATCGAGTCGGCGACGAGAGAGGGTTCGCTTCCGGGTCATGGCCCGCCCCGTTTCCCACGGCTGGGCCGCGAAAGAGGAGCACTTTTACATTGTGCCGCCGGAAGGGAGAGGAAGAAGAGAGAGTGGGGGGGGGAAAGACCAATCGACCAATCAGAAGAGGGGCTGGGGATTTTTTTTTTCTCCTCCTCCTCCGTCTCACCCCTTCTGCGCCTGCGCGTTCCTCACCGCTTTTCGTTCCTTCTCCGTATTAACCATAGAGTCCTCCCGCGACTTACTACTGCCCCCTGGACAGGCGCAGCTAAAACTACTGCTGCTGCTTCGGAACAATCCCGCCCTAGTTTTGCCGGCTTTTGGCACGTGTAGGCAGCCGGCCGGTTAGCTGGTGACTGGTCCTATTCAGACGACCTCGGCTTGATCCGTGTCTCAAGTTGCTCTATGCAGACTGACACGGGAGAAGTCCCCACTTTGTCCAAGGGAGGGAGGGTTGCTTTTGAGTAGATCTATTTGGCATTACAAAAGTCCTGACCTCTGCCTTAAGCAAAACATGGGTAGGGTAGGGTAGGGTAGAGTAGAGTAGAGTAGGGTAGAGTAGAGTAGAGTAGAGTAGAGTAGAGTAGAGTAGAATAGAATAGAATAGAATAGAATAGAATAGAATAGAATAGAATAGAATAGAATAGAATAGAAGTAGGGTAGGGTAGGGTAGGGAAGGGTAGGGTAGGGTAGGGTAGGGTAGAGTAGAGTAGAATAGAATAGAATAGAATAGAATAGAATAGAATAGAATAGAATAGAATAGAATAGAATAGAATAGGAGGAGGAGAAGGGAAGGAGAATAGAATAGAATATAGAAAATGAATAGAATAGAATAGAATGAGGAGAAGGGAAGGGGAATAGAATAGAATAGAATGAGGAGAAGGGAAGGAGAATAGAATAGAATAGAATAGAATAGAATGAGGAGAAGGGAAGGAGAATAGAATAGAATAGAATAGAATAGAATAGAATAGAATAGAATAGAATAGAATAGAAGGAGGAGAAGGGAAGGAGAATAGAATAGAATAGAATGAGGAGAAGGGAAGGAGAATAGAATAGAATAGAATAGAATAGAATAGAATAGAATGTAGAGTAGAGTAGAATAATGCATAGAATAGAATACTGCCTAAATAGAATACTGAATACAAATAGGGATAGGACAGAAAACAGAATAGAATTCTTTATTGGCCAAGTGTGATTGGAGACACAAGGAATTTGTCTTCGGTACATAAGCTCTCAGTGTACATAAAAGCTGTAAGTGATAAATCATGATCATAGTCATCATAAATCATAAGATACAACACTTAGTGATAGTCATAGGATACTAAATAAGCAATCAACATAAATCATGCTAAAAACTAAATAAAACAACATAAATCGTAGAGATACAAGCACCAAAGTTATAGTCAAAACAAGATAAGGAGATGGGTAATAGGAAAGATGAGAAGAATAGTAATGCAGCCTTACTAAATAGTTTGACAGTGTTGTGGGAATTAGTTGTTTAGCAGAGTGATGGCAAGGGGGGAAAAAACGTCTTTGTGTCTAGTTGTTCTGGTGTGCAGTGCCCTATAGCATCGTTTTGAGGGTAGAAGTTGAAACAATTATATTTATTATATATAATAAATTGTTTATAAATAAATGAATGAACTATAAATGAATTGTTTATACAGTACACTATAAACAATTTATTATATATAACCATAACACATTTATCTCCCTTGGGGCAGAATCCACTGAAAAAGGCTGAGGTCAGGACTTTTGTAATATCTCCTAATACCACACACACATACACCCCCAAATGTACGTGTGGGGGTATATACATACGTACGTACGTATTCAATCTTGGGAAGCATTCCTGGATAACCTGAATAAAGACGTCCCAGTTAATAACAATAGCTATAGATATAAAATATAAAATCTGTAGCTATTGTTATTAACCGGGACGTTTTTATTCAGGTTATCCAGGAATCACTTCCCAAGATTCAATACATTTTATTCCCTAATCTGCATGTTCAGTATTGTAGCTCAAATTTGCTTCCAAATTAGTTGGACTGGGACGGTAGATCACGTTAAGTTTTATTTTTACATCCTGCAAGTCTCAGTCCATTTACTCAAATTAAGGTTACTGCTTAAAGAACACAATGCTGTTGAAAGGACATTACTAATATAATCCCAGGCTTCTTTTATAGATGATAGTGTCGTAATTCTTAACACACTTCCACCCTATGAGTAGCTTGATGGCTTTCCTTGTTCCGTTCGTTCACTGGAGACCTTGAAATGGAAATACTGTGATTTTCTTGCATAGTAAGGAAGGATGTTACTCTGTCTTTTTTTCCCCCCCTCCACCTGGAAATTGGATGTATTGGCAGGCGCCAAAATCATCTTTCATAAAAAAAGAATTGACGCACCAAAATTAGGCAAGCAAATCAGCTAAACCAACAGTGTGCTATGAAGAGCTTTGGCTGATATCACAATATAAGGAAATTACTCAGCCTGATTCTGCAAGTTTTTATTTTTTAAAAAAATAAAGTTCTATTGGTCTCCCACATCCTGACAAGAGCTTTCTCCATAGGGTAGGGCTTGTACAGTAGAGACAATCCACAGAGTAGTTCCTTTGATTCATGCCAAGAAAAATGTGAATGCAAAGAAAAATCAGTAAATTGCAGTTTTAGATTGCCAATTTTACTTCTGCAACCACCCTGATCCCATTAGGATTACTCTGCCTTGCTGCTAACATCAGCATTTAAGGAAAAGAGGTCATGGGAGCAAATACAGAAAAGGGGTTGTTTTTTTTAAAAAAAACCCACCCATCCTTTCCCCAATGGAACAATTTCCTTTGAGCGATTCCGTAAGCCTCAGGGTGCGTTTCCTGCCATTTCCTCCTTTATTGTTTTCTTAAACTTATCCTACAGTTGCTCATGATTATTCTGTGCCATCATCAACTCAAGAGCTTCTATTCATATATCAATTTTTCTTGAATGAATAACCACTGCCTTGTTGGAAATATCAACATTAGAACTTCCTCTTTTTCTCTTTCGCCTAGAAATTTGAGAGCAAATTTCCCTGGTTAACATATAGATACATCTTAAGGCTATAGGCTAGACTGAAAACTTGAAAAAATATTGTGAAAGAGAGGGAGGGAGATTCAGATGGATGGACAGTCAAAGCAGGTGGTAATTCCTATGCAAACAATGACTGACCCTGAAAATACAATGAGGGTTAGAACTGGTTAATATTGTAAGGTTTTTGGTACTCTCTGAGCTTGGCTGTTTTCTTCCAGACATTTCTTTACCCAACTAGATAATATCATCAGTGCTGGTGTTGGAAGAAATGTCCTTCTGGGTTCAGTTCCAAGTGGGGAAAAAGACACTGGAAACATGGAGACTGCTTGGAAAGAAGGTTTAATGGTGGATAGCAGGACCACATGGTTTGAAGTCCTAGGCAAAAGGGGATCACATGCCTCGAAGATGTTGAAGAAGAAGAAAAATGGAGAAAAGGGCGAGATGCTGAGAGTCCCTTGGTTTTATACCCTTTCTTGGGCCCCACCTCAAAGTTTCCTGTATAAGAAATGCATCCTAATTGGTTGTCAGACTCCCAGGGGCGAGGGGGGGGTCTTAGCTGATTTTGTCTCCCAAGCTTGCTTGAGCCTGGCTCAGACCTTAATGGCCCATTGACAAAGGTGGGGGGGGGGCAGGGAGCTGCAGGGAGCTGCTTTGTCTTTAAAACATGTTTCTCCATTTCTCATCCAGGGAAATACAATGTTCTGCCTTTTTAATATTTCCTAAAATATTTCATTCTTCTAGGAGAGGGATGGGTGCTAACTTCCTATAATTGGAAAGGACTGAGGTTAGCTCTCTGTTTATAATACAAGTGGCTTCCCCGTCAGTCCCATACAATAATTGTCCCAATACTTAATATGGGAGACCATCAAAAAAAATATCAAGGCTGTAGACTAGATTAGGAAACTGGAAAAAGGGAAGAACTCTCTGTATTGCTGGAAAGATATACCAACAACAATGGCAATACTTTTTACTTTACTTTTATTTTTGGATTTATACAGTTATTATGAAGTGAGAATTGAGAAATCTTCACCTTTATCTCTAAGCAGCATTAGTGAAGAGTAGTAGCAATTTTTTTTTAGTTATTACTATGATGTTAATAAAAAATGGTTGACAGACTATAGATACTGTACTGGCCTGGTTCATATAACACTCTAAGCAGGGGTGAAATCCAGCAGGTTCTGACAGGTTCTGGAGAACCGGTAGCGGAAATTTTGAGTAGTTTGGAGAACGGGCAAATACCGCCTCTGACTGGCCCCAGAGTGGGGTGGGAATGGAGATTTTGCAGTATCCTTCCCCTGCCACGCCCACCAAGCCACACCATGCCCACCAAGCCACGCCCACAGAACTGGTAGTAAAAAAAATTTGTATTTCACCACTGACTCTAATATTTTGCAGAGTTGGACAGCATATAGATTTAATAACTTACTATTGTTTGGTGTGAAACTAGGAAATGGTGGCTTATTTGGTAATCATGGTCAAAGCAATTCAGGCTTGGATAATGTATGAAGCTAGTCATGGGATAAATTCACCTTGATGAACATATCTTTTATTTTATGTACACTGAAAGCATATGCACCAAGACAAATTCCTTGTGTGTCCAATCACACTTGGCCAATAAAAATTCTATTCTATTCTATTCTATTCTATTCTATTCTATTCTATTCTATTCTATTCTATTCTATTCTACTGTTGGTTGAATGTGCATAAAATACTAAGCCCAAAATTGACAATTCGAAGAGTTTACCATATTGTGTGAACCCTTTTAATTTCTTTGACGGAAAGCGTTGCAAATATTCTTTAGCCATTATTTTACGGTACATCATTCAGGAAATAAAATTGTGGAGAGCGCAATTACCGTAACATCTGTGTGCTTCATAAAAATGGTAAAATCAATTTAGCTTGTTTTAAAATGAAACAGATTTCTTCTGGGAAAAGACAAAATTAAGCAAAATGTAAACACTGTATTCTTCTAAACCTGGAAAATTATTCCCACAAATTTGCAGATATAGCAATGTTTCTATTAAATGGTAGGCACATCCTCATTTTCACAAAGGCAATTCTGGAGTTTTAATTTCTGAAAAACAAAATTGTGGCGAATACAACATTTACAGTAAAATCTGTATGTGTCATAAAACATGGTATAATCGTTTCAGCTTGCTTTAAAATGAAACAGATTTCTTCTGTCTCTTTCTCTTTTTTTCTGTACACAGAGCACGCTGTTACTGGTTTAACTTTTTTTTGGTAATGTTATAAATCTTGATATGTGCATTATTTCAATACAGATATCGATGTAGTAATACTGAAAAAAAATTCTGTTTCTTCTGGTGAAAGGTAAAATCGGGCAAAATGCAAATATTATTTCAGAACTGCGGAAATTATTCATATGAATTAGCAGATACAGCACAGCAATTTTTTAATCAAACTGTATGTACATCCTTATTTCGCAAAGGCAACTACCCAATTTTTCTACATTAAATTATTAAAATAAGTGTAGCAATTGGAGGAAAAGAGGAAGGCTATGATTCAGCAGGTCCAGAACACAAAACGAAAGAACCTTTAGCTTGAGAAATTTCCTGGCCAAAACCAGCTATAAATCGCAAATTCTACTTATTCAGTAGTTGGGAAGTGATCACATCCATGTTGCTTTAATTATTGTGTTACTGTGCCTTTTCTATGAGGCAGTAGATGTGTTTCAGAAATTCCCATCCAGATGCATTGTACTCTTTCAACTCAAATACGTATGCAATGTTTTTCTAAATTGTTTTTTTTTTTAAATACATTTTTTTGCCAATTCGATTTTGTGCCAGTTTGTACTTTCCCAAACTTTTCATTGACCAATATCCATGATTTGACCCAGTAGAAGCCTGCAAAAGGAAATTAAGACTCTCTTCAAAGAATTAGCATCCTAACCATATTTCTTTCAAGGGATTTGATTTTTTTTTTGTCCATTGTATTGACACTTAAAGTTCAGAAACCAAATGCAGGTTTATAGGAGTTTTGATAACATGAAACGTCTAGCTCTAAATGCAATTTTTCTTAGGATGCCTTCAGATATGGAATATATTATGCAATTCTGTTTTCTCATAGAATTTGATCAAAGGTGCAGATGATAACATCTGTATTTATCTTAAGTTCTTCTATTACTTCTTCCGCCTCTATCTTACTACTACTTAACGCACCCTGCTCCATAAATTGTGTCATCTGTTGGGTCATCTGTTCAAAAATTTTGAAGCCCACCCCTGCATTCAATGATCCAAAAAGTGGACCCTGCACCTGGGGGAATATGCTAGAAAGGAGGAGGAGGAGCTGGCAAAGGTGATTATTGTGGTGTTGTTGTGATAATTATTTTTGTTATTAGCTGCCTGGAGACATGATATTGAGGTGAGCAACCATCTACATTAAATAAATTGCCTTGAGTATCAGAGAGTTTATGTCTTTCAGAACCAAGCTGTTGGACAGGGTTCAGTGTTCAGAAGATGTAAGATTTTCTTCTTATCTTCTCATCTGTCTCTTTTGGAGTTGAGACAAGGTGATTGAGCCAAGAATCATGTTCTCCCTGCTGTGTGTCAGGGTTCCAACAGATGCCGTAATTAAATCATGAGCCTCGAGCCAAGCTTCAAAAGAAATCCAGTTATTTATTACGAGTTTCATGTCAGCAGTTCCAGGTGAAGCCAACTGTGACCCCATATAATTTACATCCCAATCATGACCGTTTACCCCCTCCCCCACTCAATCACATTCACCAACAGAGCAATTTTGCGAGTTTTAGAGATCACTCCCCTCCGGCCGCTGTGGGTAACCCTGGGAGACAGCCTTGAGAGAGATATGTCTGGAATGCGCTCCTGTCTTTGGCTGCTGTGCTGCTTCATCAGTTTCCCATCCCCCTTGCCTATGGCAACTCAAGAGCAGGTCAGAGGTGCTTTCTGAGTTGACACTGTGGTTCACAGATTATGTGAAGCTGCAGTTGGCTCAATGATGGCTTATTGGTTAAATGACAATTGACTAGATTCCATGAAACCTACCTGAAAACCCCCAAACCAACAACCTACATTTGTAGGTTAGCACAGTGTGACTCCAGTCTTTCCTTGCTTTTGTGGCGGGGTGGGGGGGAAAGGCTAATTTTGCTTTTATGTTACCAGCAATAATTACCTATCAATGCTGGGAACAGAGGAAGTCCTCATGCAGTCATCTGGAGCTATCCCAATACTTTGTAGGCTTGGTTTGTCCCTCTAATTCAGGGAAGGATTTTCAGAATTACACAACTCTTAACTAACTGAGCCTCGAGGCCAAGGAAGGAAGCTTTCTTAGAACATGGTCGATTAGAAAAGCTGGAGGTTGTCTCCAAATAGGCAGATGTCAGGGTACATTTAGATCCAAGTGGAAAAAAAGGGGAAAAGGTCTCAAATTTTGTTGACTTTTTGTGTTATTATTGTTATTTCATCTCTGGCTTGGATCTTTATTTCCCTGTAGGTCGTTTGGCAGGGCAGGCTAAGTGTGGAGATTAAAGGAAGAGAAAAATCAAGATTTTTCTTTTTACAATGTGAAAAAAAAATTGGTATTTTTTTATCCTTAATATATTTACACAGCTGCTCAGCTACTGTTGAAATACTTTCTCATGAAGCAATATCTGGTGACTGGCATCATTGGGGGAGGAGTGTCATGGAAAAAGAACCTGGGTCAGAACTGGGAAACTACCAGTTTTCCAACACATCTGAATGAAGGACCACGTGACTGTCTATCCATAGAGAAAAAGGGGTTCTGACCCAGTAGGGGACAGCTGGATTTGAAAGTCTCCTTTGACATTCTGGTGAGCCAATATACCGGTAATGTTCTGATGCCTTGTGAGAAATCAAATTTTCGGTCACAACAAAACATAGTTGAACAAAGCAAAGTGTTGTGGCTCCATTGCCTGAGCCTGGGCTATCGACAGATGCAGACTCTGAGAGTGAGAAAGAGGAGTTGGCAAGGCCTCCCTCTCCAGGACCCTCCTCTCTGGCAATGCCTCCGGAGGACACCGAAGGGCAAGAGATAGGCCTAGAGCCAAGCACGTCCCCGCAGCCACAGGTGGACAGCGACGAAGGAGATAAGTGCTGGCTGGATCCTCGGCAGCGGCGCAGGGAGAAGCGTGCGCAGCAGAGGGGAAGGCATGCCAGAGATTAGCTGAGTCACTGGACCACACCCCACAGGGTATAAATGTGGGTGTGGTGGCCGGTTCAGTTTGTGACAAGCAAAAACTAGAAATAATCCATGATCTCTGTGTTACTGGACTTCTGCCTGCCTTGTCGGACTGCATTTGGACTAATCTTTGTATTGTTGAAACTTTGCCTGCTTTATCGGAATGCTTGCAGTCTAATCTTTGTTTTGTGTGAGTAAAGTCTGAATTGGCAGCTAGCCACTGGGTTGCTGCCAGCTTTATCTTCAAAGATTTTGTCGTGTGGCTTATTAACTCTGGGCCATCTGTGGGGGTGCGTGTGTGGGACGGGGACAGAACACAAAGGGCCAGCTGTGATGATTCCACAAAAATTGTTCCTAGCAAGAGGGTACTGTCAGTTTTGGAAGCCATATTAACGCCGGAAGCTTCCACGCTGCCACCTTCTTGTGCTTGGAAAATAAGGGGGGGGGATTTAGTAGAGAGATTAAATCATAACATAGCCATAATAGCATTCATTCATTCATTTATTTATTTATTTATTTATTTATTCATTCATTTATTTATTTATTTATTGGTTCGATTTATATGCCGCCCTGAGTCTCCGGAGAAGGGCGGCATATAAATTGAACCATAAATAAATAAATAAATAAATGCTATTATGTCTATTGCTGGGAGGCAGAGGCCAAAGGGTGGGGGCCAGGAGGTGGGTGGGGCTACATTCAGTGTATAAGACGCACCCAAATTTGGGGAGAAAAAGTGTGTCTTATACTCCGAAAAATAAGTACTTCTCTCCACATTTGCAAATTATGTCCATGTATCTCCTTGGAGCAGAGGCTTCCAAGTGATGATTTCTAAAAAAAAAGTTTGTTTATCTTCAGTACCAACAGTCTTTGAGAATGTTCTCTAAATGAACCTTAACAGAATAACACAGTCGGAAGGGACCTTTGAGATCTTCTAGTCCACTCCCCTGCTCGCCCGCCCTCTTTGTCACTGGACTTGAAAACCATTTTAGGATTTTGATTTTTTGGTACGGTACTAAAATGCTTTATACCGTCAGCCACTTTGCAAATTCGTTTGGAGAAACAATATGTAAACATAAGCAAAAGAAAGACGAAGCGGAATCCTGTATTATTTTTTAAAAGTAAATCTTAAGTATAATCATTAAATCAATAAAAAGAACCACATTATCCTACAGACCGAAATCAACAACAGCCCTTCATTCTGTGGTAAGTAGCTTATGACCTTTTATTATTTTAATGAAATGTTAAAAGGCAAGTTATTCATTATATCGACACACAAAACTGCTTTTGCTACATACAACGTTCAGAAGTACAAAACACATTTTTTTTATCCACAGCACAATTCCACACACTGACATGAAAGAGTTCAACAGAGATTGATGCCAATGGTAAGAAAAGTCATTTAAATAAAACCTGACGCAAAATAACCTTCCATCCAGAGCAGAGAATGAACACATTGTGATCTCAATGGGAAATTTTCAAGCATTTTTCCCCCCCACTGAAATAAACTCGGGATGATTTCACCATTTATTTCAGATTTATAAGATTTATACAAGATTTATATAGATTTATAAGATTGCTAGTGGGTGGAGATCAAAAATATTTCCCTCTTGCCTTCATCTAGGAAGGATCAGAAGGACAGAAACTGGAGAAGAATGGGATGGCGGTGAGAATCTTGAAGGAATTTATCAGATCAAAAATCTAGGCTGAGCCAGATTGTATAGTAATGGGTGAAACTAATCCAGTGTACCGAGCAGAAAACAAACTATCAACTACACAGTTGCTACGTGTGTAGTGTAAACTCAATTCATATTAAAAATATTTAATGTGACGATTTACAACAGGGGTGTCAAAGTCAATTTCATTGAGGGCCACATCAGGGCTGTGGTTGACCTTGGGGGGGCCGGCGGGGCGTGGCCAGCTGGGTGGGTGTGGCCAGCTTGACACCACTCACTGGGCGTGGCTGACTGGATGGGCGTGGCCAAATGGGTGGGCGTGATCAGCTTGACACCACTCCCCAAACTGCTGGCATGTTTCCTCTTTGCATTGGGTAAACCGGGAGGAAGCCACACTGGCCCGATGTTTCTTCGCATTGGGTAGACCGGGCCGAAGTGATGCGGATAGATTGGGACAGCCCCGCGGGCTGGATTCGACCACATCATGGGCCAGATGCGGCCCACAGGCCTTGAGTTTCACACCCCTGATTTACAGTATATTAATTTGTCAATAGTCCCACCAGACTGCCTCAACTATTCTGCATTACGGTACTTTCTTCCCAACTAAGATCAATGTTGCATTAAGGATGACCAGAGGATGTTTGCACCTAATAGCCAATATCTTGTGTGTCCATGCAGTTGGTAAGCAGGAGACGCAGATGGATACTATAAAATCACCATCATAGACGACACCAGCCAGATCACAGAAAAACTCAGAGAAGTAGTGCAAGATCAGAAGATGTGGAAAGACCTGGTCCATAGAATCACCCAGTCGGACATGACTGAATGGATAACATCATCATCATCATCAATGTAAAATATCTGCTCCTCCATAGCAGTGGTGGATTGCTCCCAGTTCGCACCGGTTCACAAGAACCGGTAGTAAAAATTTTTAGTAGTTTGGAGAACCGGTAATAACATTGGCTGGCCATGCCCCCGAACTGGTTCCCGGCCCACTTACCCCGCCTACCTCATCAGAGGCTTTTTTTTTTTACTTTTAAAAGCATTTTTTCTACAACCTCTTCGGCTGAAAAAATGCTTTTAAAAGTTTTTTTAAAAAAGCTTCTGATGATCACGCGGCTCAGCTGGGATCTCAGAGGCTTTTAAAAGTATTTTTTCTCTTCGGCCGAAGAGGTTGTAGGGAAAAAAAATACTTTAAAAGCCTCTGATGATCCCAGCTGACTTGCCTGATCGTCAGAGGCTTCTAAAAGCATTTTTTTTGCAACCTCTTAAGGTTGTAGAAAAAATGCTTTTAAAAGTAAAAAAAAAAAAAGTTGGCCACGCCTACCCAGTCACATTACCTCCCACAAGCCACGCCCACAGAACTGGTAGTAAAAAATTTTAGAACCCACCCCAGCTCCATAGTCATTGCAAAATGTCTTAATAGTACCCCAAACCTATCCACATTTAGTAATACCTCCCTTCTATTTGAAAAACTAAGCTTTATTCTTTCTAGCTGTCCCTCAAAGAAACTCACCCAAATGAAACAAAATATCTATTGGGTAGCCTCTATAATATCTATTATATATTATACAATCTATTATGCAGACTGCACATCTGCCAAACGTTTAAAAGAGGAGTGATGAGAGAAGCATAGTGCATATAAAAATGTATACACTAACACCAGCTTGGGGAGAGGGTGGGGGGAGAAAATCCATCAATATTGTTAATGCTGGACTAAAATGAATTCAGAACTTTGAAAAGGTCGGCTTGCAATTCCATATTTTGCTTTCTAGCCAGGAAAAGAAACCGAACTATTTATAGGCACTGATGACCAAAACAATGGTGGAATTCACATGTAACATGTAAAAATTGGGATTTTTAACTTCAGATTTGTTGGAAAAACAAACAAACAAAACACTACACTGGCTTGGTTTGCCAATAACTTTAAACCATGTTGTTCAAACACTGTAAAAAAAAAACATCGCTTAAGGCTTAATGCTATGTACAAACTGAGCTAATTTACTAATATTAACAACACTAATTTAGGCTTTTTTTTAAAAAAAACTATGGATTGAAGACGTTAGAACAAGGCAGAGTGAATCTTATAAACTAGTGAAATAATCTGGACTTTTTAGGCAATTCTCAATTTTCTCTATTCCTTTTGTCAATATGTAAAAACAAAAAAGTGGGCAGAGTACAGAAATAACTTTAACATCACACAAAGAACATCACGTTAAGCTAAATACAAATAAAACTATATTATGGCTTCGAGCTGTGTGCAACCAGCCCAAAGGTTGGAACTACTTATTACATTCAACTTGATTACTGCGAAAATAATTTCTTGTTATCAAGTGTGAGAGCCAGACATCAGAAGTGTTTCCTGCTACCCTTGGTTCACATCCTTTCTGTTGACATTATTATTCTTATTAGCTATGTTTGCAGGATATGCTGGGGTGGGCTAAAATAGGATTGATCATCTATAATTCAGAATGTTGTGAGAAACAGGCATCACCTTAAATCACAATGGGGTTTGGATACAGCATGTTATGCAAATGCAGGAATTATTTTGGTCAACTTGGGTTTAGCAAAATTGGTGGATCCAGCCACTTTTTCTTGCTTGTAGTTAAGACTATTTCTGGTTGAATGTAAAAGTTGTTCCTTCGGTCTTATTCTGGATCTACAGCTACAAATCTGCTGGACTGTGTCACATCTGCGAGTAGCCAAGGCACTGAAGAATACTCAGTGCACACGCCAAAACTTGGCTTAACGCAATTTGTAAACTCAAGCATTGGTTTGTAAACCATGACTTATGGCTCAGCAATAAGTGTGAACTCAGCCACCTGTGGCGTAGGGACTGATTCATTTTTAAACCCATGGCTTAAACCCATTGTGCTATTGATAAACTCAGCTGCAGTCTGAACTTGTGACATTCCATCAATAGGTTTATCACTGATTGTATGCAATGGCCTCTCTCGTAACCTGGGGACACAGACCTGTAAGTCCCATTATACCTGTGCCAGGGATGAAGGAGGCTGTATCCCAACTCATTTGGAGGGTGCTAAGTTCTGGACAATCAAGGATTCTGCAAATTCATGTGTAAAGAAAGCCACAATGACTCAACAAGTGTTGTTCTTCCTTCACAGAAAGAAAAGGGAAGATTGGATAAACTGGACTAATGCAATGACATGTACATATCTCTTGTTCCAAAGAGAAGAGCTTACTAGATCTCAGCCTAGATCTACTAGATCTCAACTGCCCTTTAAGTTTCTTTTATAGATTCCATGCGATCATGCACCCTGTCCAAACAGCTTCCTTTGTTCCAGACTTCCCATTTCTACAGCAAACTCAAATCCAGACAGACAGAGAGACAGACACAAAGAACTGATTTCGTATGATACTAGATATACAGATGGTATAAAAATGCCTACATCTTCAAGTTTAGCTGGATTTAACATGGAGTTAGAAAGACCATAAACATTTTTTTTTTTTGCCAGAAAGCACCAGATTACAGGAATGTAACCTTACATTCAAACTGGTCTAGAATGACTATAAGATAAATAACGAAGGCATTAACACATGCATGCACACTTTCCTCGAGAAAATGGGTGAGCCACGTCATCACTGGCCCAATCTCACAATTGACTGGCCACTTAGTGATCCCTGCCACAGAAGTCACAATCTTTCTCTTAATCCTTCTTTGCAGCCACAAGAACATCACATTTCAATAAGGTGGCTTGCAAAATAGGACACCACCAAACAACGGTATGAACAAGTAGATTTTGCACTGTGTGGTATACTTCGTAACAACATAATTTCTATGCACTATATCCACAATATATTTCTTTCAGTGTCGTTGATGATCTACATTAGCATTATATTTAGTGCCAATTTTGGGGTGGAGGTTGTGGGTGGGGAATGGTTGAAAGACTTTGAAAGAGCTCAAGAAATTTTTAAATTCTTTTAATCAGTCTGTGATTTCTTAACTTTCGGGCCAAAATTTATATATATTTTTAACTGTTTTTTAATATTTGTATTCTATGTTTTTATCTTGGCTGTACACCGCCCTGAGTCCTCAGGGAGAAGGGCGGTATATAAATTGGAAATTAAATTAAATTAAATTAAGTTAGTAAGAGTTACTGTTGTGGCCTGTTGGCTACCAGTCCCTCCAGCAGCCGAATCAAAGGAGGAGGAGGGATGGGAGTTAGCGTCAGCATCAAGGCAACCTGAGAGCTCCATGGGGGAAAAGGGAATGGAGCTGTCAGAGAGAGAGAGAGAGAGACAGAGGCGGAGCCTGGGCCGTCCGTCAGATGGAGAATTGACAGCCTCCAGAACTGGAGGTGGCTGATGAGGAAGAGGAGGAACAGCTGGGTCCAGTGCCTGATGCAAGGATGTGCAGAAGGCAGAGGAGAGGAGAGCGGTGGAAATCCGTGGGCTGATCCTTGGGACGGAAGAGCCACCGCTGCTAGCGAAGCCCCACCCTTGCTCTGGGGATAAAAGACAGGGGGTGGAGATGAATAGGCGTGGCAGACAACTATTCATCTCCCTATCGGACTGCGGTGAGAGAGAAACTTTTTGCCGGGGCTGCTGGCGCGCCTAATAAAGGAATCTTTCAATTAAATTCAGAAGGTTTGTTGTGTTTGGGGATCTGAGTCAGAACAGTTACCTTACTAACTTGAGCCCTGAGGCACAGTGGTTAAAATGCAGTATTAGAGGCAAATGCTGCCCACAGCCTGCAGTTCGATCCTGACCGGATCAAAGCTGACTTGGCCTTCCATTCTTCCGAGGTCAGGAAAATGAAGACCCAGATTGTTGGGGGCAATATACAAATAATGCTTCTACACTGTAAACCATCCAGAGAGTGCTGTAAAGCACTATGGGGTGGTATTTATTATTTATTAGTTTGATTTACATGCCACCCTTCTCCGGAGACTCAGGGCGGCTTACAATGCCTTAAGCAATAGCCTTCATACTTTTGTATATACTTGCTTGTAGGGCTTTCAGTCCCCCCTAAGCGGTGTTCTTTTTTTTATACAAAGTCAGTTTATTGCCCCCACAATCCGGGTCCTCATTTTACCTACCTGGAAAGAATGGAAGGCTGAGTCAACCTGGGCCTTGGTAGTACAGTGGTCTAAAGCACCCTGTTATTAACACAGCTGCCTGCAATTACTGCAGGTTCGAATCTCACCAGGCTCAAGGTTGACTCAGCCTTCCATCCTTTCTAAGGTAGGTGAAATGAGGACCCAGTTTGTGGGGGCAATAAGCTGACTTTGTATAAATATACAAAAGGATGAAGGCTATTGCTTAACGCATTGTAAGCCGCTCTGAGTCTCCGGAGAAGGGCGGCATATAAATCAAATTAAAAAATAAAATAAAAAAAACTATTAAAAAAAGAGTTAATTGAAAACGAATGTGTTAGCATGTCACAGATCTATTCTTTTTACTTAAACACAAAACAATGCCACTTCATTGTATGTTTTTCTATTACTGCATGTATGTGTATGCAGCATAGGTTTCTGTACAAGTACAATTTTCTATGTATGTTTTTTTTTAATTGCTACAAAACTTTACAAATAGGTGGCAAGGAGCATCATGAAGCATAGACAATCATGCCGAAGGTAAAGTCATATGGCACAGCAGCTTTGGTTTCAGTTCTGATATTTTTTTTTATCCTACAGTTCCAATCTAGAGCAGATCCTAAGAATAGAGAAGCTGTCCCTTTTCTACTCTAGCCAATAAATGTTTATCATCCTGGACATTCTTGGTCTAAACTACAACATTTGTGATCCAGGATGGCTACTATTGTTGTTGTTGCTTGTTACTATTTTAACTGATAACTTCCACATGTTCAAGGCATCACACACACACACACAAAAGGCATCACAAACATTCAACCTACTTTGACCCTGGTTGCAATGTGAGCTGAGATCTGGTTACAACCTCACAACCATAATAATGCTATACCTTTGTGTTGTGCATAGTCGGTGCCACCCAGAGGTGGACTGCTGGGGGTTCGTGAGAACCTCTAGCTAAGATTCTGTGCAGTTCGGAGGACCCCTCAAATCCCACTCCTGGCTGTCCCTGCCTACCCCTCCCCTCCCCGGAGTCCCCACGTGACCTGTTTTGGCTGTACGTAAGTGCAGGGCGCGTGCAGAGGCTCGGGGAGGGCGAAAAACGGGCCTATCGTTAAGTTCTGGCCTCCAGAGGGCCTCCGGAGCCTGGGGAGGCCATTTTCGCCCACCCAGAGGCTCAAGTAAAGCCTCCGAAGCCTGGGGAGGGCAAAAACATCCCCCCCCACCCCGTGGTGCAGGAGGCTGACTAGGCCATGCCCACCATGGCCATGCCCACCCAGCAACTGGGCAGAGAACCCCTTGTTAAAATTTTTGAAGCCCACCCCTGGTGCTACCATATACTCAACCTATATACTGTATATATGCAGGAAAAATTTAGTTTAGAATTACAGTAGTTAGGGCCTTGCTACCCTTGTTAGTCAAGTTCTTCTTTAATGGGTTGGGCTGCAGTGATTAAATCCAGAAATGCATATCAGGCAATTTAAGTATCTTCCCCCAGTGAAGCAGACTATGAAGACTGAACGGTCTTTCTTTTCGTCCATCCCAGCCCAAGACTGCTATGCATTACTCATTAAGCAGTGTCCTTTGTTCAAAGTTCTAGAGAAATCTGGTGGGTTTGTTTTGAATAGTGAGTGAAGGATTGGCGCACCTAATATTTAAGCGTGGAAATGGGAAATTAGCAACGATTCACATTCTGATGTTAAAGGCTCAGGGGAAAAAAAAAAATCACAACGTGCCTCCCCATTCTTTTTCCCCCCCTTACCTTCACCCATCCAACCCTGACCTCTTCTGCCAATTTGGAATGAAATACAGATAGTCCTCAACTTACAACAGTTCATTTAGTGACCATTCAAAGCTGCAACGGCAATGAAAAAAGAGACTTATGATCATTTTTCAGTTACAACTTTTGCAATCATCCCTACAATCATGTGATCAAAATTCAGACGCTTGCTAACCGGTTCAGACTTATGACCACTGCAGCATCCCGGGGTCATGTGATCACTTTTTGCAAACTTCTGGCGAAGCAAAGGGGGAAGCCAGATTCACTTAACAACCGCGTTACTGATGTCTCAACTGCAGTGATTCACTTAACAACTGTGGCAAGGAATGTCGTAAAATGGGGCAAAGTTCGCTTAACAAATGACTCACCTAACAACAGAAATTTTGAATGTGGTTGTAAATTGAGGACTGCCTGTACAAATTGAACCCTTATACGAATCTTGTCTAATACGGTGTAAATTATTAGAACTTGCATGGTTAACATTGGGGGAGGAGAGCAAGTTATCTCAAAAGAAAAGAACGGAGGCTCCTTGTATAAGAGCTTCTATGATAATGTTAACACCAACAGACAAATGAACGAACAAAAACCAGAGCCCAGGCTACATCAGTAGGTTTTCCCCCAACCCTGTGTGCCAGAGCAGGTTATCTGGCAAGATAAATTTACTCGGAAAATGGTGGAAACATGCCCAAATCAGCAAAATCTTCTATGTTGTAATTGCCAGTCCCTTGTGTTGGATCCCCTGGAATAGGTAGCATATCCTGTGGAAGAACGAAAAAGCAAAAGAAAATGTGATTTTGGTTTAACCTGGGGATAAAAAAATGCACTCGTTTGAAATTTCTGCAATTCAAGACCAACGCTTTGTTTTGTTGCCAAGGAGTTAACTGAAAAAGGAGCAGAGCAAATGGCAAAGAAATGCTTCCAAAATAAAAGTTAAGACCAAGGGTATCTCTACCTGGTATCCTTCATCAGCTACCCAAGGCTGTCCATGAGTCAGCCGTGATCTCCTGATTTTTTTGAATTCAATGCTGCCCGATAAACGTAAATACATTCACAATACATGCATACATTTCCCACTGTGCTTATACAGCCCATTTTCTGTCAATCTCTAGTATGTGGTAAGCAGTGGTGAAATCCAATTTTTTTTACTACTGGTTGGAGATCCAAGTTTAGGTTTCAAGAGACGTGGTGGCACAGTGGTTAGAGTGCAGTACTGCAGTCTACTTCTGCTGACTGCCGGCTGCCTGCAATTCAGCAGTTCAAATCCCACTCAGCCTTCCATCCTTCCGAGGTGGGTAAAATGAGGACCCAGATTGTTGGGGGGTAATAGACTGACTCTGTAAACCACTTAGAGGGCTGTAAAGCATTGTAAAGCGATATATAAATCTAAGTGCTGTTGCTATTGCTATCTAAGGAGCTCTCCTCCTCTGGATGTCTCCAAGCAGAGACTGGATGGGCAGTTGTTATGGATGCCTTAACGTGAAATCCAATAGCTATCAGGAATTATTTGTAAGCGTTGCTATGGCTCCTTCCAATTCAATGACTCTATGGAATCCCTAAAGCTAGAACTATGGTGCCCAAACATATTTTGGTGGTTTGCACTTACCTGGAACACTTCTGTCTGGCTAGTTTGCTGGTGAGGATGCTGCTCACTGTTTTGCTGGTTATGGTGCTGGCTTTGCCATTGGGACCAGACCTCTGAAGGCCGTCCTTGAAACTGTCCACTACTTTGGCTACTTTCTGCTGAAAGAAACAAAAACAAAAAGGAACCACCGCGATGATTCTTGTGAGAAGCACCCCTTTCTGTGAAACAAAATGATGATAATGATAGCACTTTATCTGTGGGTGAATTAGCGCCAGCACTGGGAACCTTCAAATGCCTGTGGATCAGACTGAATCCGTTAGCAACAAAATCCCGGCAGACAGAGCCTTGGTAGTACAGTGGTCTAAGGCACCCTGTTATTAAGCTGGTTATTAAGACCAGTTGCCTGCAATTACTGCAGGTTCGAATCTCGCCAAGGCTCAAGGTTGACTCAGCCTTCCATCCTTTCTAAGGTAGGTAAATTGAGGACCCAGTTGTGGGGGCAATAAGCTGACTTTGTAGAAACACCGCTTATGGGGGGGCCAAAAGCCCTAATAAGCAGGTATATACAAAAGAATGAAGGCTATTGCTATAAGTGCATTGTAAGCCGCCCTGAGTCTTTGGAGGAGGGCGGCATATAAATTGAACTAATAAATAATAAAATAAATAAACTTGCACTAACTTTTCTATTTGTGAATGTAGTCCAAAACGCCGACTTTTTATATTAATATATTATATTCCATTATATTAATAATACAAACAATGGTATAATTATCCACATGTTTTTCCAGATAAACATCGTTTGATGCTGATCTTTTTAAAACAAATCCTGTTGGTAACTTTTGAGTTAGAAGAACCAGTGTCCTGAAAAATACACACGCTAGACATTAGATTCAGTGTCCGGAACAGCAAAATCAAGTTTTGTTTCCCCTTCTCCTTGCCTTAGGCTGGAATAATTCACTGTAGAACTTTCAAAAAAGAAAAAGAAAAAGAAAATAGATATTTTTTGTTTGCGTACGCTTTGATGTTTATATGCTCTCTCTTCACCTTTTGTTTCTGACATTTCCACTCACACCCTCTTCTGAATTTTCAGTGAAGTCTGTCTTGGTCAAGAATATTTTATTCTCAATTTGCTGAATTGAGAACACATCCTGTTCAATTTCTCCCCCCTCCTTTTTTTCCCCGGGTTTTTTTTTTTTTTTAATTCAAACAGGAGCAAATTGTCAGATGAAAAGGAATCAGCCTGGAAGAATACTGGGCTATTAGCCAGTCAGAATTTTTAAGTTTATTTTTTTTGCAATCACAATGGCCCTTATGCACACAGATAGTTCAAGTCTTGTATTTTGGCTAGCATCACTTTTGGAACAGTCTGTTCGGTATTTTATTCCAGAGAAAAGGGCTTGCAAGAGCCAGTGTCATGGAAGCTGCCAAGAGTAATAAAGATAACCCTTGATAGGGGCCATGGAGTCAAATCTTCTAGACCAGTGGGTGTTTGTTTTTTTTTTCATTCAAATTTGGCAACTTTAAGATATGTGGACTTCCAGCCCTCAAAATTCCCCCGCCAGTATGGAGAATTTTGGCAGTCGAAGGGCTCATATCTTAAAAGTCACTGAGTTCTAGACAATATTTTCAGAATATTGCTTTGCCTTCTCCCTCTTAGAGCTGAGAGAGGAACTACCCCAAAGTCACCTAGCTGGTGGGGCTAGAATTCAGTGTCTCCCAGTTTCTAGACTAGTGTCTATAACCACTACACCAAACCAGGGATGAAATTCAAAAATTTTCCCTCCCTCCTCACTCCTGGGGGAAGGATATTGCAAAATCTCCATTCCCACCCTATTCCATGGGAAGGATATTGCAAAATCTCCATTCCTACACTATTCCATGGGAAGGATACTGCAAAATCCCCATCCCCCCCCCCACACTCCTGGGGGAAGGATATTGCAAAATCTCCATTCCCACCCCACTCTGGGGCCAGCCAGAGGTGGCATTTGCCGGTTCTCTGAACTACTCAAAATTTCCGCTACCGGTTGTCCGAATTACTTAAAATTTCCGCTACCGGTTGTCCGAATTACTCAAAATTTCCGCTACCAGTTCTCCAAACTACTCAAAATTTCCGCTACCGGTTCTCCAGAACTTGTCAGAACCTGCTGAATTTCTCCCCTTCACAACTGACCCTTAATACCTGCTATTTCTATGATGCAATGACTACCCTATGTATACTATCTTGCTTTATTTCTTTTGGACAATTCTTTAGTTTTTTCAATACAATGAGTAAAAAAGTAACCACTGCAGCCTCCCCACAGTCATGTGATCCAAATTCAGAGGCTTGGCAACTGACTCCTATTTATGACGGGGCCCTGTGATCAACTTCTGTAATCTTCTGATGAGCAAAGTCCATGGGGAAGCTAGATTTGTGTTACTATCACAACCGTGTTTACTAACTTAACCACTGCAGTGAGAAAGGTCGGAAAATGGGGGCAAAACTCAACTTAACAGATGTCTCACTTAGGAACAGAAATTCCTGGGCTCAATTGAGGCCGTAAATCAAGGACTACCTGTATATATTAATGCGCTAATGCGGTTAAGAGCAACTTCCATACCTACCGAAGCCCGTCGTCCTGTTAGCTAGGCTGGAATAGGCGTTTCCACTTGGAGAAGACGTAGCTGGACTGGAAAGGGGGCTGAAGGAAGCTGGATCAGCAGGGTAACTATGGCTGGATCCAATGGCAAAGGGCGACGATTGTGCCTTGCTGGCTTGCGAAGGAATTTGCTGAATGGAGAGTAAACCCAAAAAAGTTGACATATCTGTCCACATTTCTCCAAAAAATAAGAATAAAAAAATGAAGCAATCCAACAGAGATCCAAGCTTAGCCCCGACAGCCTTGTGCATTACAATATCAGTGTCTTTTTTCAGGGCTAATTAGGTCATTTGCTTTCGTTTTTATTGCTTGGCTATTGTAACTCAAAGAACTGGTGGAACCGAAGAATTAACTTGTGGAACTGAGAATTAATCAGTTGGAACAGAAGCTGCCTTCAGAAATCGAGGGCGCTCCATCACTGGAGATTTTTAAGAAGAGACTGGACAGTCACTTGTCTGAGATGGGATAGGTCAGTGATGGCGAACGCACATGCACAATAAGTACCAAAAAGGGAGCACTTTGCACGCACGCTCGTGCTCATCAGGGCCCCGACCTGGAAGAGAAGCATGCACGCACCGGATAAGGTACTTCTGGTTTCTGGTGCACCGATGTGAGCTGGCCAGCAAGTCTTCTGGTTACTGCTGTGCATGCACACGTGACAATCAGCTGGCCGGCACGCATGCTCACGCCGGAAAACGGAAAACCAGCTCTTCCGGTTTCTGGCACTGCCTCACGCACAAAGGCCAGCTGATTGTCGTGTGCGCATGCCCGCCAGAAACCCGGAAGACGAACGGGTGATGCTGTGCATGCCAGGCAACATGGCTCTGTGTGCTGCTTTGGGCATGCGTACCATAGGTTCGCCAGCACGGGTATAGGTTCTCCTGCTTGAGCAGGGGGCTGGACTAGAAGACCTCCAAGGTGCCTTCCAGCTCTATTCTTATTCTTATTCTTATTCTTATTCTTATTCTTATTCTTATTCTTATTCTTATTCTTATTCTTATTCTTATTCTATCTATCTATCTATCTATCTATCTATCTATCTATCTATCTATCTATCTATCTATCTATCTATCTGTTCGATTTATATGCCGCCCTTCTCCAGAGACTCAGGGCAGCTTACAATGCATTAAGCAATAGCCTTCATCCTTTTGTATATTTATACAAAGTCAGCTTATTGCCCCCGCAATCCGGGTCCTCATTTTACCTACCTCGGAAGGATGGAAGGCTGAGTCAACTTTGAGCCTGGTGAGATTTGAACTCACAGTAATTGCAGGCAGCTGGCAGCTAAATGCTACTTTAACATCATTTAGTCCACTGCGCCACCAGGCTCTTTTTTTCTTTTCTTTTTATTCTTATTCTTATTCCTATTCTATTCTATTCTGTATTTTCTTTTCTATTCCATTCTATTCTATTCCATTCCATATTTTCTTTTCTTTTCTTTTCTATTCCATTCTTCATTCCATTCTTCTATTCTATTCTATTCTATTCTATTCTATTCTATTCTATTCTATTCTATTCTATTCTATTCTATTCTATTCTATTCTATCCCATCCCTTCCCATATTTTCTATGCTGTTCTGTTCTGTTCTGTTCTGTTCTGTTCTGTTCTGTTCTGTTCTGTTCTGTTCTATTCTATTCTATCCCATCCCTTCCCATATTTTCTATGCTATTCTGTTCTGTTCTGTTCTGTTCTGTTCTACCCTATCCCATTCCATCCCTTCCCATATTTTCTATGCTGTTCTGTTCTGTTCTGTTCTGTTCTGTTCTGTTCTGTTCTGTTCTATTCTATTCTATTCTATTCTATTCTATTCTATTCTATCCCATCCCTTCCCATATTTTCTATGCTATTCTGTTCTGTTCTGTTCTGTTCTGTTCTGTTCTGTTCTACCCTATCCCATTCCATCCCTTCCCATATTTTCTATGCTGTTCTGTTCTGTTCTGTTCTGTTCTGTTCTATTCTATTCTATTCTATTCTATTCTATTCTATTCTATTCTATTCTATTCTATTCTATTCTATTCTATTCTATTCTATTCTATTCTATTCTATTCTATTCTATTCTATTCTATTCTATTCTAGTCCAGTCCAGTCCAGTCCAGTCCAGTCCAGTCCAGTCCCATTCCCTTCTATTCTGTTAGAGGAAATGCAGACACAAACCTGATGGGATGCTGCTTTCAGGTGTTGTCGAGACAGAAGCTATATTCACTCAGGGATATTCCAAAGCATCCTTTGGAGAGGAAGTCTCGTTAGCACTCTACCTTCCAATATCCCTCTTGTGATCAAAACGATAAGAGCCCAAAATGTAACACACGATTGCTCTGCCCAAAAATAGATGTCATTAAAGCCAGCTTTTTTAAATTAGTTGCCATACCTGTCCGGAGAATGGAGGGCGACTTCCTGTCCAGGCGACTTGGCTTTGATTTAACTGCCGAGAAATCTGTGACAGGTTCTGTCCTGTTGACGAAGAGGACTGGATGTCGTTGACACCTGGCACATGGACCACAGATGAGCTGCAAAGAAGAAAATGAAAAGGGGTTTGGAAGATAGAAGATTGCTTGACCTCTAGTCCCTTCGTTCTACATGGACCAGTCCAGATATAATGGTATGTGAGGTCGAGGTCTTTGGTGCTCTCTGGGCTTGATAGTTTTCTTGAAGACATTTCATTGCCCAACTAGGCAATATCATCATCAATGCTAGAAGTGGGGTTTCTGGAGAGGAGGAGGAGGAGGAGGAGGAGGAGGAGGAGGAGGAGGAGGAGGAGGAGGAGGAGGAGGAGGAGGAGGAGGAGGAGGAAACTGTGGGGTCCTTGGCGTTTATGGACTTGGTTGTTTTCTTGTAGACTTTTTATTACCCAACTAGGCAATATCATCATCAATGCTAGAAAGAAGTGGGGTTTCTGGAGAGGAGGAGGAGGAGGAGGAGGAGGAGGAGGAGGAGGAGGAGGAGGAGGAGGAGGAGGAGGAAACTGTGGGGTCCTTGGCGTTTATGGACTTGGTTGTTTTCTTGTAGACTTTTTATTACCCAACTAGGCAATATCATCATCAATGCTAGAAAGAAGTGGGGTTTCTGGAGAGGAGGAGGAGGAGGAGGAGGAGGAGGAGGAGGAGGAGGAGGAGGAGGAGGAGGAGGAGGAGGAGGAGGAGGAGGAGGAGGAGGAGGAGGAGGAGGAGGAGGAGGAGGAGGAGGAGGAAACTGTGGGGTCCTTGGCGTTTATGGACTTGGTTGTTTTCTTGTAGACTTTTTATTACCCAACTAGGCAATATCATCATCAATGCTAGAAAGAAGTGGGGTTTCTGGAGAGGAGGAGGAGGAGGAGGAGGAGGAGGAGGAGGAGGAGGAGGAGGAGGAGGAGGAGGAGGAGGAGGAGGAGGAGGAGGAGGAGGAGGAGGAGGAGGAGGAGGAGGAGGAGGAGGAGGAGGAGGAGGAGGAAACTGTGGGGTCCTTGGCGTTTATGGACTTGGTTGTTTTCTTGTAGACTTTTCATTACCCAACTAGGTAATATCAACAGTGCTAGAATACCCAGATAAACAGAGATTAGCACCAAGATTAATACAATCAATAAGTAAAGACTATTAATGCACTGATTGTATTATTTAGTTATATAATGAAATGTCTGCAAGAAAACAACAGAGCTCAGGGAGCACCAAGGACCTCTCATTTCAAACCTGAGCTACAAATATTCTCTTCTATTGATATAACTGTATGTTGAATCTGGCTATTTCTGAGCTCCGGTTTTCCCCTAATAATACTGAGGTCAAAAGATCCTATTCACGAATGCTTGCTCAATGTATGCCAAGTGTTGATTCGCTGTCTTTATTCATTCTGCCACAAGTCACAGTACCTGAAAGATTTCCCAGAATGTCCTGGTTGAAACGGGCTCCCTTGAGAGTAGATCTGCTGGTTTCCTGTTGTGGAAGCTGAAGGCATCATCTTTTTATCTGCTGCAAGTGTAATCAACAGAAAGAGACGGTTCAAAAACTGCAAACTAGGGCATGCAAAAGCTTTGCTAGACCAATTCTCGAATACAGCTTGTCTGTCTGGAACTCGCACTGCATATCGGACATTAATACAATTGAGCGAGTCCAGAGATATTTCACGAGAAGAGTCCTCCACTCCTCTGCTCACAACAGAATACCTTATGCCACCAGGTATGAAATTTTGGGTTTAGGGTCTGACCTAAACGTAGTACACAAAATTATCTGCTACAATGTCCTACCTGTCAATGACTACTTCAACTTCAACCACAACAATACATGAGCACACAATAAATACAAACTTAAAGTAAACCGCTCCAAACTCGATTGCAGAAAATACGACTTCAGCAACAGAGTGGTCAATGCCTGGAATGCACTACTCTGTGGTTTCTTCCCCAAACCCCCAAAACTTTAACCTTAGACTGTCTACTGTTGACCTCACCCCATTTTCAAGAGGTCTGTAAGGGGCGTGCATAAGCGCAGCAACGTGCCTACCAACCCTGTCCTAATGTCCCCATTTATTCGTATCCATTTCCTGTTTTCATAATCGTGTTTATACTTATGCCTGTTATCTTATACATGGTTGAGAAATAAAATAAGTAAAATAAATAAATAAATAAAACAAGGCAACCATCATACAAACCAGGTTTAGCTTCAGTCCTACCATTGTGGCTGCCAAATTGGCTTCGTAACCATATCCTGCACCTAGCCCTCATTCCATGTACTTCCTGAGAATGCTCAGGAAGATAAATCTATCTCAGCATCTACTTCTGTCCTACTGTTGCAGCACCATTGAGAGTGTCCTGACATACGGCATTCTTGCATGGTATGGGAGCAGCTCTGCAACGGACAAAAAAGCTCTACAGAGAACCATTAAAACTGCCAGAATATCATCGGACACCAGCTACCAGCCCTGGACGACATCTTCGAATCTCGCTGTTTGAGGAAGTTGCATAACATTCTCAGAGACTCTTCCCATCCTGCTTACAATCTTTTTGGACTGTTGCCTTCTGGCAGAAGATACAGAACAATTAAAATGCGGGCCACACCTTTTCTGAATAGTTTTTATCCCAGAACTATAATTGCACTCGACAATGAACTAAAGGGCCACCATCAGTGAGCTGTTGGACAGCATTACTTGGTCTTGTTGCGTGGATGCTTGGGTGGTTTAGGGGCGGGGGAATTGTGGGGTGTGTGTGTGTGTGTTTGGGGATTGTTATGTGTGTTGGACCTGGTCTTTGGGTGTTAAGTCAAATCAAATAAACCTAAACCTAACCTAAGTGAATTTCGTTGTATGGATATACTGTGTATATACGTACAATGACAATAAAGTTGTTAGTATGTATGTATATATGTATGTATGTATGTATGTATGTATGTATGTATGTGTAGCCCGCGAATATTGTTTCATACTTCTGAATCTCTTCTAATCTTTAACAACAAAACACAACCATGGCAACATCATGAACCCTTTCAACAGCACCAACAATTTGGTGGGTAGGTGGCCTTCCAATTAGATGCTACCTTCTTGTCTTCCAACTGTGTCTGTGGGATGATGACAAAATTCCTCCTAAGCAACGTTGCGTTTGAATGAGATTGCTCGTATGATGTTTCCACAAATCAGAAGAACATTCTACAGATGCCCCAAAGGTGCTTTTTCAAGACGCAACTGGACTTTCTGGGGTTTTTTTTTGAAGGCATTTCGCTTCTCATCCAAAGAAGCTTCTTCAGCTCAAGACTCAAGCCCTGGAGGCCATCTTTTTCTTTGGATCTTCAGGGCTGCCACATTTAGTGCTGTGGGAAACTGGGAGGGCGAATTGTATGGAGCAGGGGCAGTGGTGGGTTGCTACCAGTTTGCACTGGATCAGGCAAACTGGTAGCGGCGGTGGCAGGAGGCTCCGCCCACCTGCCCGGACGTCTCTGCACATGCGCAGAAGCATCACGCGAGTGCATCCACGAGCAAACCAGTAGCGACGGGATTTGAAACCCACTAGTGAGCAGGGGTGAGATACATCATCATAATAACATTCCTTTCTCAGAGAGTCAAGGACACCTTGCCCTGCATCTGGAGTGGCGTGACTGGGAGGCATCTCCATTTGGGAAGGTGCATTGATTGGACCATGTGATGGACATGTGGGTGCAGTGGGAAGGGACTTGGGCTTTCTATTGGGTGGAGAAAACTTGGAAGCTTTCAGATTTGGGTTTTCCCAGATGTGCCAATATGATATCTCTCATAAAATGGAACTTTGAGGAACTTCTAGCCTTGGGGTCTTCTTGCGTTGGGGCTGTTACTTGGAACCCTGATAGACTGAGAATCTCCATAGACATTGTACAGATGCATTTCACATATTCAACTAGGTTGACGTATTCCTTTTGGGTCGGTTTCTGCTGTTCTTATTTGACATTTGCTCAAATCGAAGCATAGTATATGGTCCATTTTTGTTGGCTTATCATATTGACCAAACTTTACTGTTTGGTTATTTTATGCTTTAAAATTCTCTGCAAAGCCATTAAATACATTAATTCAGTAAACAGATTATGTGTATAGATGACTGCTGCAATCTTCAGCCCACGAGAAAGGACGGTTCATTTCTTTGGAATCTGTCCTTCCTCTTCATTTTACTGCTCACAAGATTCCCATTAAGGAGATTATGGGGTCTGTAGCACATTAGATCTTTCCTAGGTGAGATCGTATGATGAAAAAGCATCTTCTTGACCAACAGAGTGCTGATGTCAGAATTGCAAACTTTTGATGCTTCCAATTGTGCCTCATCTTCTCGCCACAAATTGCAAAATCAGGGTTTCAGAAATAAGGCTCAAATGCAGGCAGAAATAGAGTACGCATCTGAATTATCTAATAAGGAAAGTTCACCAAGAGCATCCATTGCTTCTCTCCTGGCTTCTGTGGGAGTAAATCATGAATACAGCGGGTTCAAAAATTAAGTTGCTGACCAGGAAAGCAGAGTTCAGCTCAGTTTATCCTTATTTATTTTGGCCTTAAGCCATGACTTGAAGAACAATGGCAAAGCTGTACCAAATTGCAAATCCACCCAAGATGTTGCAAACGACTGTCTAAAGACATTGTATTTATAATTGACTCTTGGGATCAGCTTTGAAAATCTTGGCCAGATTTAGCATTTGCTAAACAAAACTGGCTATGTTAGAAGGGGCAGTTCAGTAGAGTGACACATTAGGATTAAGGAAGGTCAAATTTCAGCCTTCCTTTCTCCAGAATGAGCTGGTGATCTTAAGTAAGTCATTCCCTTTTAGTCTGACTAAGCTTACAGGACTACTGTGTGAATAAAATCAGGATGTACATAGAAAGAACCATACATCAGTTTCTTGGGTGAAAAGCAGGAGGGGCATAAATGTATTATGGTTGGCAATCTTTTTAGCTAGGGATGCCTTTTGCAAATTATATGAGCCGTGGTGGCGCAATGGTTAGAGTGCAGTACTGCAGGCTACTTCTGCTGATCGCCAGCTGCCAGCAGTTTGGCAGATCGAATCTCACCAGGCTCGAGGTTGACTTAGCCTTCCATCCTTCCAAAGTTGGTAAAATGAGGAACCCAGATTGTTGGGGGCAAGAGGCTGACTCTGTAAACCGCTTAGAGAGGGCTGTAAAGTACTGTGAAGCGGTATATAAGTCTAAGTGCTATTGCTATATGCACACCTGCCCAGCGAACAAATACTCAAAAAAGAAAAAAAAGAAGGGGGAAAGAAAAAAAAAAGAGATCTATCACTTGTGCATTCAATTTTCACAAGGCGTTGGTGCAGTGCAGCCAAATCAGGTGAATTTGTGAAATTTCAGTTCAAAATAATAAACATTTACATTGGCTTTGTTGCCAAACTTTAAAAAACAACATTTGGCATGACTATTTTTTGCTAATAAGTCAATCAATCTTCAATCAGAATAGAATTGGAAGGGACCTTGGAGGTCTTCTAATCGAGTCCCCTGCTCAAACAGGAGCCCCTATACCATTTCAGATAAGTGACTGTCCAGTCTCTTCTTAAAAGCCCCCATTGAGGAAGCACCCACAACTTCTGAAGGCAAGCCCTTCCACTAATTAATTATTGACACTGTTAGGAAATTTCTCCTTAGTTCTAAGTTGTTTCTCTCCTTGATTAGTTTCCATCTGTTGCTTCTTGTCTTGCCCTCAGGTGCTTTGGAAGATACGTTGACCTCCTCTTCTTTGTGGCAACCCCTCAAATACTGGAACATTGCTATCAGGTGTCCCCTAGTCCTCCTTTCTCCAGGCTAGCCATACCCAATTTCTGCAACCGTTTTTCATATGTTTTAATCTCCAGGCCTTTAATCATTTAAATTAATCATTTAATCACTCCTTCAACTATTGAGCGACACAGGCACTTTCACCAAATGGGCATCCTTGAAACGTGCCAGACTACAACTCCTATAATGCTTAGCAAGCACGGCTGTGCAGGCTGAACATTTCCAGAACTAGGATGCAACACGATTGGAGGAGGCAAGTTTAAAAACAGCTGCAGTAGATCAAGGTTTCTTGACACTGAAAGGAACTCCAACTGGAGACAAATAGCATCTGGGATCGCTGTCATTACATCCCAGACAGAAAACAGTATAAAAATAGTAACAAACATTTGTCTATTATCCAGAATTTTCGCCCTCCCCCCCACTCCCGAAGCTGAAATTCAAATTGTGCATGAGGACCTCTTAATGGGAACTTCTCAACAGCAGAAAATAAAAATTTGGATTCGGGCTTAAATTAAAAAATGTGGAAACGTTGCCACGATGTTGAGAAATCAATGACAAATTCCTCCAAGAGACTGTACAGCATCATTTAAATGTCTCTGCTCCAAGCACCGAAGCCAAGAAGCCAGGTATGCCAAGCAAAAAGCCATCTAGAAAATCTGATTTCTGATATTTAGGTATTTGTTTCTATTTTTTTGGACAGGGATAAAGGAGAAGTGAGTTATATCTAACTTGGGAGATGCAATAAATGCAGATATTAAAAAAGTTCTTCCTGAACTGTATTATTTCTTTTTTTGAAAGATATTTTTTACAGGATCTGTTGCTTATAAACACATGGTCGGAGCAATAGGGGATATTTTCATTTCCCCCCCACCTCCCCTGCTAAGATACGTGCTTGACGGCTGCAGAGCAAATGTCCCTAGCATGATAGGCCTCTCTGTGCAAACTACAGCTATTTGCACGCACTGGCTCAGAAAAAGTCAATCCAAAATCAACATTATGCAAAATATGTAAAAGTAACAAGTACTTTGCCTCTATTCCTTTTTTAACGGCATCCTATGTCAAAAATGGTTCCTTGATGGCTTGAAGCAAGTGCAAGGAATTTTTTTTTTTCCCCAGTTGAAGTTAAATTTTATATTTGCCGAAAATAGTTTGTCATGAAAGCGACTGCCTGCGAAGGCTCCTGAAAGGTGAAAGCGGAAGCAGGATGCTCCATCCCATATTTGGGTAGACCAGGTTGCCCTGATAAAAAAACACTTTTCCAGTTGAAGGTTGCAACCCCTTGGCATCATCTCTTGGGAGTTACATGGTGAGCGCATCTTAAAGAGAAGAGCAACAAAAGAGGATTAGGGGACTGGAGGCTAAAAACATATGAAGAATGGTTGCAGGAACTGGGTATGTCTAGTTTAATGAAGAGATGGACCAGGGGAGACATGATAGCAGTGTTCCAATATCTCAGGGGCTGCCACAAAGAAGAGGGAGTCAAGCTATTCTCCAAAGCACCTGAGGGCAGGACAAGAAGCAATGGATGGAAACCGATCAAGGAGAGAAGCAACCTAGAACTAAGGAGAAATTTCCTGACAGTGAGAATAATTAACCAGTGGGACAACTTGCCTCCAGAAGTTGTGAATGCTCCAACACTGGAAGTTTTAAAGAAGAGGTTGGATAACCATTTGTCTGAAGTGATGTAGGGTTTCCTGCCTTCAGATGCTTTGGAGAATAGCTTGACTCCCTCTTCTTTGTGGCAGTCCCTGAGATATTGGAACATTGCTATCAGGTTCCCCTAGTCCTCCTTTTCATTAAACTAGACATACCCAGTTCCTGCAACCGTTCTTCATATGTTTTAGCCTCCAGTCCCCTCATCATCTTTGTTGCTCTTCTCTGCACTCTTTCTAAAGTGTCAACATCTTTTTTACATCGTGGTGACCAAAACTGGATGCAGTATTCCAAGTGTGGCCTTACCAAGGCATTATAAAGTGGTATTAACACTTCCCGTGATCTTGATTCTATCCCTCTGTTTATGCAGCCTAGAACTGTGTTGGCTTTTTTGGCAGCTGCTGCACACGGCTGGCTCCTATTTAAATGTTTGTCCACTAGGACTCCAAGATCACTCTCACAGTTACTACAATTGAGCAAGGTACCAGATATACTCTACCTGTGCATTTTGTTTACGTAAATAACATAAATATTGGTTGTATTTTGCTTAGAGAAATAAAGAGGTGTGAAATTCTAAACAGGCGGGGGGATCGTTTGGTTTGCAAGATCCTAGAAGTTCACCCAGCGATCCAGGGCTATTGTTGTCACTGGAAATAACCAGCTTCAGGGAGCAATAACTGTTAAAAAAACATTTTCCATGATGGATGGAAGAAAGATGACGGCATCTCGAAAGAAGGAGGCCCAGCTGTGCTGCTGTCTCCCAATGACCCTTTGTTACAAACAGTGAGATGCTTCTGCCTTGGCTAAGAACGCCTTGCATGGTGATTAATTAATAACAAATGTTAAAACTTCATCGGCAGCAGGGAAGGTTAGGAATAATAAACAGAGGGAAAGATCACAATAGAAAGAATCCTAAAATACTTCTGGAAAAAAAACCCCAACAACATTTTTGTCCCCTCTCTGGAAAAAGCTAGGGTGATTTATTGACTTGCTACTCGTGCCCAGCTATCAGCTGACAACAGTTATTAGAGATGCAAGTACCATATTTTTCGGACTATAAGATGCACTGGAGTATAAGATGCACCAAGATTTCAAAGAGGAAAACAAAAAAAAATAGTTTTTTGCCTCTGTGCATCCAGTTTTTGCCCTCCCCGGCTCCCAGGAGCACTCTGAAGATCTCCCAAACCCTCTAAGCATCTCATTTTTGCGAAAAATGGGATGCGCAGAGAGTTTGGGAGGCCTGCGGAGTGCTCCTGGGAGCTGGGAGGGCAAAAATGTGATGTGTGGGGAGAGGTTGGGAGGCCAAAAATGTGAAAATAGGCCCATTTTTCACCTCCCAAACCCCCCATACATCGCGTTTTTGCCCTCCCAGCCCCCAGGAGCACTCTGCAGGCTTCCCAAACCGTCTGCGCATCCTGTTTTTGTGAAAAATAGGCCTGTTTTTGGCAAAAAGGGACACATGGGGTGAGGTTTTGGGAGGCCAAAAATGGCTGTATTCAGTGTATAAGATGCACCCACATTTCCACCCTCTTCTAGGGGGGAAAAAGTGTGTCATATACTCCGAAAAGTATGGGTATATTGTTTTGTTTTGTTCCCTTAAATAGCAAAAACACATAACTGAAAGGACTGTTTTGAATCCAAGTCCTTCCCCTATGAAGAAATCCAGGATTTTCCATTAAATATGTAGCAATGAATTGGGAACTGGGGAGAAGTCAACTCTTACATCCACTGCTAAGAATAGAATAGGTTGGAAAATAAAAGAATAGTCAGCCAGCTACTACAGCTGTAAGACCTCTGCATGCAAAGAAATCATGTCTTTACAAACCATCCTAAAGATTGGGGTTTCTTGCTTGGCGAATTTACCTGTTTTTGTAAGGGCTAAGTATGGCTTTTTAAAATTTTTATTTCTCCTAATTGGAGAAGATTCAACATCTTCCGACAAAGATGCCTTCATCAAATGCTAAAAATCTGCTATTTTGATCATGTTACCAATGAAGAAGTGCTCCAAATTACACGCAAATTATATATAATTGTCACATGCAGAAGACTCCAACATGCAGGTCATATACTTCATGTGGAGAGTAGCAATAGCCCTCTCTAAGCGGTTTACAGAACCAGCATATTGCCTCCAACAATCCGGGTCCTCATTTTACTGACGTTGGAAAGATGCAAGGCTGAGTCAACCTTCAGCCGGTCTGGATCGAACTGCTGGCAGTCGGCAGAATTAGCCTGCAATAGTGCATTCTGACCACTGTGTCACCAGGGCTCTATAATCAAACAATCAAATTCGCAAGATGGCGATGAGATGGACCTTCCCTTGATGCAAAATGATCAAGAGGATGCCCTCAAAACATATGTCAAAGAATGTTTGTAGATGACTTAAAGACCTTAAATATCACATGGGAAAATGCTGAAGTAGTCACCCCAAACTTAAAATACTTGCTGCTTGATATGCTACATAGCATAGGAGAATCTAATGCTAATACTAATAGGAGACACCTTCCTACATTGCCATTTTGTGAGAGCGTTAACACTCTCCAAGTGCAATCATCCATGGTATCCCAAATCCACAAGCAAGGAGTTAACTTAGAACAATTCAACTTGGGTTTGAATGTCCCCTTTTCACTGTTATGTGCTTTCCACTGAAATAGAATGTGGGGTTTAGGGTTCAGGGGTGAAATGCTACCAGTTTGGACCGGTTCACGCGAACCGGTAGTAATAAATGCTACCAGTTCGGGCGAACTGGTATTTCTGACGATCAGCTGTGCCATGCAATTTATATTCACTAGAAAGCAGGAAATTAGCGAATCTAAATTGCGAGGCACAGCTGTTCCCCACTCCTTGCTGTTCTACTTACCTTTGTAGACTCAGAAAAGGCTTCTTAATTCTCCTTTTTCAGCGCTATGTTGTAGCGCCTGTGGTGTGCATGCACACAAAGCGCGCATTTGGTGCGCACCGCACATGCAAAGCGAACTGGTAATGAAGCGAACCGGTAGCAGACTTCAGAGCATTTCTCCCCTGTTAGGATCTCTTGATGGAATGTCAGCTGAGAATCCAAAGTAACAATAAATTTAACTTCTACTGAAGATGAAACTTAGAGAACGTATTTTACTTACAAGCAGTTATGCCAGCAAACATCTCCGCAAATCTTGGATCTCTTTCCTGGGTGAAGATGGTGTCCGGCTTTTCCACTGCTTTTCCCCCCTCGTGAACATTAGACTGTATACTTGAAACTGGGACCTAATTACAACAGGCAAGAGAGAAGGAAACCACAATTTCTTTGATGTCTAAATTTCCACCCAATTTAGTTAGAAACAAGCCCTTGTTCCCCAATTTGCTTTCTGCATATTTCGTTTTTGTACTGCTCTTATTATTCCTTGGACCGTAGGCATGCTGGCTTGGTAGTTTGCAACAGTAATGAAGCTGTTGCTTGAATGGTATGGATCCAGCTAAAGTGGCCTGCGGTTGAGGTGGGTGAGAGACACCAAGCGAACTGTGGCAGAAGTCAAACACAGGATATCAGAAGCATTCTCATGTTCACTCATCTCGAGGTGCTTCTAGGTAGAAAGATTCTGCAGAATTTTGAGAGGATATTCTACAGAAGTTCTCTTATTGACAAATTTGGGATGGAAATAAATGACGGACGGAAAAGAAAAACACTGACTGTGGTCAGCGGTGTTTTTATATAGCACCTTAAATCCCACAAGAAATGCAGAGTGAAAACAAAAGTAGAACTTCACAGGAAAACTGTGAATAGGCCTTTCCTGAGAGAAGATGGCATCAGACACAAAACCAGGCAAAAAACCTTGAAGCATCAGGCAAAGGAGTCATCTGGTCCAGCATTCTGGACCACCGTGAATATTAAAGAAGCTAACAAACTTCTTCAGATCATACTGAAGGTGTGGGAAATCACTAAAAGTCTTCTCTCTGTGAATTAATCTGGCCCTCTTTTAAAAGCTATTGACAAGTCTCCTGGTGGCAAATTGCTTGGTTTAGCTATGGATTATTTTAAAGAACCCAAGGTCAATTCAGCAGGGGCCTCTCACCTGAGTTAAGTCATAGGAGGAAAGTCCATCTCGCTGGTGTACTTCCAACTCCGCTTGTTGCTGCTGAAGCTGCCTGAAAGAAAACGAGAAGAGCAGTGGTAATAAATTCCTTTGCGATTGTCATGGAGGAAGACTTGTGTTGTCCTACCAATTTGCCAATCAAAAACCAAGATACCAATCAAGTCATTCTAAAGCTTCGTTCAGCTTAATAAGAACAGAGTAAACAAAGCCTAGAGATCACAATCCGATTAGTAAAACTTCAAAGGAAGAGTTATGAGATCACATCTGCAGCCACTTCACAGAAAACCGGACACATCCAATCCAGTAAAGAGATGTTGAAATCCATCCAAACTACCTCTATAAGTCATTTAAATGCAGGGCAGGTAGAAACTCTGTCCAGCATCAAGGGCTTTGAGAGAATCACAGCAAGACCTTAATCTGAAACCTGTAAAAAAAATAGCTTCTTATACATTGTGTGTCTATCTAATCGCAGGCAATTAATTTGGTGAGTTTCAATTTGTAACTGATCGGTTAATCAAATGGCTAAGGCAACTCTGAAAAAAATATTTTATCACTCATATATCCAAGGAGATCAAAATGGCAACGTCTCGCTTTTCCCCCTTGTTTTCCACAACCTCTCTAGATCAGGCTAAACAATGCGCAAACACAAATTCAATTTCTTGAATGAGTGGCTTCTTCAGCCCTCCAAAACTTGAAGTACCATAATGACCCTCTCCAGTTTGAAATGGCACAGTCTAATTTTTATCAGCCAGAGTTATCATGCCTACTATGGGCCTGGGAAAACCTGGAATTATGATCCAACCATTTGGTCATGGTGGCTTAGCAGTTAGAATGCAGTATTTCAGGCTAACTCTGCCCACAGCCTGGAATTTAATACTGACTGGCTCAAGGTTGGCTCAGCAAACTAATAGCATTGTGATTAACACCAGCTGTCTGCAATTACTGTAAGTTCGAATCTCACCAGGCTCAAGGTTGACTCAGCCTTCCATCCTTTCTAAGGTAGGTAAATTGAGGACCCAGTTTGTGGGGGCAATAAGCTGACTTTGTATAAATATACAAAAGTATGAAGGCTATTGCTTAACGCACTGTAAGCTGCCCTGAGTCTCCAGAGAAGGACGGCATATAAATCAAATTAAAAAAAAAAGGCTAATTCAGCCTTCCTTCCTACTAAGGTGGGTAAAATGAGGACCCAGATTGTTACGAGTTAATATGCTGACTCTGTAAACTGCTTAGAGTGGGGTGTAAAGCACTGTGAAGCGGAATATAAATTTAAGTGCTATTGCTATTTGGGAAGAACTTCCTTATTACATGTTCACAGGTTTTGTGGGTTTTAAAAATAACATTAAGAAAATTCTAACGTGGACTTTCCAATTAATGGGACTATCTTTTAAATATGTTCAAGTTGTTCCTTCTTTTTTTTTTTTTCAGTTAGTGAATCAATCAGTTAATACACAATCATGTGTATCAACATCATGCAGTCAATGGATGTGACTGAGATCACACAAGCATTCATTCTGTTGATATGGATCATGCCTTGAAGACCAAGCAGGAAGTTCAGGAGAACTTTTGACCTTTCAACAAACGCAGGAAATTAATTTGTTATGCACAAATGCCACTGATATCCTACATTCACTGCATTTCTGACCCAATGCGGAGTATTAGTACTTAGAACCATCCAAAAATACTGAAATGATCTCTTTTTGTGTTGTCATGGTAGGAAATGCAAAGGGAAGAAGGCAGAACAGTTCAATTTCGAAACTAAATAGACCTTGGAAAGATTGTGTGTATGTAGGGAGGCGAACACTGTATTTTACATTAGATCCTCTTTTTCAACAAACAAAGAAATGTTAAATGCCAATGTTTTACTTCTGAGCTTGGATGACTATGCCCAAAACAAACTTTTGCAGGGAACATGAACATTTGAACTTAGTATTTAGTTGTCTTTCCACACAGACACCAGATTTGGAAAGCTGATGGCTTCAAGCCAGGTGTCAGTATCAAATAAACACAATTTTGATGATAATTACCAGTGTCCTTATAGCTCTCTATTTAAAAACCAAACCAAACCCTAAATAGCTTCATATCTATCAAGTCTCTTTTGTTTCTTCTTCACACCTTCATACTTCTAGAGTGATATTTAGCCCTGCTTTCTATTTACACAATCTGAAGTCTTTCCGATCTTTTGACCTGTAGTTATTTTGACTTTTTTGGGGGGGAACTTTTGACTTATAAAAACCAAACAGTGTTAAAGGTTTGCTCTTAAGAGTAATGAAGATGGGAGCAGCTGGAGGGGACAAGCCTGATTAGCCAAAACGGGAATAATCTATTTGAGAAATGTTTCTTTCTTTATTCTCCCTCTTTGACCAATAGTTTTTCATTGGAAAAACCTCATTAGCTAAATATTTAATTGTCATTAGACTTACTAGCCATTAAAAGTATGCAAAGAATAAGGCCTTATAATGCCAATCAATTCCTAATTACCATTTAAGTGGGCTCCATTGTAAAATCAGGCCCAGAAATTAATCGATCTTATCTATGGCAAAGGGCACTACTTCTTTCAATGCCATTCCTTCATCGAAGGACACTATTTTGATTTTATTTTCACAACACCTTTGATATAGCATTGGTTTGGGTCTTGGGGAAAATGAAAAATATGGGTTATCCAGCAGAGAGAATAACTGCCTTATAGCAGGCTCTCCGATCCATTGAACATTTAAGTATCTGTCCCCAGGGATGTGGTGGCTCAGTGGCTAAGACGCTGAGCTTGTTGATCGAAATGTCGGCAGTTCAGCAGTTTGAATCCCTAGTCCCGTGTAACTTGTCCCAGCTTCTGCCAACCTAGCAGTTCGAAAGCAAGTAAAAAGTGCAAGTAAAAAAATAGGGACCACCTTTGGTGGGAAGGTAACAGCATTCCGTATGCCTTTGGCGTTGAGTTATGCCGGCCACATGACCACGGAGACGTCTTCGGACAACGCTGGTTCTTCGGCTTTGAAACGGAGATGAGCATCACCCCCTAGAGTCGGGAATGACTAGCACATATGTGCGAGGGGAACCTTTACCTTTACATTTACCCCAGATGATAATTTTTGACCAATTCCATCAATGACACTTAGCTTCCTTTCTGGTCTCTCAAAGAATCTGATCCACTCATTTCAGATCCAGATTGTTTCTAAACATTTTTAAAGAGTCTGTAAAACTGTAATCAACGAAATGTATCTCTAGCTCCTTTGGTTATTTAGAATGCTACAGATGTACTGCAACTTTCTAAAAACTAGTTAAAAAGGCTTTCTCATACAATTTATTGCTCCCTTAGAAAAAAGCAACAGTAACGCATTAGCATTACTACCCCCATAGCAGCCTACCCCCATATTAGGGAAGGACGGCTAGCTTGTTTTGCTAAGTCAATTGAGGATAAATATGACAGAATCCAAAGAAGGATTAAACATTCAATTTCTCTTCAAGTGCAATGCTATAGAAGCAACCTTGAAAGGGAAAATTCCTTGCTCAGTGTCAACATAAGTAATTTATTGGCCCAAATAAATGACTTTTTTATTTTTAGGTCGGCCTAAAGACTTCTGGCTGAACAGAAGTTTGTTTATGAGCTATAGATCCTCTTGCCTCTACCATCTGACCATGCAGAATAGACATTTATTTATTATCCAGGTTTTGGTTCCTCTTTGGACCCAAGTCAACTGCAAGATAATCTACTGATCATATCAACAAAACATTAGAATAGCATTCTGGAAAGAGTCCGTGTTGTTTTAACCGCAGGTCCTCAAACTTGGTGGGAAAAAAAAAGTGAAATGAATGAGCTTTAGGAGAAATGGACAAGAGAAAACCACAAGGCTTAGCCAACGACCTTCAAAGTGATGAAATATATGACTTTAATTAGTCATTTCCACTTGAAGAAAATTTTATTGTATAGGGGCAACCCCAAGGAAATCCTGTTCCTTGTGGGTCACGAGATGAGATTTAAAACAAGGTCCTATTTATTTGTTGAAGAGCTGTGGGGCCACAGTGGTTAGAACGCAGTATTGCAGGCTAATTCTGCTGACTGCCAGCAGTTTGATCCTGACCGGCTCAAAGTTGACTCAGCCTTCCATCCTTCCAAGGTTGGTAAAATAAGGACCCAGATTGTTACGAGCATGCCAGCCGTTGCACCAGCCCAGCTCCACTGCGCATGTGCGCGTGCCTCCCACTGACCAGCTGGTCTTTGGGTCTCTGCTGTGCATGCTTGGGGGGTGGGGCACATGGGGGATACGTGCACATGCGCGGGGGGCAGAGCACATGCGTGGGGGTGCAGATTGGTGCAGGAGGCTTTCCAGGCCCAAAACGGGGCATGGGGGTGCCTCACGTGGCCCCGTGGCCCGTTTTGGTTTCCAGGTTGGTGCAGGCTTTCCAGGCCCAAAATGGGATGTGTGGGGGGGCCTCATGTGCCCCCCACGCCCTGTTTTGGATTCCAGGTTGGTTTAGGAGGCTTTCCAGGCTCAAAATGGAGTGGGGGGGGCGGGGCACATGCACAGGGGGGCACTCGCATTGCATTTTGGGGGTTTTGGCATGCGCGCATGCATTTGCACATGCTTTGGGCACTCGGCATCAAAAAGGTTAACCATCACTGATCTAGGTACTAACCAAGCTTAACTGTCAAGTGTAGGAAGTAAGAAAGATGTTGTGGCCCATCAGCGGCCTGTGCAGCTAGTAGCTGATTCCGACAGCGAGGAGGCTGGTGTGGTGATTCGCCAGCAGCCTGTGCAGCTGGCGCTCGAGTCAGACAGTGAGGAGGCTGGAGAAGATGTGGTGCCAGAGGCGGGGATTCAGCCAGGGCCTTCAGAACCTCCAGAAGCTCCCATAAGTGAAGAGGAAGAAGAGGAGGAGCCTCTTCTTGAGAGTAAGGCTTGGGGCTGATTGGCCACTCCCTTAGCCTATTTAAGGAAGGATAACGACTGAGGCAATTTGCAGGGAACAACTTCATTCACTCTCCTTCATGTCTTGAACTTAGTTCTCTGCAAATTGCTTCTGGGCTTTCTGCCAACCATAGTAAGATTACGATTATTTATTCTTTGGATTCTTGTAGGCTGTTAAGAAAGTTAATTAACAGCCTTTGTTTGAAAAAGACTGATTTAATTTAGTAAACTAAGGTTTTTACAGACTTTGTGTGTGCTGCACACTTTTAAGCACAGAGGTCCAGGGGAATCCAGCCAACAACAAGCCATGGTTTATTGCTATGTTGTGTTTGAAATGGCTCAAACAAGCTCACCCTCGTAACACGGGTGAAAAAAAGTCAAGAAGGCAGTCAAATCCTTGTGGTCACACAACACTCATGAGGCCTTGACATGGTCGCATGGTTGGACCTGCTACTTTGATTGTTTTTATTGCCCCCTTCCCCCACCCCCACCCCCCCCCCAAGCAGACATGCACAGTCATTCTTAGGATCCGTTGTGTAATTTTGTGCTCAAAACACCCACCCACCCACAGAAGGTAACCCAGAAACACAGCCCTCATTCTAAAAACAAAACTGCTTTCAAGAAAGGAAGACATTCCTTAGCGTTTAAAGGACGCACTTGACATTCGTGTTGGTGCAGATGATATACTCAATCTCATCCGAATACGGGTTCTGAAATGTAAAGCTGCTAGTCCTGATCAACATCCATTCCCGGTTCTTGGTACGAAAGCGATACATCACAGACAGCACTTGGCCTTTCAGCTTCACCACCTGCAGAATCATTGTAAAGATCAAAGGAAAAGAAGATCACCTTCCAGTCCAAAGGGGAGGTTTACAGAACAGCCAAATAAACCACCTTCAAAACCTTGCTTTTCAAGCCAGAGATCCTCACCTGATGAGGTAAGCTGCTTTTATCCTTGTATGTGACTTTTAGGAAGGTCACGTTAGGAAATTTTGGGCTCAGTTGTGTCTGTAAGTCAAGCACTACTGTAGTAGTACTGTGTTTCCCTGAAAATAAGACCAGGTCTTATATTAAATTTTGCTCCAAAAGATGCATTAAGGCTTATTTTCTGGTTAAGTCTTATTTTGGGGGGAAATATAGTACTAAATGCATCCATCTGGCTGACAATCTTAACTGGGGCTTATTTTGGGGGTAGGGCTTATATTACGAGCATCCTGAAAAATCATGCTAGGACTTATTTTCCGGTTGGGTCCTATTTTCAGGGAAACGGGGTATTTATTTGAACAGCAAGTGTGTATCTCTTCTTTTGCCAGCGAATATCTTAAATATGCTGTGTCACTACAGAATGTTGTTTTTTTCTTATTTTACAATGGATAACTTATAAGCTGGAGGAAACTCAAGGAACTTGTGCACATCCCAAACAGCTAAACCATTAAAATTAAAGCCTTTCAGTAGGAAAACAAGGAAGTGCTGAGTTTCAGGCAAGGACCAAAGCAATCTAACCTGCAGCTAAATATGGCAAGGAAAGCAGCTGGAATGTGGGCCTGGTAACCCGCCAAAGCGATTTGTCAAAAGGCACGCTGGATAAATCAAAATCGATTTGTCTTACCATGACACAGATTCCAATTTCTCCTCTTGGAAACATGGAGCTCAGCATACAATTGGTTCCACATGCTCTTTAGCTCTTTGATTTGAATTATTTGCTGAGTGAAAATTTTGGGGAGCTAGGCATTTATTATTACCAGTTGTTAAGAAAGTTTAAAAATAATCCGATTATCTATAAATCATTGATTGAGATTTTCCAAATGCATGACTTGACAGCTTAAGAGAGTCAAAATTGGCAGAATAGCATTCGCTGGCTTGGGCTGTGGGAGTTACAGGCATTTTAACAGCTTTGGTTTTGTTGAACATGAGATAAAAGGTAACAATTAGGGATGGTGTATTGAGCACATTTTTACAACTAAAAAAGACCTGAACTTGAAGTTCTAACATGCAAAATAAACAGAAGACTATATTGATACATAGCATTGATGCCAGGGGTGCTATTCAGCAGGTTCTGGAGAACCGGTAGCGGAAATTTTGAGTGGTTCGGAGAACCGGCAAATACCACCTCTGGCTGGCCCCCGAGTGGGGTGGGAATGGAGATTTTGCAATATCCTTCCCCTGCCACCAAGCCACATCCACAGAACCAGTAGTAAAAAAATTGAATTCCACCACTGATTGATACATACATAGCATTCAAATTATGATTTGTAACAGAATTTCTGCATGCAACCAACAGCTTAAGAGAGTATTGGAGAATATAATTTTGTGCTTCCGTATAGTTCTAGGATTCGATATGAACACACAGAGCATGTATAGAACATAGAATATGATTCTAGAATAGGAGCCTTGATAGTACAGTGGTTTAGTGCACCCTGTTATTAACACAGCTGCCTGCAATTTCTGCTGGTTCGAATCTCTCCAAGGCTCAAGGTTGACTCAGCCTTCCATCCTTTCTAAGGTAGGTGAAATGAGGACCCAGTTTGTGGGGGCAATAAGCTGACTTTGTATAAAATATACAAAAGTATGAAGGCTATTGCTTAATGCATTGTAAGCCACCCTGAGTCTCCGGAGAAGGGCGGCACATAAATCAAATTAAAAAAAAAAAAAGAATAACAGACCTGGAAGGGACCTTGGAGGTCTTTTTAATCCAACCTCCTGCTTAAGCAGGAAACCCTATACTATTTTGGACGAGTGGTTGTTGAGTCTCTTCTTAAAAGCCTCCCATAACTTCTGAAGGCGCATCCATAACTTCTGAAGGCAAGCTATTCCTTTGGTTGATTGCTCTCACTGTTAGGAAATTTCTCCTTAGTTCTAGGTTGCTTCTCTCCTTGGTTAATTCCCATCCATCATTTCTTGCCTTGCCTTTTGATGCTTTGGAAAATAGTTTGGCATCTTTGTAGGAGCCCCTCAAATATTAGAACACTGCTATCATATCTCCCCTGGTCCTTCTTTTCATTAGACTAGACAGAGCCAATTCCTGTAATCGTTCCTTGTATCTTTTAGCCTTCAGCTCCCTAATCATTCTTGTTGCTCTTCTCTGCACTCTTTCCAGAGTCTCAACGTTTTTTTTAATATTGTGGGGATCAGAACTGGATTCAGTAAGTGTGGGCTTATTAATGAACTCAAGATTAATAAACTTAAATTAAATTTCTTTTATATTAAATATAATTATTTATGCTCTATTACATATTTGCCTGCTATTATTATCTTAGACCTGATTTCACATTGGGTTGAAGAATACAAAGAGACCGTATGAATAAAGAGAACATTACCTGCTGGAAACTTTCTCTTAAATGGCTTTGATCTTCTGGATGGCAGAATTCTAAAATATCTTTCCCCAAAAGATCCTGGTAAGCAAACATAGAAGGAGGGGAAAAAAAAAAAAAACCACACCAGTTAAAAAAAATGTTACAAATTGCCAGAGGAATAGTTTACTAACAATGAATTCCCTAAATGTTTAAAAATAAATTTTAGAGCTACTTAATAGAAAAAAAATAAGCAAGGCCGCAATAATTTGTTTGCATATCTGTCAGATGAATACAGTGTCTTAAGACGTGACTTACAAAACAGTAGCAGGGATAAGGATAATTATTTTCAGGCGCTTCCAGTCTCAAAGTATCTATCGCACAATAATACAACTGAATCAACCACAGTTTTTCACTTTACACTTGAAATTCGCACTTTATGTATGGAGAAGAGCAAGGGTGGGCTTCAAAAATTTTAGCAAGAGGTTCTCTGCCCGGTTGATGGATGGGTGTGGCCAGGGTGGGCATGGCCTAGTTGGCCTCCTGCACCACAGGGGTGGGGCCTTTTTGCCCTCCCCGGGCTCCAGAGGCTTTCCTTGAGCCTCTGGGAGGGCGAAAATGGCCTCCCCAAGCTCTGGAGGCTCTCTGGAGGCTGGAAATGGGCCCATTTCTGGCCTTCCTGAACTTCCGGTAGGCCCATTTTTCACCCTCCCCAAGCCTCCGCACACGCTCTGAACTTACCTGCATCCAAAACAGGCCACGTGGGAGGGGCGGGGTGGGCGGAGCCAGCCAGGAGTGGGATTTGGGGGTTCTCTGAACTGCATAGAGTCCTAGCTAGAGGTTCTCCCGAACCCCTGTAAACCCCCAGTAGCCCACTCCTGGAGAAGAGCCAATAAGACTAACATGATACATATTTATAGAAGATACATGATTTGATGACAAAGGAATGTTATTTAAGCCATTTAAGGTTCAATCTTCCTTCCTTCCTTCCTTCCTTCCTTCCTTCCTTCCTTCCTTCCTTCCTTCCTTCCTTCCTTCCTTCCTTCCTTTCTTCCTCTCTCTTGAGACCCCAGCCCTCCACTTCTGGCTCTGGCCCTCTTTAAAAATATTCACAGGCAAACTCTGAATATTTGGTGATTTAGGCAAAAAGAACGAACAGACCTGTGGCTGATAGCCAATAACACTGATGCATCTTGGATCCACAAAGGTAATTATTCCATCTGAGCTATGCCTGGATAAGAATTCTGTGGGGACCGACATTCCATTCATATCCATGCACACCGGCGAACTGGTCACCTGAGAAAAATAATTTACACATGCTTTATTCCATAAAAATGGCAGGGGTTGGGGGAATCATCAAAATACAATTTACAAGAAACGATTTTATTGGTGCTTGTGAAAAGAAAACTACATAACAGTGTATAACTGGATGCAACGTTCAATAGAAGATCGAATGGTTATGGATCTGAGCCTGTAACTTCCCATCTCAAATGGGAACAATCATTCAAGCAATCAGATAGGACAAATGAAGGTCTGGCATCCAGGAAAATTAAATAAATAATATAAATAAATTAAATAATATTTTAAAAAAAGGCCAGGCTGGGTTTCTAAACAACCTTCTTGAAAATGTTCAAAACAACCAGAATAGGAAAAAATTTAAAACACTAAGGACTCCATTCAGTGCTAATAATTCTACTGAAAATCAAACCCAAACTGCCTGAATGCACCTGAAAATGGGAATGAAAATTTCCCAGAAAACTGCTGCTGAGGAATATGGTCCTTGGGATAAATCAATGGGTTAGAACAGAGGTGTCAAACTCGCTTCATCATGGTGTCGTCACGTGACGTATCGTGACTTTCCCCCCCTTCGCTAAACCGGCTGTAGCCGTGGCCGACGTGTGATGCATCCAGCCCGTGGGCTGCGAGTTTGACACCCCTGGGTTAGAAAGTAGTACCTACTATAAAGAGTTTTTCAGCAGCAACCCAACTTTTTGGCAGCAATGAGTGAGATCTTGGCCAGCCGAGAAAGCCATGCGAGTACAGAGGGTATTATGACGAAATGGGCTCTAGACCAGGTTGCTCTTGTGTGAACTCTTTTCTCTATCCCACAGTGTGCCAGATGCACTTCTCAAGTGAAGAAACACGTCCCAGCGTTGTTCTTCCCCGCCCCCAGAACTGAAACCGTGTCAACCTGTTCACCCTAAGGAAGGAGAACAGGTTGGCTTCCAGCTGGATTATGCACTTCCTGGGGAGAGAAGAGTTCATCATGTACGCTCTTCCTGATTTCTTTGTGGTGACGCTTCCCTAGCTGTTGACCTCACAGCATGGCTCGGGCGAAAGGCTTTTGGTTCTCTACATATCGTGTAATAATCCTTCGGAACCGCAGTCTTATTTTGACAGCTGCACCGTTAGCAGATTATGTTCTTCCTCTCCTCGTTTCTGCAACCCCTAAATAATGTTTGGCTTTCGTACTTAAAGCGTAAAGAAGTCAGCAGTGCCAAGACCACATTATGCCTCTTCAAGAAAGTCGGCGACATTGAAAACCAAGTGGGATTAAAGACTCCAAAGCATACTTCCAGGTGAAAAGAAGGACTAGGGGTGACATGATAGCAGTCTTCCAATATCTCAGGGGCTGCCACAAAGAAGAAGGAGTCAAGCTATTCTCCAAAGCACCTGAGGGCAGGACAAGAAGCAATGGGTGGAAACTAATCAAGGAGAGAAGCAACCTGGAACTAAGGAGAAATTTCCTGACAGTTAGAACAATTGATCAGTGGAACAACTTGCCTCCAGAGGTTGTGAATGCTCCAACACTGGAAGTTTTTAAGAAGAGACTGGACAACCATTTATTTGAAATGCTATAGAGTTTCCTGCCTAAGCAGGGGGTTGGACTAGAAGACCTCCAAGGTCCCTTCCAACTCTGTTATTCTATTCTATTCTAACGTGAGAATATCTACCTTTAATAGTATTCAGGAAAAACCAATGTAGGACTTTTATTCGCGTATCCAGCTTACCTGATTAGTTAGTATGTAAAATAAGACCCCTGGTTTTGTCCTATTCAATGAAAACTTGTCACTCCTATTATTGACCATTGACCCTGATCTGTGTGTATGGACTCAACCTGTGATGTGGAACCTCATGTACTGGTCAAAACAAAGATCAATGGTCATCACAAGGCAACGATCAGGATGAGGCCCTCTTGATGCTGCTTCCTTGCCTCCAGAAGTTCTGGGTGCTCCATCACTGGAGGTTTTCAAGAAGAGTTGGGCAGCCATTTTTCTAGAAGAGCATAGGGCCATGATGGTGAACCTATGGCACGCGTGCCAGAGGTGGCAGGCAGAGCCCTCTCTGTGGGCACGCGCGATGTCGCCAGCTTCTGTTCTGGTTTCCGGCAGCCAGCCAGCTGGTCTTCACAGGCACTGGAGTGCCTGAAAACGGCTCGAAATTGGCCCCAAAAAATGGCCAAAAATGGCCTGAAAAGGGCCCGGAAAACATAGGCATGCACACACCAGTCAGCTGGTCTTAGGGTTTCTGGTGCTCCGGCGTACACACATGCACACACGTGTGCACGTTCCAGTTTGGGCACAGTGCCAAAAAGGTTTGCCATCACTGGTATAGGGTCTCCTGCCATGACCTGGGAGTTGGACTAGAAAATCTCCAAGTTCCCTTCCAAACCTATTATTCTATGTTCCTTCTATGGATGGACTGGGCCATAGCTCAGAGGCAGAGTACCTGCCTTGTATCTCAAAGTTCCCTGGTCCAGTTTCCAGCATCTCCAACCAGGTATGAAAACCAATGCTGGAGAGTCTCTGCCAGGTAGATCAATCTTCCTCATCTTTATGTATTGAATCCCTACTTCAAGATGCCTCAAAGTGGAAAAACTGGGACATACAGTACCATACAAATAGCCTTTGGTGCAATTTCCAAAGCCTGTAGCAGGAGAACATTTCAGACTTCTGGTAAGAGCCAGCAGTGTTTTACAGAATAACAAGAGTTGGAAGGGACCTTGTAGGTCAGTGATGGCTAACCTTTTGGCCATCGCGTGCCAAAAACGGAGGCAGTACCGGGGGGGGGGTTACGCGTGTGTGTGCCCACACCCATAATTCTATGCGCCCTGCCCCCCATGCATGCAATGTGCGACCCCCCATGCTCCTCCCGCTTTTGGCATGTGATGGCATGGTGGGCCCAATAGGCCTGTTTTTTTGCCCTCCCCAGGCTCCAGAGGCTTTCTAGGAGCCTGGGGACGGCAAAACCAACCTTCCCCATCCCCTTCTGTTTGCCGAATTCCGGTGGGCCCAGAAGGCCCAAAAATCAGCTGGCCAGCGTGGGCATGCGTGCTGGAGCTGAGCTAAGGAATGCTCACCTGCCCACCAATATGGCTTGGTGTGCCACCTGTGGCATGCGTGCCATAGGTTTGCCATCACGGTTGTAGGTCATCTAGTCCAACCCCCCCCTCCCCAAGCAAGAGACCCTACACCATTTCTGACAAATGGCAATCCAGTCTCTTCTTTAAAGCTTCCAGGGATGAAGCTCCCACAGCTTCTGAAGGCAACGTCTGTTCCATCAGTTGATTGCTCTCCCTGTCAGAAAACTTCTCCTTATTTCCAGGTTGAACCTCTCCTTGTTCAAGAGATGCTCTTCCTTTCCCCATAGGCTGCTGGTTGAAGAGATGGAAAGGGTGAATGTTGCAAAGGAATGGAGGTCCCATTCTACTTTGGGCATTGATTCTAACCTGCGTTGACTTCAATCCTGTCTCTTATCTTTGAGATAACATGATACACAGCAGAAAAAAAAACTATCCACCTTAAGCATTAGATGATCCAGAGCTTTGACCCCAAACAGATTCCTCGGTAGGGAAGAATAACACCTCTAGATATCAAGAATTGATCCATTGTCCCGAATTATACATAATGAAGTATGTAGATCTTACGTGTATTCAGATAGTGATATATTTGGTAGCATTGTTATATATCTGTTCTATTGGCCTTACATTTCAGCTGGGATTACTGTTGTTATTTGAAGTCCAATAATTTAAAATAGAATAACAGAGTTGGAAGGGATCTTGGAGGTCTTCTAGTCCAACCCCCTGCTTAGGCAGGAAACCCTATACCATTTCTGACAAATGGCAATCCAGTCTCTTCTTAAAAACTTCCAGTGTTGGAGCATTCACAACTTCTGGAGGCAAGTTGTTCTACTGGTTGATTGTTCTAACTATCAGGAAATTTCTTCTTAGTTCTAGGTTGCTTCTCTCCTTGATTAGTTTTCATTCATTGCTTCTCGTCCTGCTCTCAGGTGCTTTGGAGATTAGCTTTTATAATAATTTAAAACAAACAAACAAACAAGCAAGCAAGCAAGCAAGCAAGCAAACAAGCCACAGAGTTTTGCAAGCCTATTTGTAACCACAAAGTATTTTTTACCTGAAGTCTTCCGATCGCCACCAGGCAATATTTGCTGCCTTGTCCCACTTCAGCATCTTCTTCTGGTATGGTCATTCCTAAAATTATTTTCCCAAAACAACAATTTGTTAAAAAAAAGAAAGTTAGAAGGATCAGAAAGCTGAGAAAGATCTCGTTAGCTACTCTGGGAAGACAAGATGGCCCGATTTGAACTAATTTTCTGGTACCAGTAAAAACATATTGAAGCTGTCCTGCTGTTAATAATTTTCAGTCCAGAGATTGAAAAACACATTTCTTCTCATTTTAGTCCTGAAACACTTTGGTTCTTGAACCCATTTCATTAGTAATTTGCTTTTAATGGTTTGTTTTTGTATACTGCCTTGCTGACCCATGTTAAACCAAGTAGATGTTTACAGACATTCCTATAAATGCAAAATAAGAATAAAAATAGGAAAGTGATAGGATCATCCAGATATTAGATTTGTCATCTCAGGGCAGTTGTTTTTACTGTAAATCACCAACATATTGTATGATGTTGAAAAGAAACAGCTGCCTGAAAGAAAAAAAAAAGGCAAGGAGTTTCATTCCACTTTGTTTTCAGTCTTTTAATGGAATTTAATGCTATAAACATGTTTAAAAAAACAAGGCAGGTCAGAATGCTGTTTTTTTAGTGCCTTGGGGTTACGCAAATACCTTTGATTGGTACATCAGCATAATCTCCCCATCCAAGTCTTTTAAGTAATCTGATTTCCCAAAATGAGTTTTGGGGCCAGAAACTTCCTACAAATTCTTGACTGAGTTATTTAAAGCCTTCCTTATTCCCTTGAGTGTTTGAATCATTGGGAGAAGAAATTTTGGCCTCTTAGTCAGGTTGAGGAGAAAGGAAGATCATGCTTTACCAGATTGCAAGAACAGTCAGAAGAGGAGGCCCGAACTCTCACCGGTAGCTTCACATTGCAAATGAACAAATGCACATTCAAATTTTGCAGCTACTAAGATTGTTGGCTGAGCAGGTACAAAAATAGCCAGGGAAATCATTGAAGCCTTAACTGCAGTGATTCGCTTAACAATCATGCCAAAAAAAAGATTGTAAAATGGCCCAGGACTCACTTAACAATTGCCTTGCATAACAACAGAAATTTTGGACTCAATTGTATATAAGAAAGGTTTGACACTTAGGTATTAAGACTGGCTTCTGAACAAGTAAGAAAATGATCAGGTTGCTAGTAGCTTTGCCAGTGAAAAACTACATTAATCACAAAACCATTACAGTTGTCCAAGTGTTGCACCCAAAATTAAGCCAAAGCCTTAAAGAAAACAAATATTTTAGGTGCTGGTGGAGAGCCAAGAAGAGGAATGCCCTCTCCATGGTGCTACTGGCTTTTTAGCCAGTGCCACTGTTGCATGAAGGATTAGCATGCATTTGGCATGCTTCAAATGTATTCACTGGGCATTATGAGCTCATTGGTGTTGGCTGCAGACAAAGACAAAGACAGTTACCATTTTACTACAGCACCTGGAAGAGCAGCCTAGGAACACCTGATGCTCCTTCCTTAAAACAGTTCCATTTTCTTCTTCTTGGATGAACTGTGAGAATTAATTAATTAATTAATTACATGCCCCCAGCCTACCAGGGGCTCATATACTGAACATCAGATCTGAGTTTGTGAGGACATTCTGAGTTTGATCTGAGTTTGTGAGGAAGCAAGAAAGCAAAAAAGGAAGGAAAGAAGGAAGGTAGAGAAAGAAAGAAAGAAAGAAAGAGAGAGAGAGAGAGAGAGAGAGAGAGAGAGAGAGAGAGAAAGAAAGAAAGAAAGAAAGAAAGAAAGAAAGAAAGAAAGAAAGAAAGAAAGAAAGAAAGAAAGATATTTTTGTATTATCAACATTACTGTGGGTATCAACTGTGCAAGACGTGCATCAATGTGCAGTCTGGAGGGGAACATTTGTCCTACTTCGATTCCTGCAGGCATGGACATCAAGCTACAGCATGCCTTCCTCGCAAATATTTTCCCCTCATTGTCATGCAGTGAACAAATCTGATTAAGGGGGGGGAAAAAACATCATATGGACTGCATAAAAATTTATTTCCTTCTCAGAAATATGAGATCCCTTAATTGAAATGGAGCAAGGGGAGGGGAAGGCCAACGTTTGCTTAAATAAAATTAAATTGGTAAAACGTACATACCGAGCAGTGGGAAAAGTGCATTTCATTGGTGCAATTCATGGGCTGGGTTAATGCAATGCTTTGGAGGACATAAGACACTCTCAGTGAATTGGCAGCAAAGTATATGGACAAAAATTTGAGGATAGAATTTAAACAGGGCATTTTATCTAACTGATGTTCCAGCACCAAATTTTTTAATTTATTGTCATGTACATCACTGATGAGTCCAGATCAGCCTTATTCAATCTATTTTTAGTTTTTCATTACAATCTCATGTTCATTTCACTAGAGCCACATACAATTCTTAGAGTCAATTCTTTTTCTTCCGTGTCCAGCTCAAACTTTAAACTGCCAGAATGAAGCCACCTTCTTGGCTCTATCGTTGGCCAAAAATAAATCATGATTGGTACATGCTTCTGGTAGTAGCCGACATTAGAATCAGTGGTCTGTCTCATGGACAACAATGCACCAGGGGTGAAATTCAACCAAGTTCTGACAGATTCTGGAGAACCGGTAGCGGAAATTTTGAGTAGTTCAGAGAACCAGCAAATACCACCTCTGGCTGGCCCCAGAGTGGGGTGGGAATGGGGATTTTGCAGTATCCTTCCCCAGGAGTGGGGTGGGAATGGGGATTTTGCAGTATCCTTCCCCTGCCACGCCCACCAAGCCACGCCCACAGCACCAGTAGTAAAAAAATTTAAATTCCACCACTGCCCATGGAAATAACTCAGGACACCCATCTGAGCCTCAGCACCAGATGATTTTTAAAGGTTTCGCCATGTCAGTTAGAAAGAACAGGATGTCAACCATTGTAAAGCAAAGCACTAAAAACTGCTAATATGTCTATTTCCAGCCTGGCTCCGGAAGATGAAAATGCTGGGTGACTGAAATTCTTCTTCCAAAAAATAAAAAAGGCATGCAGGGAAGGATTGTAAAAAAAAAAAAAAAACCAAGATAGTGGTCACAATGAACATGGCTGTGGCTGAGATCTCTAACTGATGCTTAAAAGCTGGTTTCAAGATGTTCTCTTCATAAAGAGTCATCCAGACTCTTTATGTCGCAAAGGTACTGTTTGAAAGGCAACTGAACTTAGTTAGACTAGAATAACAGAGTTGGAAGGGACCTTGGAGGTCTTCTAGTCCAACCCCCTGCCCAGGCAGGAAACCCTACACCACTTCAGACAAATGGTTATCTAACCTCTTCTTAAAAACTTCCAGTGTCGGAGCATTCACAACTTCTGGAGGCAAGTTATTCCACTGATTAATTGTTCTCACTGTCAGGAAATTTCTCCTTAGTTCTAAGTTGCTTCTCTCCTTGATCAGTTTCCACCCATTGCTTCTTGTCCTGCCTTCAGGTGCTCTGGAGAATAGCTTGACTCCCTCTTCTTTGTGGCAGCCCCGAGATACTGGAAGACTGCTATCATGTCTCCTCTAGTCCTTCTTTTCATCACGCTACACATACCCAATTCCAGCAAGTGTTCTTTATATGCTTTTGCCTCCAGTCCCCCTTGTTTCTTTCTTTGAAAATGTTTTGTTTCTCATCCAAGAAGCTTCTTCAGAACTGGTAAGGCCCCCTTGGGACAACCTTGACTTGGATGATTGAGAATCTCCGTAGACAATCATTCAAATGAAATATGGAAGGGAAGGGAAAGGGCAATTGGGGTGCCGAAATCATGTCTGGATAGTAGACTGAGTAGTAGACACACAGATTATTTGGTCATAGCCTTCATCCACTGTAATGAAATATTTTGCACTTCTCCTTAAAACCTAGCAATTATTTCTAAAGATGCCTCTAGGACTATCCATTAGCAGATGCAAATGTTACACAAACCAACATCCTTTTTTTCCCCCCAGCAATGCTGTTTTTGGCAGGGAGTCAGCAGCCACTCTCCAATTTAGGTACTGCATGTCCCAAATTACTTATACAACCTTGAAAAACGTGGTACTTTTTCTCGCGAAAGGTGGTTGGGGAGGCTGAGGTAATTGAGAGATGGTTCTGGAAAGGCCTGTCACATTTCCTTTCCTTCTATTTATGAGGGAGAACTTTCAGCCTCCTCTCAGCATGGACGAGAGAGAATAAAAACATCTTCTTAATGGCCTTCTGAGAGAAAAAAAAGAAGATAAAATTAGCATCCTTTATTTACAGGGGGGGGGAACAAAGATCCTTGTGACTCTAACCTCAGGAAGGAGGCAAAAATGAGCCGAAAAACAACTTCTCCCCCACCTCAACCCCTGGTGTGGAGGAGGAAAAAAAGATTTCTTCCTTTGTTCCCTGAAACTCTTCCGAACTGCAACAACAGAGCTGAACAGCTGAGCGTGTAACTCAGATGAATCTGACACAAGGAGATCTGTTTTTTATTTTATTTGGAGACATCTGTTTGGTGCTATATAATAAAGAGCATAGGACTGTGTGGAATGTCTGGCAGGCATGGGGTTGTTTTTTGGTATTAAAGAAAGGACAGAAATAAAGTCATACTGAGTTTCCGAGAGGTCAGCTCTGTGGCTTCCAACTTTGGATGCAAGCAAGTACTATTTTAATGGAAAAATCGTAACCCAAGGTCTTGTTTAAGAAGGCAGAATGGCTTCTACCAAGCCACACACACAAGCGGGATTTTCTGCTTGTAAATCCTAGTGGTTTATTCTGGCTATAGCCAGAAGATTTTGTTGTTGTTAGTTGCGAACTCGTGTCCGACCCACCACAACCTCATGGACAACTTTCCTCCAGGCCTTCCTCTCCTCTATCATCTCCCGGAGTCCATTTAAGCTCACGCCGACTGCTTCAGTGACTCCATCCAGCCACCTCGTTCTCTGCTGTCCCCTTCTTCTTTTGCCCTCAGTCATTCCCAGCATTCTCCAGTGAGTCCTTCTGATGAATATACAGTAAGGTAAAGGTAAAGGTTCCCCTCGCACATATGTGCTAGTTGTTCCCAACTCTAGGGGGCGGTGCTCATTTTCGTTTCAAAGCCAAAGAGCCAGCGCTATCCAAATACGCCTCTGTGGTCATTTGGCCGGCATGACTAAACAGCAAAGGCACACAGAACGCTGTTAGCTTCCCACCAAAGGGGGTCCCTATTTTTCCACTTGCATTTTTTACATGCTTTCGAACTGCTAGGTTGGCAGAAGCTGGGACAAGGACCGGGAGCTCACCCCATTACGTGGTATTAGGGATTCGAACCGCTGAACTGCCGACCTTACGATAGACAAGCTCAGTGTCTTAGCCACTGAGCCACTGCATTCCTTATACAGTATACTTATACAGTAGAGGTGACAAATATATTTAAGGAATTAGATCTGATAGAAAGAGTGCCTGAAGAACTATGGACGGAGGTTTGCAGTATTGTACAAGAGGTAGCAACTAAAACCATCCCAAAGAAAAAGAAATGCAACAAAGCAAAATGGCTGTCTGAGGAAGCCTTTACAAATAACTGAGGAAAGAAGGGATGCAAAAGACAAGGGAGAAAGAGAAAGATACACCCAGTAAAGCCAGAAGATTTAGTGATGTTCAATCTTCCAATTTCTTTCAGGACCCAAAAGATCATTCAGATAAAGGCTTGACCCAGCTTTTATCTGAATAATTGGGGAAGCTTTGAATGACTTCCATAACAATAGGGTACAATTCTCCCATCTGGATGAAACAAACAATAAACAGAAAGCTACAGGAGAGCTGGCAAAGAGTGGAGATTGGTATTTTCTTCTCATTATGATAGGGTTTTTTTTTTTTTTTTGAAAAGATATTGTGTTTTCGCTGGCCTTTAGAGGCAATTTAGATATTTAAAACATAATCCACATATTGCATTCTGACTGGGGGCAGACTAGACAGATACTCCCTTCTTATCTCATGCTCCTAAGATTATAAAATAAGAATTGAGATAGAAGAAATACTGGGAGGAGGTTAGAAAAGCAGAGCAGGACTGAAAAGGAAACAAAGGGTCTCATGGAATATGAATGCAAAATGCTGATCAAGCGTTTTCATGAAAAGCTGAGAAAACTGTGGCTGCCTGATATTGCTCAACTACAATTCCCAAAGGGCCAGTGGTGAGGGGTACAGAGAATTACAGTTCAGCAACTTTCAGAGGGCCTTAGATGCCTCATCCCTGTTTTTAAATTGTTAGGTCAGAAGAAAAGTCGGACAGGACTAAAAGAGTGCAGATTCCAAGGCAAAAAATTGCTATTACACTGATGTCCATTGGGCTCTATCTCTGCTACCTTCTGAGTCAAGATGCCCAGGCTGTAATCTGGCAGACAGATGCCCTGGATAAAATTTAGAAAAACAGAACACGTTGAAAAGTATTTCCCAAGTCATAGTTTGCAATATAGAAATAGATCTATCCATCGATCTAAATTCTCAAGAATGTTAAAAGTTAGTTTACTCCCAATCTGACCACTTGCCCACACCGCAGATTTATTTTATTTTATTTTATTTATTTTATTTTATTTGTTTTTATATGCCGCCCTTCTCCGGAGACTCAGGGCGGCTTACAATGCGTTAAGCAATAGCCTTCATACTTTTGTATATTTTATACAAAGTCAGCTTATTGCCCACACAAACCGGGTCCTCATTTTACCCACCTTAGAAAGGATGGAAGGCTGAGTGGACCTTGAGCCTGGTGAGAATTGAACTCGCAGTAATTGTAGGCAGCTGGATGTTAAATGCTGTCTTAGTAGGCCACTCTGGCGGAAAATCTAAGGTAAAATGCTTTCCGTTTTCAGTGGGATGAGCTGTGGCTTGAAACCGGGGGCAGTCTGCATGAAAAGCATGTGCTGTACTATGGGATGGGATGCTGGCCATTCCTTTGCTGTGTCTTTGAGCTAGATCATAAGAAACTATACTCCAATAGAAAAAGAAAAATCTTCACAGTCACAGTTTATACAAACAGCCTCAATGGTAGCAATTAAAAACCAGATACTCAAATATCAGAGGATCATTTTGAGTTCTGCAAATTTCTGGGGTCAACCGAGAACCTTCTAAGTTATCGGTTTCACTGCTCAATACGGGTTGTTCCAAAAGTTCTCTCTCAAAGCAGACAGGAGCCAGAAATTTGCTGTTTCCTCTGGACCTGATCTTAACAGCCATAATTCCATTATAGAGTAGAGGAATTTGAACAAATTCAATTTCCCCCCAGTTAACAATATTTCTTGTGTGCTGGGTCTACTGTGTATAAAAGCGACTGCCGGAGATAGTTCTGTCTCTTGCTAAAAGTTATAGGTCCAAAATCAAGCTTCAGTACAAATTATGCTGAACTTGAGGGCCTGCATCACAGTCCGTGACAAATAAACAAGGTACATTAAAAAAAGAGAGAACAGAACGGCAAATACTTATTTAACTGATTTGAAAGGGAACTCGTTTGTGCATAGCAAACCATGATGGAGAAGTTCATTTTTTAAATATACTGAGCTAGTGATATGGTTTCTACTGCCAAAGATCCAACTGGAAGACCTCCTACTGACCTAGATATTCCACACGGTAGGATGAGCTGAAAATGGCAGAGGCTGATTAAGAATAAGAATTATAGAATAATAGAGTTGGAAGGGACCTTGACAGCCAGCGCTATCCGAAGACGTCTCCGTGGTCATGTGGCCGGCATGACTAAATGCCAAAGGCACACGAAATGCTGTTACCTTCCCACCAAATAGAGTGGTCCCTATTTTTCTACTTGCATTTTTTATGTGCTTTCGAACTTCTAGGTTGGCAGAAGCTGGCACAAGGAACGGGAGCTCATAACGCGGCACTAGGGATTCGAACCGCTGAACTGCCAACCTTTTGATCGACAAACTCAGCATCTTAGCCGCTGAGCCACCGCGTCCCTTATAGCACCTAGAATTCTCTAAATTTCCCATGATTCCCTGCAAGGCACCCAGTTGGGAAAGGCCAGCATAAATAATAAGCTTCTAAGCCAGAAAAGAACCATTAATGTAATTATTCATCACCGTCACTGGTGAGATAAGCAAATGTTCTTACATTTCGGTGGAGACTTTACCATCTTCCAATTATTTTGTTGATTCTTTCACAATGAAGTCGAAATGTATTTGTTTTCATAAGACCCTTATGAGACAACTGAAAATGCCATGAAAGAATCCACTCCCCTCCCCCTCCACATTTTTTCCATTGTTGAAGGGTACAGAGCAACCATAAGAAGCCAATTAGGCTAAGTCACAATTCAAAGGCTCCTGAAAGGCCCAAAGAATGCAGGGTGTGCTATATCCTTGCACGCATTCAACAAATACACATACACACATTGCTTAAGAGCAGTTGGAACATCCTTGGCTCCATTTACATTCTTTTCACTATATTCACTATGACATCTGATCCAGCTCATCACTCAAGACCTCTCTGGAGAAATTCCTTAAAACAAATATACACACAATTAAAATGGAAACGTTCGTTTTCCAAAAATGTTTGTAATACTTCAAAGTTTAAAAAAAATGTGCAATTTCTTTCTTTCTAAGATGGGGAAATGCTTTAGAAAGCAGCTGTTTGCCGTTATGTATTGTCTACCTCTGAATCTAAAAAAAGAAGAAGAAAAAAACCCCACAGAAAAACAAAAACATGGCTGTCTGATTGTTACGTGCCGGCAACCAACTTTCCCCTTTTTTCTAAGAAGAAATTACAGGTAGTGTCCAATTTCGGTTGAGCACTACAGAAAAATTTATGTTGTTAAGTGAGGAATTTGTTAAGGAATTTTGCCCCATTTTACGACTTTTCTTGCCCCCATTGTTAAGTGAAACACTGCAGTTGGTAAAATTATTAACATGGCTATTAAGTGAAGTTGGTTTCCCCACGGACTTTGCTTTTCAAAAGGTTGCAAAAGGTGATTGTGACAACTGTCACAAATGTAAGTGACTTGCCAAACATCTGAATTTGGACCAGAGGGATGCTGCAACGGTCATAAGTGTGAAGAACATCATACGACACTTTTTTCAGTGCTGTTGTAACTTTGAATGGTCACTAAATGAACTGTGTAAGTCAAGGACTACCTGTATACACAGGTAGTTGGACTGCTAATGTAACCCAACGATCCTGTGCTTTCTCACTCCTCCAAGCAGTTTTTAAAAAAGTAAATCAAGAGAAAAACTAAAATTTAATGCTCAAATAACCTCTTCAAGGGAAAGTTAGGAGTTGGCAAGTGAAGGACCTGGGAACCTGCCTCTTTTCAAAAACGACTTCACAAAATTAAATTACCCTAATGCAATTTCAAACATTTGCAATTCAGGAGATTTCTAAGATAACAGAAAACTAGGCCATCTCTCAGAAGACATCATGAACATTTGGCAATTGGTCACAAGATTATGGGGTTTTCATACAAGATATTTTGGTCATGAAAGGTTGGGGGGGAAGAATTTAGCAATTCTTCCCAATTTAGCAATAGCAATAGCACTTCGACTTATATCCCGCTTCACAGTGCTTTACAGCCCTCTCTAAGCGGTTTACAGAGTCAACATATCACCCTCAACAAACTAGGTCCTCACTTTACTGACCTCGGAAGGATGGAAGGCTGAGTCAACCCTGAGCCGGTGAGAATCGAACTGCTGGCAGTGGGCAGAGTTATTCTGCAATACTGCATTCTAACCATTGCGCCACCACAGCTCTTTTGCCTTCTGCATCTGAAATGGTTGCTAGTCCAGTTGTACGTGTTTAAGATATAACCACATTTGGAAAGATTCACACAACTTTGCACTAACCCCACATATTTACATTCTGTCATACATACAACCTAGAACTAAGGAGAAATTTCCTGACAGTGAGAACAATTAATCAGTGGAACTACTTGCCTCCAGAAGTTGTGAATGCTCCAACACTGGAAGTTTTTAAGAATGTGTTGGATAACCATTTGTCTGAAGTGGTGTAGGGCTGCCTAAGCAGGAGGTTGGACTAGAAGACCTCCAAGATCCCTTCCAACTCTATTATTCTATATGGTGCCTGGTTCTGTGTGGCTCATAGTTGGCCACTAATATCCCAATAAACAACTAAAAACCCACACACAACCAGGCACCACATAAATAGAACACGTACTTTAGGCATAGAATAGCCCAAAGCACACATTCTGGTGGGAGAGAAATTCCCTGAGGATGGGCTCCAGGACGAGTCTGAAAGCTTGGAAGACTAAACCTATAGTCCCAATGGATCCTGCAAAATCCTCTTCCTTCCCTGAACACAACATAATTATTCTTTGCAGACCTCTGGAAGAGCCACACTACAATATATGATCCACGAGCAATACCTGCAGCTCTATAGTAAGTTCAACCAGACTAAAACCTCTTACAGCCTTAGTAGGATGGGGACACGGTGATATTTGCAACCCCAAGGAAATAAAACCATCACTGCTTTAGGCTGGTAATACATCCAAATGTCCACAACCAAAGATAACTCCTGTTCTGATTCACATCAGCAGGGGCTGTCAGAGAGAAAAGACGCTCTTCAGCAGATCCAAGAAATAAGGTCAGCCAAACCATCTCTTGACAACTTTGGACACAATCCCCTCTTGGGTTTCCAACTGTTTTCCACATTTTCCCGTATGTAAATATCCCCGTGTGTGATATTGAGTTACAGCATGTTTAGAGTACAGTGCAATGGGCCAAGAAGAAAAAATATATATATTCCCAGAAGACCTCATTCAAAACAGAAATGCTTTATTGAAGAACTGGAGGGTGTGGTAGCTTGGAATGAAGGCTTACGTATAGGGTTTAAAAAAAAATAAAAATAAAAATCAGATTTTCTTCTCTCCGAAAAGAAAATTCCTTTCGAAATTCTCCTAGGTTCAGAATTGGCCATCAGAGAGGAAAGATTACAGCAGGAGAAAAATGTATAAAGGCTTCTGGGGTTTTAAAAATTGATCTTTTTTAATACAGTTGCTAGCTGTGGACCTGAGGAACTGTAGACCATGAGATGTGCTGTGTTGCCTATCCTAGCATGGCCTGTAGAAATTTGCTAAGGGTGTCAATTTCTTGAGATAAATAGCACTTGAATTTAGTGTGTATTGATGGCTGCTCAAGAGTAAAGACTCAAAAATGCCTTGGCATGTAGGTGTGGAATTCTGAATTGTGTTCTCTCACCCGATGATATACAATTAAAAACCACAGAGATAAAGATATTGTGAATGCTGATTTCATGTAGGAAAATCATATACAATGTGATTCAAAGCTCTGGGATCAGGGGTGAAATCCAACAGGTTCTAACAGGTTCTGGAAAACCGGTAGCGGAAATTTTGAGCAGTTCGGAGAACCGGCAAATACCACCTTTGGCTGGCCCCAGAGTGGGGTGGGAATGGAGATTTTGCAATATCCTTCCCCCAGGAGTGGGGAGGGAATGGGGATGTTGCAGTATCCTTCCCCTGCCACGCCCACCAAGCCATGCCCATAGAAACGGTAGGGAAAAATTTTGGATTTCACCCCTGCCTGGGATTCTAAAATTTTGAAGTTCCCTGAGGTCTATATAAGAGAAGCTTCTTTGTTCCAAGAAAGAATGAAGGAAAGAAGGAAAGAGGAAGAAAGAGAGAGAAAGAGCGAAAGAAAAAGAAAGAGAGAGAGAGAGAGAGGGAAGGGGAGAGGGAGGGAGGGAGGGAAGAAGGAAGGAAGGAAGGAAGGAAGGAAGGAAGGAAGGAAGGAAGGAAGGAAGGAAGGAAGGAAGGAACCTTGGCCAAGAATCCCTGGTCATGAATGAGCTTCCAAACACCTCTCTTGTTCACTTCTGGAAACAACCCAAAGCAAAGGTATTCATATGGAAGGTTTTATACTCTGCTTTATCTATGTTACCTGCTGGGGGCCATGCCTTGATGTACCCAGTACAATGGACCACAGCATATTGTGCTTCTCCTTCCTTCACCGGGCCCAGACCGTTTCTAAATAGAAAGCAGAGTTTAAAAAAAATAAAAAAATAACCATGTTTGTTTTTCAATCAAGACGATCCTTCAAATTTATTACCGCTACTCTCTGAATCCTCTTTTCATAGTTCAATCAGAGTGACTCCCTCTTTGAAGCAGAGATGTTTCCTATCTGGCCCAAGGTCCAAACTCAAGCGCTCCCTTACGTCAATCGGAAGCCACGGAAAGAGACTATAGAAGAAACTGGGTGAGTCACATACAGCATAAAGCCACAATTTATTTCTTCTGTAAGATCATTTGGAAGTCAGTGTTACTTTTAAAAGAAAATATTGCCAATAAACGGATGTCATTTCTCAAATCTTGCAGCAGAACAAAACATTTGGGATATGAAATCTGCAAATGAATATACGTGGAAAGAACCAATTGAAAAGAACAGCCACCAAATTTGTTGCAATATTTATATTCCCTTCTTGGTCTTCCCTATTTGAAATACAGCTAAGTATACACACACATATATATATTTAAATGTCGCTTATAAATACACAGACATACTTCAACACATACACACATGCAAATGCACGCAGGCAGCCATTAAGCAGAAACGTGCACAAACCACATGTATTTCCTTTAATTACATTCCCCATGAAACGTAATTAACAGGAAGAATGACAAATAATAAATCTTGTTTTGAGCACATTTTAAACCCTGCAATTTAAGAAAACAGATGCTCGTCTCCAACACTAAGAATAACTGTGGTTTAGTCCTTTGGTAAAAGGACATTGGCAACATTGGCCAAAGGGTTGGGGTGAGCATAGAACGAATCGTTCTATGCTCACCCCAACCCTTTGGCCAATGTTTTAATTTGATGGGTCTGTTCAAATTCAACTAGCCCACTGGCACGTTTGCGGAATTCCTTAGAGTCCACGTGTCAAACATGAAACGCCTCTGCCATCACTGATCCCAAGGCCATTAAGAATGTGAACTGATGCTTTTGAGACTTATTTATTTATTTATTTATTGGTTCGATTTATATGCCGCCCTTCTCCGGAGACTCAGGGCGGCTTACAGTGCGTTAAGCAATAGCCTTCATACTTTTGTATATACCTGCTTAGTAGGGCTTTCCCCCCCTCCCCCCAAGTGGTGTTCTTTATTATACAAAGTCAGCTTATTGCCCCCACAAACCGGGTCCTCATTTTACCTACCTCAAACAGATGGAAGGCTGAAAATCAACCTTGAGCCTGGTGAGATTTGAACTCGCAGTAATTGCAGGCAGCTGGTGCTACTTAACAGCACTTTAGTCTGCTGCGCCACCAAGGCTCTTATCTTGTCAACCCAAGCATTGCCTATTACAGTGAGGGTTAACCTTTTTGGTGCCGAGTGCCAAAGCGCTCAGGTGTGCACGCTAATGTACGTGCGCATGCCAGAACCCTCAAAATGCAACACGAGCAATCCACGGATATGCGACCTGCCCCTGTGAATGCGCATCACCCCCCCCCCCGCCCCATGCCCTGTTTTGGCTTCCAGGTTGGTGCAAGAGGTTTTCCGGGCCCAAAATGGGTCACCGGGCGGGGGGGGCTTGTGTGTGTCCCCCCCCCGTGCCCCATTTTGGCCTGGAAAGTCTCCTGCACCAACCTGGAAGCCAAAATACGGTGTGGGGGTGCCGCGTGAGCCCCCCCATGCCCTGTTTTGGGCCTGGAAAGCTTCCTGTACCAATCTGCACCCCCCGTGCATGCGCATCCCCCATGCGCCCCACCCCCTGCACATGTGCGGCAGAGACCCAAACACCAGCTGGCCGGCAGGAGGCCCACTGTTCTGTCCCAGCTACGGACCCCAAAGAACGCAGCACACACAAAGTCTGTACAAACCTTAGTTTACTAAACTAAAATCAGGGTTTTTTTTTTTCAAACAAAGGCTGTTAATTAACTTTCTTAACAGCCTGCAAGAATCCAAAGAATAAATAATCGTAATCTTACTATGGTTGGCAGAAAGCCCAGAAGCAATTTGCAGAGAACTAAGATCAAGGCATGAAGGAGAATGAACGAAGTTGTTCCCTGCAAATTGCTTCAGTCAGCGTTCCTCCTTAAATAGGCTAAGGAAGTGGCCAATTAGCCCCAAGCTTTACTCTCGAAGAGACCTCCTCCTGAGGAGCCACTCCTGCCTTTTGGCAGCTCTGCACACTCATGCATTGAGAAGAGGCTCCTCCTCTTCTTCCTCTTCACTTATGGGAGCTTCTGGAGGTTCTGAAGGCCCTGGCTGAATCCCCGCCTCTGGCACCACATCTTCTCCAGCCTCCTCATTGTCCAGCTCGAGTGCCAGCTGCACAGGCTGCTGGCGCAGCACCACACCAGCCTCCTCGCTGTCTGAATCAGCCACCAGCCGCACAGGCCGCGTACGGGCCACAACACCCACATGCATGCACAGTGGAGCTGGGCTGGGTTGACAGCTGGCGTGTCCATTGAGAGGGCTCTGCGTGGCACCTGTGGCATGCGTGCCATAGGTTCGCCATCACGGGCCTATTGTATAATAAGTCAACATTTTTCTAAGGGTCTTGGGTAACGACCTAACCAACTGATGGTTACGCCAAAGAAGGAACAGAAAACACCAACCTGTATCTTTTCCTCATAGTTGTTATCCTGTTCAGAGGTAAATGATCCAATGGAGCATTTCCACATCTAGAAATGAAAACAGCATAAGACAAGTTAGCCATCCTACTTGATTGCAGGGAACAAACCACAACACTAGAGTAACACAACTGCAGCCAGAAACCTTGGTAGCAGAAGGCTTTTAAAGACTATGGGTTGGTGTTTGCTTTGCTTTGTGTTCGCGTCGAAGTCACAACCTATTCTACAAAACAACTGAGGGCAAGAGAAGAAATAATGGATGGAAACTTACCAAAGAGAGATCCAACCTAGAACTAAGAAGAAGTAATCCAATTAATAGTGTCGTCTTAAAGGAGGTGGTTCTCTTTTTGTTGCTCTCTGGGCAAGAGGTTGGACTAGATAACCTACAAGGTCCCTTCTAACACCGTTAATCTGTATCTCTCTGTAGGCTGATCCAGAAGTCATTTTGTTGTAGCTTTATGTAATCACTGGAGGAGCGATACTAGCCAAAGATTAAAAACTCCAACCTTACAGAATACAGAAGAGCAGAATAACAGAATTGGAAGGGAACTTGGAGGTCTTCTAGTCCAATCAACTGCTCAAGCTGGAAGCCTTATACCATTTCAGACAAATGGTTATCCAACATCTTCTTAAAAACTTCCAGTGTTGGAGCCTTCACAACTTCTGTTCCACTGATTAATTGTTCTAACTGTCAGGGAATTTCTCCTTAGTTCTAAGTTGCTTCTCTCCTTGATTAGTTTCCACCCATTGCTTCTTGTCCTGCCCTCAGATGCTTTGGAGAATAGCTTGACTCCCTCTTCTTTGGGGCAGCCCCTGAGATATTGGAAGACTGCTATCATCTCTCCCCTAGTCCTTCTTTTCACCAGACTAGACATACCCAGTTCCTGCAACAGTTCTTCATATGTTTTAGCCTCCAGTTCCCTAATCATCTTTATTGGAACGTCTAGTCCAATCTACCATCCCTGCCTGAATGATTGGACAACCATTTTAGAACAACGGTTTATTTATTTTATTTATTTATTTATCAAATTTCTATACCACCCTACTCCCAAAGGACTCAGGACGGTGAACAGCCAAGATAAAATACAGATAATACAAACATTAAAAATCCATTAAAATTATTAAATTTTTTTGGCCAAAACAAATTTAAAACACCCAATTTATAAACAAATTAAACGATTTAAAAATTTAAAAGGGAGAGTTAGGCCAGGCCAGCCTGCTGAAATAAAAATGTTTTGAGAGCACGACGAAACGTGCACAGATCCGGGATCCTCCGTATCTCCGGGGGGAGCTCGTTCCAGATGGCAGGTGCCCTCACAGAGAAGGCTCTCCCCCTGGGGGCCGCCAGTCAACACTGTTTGGCTGACGGCACCCTGAGATTGGTTGTCCAATCTCTTCTTAAAAACCTCCAGTGTTGGAGCATCCACAACTTTGTTGATTATTAACCGTCAGGTAGAGATTATTTTTCTCCATTTGAATAACAGAGTTGGAAGGGACCTTGTAGGTCATCTAGTCCAACCCCCTGCTCACGCAGGAAACCTATACTAGGGATTCGAACTGCCGAACTGCTGACCTTTCTGATCAACAAGCTCAGTGTCTTAGCCACTGAGCCACCTAGTCAGGCTAACCATTTGATGTAGGATTCCATGGTTATATGGATAAATCCACGTACTTACCAAACCAAAAGAATAATAATAATAAAAAAAAACATCTAAGAACAAAAATTTAAAAAAGGCAGCTGTTCTGACCATGGGGGGGGGGGGGTGCCAATCTATAGTAGCACCACAAACGTATTAGGCTAATTCAAGATGGTAAAATAAAATGCAATTTCAATTACATAAGCTCTTCTTTGGACAAAATGGTAAACAAAGCAAACTGAGGAGAGTCAAAGACGGCTGATGTCCAAATCATGTGGTCCATGTTTAGTGACAGCTTTAAGATGGGTATAAGAATCCCAAATATTTATTTTAGACCCAAAAATGGTTAAACCATAAGCCACAGGCCCAAAAGAGAAAGCTTAATTATTGCCATACGGTGAGGTTTTAAAAAAAAATAAAGTATTTAAAGACACCTAAAGTATTTCAAATTTGGAAAAATGAAGATATTCTCAAAAATTGCTCATGTGCCTAAAATTAGCTGGGTGATTAGTTATTTGTGTTCTTTCCCCTTACGAATAAAAAAATGTGGTTTGTTATGAAACAGAAATAAGGCCACATTTCCATTCCGATCTTACGTCTCAGAAATAACAATTTGAATAATAATGTAGTAGGATGACACAATGGATCACATTCCATAGTCAATCTGATGAGTTCAAGTTCTGGTAAACACAACCAAGGAAAGGATGTGAGCAACTGACTCATAAGTTTCAAAAAAAACACAAGCTCAGTGGTGGGTTGCAACCAATTCTGTCCGCTTCTTGCGAACCGGTAGTAAAAGCAGCGAGAAGCTCTGCCCACCTGCCCGGACGTCATAATGGAGGATCTGTGGGCGCTCCGGTTGAGAACCGGTAGTAAAGGTTGGGTAAAACCCACCCCTTCACAAGATGCAGATTTATGGATATTATTAATGAAAACAAGCACCCACTTTCTGAAAATTGCTAGTTTGCAATTGGGATCATTCTTTTCTGACAGTTGTAGCACTTATTTCTCCAAAGCACCTGAAGGCAGAATAAGAAGCAATGGGTGGAAACTAATCAAGGAGAAAAGCAACCTAGAACTAAGGAGAAATTTCCTGACTGGGGGGAGGGGCTCGTGTGTCGTCCCCCCGCCCCATTTTGGCCTGGAAAGCCTCCTGCACCAACCTGGAAGCCAAAACAGGGTGTGGGGGTACCGCGTGAGCCCCCCCCCCCGCCGCCCTGTTTTGGGCTTGGAAAGCTTTCTGCACCAATCTGCACCCCCCATGCATCCCCGCTGTGCATACGCATCCCCCATGCACCCCCCCTTGCACATGTGTGGCAGAGAACCAAAGACCATGCATGCACAGTGGAGCTGGGCAGGGGCGACAGCTGGCGTGCCCACAGAGAGGGCTCTGCATGCCACCTGTGGCACGCGTGCCATAGGTTCGCCATCACGGGTATAGGGTCTCATGCTTGAGGAGTGGGTTGAATTAGTCCCTTCCAGCTCTATTCTGATTGAATGAATGAATGAGTGAATGAATGAATACCAGTGTGGTTAGTGGTGGGATTCAGCACCACTTCGGGAGAACCGGTTGTTAACTTTCTGAGCAATTTGGTGAACTGGTTGTTGGAAGAAATCATTAGGGCAGAGAACCGGTTGTTAAATTACTTGAATCCCACCACTGAGTGTGGTGCAGTGGGTATTATTTTTTTATTTTTATTTTTATTTATTTTTATATGCCGCCCTTCTCCGGAGACTCAGGGCGGCTTACAATGCGTTAAGCAATAGCCTTCATACTTTTGTATATTTTATACAAAGTCAGCTTATTGTCCCCACAAACCAGGTCCTCATTTTACCCACCTTAGAAAGGATGGAAGGCTGAGTCGACCTTGAGCCTGGTGAGAATTGAACTTGCAGTAATTGCAGGCAGCTGGATGTTAAATGCTGCCTTAGTAGGAGGCATTAGCCTCCTACGCCACTCAGGCTCCTATTAAGGTACTGGGCTAAGAAGGGAGGTTCTAGTCTTCCCTTAAGGATGAAAGCAGGAATAGCATACCTCATTCTGCATATGAAGGAACGCCTGGATCCCATGCACATTCTCATTGAAGACTGTTGACCTTCCTTCTTGACCGTGCCAGTTTTCAAATCCAAAATCCTCCCTACACAGCGGGAAGGGGAAGCGCAAACGAGAACAAAAAGGAGAAAAAGATAGGTCACCAAGAAGGCAATATGACTTAAGAGACCACAAATTCAAATTCAAATCATTTTACAGTGTTAGGAGTATAATATTTCAGAACCGTGTTATAGTTCCATACAATACCGGCAGCAAGGAGGAAGGAATAACAGCAGAGTGGACCAATCCAGCAATTACAGTATCTTCATTAAGCCTTTCACATTAGCTAGTTTGCTGCACGTCTGAACTCACCCAGAAATGTACCAACAGTGCCTTGTTCTACAATGGCTACAGCTGTACCCATTAGAAGCTCAGCAGTTGAATCTGGCATAAAAATGTGTGAATGTATTACACAAATTCTAAGCAGAAGTCAAGAGTTTCTGCCACTGAGGTTCCTAGGACAAGGATACCAATTTTTGTAGTAGGCATAGATTAAACCTGTGTCAATGTCTATGCAATCATAATGATGTTTTGGTTTATTAATCAGAAAAAATAATCTAAACAGGAATTGAACTCATTAGGAATACAAATAGATTGGTGGACCTATTTGCAGATCCAATCCAAATTCAAAAGACAGAGATGGAAAAGGCATACACATGGATTTACAAAAATTAGATAAAATTTTGATGGGCCAAGAAAAAGGCATGATTTCAAAAAGTTATAAATTACTAATGGAATTAGAGATAGGTGATGAGTTAATCAAAGACACAATGATTGTCTGGCGGAAAAACTTTGGGTACCCAATTCACTTAGACAAATGGCAAGGGATATGGTGGGAAAATATGAAATCAGTAGTCTCCACGACCTATAAGGAAAACATTTATAAGATGATATATAGGTGGCATCTCTCCCCTGATAGACTGGCTAAAATGTTTGCTGGATAATCGGCGGTTTGTTGGAAATGTGGGCAAGAAAAAGGCACTTACTATCATCAATGGTGGACATGCCAGGAAGCAAACAAATTTTGGGGGAAAATTAAAAAATGGCTGAATGAGATTTTAGAACAAAAAATTGAATGGTCACCAGAGACATGCTTGCTCGGCTCCAAACCGGATAAGATCAAGAAGGATTCATGGTATTTAGCTCTTCACATTATTACAGCGGCGAGATTGATATACGCTCAATTTTGGAAAAACCAGAATATCCCACCAGAGAAAGCAATCATAAAAAAGATTCTGGATTGTGAAGAAGCTGATAAATTAACCAAAAAATTAAAAGATAAGGACCAATCACAAACATGTTTATCTTGGGAGAAACTATATATTTGTTTAGAGAAGAGAATATCATAACCCAAAGTAAATGTGGAAGGATTGTTAAAGAGGAAACTATATCAAGTGAGGTCGGTTAGACCTAATTGATATATTAAGAGAGATGAGTTGCTCTATCTCCCCTGGAATGTAATATTATATTGAATACTCAGATATGAAGGTACCATCTGTACCTACCACTTGTATGTTATTTGTAATGTTCTTTGTGTTGTACATTATTTATATGGTGTATTGTTATTTTTTTGTTTGTTTTTAAAGGAAAATGTAAATAAAGACTATTTAAAAAAAAAAAGAAAGAAAGAAAAAATAATCGGCCACAATGAAAAGAGAGGATTAAGTTTGGCAGAATTACAAAGCCGATCCTTGATTTAAATCAATATATATCAGCCCAGGAGGCTCAAATAATGGTAAGTAAAACCACATTTAAACCAATAGAAGCCGTGAAGATTGATTGGAATGGAAGGATTTATAGTCTCTCGCAGCCATAAAATATACCGTGTATAGGAGAAACAAAGCATCCAATGAAAGCAAGCATACATTCTGAGAATTTGGACCCTGCCGCAACAGGACAATGAATTACAAACCTCGGCCATAAATCATCTAGTAAAGAAGGGGAAAAAATCCTCATGCTTGATGCTCACAGTTAAGTCACATACGGGAAAACGTATGTGCTTCTTTCTTCCTTCGCTCCCAGTGCTGAGACAGTTATGAAAATTGTTCTAATTTGTTCTGCTTTTTCTGGCTCGGGATACCTTAATGAAGCAAACTGCCCACACTCGTATTTTTGACTCCTTACATCTTCACTTAGGAATGCTGTCGGAGATGTTTGAAAGATGATTAGCAGACGCCCGGTTCTTCTCCTGAATCACACACTGCACCATCCCAAATGGCCTTCTTTTCAGAGACAGAAAGCGGGACAACAAATGGATGACCTAACCCTCCAATCATTTGCGGGTACCCACTGCTGCGTCTGTCATGTGCAAGATGCAGATTTTTATGGACACAGCAAATCAAATTAATAATCCCTCAAACCAACAGACTACACTGGAAATCCCTAAATTCTCAAGATTAAGCAACGCATACAAAAGTTTAAAGGAAAGTATGCCTTTCCCATATTTTTTTTCCCAGTAAATTGCTCATTTTTCCCAAGTTTTCACCCTACCAGGATCTGTCTTATTCAAAAGGAAGAAATTAGGAAAACAAGGCCATAATTTGAACTTTGTCACCTCCGCAGCCTAATGCTTCCTGTTCCAAAAAGAAAAAAAAAGGCTTGTTTATTCATCATTGCCCCATCACTTTCCCCACAAAATGATGAAACCAGGACTAAAGTACACTGCCCATTTTTTTTTCATTCTGTTGCCCTCTCTTTTGCGATTCCCACTAAAGCAGTTGGTTCGACCTCCTAATTCAAAACTGCCCCTTTCCTTTCCTTTCCTTCTTTCCTTTCCTTCCTTCCTTCCTTCCTTCCTTCCTTCCTTCCTTCCTTCCTTCCTTCCTTCCTTCCTTCCTTTGATCCTCAGATTCTATAGTACTGGTAGTCCTAGACTTACGACCACAACTGAGCTCGAAATTTATGCTGCTAAGTGAGAAATCTGTTAAGTGAGTTTTGCTCCACTTTGTAACTTTTCTTGCCACGTTGAATCAAAATCTTCTACAAGAACACATCTTCAGAAAATCCCAAGCATTTTCTGGCAATCATCATCTTCTTTTAACGACCCCATAATCCCTCGCGGGGTGGAGTATGGGCAACCGAATGGCGCTAGCAGAGTGTTTACTGGCCGGATGCCCTTCCTGTCGCCAATGCGGAGTTTCGTACAGCAGATCTATTCTCATTGTGCCCAGAGAGAGAAATATCTGCCTCTACTTGGGATCGAACTCACAGCCTCCTGATTGTGAAGCGAGAGCTCCACCTCTAGGCCAGCGCACCACTCCCCAAGCATTTTCTGGCAATGTTGGAATGAAAATGTGCCTAAGGGCTAGAAATCAACTGTCCAGTTGTCCAAATTAAATTAAAAGGACTAATAACCAGCAGGACAATAGCTTGGTAGGAAGCAAATGCATAGATCTGGTAGGAACAACTGGATGAAGTACTCCGGAAATAGGTTTCACAAATACCTCCCTTTAGGAAGAAAAAAAAAAGGAACACATTTACCTAGATTTTCCAAAATTTCGCAACTTGGCCCTGGTTCACACAAACCCGTGCACTTTGTTTCAAATAATGCATCAACCATTCAACCTGACTTCACATTCTCTGCCATCCAGGCTCTTATGCGACTTGTTCAACAAACTATAACAAAAGCATCCTACACTACACAATGTTGTATAATGTCTTCAAAAAGGGAGACACCAGCCTAGTTGAAAATTACAGACCAATCTCTTTATGTTGCATCACCTGCAAAGTCATGGAATCCATCATTAACCAATCCATTACCCTCCACTTAGAGACAAACAACCTACTGGTTGTTTTGGTTTCAGAAAAAAATTATCCTGTAATCTTCAACTCCTACCTACGTTGCAAAAACATATGGACTACATAACTTGATCAGAGCAAAGCAATAGACACAATTTACATAGACTTCTGTAAAGCCTTTGATTCAGTGGTACACAACAAACTACTTCTAAAACGAAAATCCTACGTTTATGCTTATATCTGCTATCTAATACATGTTTGACAAATAAAAAAAATGTGTGAATGCATCTCAGGGCAAGTCTACCTCTCAAACTAAGATCCATGCCCTTGTTTTTACTGCATCTTTTTTCGGTTGGGGGCGGGGGGAAACCCCAACCAAGTTAAGCAGCTACAGAAGACTTGCACAAATGTAGCCACAGTCTCACTAAGACAGAGGTAAATCTTGATATCCTTAAATGCCCCTGTGCACTCGTTCTTATGCTCCCTGCTGTTGCCTTATACAAGAGAAATTCAGTTTGACTTGGATAAGATAATAACAACAATCCCACTCCCCATGAAAAAAGATTCTACTCCAAGAAAAATATTCCACAGGCTATTTGGGAAAAACAACAGGAAACAGAATTAAAAAAAAAAAACACCGGAAGAATCTTGGTAGATTCTAAACTATTTTTCCTTTGTTTTAATATAGAGAAACGAGGAACCTGCAAAGTAATGGTGTAGAAAAGTAAACGATGAAGAACCTAATGAAAAACATAAGCAACTACAAAACTATCCGATGCTGTTTTAATCACAATAAATTGGAATGTGGTTCCAAATTCTCTGGCAATGAGGCTTACTAATACAGGCCTGTTTTTGTGACTAATACTCTCGTAACCTTCAAAAACAACTTCCTGTTAGGCTTCCATAAAAGCATGGCAGAGAGAGAGGCCATCAACCACAAATGATGATCAAGGTTTTCTCCAATTATGAAACTAATACGGTTCCTGAAAGTTCTCCTCTCCACCATGAATGAGGTTGTTTTTCTCAGGCTGCTTGAAAATTACTTCAGAATTTCTTGGGACAATGCCTTCTAGCTGGCTTTGTGAGCTGATGCTTGGCACTGTACTTGCTGTTTTGCCTTGTTATCCAATGCTCGCTCCATCACTCTCCAATCCTCATGATTATCCAGCCTTCTAATTTGGGAAAGTCTCACTAGAGAAGTTCTTGGAAGAACTTCTCCTCTCCTCTCCTCTCCTCTCCTCTCCTCTCCTCTCCCCTCCCCTCCCCTCCCCTCCCCTCTTCGCTGGAGAACCCAACAATCAAGTAAACAATACCCCAATCAAGAAATTGCCAAATAATAATAATAATAATAATAATAATAGGAGGACATTTTTGATCCAAAAAGATAAAGAAAAAGGAAAGGACCCTGGAAACTATAGGCCAATCACCTGCTTGCCAACAACATACAAGCTTCTTACTGGTATCATTGCAAACCAAATCTATGGATACCTGGAAAGAAATAACTTGCTTCCTGTAGAACAGAAAGGATGCTGCAAAAACTCAAGAGGAACAAAAGATCAATTGCTGATCGACAAGCTAATCCTAAAGAACTCAAAGAAAAGACGAACCAACTTGTTCATGGCTTGGATAGACTATAAGAAAGCATTTGATTCAGTTCCCCATAGCTGGATCAAGAAATGCCTGGAAATATTAGGCATCAGCAGCAACATACAAAAATTCATGGAATCTTCAATGAACCTCTGGAAAACGAAACTTATGGCTAATGAAGAAGAACTGGGTGAAGTTGAAATTAAACGAGGCATTTTCCAGGGCGATTCCCTTTCACCCCTACTTTTTATACTCTCAATGCTACCACTGACAATCATTTTGAAGAAGATGAACTGTGGATACGAACTTGCAAAGAAAGGACTGAAAATCTCGCACTTGATGTACATGGATGATTTGAAGCTGTTTGGTAAAACAAAAGCTGAACTGAATTTATTAATTGAAAACACAAAAGAATTCAGCCAAGACATTGGTATGCAGTTTGGAATTGACAAATGTGCAACAATAGCAACCAAAGCAGGCAAGATCATAGAAGAGGATGGAATAGAACTAGAGAATGAAGAAATGATAAAGGCAGTAAAATCAGAAGAAGGCTACAAGTACTTGGGGATTTTAGAAGCCTCTGACTTAATGCATAATAAAGTCAAGGAATTAACTTCAGCCAAGTACATTCGACGAATTCGTAAGATATTAATGTCCAAATTGAGTGGAGGAAACATCATAAAAGCCATAAATACCTGGGCTATACCTGTGATTAGATACTCTGCAGGAATAATTGACTGGACCCAGATGGAGTTAGACAATTTGGACAGAAAAACAAGGAAGCTTATAACAATGAATCATGCCTTGCACCCTAAAAGTGATGTTGACCGATTATATTTACCAAGAGCAGAGGGTGGTCGAGGACTCCTACAAGTAAAGCAGACTGTGGAAGAAGAAAAATGCAGCTTGAATGGTTACATCCAGAAAAGTGAAGAACCAATGATTAAGGAAGTAAATAAAGGAGGCCTTTTAAAGACAACTAAAACAAAAGCAGAATATAAGAAAGAAGTAATTGAGCAGCGAGCTGAAAATTGGAAACACAAAGCTCTGCATGGCCAATACTTGAAAAGTATTGAAGGCAAAGCTGACCAGAAACTAACTTGGAACTGGTTAAGATCAGGAGTACTGAAAAAAGAAACAGAAAGCTTTATTTTGGCAGCTCAAGAACAAGCCCTAGCCACAAACTGTATGAAGGCAAAAATTCAACATGTTACCACCAACAGCAAATGCCGCCTCTGCAATGAAAAAGAAGAGACAGTCAACCACCTGATCAGTGGGTGCAGCAAAATTTCACAAACTGACTACCTACAACGCCATGACCGTGTTGCTAAAATCATTCACTGGAAATTGTGCCAGAAGTTTGGATTTGAGTACAGCAAAAACCACTGGGAACATCAGGTTGAGAAAGTTTTAGAGAATGAGAAACTCAAGATCTTGTGGGACTTTAAGATTCAGACTGACAGGCACTTGGTCCACAACACACCTGACATAACAATAGTTGAAAAGAAAAAAGTATGGTTCATTGACATTGCAATACCTGGTGATGCACGAATTGAAGATAAGCAGCAAGAAAAAATCACAAAGTACCAGGACTTACAAATTGAAGTTGAGCGACTGTGGAAAAAGAAATCGTGTGTTGTCCCGATTGTAATTGGAGCCCTTGGAGCAATACCCAAAGGGCTACCCCACTATTTAGAAATTCTAAATTTGCCGGACTTGAACATTTTGACTCTACAAAAAACCACCTTACTTGGAACAGCTTACATCCTCCGATGATACCTTAACAGTTCCTAGGTCCTTGGTTAGGACTCGAGCTGCTGAGCTATTAACCAGCCTCAAAGGCTGTGAATCTCACTAAAGATTAACCAATAAATAATAATAGCCAACAGAAAACAAGCCAACAGAAAACAGCCCAAAGAATCTCTAAGACCTCCCCTCTCCTTTCCTCTCCTCCCCTCCTCTCCTCATTGGAGAACTCAACAATCAAGTAAACAATACCCCAATTAAGAAATTGCCAAACAAGCCAACAGAAAACAGCCCAACCAAAGAATCTTTAAGACCTCTCCTCTCCTCTCCTCTCCTCTCCTCCCCTCCCCTCTCCTCTCCTCTCCCCTCTTCATTGGAGAACCCAACAATCAAGTAAACAATACCCCAATCAAGAAATTGCCAAACAAGCCAACAGAAAACAGCCCAACCAAAGAATCTCTAAGACCTCTCCTCTCCCCTCCCCTCCCCTCCCCTGTTCATTGGAGAACCAAGCAATCAAGTAAACAATACCCACAGATATGGCTCCGCGTGCCACCTGTGGCACCCGTGCCATAGGTTCGCCATCACGGTTCTAATGTCTTGCCCTGTCAAGTCAGGCAATTTGCAAGTCTTAGACAGAATGACTATCTGCTTATGCTACCTCTCACCGATGCTCATATGCACATGAGCATTATATAAGTCCCTTTGAAGGATCTGAAGTCTTTCAGAGTCAGTTTTTACCAGTTGTGCCAGTATGATCTATCCAATAAAATTGTCCTTTGCGGAATCTATCTGCCTCGGAGTTCTGCTTTCTATGGGTGCATTACTTGGAATGCTGACAGCTACAAGGAAAGCATGGGTCAAAAACATAAAAACAAAAAAGAAATGTGAATGCAAGTACCAGAATTCAGGGATATTTATGGATCCCACTGTAGACAGCTCTGCTAAAGGACAACAACAGTAGACTTCATTTTAGGTCACGTTCAGAAGGCAAAAGAGAAGAGAAGAATGGGGAATTCACTGGCATGACCTGTGACGTTTGCTTTTGAGTAATTCCATGTGGAGCCCCACCCTTTAAGAAAGATGCAATCTGGAATAATCCAAAGGAAGCATAGCAAGGATGATCAGGAGATTAGAAATTAAGACTTTAGAAGAGAGTTGAAAGAATTGGAAATGTTTCGCCTTGAGAAAATAATTTAATTCGGAGGAATGGGAAAAAAAGTAATGTGATACGTTTTGAAGGAAGAAAGTCCAACCTTTCATGTGGAAGAAAGTCAAAACTTGATTTCTATTACATTTATTCCCATCAAAGCTCCCAGTTTGTATGTCCCAAAAAACTGAAGACGGATGCCAGCATCTGAAGCTGGTTTTCACTTAGGAGATGTTAGGGCAAATCTGGCTTCAAAAGTCACAGGAAGCTCTTGCTTCCTGGTTAGTTTCTGGTTTGCTGTGCCCAACATTTCCTAGCTTGTTGCCTTCCTTATCGAGTGCATCAAGACGGATAAATTGCATATGAATCAAAAGTCAGAATTTCAGCCATTCTGAATTATCCTTGCCTTCAAACCAGGGGTGAAATCCAGCAGGTTCTGACAGGTTCTGGAGAACCGGTAGTGGAAATTTTGAGTAGTTCGGAGAACCGGCAAATACCACCTCTGGCTGGCCACAGAGTGGGGTGGGAATGGAGATTTTGCAATATCCTTCCCTCAGGAGTGGGAAGGGAATGGGGATTTTGCAGTATCCTTCCCCTGGAGTGGGGTGGGAATGGAGATTTTGCAGTATCCTTCCCCTGCCACGCCCACAGAACCGGTAGTAAAAAAAATTTGGATTTCACCACTGCTTCAAACACACAATCTTAGTGCGTTCTTAGCAAAATGAATTTTGTTTTAAGCTTAGCAAATTGCATGGCGTCAATAGTAGTTTACGTAACAAACCATGGCTTTTTACTGTAAGAGTACCCAGTCATAAAAGCTCTTAGCAGACATCCTTTAAAGATAAACAAGATAATATTTTATTCCATTTTTTTCAAAGGACAAAATGATTTCTAAATTTCTAACTCCGGGGGCTATTTATTCAAAAGTGACTCAAGAGTGTTAAAAGTTCTCGCATCCTCTCTTTGGTCTGATGTCACTTTGCTACAGCACTGTTTTGCTGATTAATCCATCTTCCATTTGCACATAGACAATCTGACTCCTTCAACATCTGGATTCCCTCTGGGTGTGCAAACTTTGCTTGCTAACAACATTCCTTGCAACCGGACATCGAACTAAAGCCGCATACAGCTGCTGAAGCTATCAACATCTGCAGATCTGACGGCTTCTGAAAGGCAGACTTGTTTTTCGCTGGTCTTAATCTCTGCAAACGCCCTACTGTTTTACAAGACTCCGTTTCTAATATTACAGTAGACTGATTTCGGTGCAAAACTCGTGTCCTTTAATTCAATAAAAGGCAGTTAATCAAAATAAGCCGATCCCTGCTCTGTCACTCTTTCCATTATAATGTAAGCGTATTTCCTGTTATGGTTCCTTACGAAATCACAGTGCAAATGAGAGGATGCAATCATGCTCACATGCCAAATAAAATAAGATCCACTGAATCTGCTTAGTCATGTTTTTCGGTTACACAATAAGAAAAAAAAGCAGGAATTGTTTCAGCCCCCTGATCATCTGTTTTGCTTTTAACCTTTCAACTATCTCTCAGAGGAGAAATGCAAGCCATAAACTTGATTAGGGAAGATTTCATTCCTCATCCTCCCCTCCGCCCCCCAAAACCACATTGTTTTCCTTCAAAAAGTTAAGCCAAATGACAAACGTTATATCCCCTAATATGAATTAGAATTCCTTTTCTTTATCACAAAACAAGCGATTGACATTAGCATCTTGCACGTTAAAATGCATGCACATGCCTCTTCTGCTTTGTAAAGGCATGTAAGAAGTAGAATCTGCAAAGCTATTAAGTAGATAGTCTTTTGTATAAAGCTTTGCCTTTATCTTTTTATGTATGTTGTGTCATCCTGTTTTTATATCTATATCTATCTATCAATCATCTATCTATCTTATCTTATCTTATCTTATCTTATCTTATCTTATCTTATCTTATCTTATCTTATCTTATCTTATCTTATCTTATCTTATCTTATCTTATCCAACATCTTCTTAAAAACCTCCAGTGTTGGAGCATTCACAACTTCTGGAGACAAGTTGTTCCACTGATTAATTGTCCTAACCGTCAGGAAATTTCTCCTTAGTTCTAGGTTGCTTCTCTCCTTGATTAGTTTCCACCCATTGCTTCTTCTCCTGCCCTCAGGTGCTTTGGAGAACAGCTTGACTCCCTCTTCTTTGTGGCAGCCCCTGAGATATTGGAAGACTGCTATCATGTCTCCCCTAGTCCTTCTTTTCATCAAACTAGACATACCCAGTTCCTGCAACCGTTCTTCATATGTTTTATGGATCTTGAAATCCAAATGCATTTAGACTGAGTGGGTTGGGGGTGCCTCAGGGCAAATTATGTCCAGTTGCACAGTCTCTTTTTCTTTCCCCATTGTTTACCTGTATTTTTAAATTACCCTAATTTATAAGCCCACTTTTAAAAAACAAAACAAAACAAGAACCATCATGGTGTATCTCCTTTGCCAGGCAAGTATCCGGAACGCTCTGCAAATAAACAAAAGAATTTCTCTCTCCATCCTTCCTTATCATTATTTTAGACAAGTTTTGCTGAAATAGCAATAGCACTTAGTTATGTACTGCTTCATAGTGCTTTTACAGCCCTCTCTAAATGGTTTACAGAGTCAGCCTCTTGCCCCCAACAATCTGGCTTCTCATTTTACCCAACTCAGAAGGATGGAAGGCTGAGTCAACCTTGAGCTCGTCAGGATCGAACTGCCAAACTGCTGGCAGTTGGCAGAATTAGCCTGCAATACTGTATTCTAATCACTGTGCCACCACGGCCCTTCCTTCCTTCCTTCCTTCCTTCCTTCCTTCCTTCCTTCCTTCCTTCCTTCCTTCCTTCCTTCCCACTTTAGGAATAGCACTTAGACTTACTTCACAGTGCTTTTACAGCCCTCTCTAAGCTGTAAAGTCATCTTAGAGTCAGCCTATTGCCCCCAACAATCTGGGTCCTCATTTTACCCACCTCGGAAGGAAGGATGGAAGGCTGAGTCAAACTTGAGCTCGTCAGGATCGAACTGCCAAACTACTGGCAGTCGGCAGAGTTAGCCTGCAATACTGTGTTCTAATCACTGTACCACTACGGCCCTTCCTTCCTTCCTTCCTTCCTTCCTTCCTTCCTTCCTTCCTTCCTTCCTTCCTTCCTTCCTTCCTTCCTTTCCACTTTAGCAATAACACTTAGACTTATATACCGCTTTACAGTGTTTTACAGCCCTCTCTAAGCCGTTTACAGAGTCATCCTGTTGCCCCCAACTATCTGGGTCCTCATTTTACCGACCTTGGAAGGATGGAAGCCTGAGTCAACCTTGAACCAGTGAGATTTGAACTGCTGAACTGAAGTCAGCTGAAGCAGTCAGCAGTCAACTGAAGTAGCCTGCAGTACTGCACTCTAACCACTGAGCCACCACAGCTCATGAAACCTTTATTTCTGGCAGGATGAGGACAGGGACATGCAGAAGATAAAACAAAGTACTCTGATCTTTTAAAAGCCTCTTTGATTCCTCAATCTAATAGAGGATCTGATGACCAGAGGAACATCAAACTAGATCAACTCAATTAAATCTCCCCTTGCCTGAGGAGAACTAGATTTTGTGGAGGGGAAAAAAAAACATAAAGAAAGGGGGGGATGGGGGAACAGCTGGGCATCCTGCAGTGCAAGTCTCTTTGAAGGCTTCTGTTGACCTTTTATTCTGTGCAAAAATCTGTTTGCAGTACTGGGAAAGGGCCTTGAGGTAGCCAAATGATTTGCCAGGTTGAAAGTCAAGGCAGCCACATTATTCTCCCCCGGGAGGAAAAAAAAATGTGTGTTTGCTCTGGTCCTCCCTGCTTCTTCTTCCAAGCTTGCTAACTCATGTAAGGTTAAAGCGAAACAATCCAATGGGAGAAAAAAAATAATAAGAAATACCGTCCATTAAAAACATTTTAGTAGTTATTAAGATCAGAGAGTCTCAAACCAGCCACAAAAAAAACTGGATGGAACAAAAAAAAAAAAAGATTTGATGCCTTTTCCAAAAACCTGTGAAAGCATCGGTGGAAGTTGAGGATTAGAAGGGAAGAAAAAAAACAAAAAACATCAGCAGCTCTTCTGCAGAATTTCATTCCTAAGTATGTGAATCCAAATGGGTTTTTTTTTTAAAAAAAAAAAAGAGTCTGCAACATAATATTTTAGATGGAGCAGAAGCGAGCAGAGGAAGTCAAAAAGAGAACGGGGATGGGGTTGGACACAGGGGAGGGCAGGTTAAATAAAGTTAGAATAAGTGTCAGAAAGACAGATACAAAGAGGATGTCGGGAGTATAGAAAAAATGGTCAACTTTAAAAAGAAATGTCAGGACAAGGGATAGGGAGAAAAATATAGATAAGAGTCCCTCTATGGACGAGATGGATGGTTCCAAAATGTGCCTGACTGACAGAAAGACAGACAGACATATTATACATGAAAGATATGTGTGTGTGTGAGAGAGAGAGGGGGGGGCAGATATATGATAGATAGATAGATAGATAGATAGATAGATAGATAGATAGATAGATAGATAGATAGATAGATAGATGATAGATAGATACCGTGTTTCCCTGAAAATAAGACCCTGTCTTATATTTTTTTGAACCCTGAAATAAGTGCTTGGCCTTACTGCCATGCTTATTATCAGACAATGTCTTATTTTGGGGAAAACAGGATAGATAGAGAGATAGATAGATGAGAGAGAGAGAGAGAGAGAGAGACAGACAGACAGACAGACAGGCAGGCATATTATAGATGAGAGAGAGAGAGGCAGCTATATGATTGATATATAGATAGATAGATAGATGGATGGATGGATGGATGGATGGATGGATGGATGGATGGATAGATAGATAGATAGATAGATAGATAGATAGATAGATAGATAGATAGATAGAATAGAGAGAGACAGACAGACATATAGATGAGAGAGAGGGGCAGACATATGATAGATAGATAGATAGATAGATAGATAGATAGATAGATAGATAGATAGATGATAGATAGATAGATAGATGACAGGTGATAGATAAAGAACACAGAGAGAGAGACAGACAGACAGGCATATTATAGATGTGTGAGAGAGAGGCAGACATGATAGAAAGATAGAGAGAGAGAGAGAGAGACAGACAGACAGACAGACACATATTATAGATGAGAGAGGGGGGGCAGACATATGATAGAAAGATAGATAGATAGAAAGATAGAGGAGGGAGGGAAGGAAGGAAGGAAGGAAGGAAGGAAAAGAATAAGAATATGAATCTCAGGCATAAAGAAAGAAAGGAGGGGATGCCAAATAGAAAAATATGATGCCAGAGAAACAGAGACAAAAGGAAGAAGGTACCAAAGGGGGAGAACAAAAACAATGTATTATTATCTTTTTTGGAGCCCTGGTAAAAATTTCATGCAAAAAGAAATAAATAAATAAATAAATAAATAAATAAATAAAGAAAGAAAGAAAGAAAGAAAGAAAGAAAGAAAGAAAGAAATTGCAACAGAAGCAGATGAAAGTCCTTCAAGGAAAAAACAGAGTACATTTAGGGTCAGCAACTCAAAAAGGAAAGGAAGTCAAATCCATAAACAGCACAGAGAATCCTGAAAAAGAAAAAAAAAATGTGCACGAAAGCCAGAGGCAAAATCTTCCCCCTAAGCCCTCCCCCCCCCCACTCTGCATCTCTTGCAAACAACTACTGTAGATGGAAATTCAGCAGCCCAGCCAAGGGACAGGGGAAGCCATGGCCAAAATGAAATGGAGGCAGTGGCTCAAAGAAAAAGAAAAAAAAAGAACAACAGTAACAAACTACCTAGAAATCAGCACCACATCACAAACAATCTTTGGTTCCCTTTGTTCTCACCAATATGCATTTCACACAAAACCACAAAAAACATTCAAGAGACCTCGAGCTTCTCTTGTATGCATTCCAAACTTACGGGCTTTTTTTTTTTTTTACTGTCATAACCAAACACAACCTATTTAACACTGGGGGGAAAAATTGTTGTATCAGCACAGCTGGCGATTAAATTTAGACGGTGCCGTGAAAAACTATCAACAACCCAAAAGACACACACACACAAAAAAAACAATAGAAGGGAGAGGAGGATAAATCAGAAAGGAGCTGACACTGCAAATGTTTATTTGAAGAAAACAAGGAGAAATTGGGAGAAATACAAGGGATAGTGGAAGGAGAGATGAAAAATAAGCCCAGATGCAATTATTCTTAATTAACAGAGTGGGCTGTGTTTATTTATTTATTTATTATTTATTAGTCCAATTTATATGCCGCACTTCTGTCGCTTCTGACTAACAAGTTTTTTAGTCGGCTCCATCGATTTTCAATTGGGTTAAGATCTATTCCCAGGCCATTCCAGCAGTGGAATATGATTATCTTGAAACTCCATAAAAAAGAGGTGTTATTAGCCATCAAACCTCAAAAATACACTTTCCCCAAAAGTTTTCCACAATTTTGGCCGCTACTGTAAGTAGATATCTGTATGGTAGCTCAAGCCATTAAGATAAGGCTTCTTCAAGAGAAGTATGCATTTAGTATTACATGTTTTAACAGCAGCAAGGATTATCTTCGCACAATATTGGAAAGATGAAGAAACTCCTCAAGATGAAGAGATAATTAAGAAGATATTAGACTGTGCGGAAATGGACGGACTTACATTGAAACAGAAAGATACAGAATATTATCAAACTTGGAATTTATTTTACCAGTGTTTGGAAGAAAGGGTTGGTGGAAAATAAAAACGACATTTATATTGCTAAGCAAATTAAATACTCAGACAACACAATGTTTATTAAGCACTAAGGAATGTAATGAATAGAAAATGAATAAAATTTATTTTTTTTAAAAAAGATAAGACTTCTTCAATATGGAGCCCTCCACCTATGAGATTGAAGCTTCCAGAATTCCTGACATGCTGAGAATTCTGGGAGTTGTAGTCTCAATACATCTGGAACAGGGGTGAAATGCTCTGAAGCCTGCTACCGGTTCGCTTTGTGTGCGCGCCAAACGCATGTGCATGTGTGGTGCACGCCAAATGTGTACTTCGCCCACAGGCGCTACTGCGCAGTGCTGAAAAAGGATTAAGAAGCCTTTTCTGAGTCTGCAAAGGTAAGTAGAACAGCAAGGGAGGGAACAGTTGTGCTGCATGATTTAGATTCTCTAGGAAGCAGGATTTCCCGCTTTCTAGTGAATATAAATCACGCAGCACAGCTGTTCTCGGAAATAGCATTTTTTTTTACTACCAGTTTGTCCGAACTGGTAGCATATTTTACTACTGGGTCAGGCGAACCGGTCCGAACCGGTAGCATTTCACCTCTGATCTGGAAGCTATGAGGACAAGGGAAGTGCCCATAAGGGCAGGGGTCTCCAACCTTGGCCACTTTAAGCCTGGTGGACTTCAACTCCCAGAATTCCTCAGCTAGCTGTATTAGGGTATCCATCTCCACCCCCACCCCCACCCCACAGTGAAGCTGTTCAAGAAGCCACTGACCCGTCATGGAGTTTTCAGAGGTACAGAGCTGCTCCCTCAGCTTTTCAACGTCATCCGGGTGAACCTGCTCGTAGAGGGTGCTGCCGAACCACTCCGACTGGGGCTGGTTCAAGACTGGCGTAACCGAGTCCGAAACGTAGATCACCCGACCTGTTTCGGCAGCCACCACGAAGAGAAAACCATCAGCCGCTTCAAGGATCAGGTGCTTCAATTCCTTGAGAGAAGGAAGACAAGCATGTCAGAAAGCAAAGTCTACTGCTAAAGCCCTTTTATAGAGAGAGGACATCCTGTGCTAGAATTATTATTGTATAACCGTCTCCTTCTGTTTTGGAATATGCATCTTAAAATTGAATGGGTCCCTGTGACTATTATTCATTGTATTCTGTCATACTTCTTTGTTACGCTTCTTCAGTAATGTTTTTGACTATGTTTTGACGTTTATGAAACCATTAGCTGCCATGCTTGTTGGCTGCCATCCTTGCTATACCCACTCGGGGGCCTTCTGGATAAAATAATATCGTATTTTGGTTGAAAAGAAATGAACTGTCTTACCACCGTTTCCTTCTCCAAAAGATACGTCCCCATTCTTGCCTCTGAGCTTAAATTACAGAAGAAAATTGACATGGATCGATGCATTTGTACAATCTAGTGTGTCTAGAATACACACTTTGCGCATTTAGAGTGCACTGAATACAATTACATTGTATTCCAGCCATTATTTCAAACAGCCTCAGACCTTCCTGGATATGGTCAAGGACTTCCATTCTTTTTCTCCTGAAGTCTTGAGTTTGAGAGAGGAAACTTTGGGTGTGATGTTCAGCGGAAAGATCACCCAACACACAAATAACCAACTCCTCTTATATCTACCATACCTTCTTCTCCTGTGAACCATCCAATCACAAGTGTTTCTGTGGCAAATGAACTATAATTTGTTACCCGTTCCTTCATTCTCTAAACTTTAGAAAACACAGATTATTACTTCTCTCACATCATGTTGTCTTTTCCTACAGTCTGGAATATACATACAATGCCCAGCCAAAATAAAATATCACATCAGGGTTAAGGCACTAGCTGGATGCCTACAACACAATGAATCATAAACTACTCAAGACCCTTTTTAGCCTAAGGTGGAGTGTTATATAGACTGCAAACAATTTGTGTGTTTTGTGTGTGTGTGTTGTGGCCCCGCCCTCTGAGCCTTCCCATCGGAGGAAGAAAGCTCCGAGCATGAGGAAGAGGAGTCAGCCAGGCCTCCCTCTCCAGGCCCCTCCCCTCTGGCACTGTCTCAGGTGCCGGCCGAGGGAGAGGAGATTAGCAGGGAGACAGGTGGCTCGGATCAGAGTGACGAGGAAACATCATTCCTGGACGCACGCCTCCGAAGGCGTGATAAACATTTGCAGCAGCTTAGGAGGCGTGCTAGGGATTAGAACTGAGTCACTGGACCACACCCCAGAGACTATATAATAGAGGGTAGTGGTCAGTGATCCTTGTGACGAACAAAAGTAAACCTTGGATAGTCACTAAAGCCTCGTTCGGAACTGCGGAGAGAAATATTATTTCTGCTTGGACTTTTTGCACGTTAAGTACCTTATCTTTCTGTTTGTGAAAATAAAGGCATTTGGCAGACGGTGTGTCTATCACTGCCAAGTGGGAGATAAGACCTGGGTGCGTTCCAAAGTGTTTCCTTAACCCTCGGCTGGCTGTGTTTGTGTGTGTGTGGGTACGGGGACAGATCAGTGTGTGTGTGTGCAGCAACACCAAAAGTTAATTATCCATACTACACTTCAAATATGACGTAATAAAAAGACAGCGTCCGTGAAAAGCATGAATGATATTTCTCAGGGAGGAGATGTCAGTTACATCAACAACTATTCTGCTACAAAGCCACAAAACACAGGGGCAAAGAGAAAGGAGGAGGAAACCAACAAGCCATGGTTGCAAGGGTGAATTGCAACCTCATGTTGACACAGGGCGGTCAACAATCCAATGTGACATTATTGTAGTTTGCAATAAAAAAAAACATTCTTAGTGTCAAGTGTCTAAGAGATTTCAGCTGAGTTGAAAAGGTCGGCTCCCAAAGACTTGAAATGCAAGAACTGGGAAGAGCAATAACACTTAGCCCTTAGAATCAGCCTCTTGCCCCCAACAATCTGGGTCCTCATTTTAGCGACCTCGGAAGGATGGAAGGCTGAGTCAACCTTGAGCCATTCAGGATCGAACTGGTGGGAGTCGGCAGTTAGCCTGCAATGCTGCATTGTAACCACTGCACCACCATGGCTCTTCCTTCCTTCCTTCCTTCCTTCCTTCCTTCCTTCCTTCCTTCCCTCCCTCCCTCCCTCCCTCCCTCCCTCCTTCCTTCCTTCCTTCCTTCCTTCCTTCCTTCCTTCCTTCCCACTTAACAATAGCACTTAGACTTATATACTGCTTCACAGTGCTTTACAGCCCTCTCTAAGCAATTTACAGAGTCGGCATATAACCCCCAACAATCTGGCTCCTCATTTTACCGACCTGGAAGGATGGAAGGCTGAGTCAACTTAAAACCTGGTGAGATTTGAACTGTCAAATTGCAGGCAGCCAGCAGAAGTAGCCTGCAGTACTGCACTCTAACCACTGGGCCACCGTGGCTCTTTGAGAGAGAGAGAGACATTGTGGGCAGCTCTCATTCACATTTATGGGGTTAGGTAAACTAGCAGACTAAACTAATTGCTAATTTCAGGCTTAGCAATCAAATGAAGCCATGTGCGGTTGTAGGATTGAGATTTACATCTTGTTGGGTTCAGGGAGCCTGAAGACATTCATTATACCTTTGTCCAGAGTAACTGAAGGTTCAACATAAGGATAAAGACTTGAGAGCATCTCAGAAAGCAGCTACAGGTTTGGGTTGTTATGAGGTTGACAGCTGTGAAGCAGACAGTGGATGTTTGTCAGACACTATGAACAAAGGAAGTTCTTCTTTCTTTGTCCACTCTCCCATCTTTAAATGGGCTAATAATGAGCAGGGAAGAACCTGTGCTAGAGGGGAGACCTTCAGAAATACAAAGGACATTTCTGCAGCCCCCAAGATTGCATTGTCTTTCAATCCGAGGGTGAACTCTTCCTTGGGAATGAATGGAAGGGTGGGTGGGAAGCAGAGAAGAAGGCATAAAGGAAGGAGGAAGAGCCGCTCCCAAGGCAATGATTAGATAAACGGGGCTTGAGCCCATTCCAAGAAAGCAACGTGAGAAAACATTTCAGACAAGCCCCTCTCTAGTTCATTAGCAGTCAAAACGAGAGAGGAGGAGGAGGAATCACACACAGACTTGCAAGGTTGTGTTTCTACAGCTGTTCCACATGTTTTAAGACCTCTGTTTAAAAGACAACCCACGCTGTTGTCTTTCATCTGGTTTACCTGAGATGGAGTGCTCACCTCCAGAAAGCAGAAAGCACTTGGAAAGACAGGACATTCGCTCGTCACCTTTCAACCAGCTTGTATGCAAGGAAACCCCCTCCCCCCCAAAACCAGGGGTGAAATCCATTTTTTCCCCCTACCTGTTCTGTGGGCGTGGCTTGGTGGATGTGGCAGGGGAAGGATATTGCAAAATCTCCATTCCCACCCCACTCCAGGGGAAGGATATTGCAAAATCTCCATTACCTCCCCACTCCTCAGTTCGCTCTCACAGAGAGGGTCTCCTCAGGGTGCCATCGGCCAAGTTATGTCGGCTGGCGACACCCAGGGGGAAGGCCTTCTCTGTGGGAGCCCCAGCCCTGTGGAATGAACTGCCCCCGGAAATACGCAAGATCTCCGACCTCCGGGTGTTTCGCTGTGCACTTAAGACCCTGTTGTTCCGCCAGGCCGGGCTATCAACATAATAATTTTAAATTGGGGTATTTTAAATTTTCTGGGGTTTTTTAAATTGAGCCGAATTTATTTAATAATTTTTAATTTTTAATTGATGTTTGTCTTGTGTTTTTAAAAAGGCTGTACACCGCCCTGAGTCCTTCGGGAGAAGGGCGGTATAGAAATAAAATTATACTTATACTTATACTCCTGGGGGAAGGATATTGCAAAAACTTTCCACCCCACTCCTGGGGGAAGGATATTGCAAAATCCCCATTCCCTCCCCACTCCTGGGGGAAGGATACTGCAAAATCTCCATTCCCACCCCACACTGGGGCCAGCCGGAGGTGGTATCTGCCGGTTCTCCAAACTGCTCAAAATTTCCGCTACCGGTTCTCCAGAACCTGTCAGAACCTGCTGGATTTCACCCCTGCCCCCAAACCCCAGCATCCTCATAAAACAACAGCAACAACAAAAAAAATCAGCTATTCTCCCTTGGAAGAAAATCCCTGCCGTTCCAACGGAAGGAGAACGTTCTAAAGATAGATGGAAAAAATTTCCAGCACAGGACCAGCTGCAATCCAGCCTCCCTGTAACATGTCAGAAAAGGTCCTCCTGTTTTCTCCAACCCCTGCGAGACCCTCTACGGCCTTGTACGAAGCCACCCACCTGCTCGGTTAGGAAAGAAGGTTTATATGCTCCATCGGTAGATTTGTTCCCAGTGCCCCTCATGGACTTCATGTGAGACACTGCCATGCGTAGGATGGTCAGCTTGTCGGGTTTGCGCGCCAAGGCGCTGCAGGTGGGCACCATGTCAGAGAGCTCGGTGATGTACTGGGTCATCTTGTTCCTCCTGCGTCTCTCGATCTCACTATGGTTCTCCCTAAGCACACATGAGAAGGAGCAAACCGAGAGAGAAAGCGAGATGCTGTCGGTAAAAGATGCAGTGCTTGGAAATTGGCATAGCAGATCCAGGTGGGCTCAAAAGGGAAGGCACTTATGCCCGAGCATCCCAAAGACTTGAAAGGCAAGGGACCAGGGTAGAGCAATAACACTTAGCCTTTAGACTTATATACCGCTTCACTGTGCTTTACAGCCCTCTCTAACTGGTTTACAGAGTCAGCCTCTTGCTCCCAACAATCTGGGTCTTCATTTTCCCGACCTCGGAAGGATGGAAAGCTGGGTCAATCTCGAGCTGGTCAGGATTGAACTGCTGGTGGCAGGCAGAGTTTGCTTGCAATGCTGCATTGTAACCATTGCACCACCATGGACCTTCCTTCCTTCCTTCCTTCCTTCCTTCCTTCCTTCCTTCCTTCCTTCCTTCCTTCCTTCCTTCCTTCCTTCTGCTTCCCAGTACTTTACAGCCCTCTCTAAGTGATTTACAGAGTCAGCCTCTTGCTCCCAACAATCTGGGTCCTCATTTTACCGACCTTGGAAGGATGGAAGGCTGAGTCAACCTCAAGCTGGTCAGGATTGAACTGCTGGCGGTAGGCAGAATTAGCTTGCAATGCTGCATTGTAACCACTGCACCACCATGGACCTTCCTTCCTTCCTTCCTTCCTTCCTTCCTTCCCACTTAACAATAGATTTATATACTGCTTCATAGTGCTTTACAGCCCTCTCTAAGCGAGTTTACAGAGCCGGCATATTAGTTGGCTTAGCTGGGAATATACAGGTAGTCCTCGACGTATGACCGCAATTGACCCCCACAGGCATGAGAACACACATGGAACCCCCCTGCCCACAAAACCTGAGGTTGCAATGGAGGAAGCAGATCCACACTCCGATTTCGTGGCCCAGGCAGATCTTCCTCCTTCACTGAAATGAAACAGGTAGGTCTTGGCAAGCCGGGGAGTCTCATGCATGCATGCATTGAAATACACAGGCAGAGACTCTGCACCAGAACGACCAATTGGCATCTCAGGGAAAAGGAAGCAATGAGGAACGGCAAAAAATTCCACAATGGGGAGAAAAACTTGGGGAACAAGGAAAACGGAACCATTTCCCGCTTTTTGAACAAAACGTAATGGAACATTTAGTCAGAGTCTCAGCAAAATCTTATGTGATTCATCACATTGCATAGAACAAGGACAATAGTAGCAATAGCAGCCAAGGCAACTCAGATTCTGCTCCATGAACAGAATTCTGCAATTTGCATAAATGGGTGCTTTGGATTCATTCATTTACATTTCATTCCCAGTTTTACCTTATACAAGAGCGAAGTAAAGATTATCCATTCTTTCTTCATGCATACTATATAGAAACTTCCAAGCATACTCGCACGAGCAGTAAACCTGGATACTTTTACAGGGGGTGGGGGTTTCGATTTATTTATTTATTGATTGATTGATTGATTGATTGATTCGATTTATATGCTGCCCTTTTCCGGAGACTCAGGGCAGCTTACAATGCGTTAAGCAATAGCCTTCATACTTTTGTATATACCTGCTTAGTAGGGCTTTCGGGCCCCCCTAAGTGGTGTTCTTTTTTTATACAAAGTCAGCTTATTGCCCCCACAAACCAGGTCCTCATTTTGCCTACCTCAAAAGGATGGAAGGCTGAGTCAACCTTGAGCCTGGTGAGATTTGAACTTTCAGTAATTGCAGGCAGCTGGTGTTACTTAACAGTGCTTTAGTCTGTTGCGCCACCAAGGCTCCCCAAGGATTGGGGAAAACTCTTGGCAAATTCATTTCTACCGTTAGCTGCATATTCTGCATTTGTCCTGTAGCTTCACTGAACGCAGCCCCTAGAATTTAGGTTTGCTTAAAATATATCTGTTCTCTCTCTCTCTCTCTCGACACAACCATCTTCTAAAACAGACAGAGAATTTGCATGCCTAAAGCCAATTCCCCATTTCCAAGTTTTCCTCCACTGAAGCATGGAAGATAATGGAAACGAACAGGGGAAGAAGGAGGAGGGAAATGTAATCTGGATGTGTTCAGAGAGGCCAGGAAAGCAGGAAGCAGAGTGATGTTCTTCGCCCATAAAGTAAATGTTGGCATGAGGCAACAGATTATTACCAAAAGAACGATAACTTGTTGGTTTTTAAATAGACTTGCCTGCTTTTCACCAAGGGCCCAGGTCCCCAGTAGGCTATCTAAGAGTAACTTTCTTAAACTCCATGCTCTACTGAATAGAATAGAGTAGAGTAGAGTAGAGTAGAGTAGAATAGAATAGAATAGAATAGAATAGAATAGAATAGAATAGAATAGAATAGAATAGAATAGAATAGAATAGAATAGAATAGAATAGAATAGAATAGAATAGAATAGAATAACAGAGTTGGAAGGGATCTTGGAGGTCTTCTAGTCCAACCCTCTGCTTAGGCAGGAAACCCTACACCACTTCAGACAAATGCTTATCCAACCTCTTCTTAAAAACCTCCAATATTGGAGCATTCGCAACTTCTGGAGGAAAGTTGTTCCACTGATTAATTGTTCTAACTGTCAGGAAATTTCTCCTTAGATCTAGGTTGCTTCTCTCCTTGATCAGTTTCCACCCATTGCTTCTTGCTCTGCCTTAAGGTGCCTTGGAGAATAGCTTGACTCCCTCTTCTTTGGGGCAGCCCCTGAGATATTGGAACACTGCTATCATGTCTCCCCTAGTCCTTCTTTTCATTAAACTAGACATGCCCAGTTCCTGCATACTTGACTCTATTTTATTGAGATAGATATTTTCCCAGGAAGGTAGCTTGGAGCAAAGGCTACGCGCATCACTTTTAGGAAATAGCTTCAGGTTGTAGCCTCCGGTTCTATTTAGAACCACATCCAGGGGAGAAGAAGAAAGATAGAGAACAATAAATGGAGGCTAGAGCACCACTTTCCTGCTCTCATTGTATCCAAATGCTCAGCAATACCTCAAGGGGAAGGAGGTCAAACCATAAAGCCATCTTGATATATTGCCCCTCATGTCAACCAATAGCATGGGCTTCCCATAAACCACTGAGCTACTTCTAAGAAGAGCCCGGAAGGGCGGTGCATCCAATCCAGTAGACCAAAACCCCGCAACCAGGAGGCTGAAACAGACCCCAAGTCGGAATTTCTGCCCCCCTCCAACCTGCACAAAAAGACCCTGAAGGGGGAGACTCTCTGCAGCAACACAAACGTTCATTGGACGTATCCATCCCAGGGGCTGTAGTTTGAGGACCCCTGATTTAGTGCAATATAAAAAATGCAAATAATTTTTCTGCGGACCACCGAAATTTTCTCACGCACCACCAGTGGTCCATGGACCACCAGTTGGTGACCGCTGGTCTAGAAAGCTGCTGTGCTGTAAAAAGATGACGACATTCGAGCTCCATCAGCCTCTAAGGGTTGCATTCACACAACGTGCTATTAAGCCAGTCAACACTTATCAAGTATGTTCTGACAACAAGCAAGGATTCTGGCTTAGTGTTTTCTACCAACTCAAATCAATTTGTTTGGGTTACGATTCCGCAACAAAAAGGGTTAATTCAACAATCAGATTAAATGGGCCATGTGAATTCAACCTGGTAGTGGTGCAGTGGCCTAGAGGTGGCGCTCTTGCCTCACAATCAGGAGGCTGTGAGTTCAATCCTAGGTAGAGGCAGATATTTCTCTTTGGGCACAATGAGAGTATTATCTGCTGAAAAAAACCCTCCGCATTGGCAACAGGAAGGGCATCCGGCCAGTAAACACTTAGCTCCATTCAATTGCCCAGACAGACTCCACCCTGCAAGGGATTATGGGGTCATTAAAAGAAGATGATGATGTGAATTCAACCTAGTAATTCTGTATAGGTGGGAAGGAATATCTCCAATCCTGGGTTTGGAACTGCGTTTAATTTTCATCTGAATCAAGTCCAACAAGTTAGTGGGATGTAGCATCTTTTCTACTCCTTTCATAGTAATCCACTTCCAAGGGATCTACTTGCCTCTATAACAAGTGCACTCTGCTTTGATTTTACATCAGTGGTGAAATCCAATTTTTTTTAACTACCAGATCTGTGGGCGTGGCTTGGTGGGCGTGGCGTGGCTTGGTGGGCATAGCAGGGGAAGGATACTGCAAAAACTCCATTCCCACCCCACTCCAGGGAAAGGATTCTGCAAAATCCCCATTCCCACCCCACTCCTGGGGGAAGGATATTGCAAAATCCCCATTCCCTCCTCACTCCTGGGGGAACGATAGTGCAAAATCCCCATTCCCTCCTCACTTCTGGGGGAAGGACACTGCAAAATCCCCATTCCCTCCCCACTCCTGGGGGAAGGATATTGCAAAATCTTCATTCCCACCCCACTCTGGGATCAGCCAGTGGTGGTATTTGCCGGTTCTCCGAACTACTCAAAATTTCCCCTACCAGTTCGTCAGAACCTGCTGGATTTCACCCGTTTTACACCCTTTTTCTAAGACTGCCCCTTCCAGAAGGTATCTCCTAACTCACCTTTTTTTTTCCTGGATCAGCCATTATTTTGACACACACCCCTTCCCCCCCAAAGAGAAAACTAACTCCTTAGACTGAAATACAAAAGACTGGATGGATTTTTTTTTTCCTCGTTTATTTTAGGATTATCCCTTCCCTTTTTTTTTCAACGCCTACCTTGCATATTTTTTCCTTATCAACAGAGATTGGATCATCATACCTGTGGAGAGAAAAAAAAAAAGGAAAGCATAACCCAAACTTGGCAAATAACAAGGGTTAAGATGATAAAAACATATTGAAAGTATGGGCAAATGCCTTATAATTCTCAGCCAGTTGGGATAGGCAACAAGCAGTGGTGAAATTCAATTTTTTTTACTACCAGTTCTGTGGGCCTGGCTTGGTGGGCGTGGTGTGGCTGGGTGGGTGTGGCTTGGTGGGCACGGCAGGGGAAGGATACTGCAAAATCTCCATTCCCACCCCACTCCTGGGGGATGATACTGCAAAATCCCCATCCCTACTCCTGGGGGAAGGATATTGCAAAATCTCCATTCCCTCCCCACTCTGGGGCCAGGAAGAGGTGGTATTTGCCGGTTCTCCGAACTATTCAAAATTTCCGCTACCGGTTCTCCAGAACCTGTCAGAACCTGCTGGATTTCATCCCTGGCCACAAGGGAACTTCTAAGGACTGTGGGCATCAGTTCCCACCAATTGAAACAGTATGACGAATAGCAAAGGTTTTGGCGAACTGATACATAAAATCATCTGGAGCGCATCAAAGTCCTTATGCAGGTAGTCCTTGATTTATGACCACAATCGAGCCCAACATTTCTATTGGTTAAGTGAATTTTGCCCCATTTTTACCACTTTTCGTCACTGCCGTTGATAAGTGAGTAACCCGGTTGTTAAGTGAATCTGGCTTCCCCATTGACTTTGCTCGTCAGAAGGTCGCCAAAGTGGATCCCATGACCTTCACAAATATCAACCGGCGGCCCAGCATCTGAATTTTGATCCCATGATCGTCGCGATGTTGGAAAGAGCATAACTGTGAAAAACGGTTCTAAAGTAACTTTTTTTTTCTAGTGGCTGTTGTAACTTTGAAACGGTCACTAAACCAATTGTTGTAAGATGTATCTGCATGAGACTGTTCAATCCTCAAGGTCCCCGTCTATTCGTCCCCGTCTGGCTTCACCCAGGCTATTATTCAAACTTGAAAGCCAGAAAGCAAAGACTGAAGGATACAGACCTTGGATCAGCTATTTTTATTGCAGATACTAAAAAAGCCATAATTACAGCAGAAAACCCGTCAACTGCCAAATTTTGAGTCCCACGTTTAAGCACGGCAGTGCAAACTTTAGATCTCTTTTTCTCTTCAGAAAAGACGGAAAGAGGTAATTTCTCAGCGAGAATGACAGTTAAGAACACTGCGTAATTATAATCACAGAACCTGTCTGTCTCAGGCTCTTCTGTCTGGGCTTTCGGCCTTCTAGAACTCAGAGGTCCTCTCCTCTACCGAGGCATCAAGGACACCCAAAAGATCCTGCTTCCTATTTTAAACTAAGAACAGCTTTCTTCCATTTTAACTTGGAGCCCTCCGGCTCATTTAAACCAGAGATGCGTAACTTTTTTTTCGTTTTCCAAGCCAAAAGACAAACTTGGATTTTGAGTAGTATTCTAAGGGGCTGCATTCCAAAGACTGGTTAGGGCAAGGACAACAAAACAAAATTGCAGGGTTTTTTTTTTGTTTGTTTGTTTGTTTGTTTTTAATTAATGAACTACAAATGTATACCGCTCTTTCCCATGTGTTCCCTGGCTTCCCCCTTCTGACAAATTCAGGATTACAATTCTCTGTCTTTTTGTAGAATGGAATGGAATGGAATGGAATGGAATGGAATGGAATAGAATAGAATAGAATAGAATAGAATAGAATAGAATAGAATAGAATAGAATAGAATAGAATAGAATAGAATAGAATAGAATACAACAGGGTAGGGTAGGGTAGGGTAGGGTAGGGTAGGGTAGGGTAGGGTAGGGTAGGGTAGGGTAGAGTAGAGTAGAGTAGAGTAGAGTAGAGTAGAGTAGAGTAGAGTAGAATAGAATAGAATAGAATAGAATAGAATAGAATAGAATAGAATAGAATAGAATAGAATAGAATAGAATAGAATAACAGAGTTGGGAGGGACCTTGGAGGTCTTCAAGTCCAACCCCCTGCTTAGGCAGGAAACCCTAAACCACTTCAGACAAATGGTTATCCAACCTCTTCTTAAAAACTTCCAGTGTTGGAGAATTCACAACTTCTGGAGGCAAGTTGTTCCACTGATTAATTCTTCTAACTGTCAGGAAATTTCTGCTTAGTTCTAAGTTGCTTCTCTCCTTGATTAGTTTCCACCCATTGCTTCTTGTCCTGCCCTCAGGTGCTTTGGAGAACAGCTTGACTCCCTCTTCTTTGTGACAGCCTCTTAGATATTGGAACACTGTCATCATGTCACCCCTGGTCCTTCTTTTCACCAGACTAAACATACCCAGTTCCTGCACCGTTCTTCATATGTTTTAGCCTCCAGTCCCCTAATCATCTTAGTTGCTCTTCTCTGCACTCTTTCTAGAGTCTTTCTAGAGTCTCCACATCGTGGCGACCAAAACTGAATGCAGGAGTCCAAGTGTGGCTTTACCAAAGTTGTCATTGTTGTTGTTGGCTTAATGCAGCATTTTGTTGATCGCCGAATGGCAAAATAAAATTAAAAAGAACAAAACTTTTGGTGCCAGCTGGAGAGAGAGATTGTCTTGGGGCAATAGCCAAGGTTTTAGAGAGCTACGTACATCTCTGAGACCACAGATTATGCACTGACTTGAAACGGGTCATGAGTTAGTTAGAATTACAAAGAAGGGTGGGAACCTCTCATTGGAATGAACTTTGCTTTCATGGGAGCTTTTTGCCGTCTCTGGAGGGCATGATAAATGGCAGTGAGTTTCAAAGTTGTAGCGCTTTAAGCTTGCAGCGGTACCAGGAAAAGGAGAGGAAAATCCAAAAAGACAACAACAATCATATTTGTCTTGGCTCAGACATGAAGACCTGTCTCTTCACCCAGACCATTGGCGCGCGGACCAGGGAGACATCTCTTCATTCCATCCGGCCTGTTGTGATTGCTATCTTTTTTTTTTTTTAATCTTCTATTGATTTTATTGTAATTTCTTTGTTTGTCGTGAGCCACCCAGAAGGGTTGGGAGTCAGACAGCACAAAAGCTTCAACAACAGCAACAACAACGACAAACGAAGGTTCACCCATGACACCTCAGCAGGCTGCTGAGTACATCTGGTTCTTAACTTACGACCCAATTAGGGCCAGATTTTCTGTTGCTAAGCAAGGGAGTTGCTAAGGGAGTTGAGCCCAATTCTAGCCAGGGTTGATAGGCGAATCACTGCAGTTAAACGAATAGCTATAGCACTTAGATTTATATACTGCTTCATAGTGCTTTACAGCCCTCTCTTAAGCTGTTGTCAGCTTTGGAAGCCATATTAGGCCGGAAGCTTCCATGCTGCCACCTTCTCCTGTGTGGGAAAGTAGGAGGGGGGATTTAGTAGAGGGGTTGCCTGTAGACATGATAGCATTCTTCCTCTCGGTCAAGGTCAGGCCGATCCTGCATCTGGAGAAGGAGTGGTCGGAGTGCTGTCTCAAGATGGGACGGACGGTGATTGGAGCATGTGATCGACTGAGGAGTGAGGGGATGGTTTTGGGGGTTTTGATTTACTGAGGGAAAACTCTGACCTCTCAGATTCAGGTTTTCATAGATGTGCCAGTTTACCTATTCTGGTAAATATAACTTTGAAAAATGCTTGGCGTGGCTTGGTGGGCGTGGCAGGGGAAGGATACTGCAAAATCTCCATTCCCATCCCACGAAGAATACAGTAAAATCTCCGTTCCATCCCCACTCCAGGAGAAGGATACTGCAAAATCCCCATTTCCTCCCAATCAGTTGGGACTTGGGAGGCAGAGAATAAATGGGGGCGGAGCCAGTCAGAATTGTTACTACCGGTTCTCCGAACTACTCAAAATTTCTGCTACCGGTTCTCCAGAACTGGTCAGAATCTGCTGAAACGCACCTGTGGGACAAGCCTCTTTATGCTCTTGGTATAAAGAATCACAGAAGGAATGCGTTAGAAGGGACTTCCAATCCATGCCAAGCCCTGTCTCCCTGAACTTCACTAAACCACTCCCAACAAACAGCCTTCGGACCTCATTTAGTGGAGCAAACTATCTTGAAAGCTTCCTCGTTCAAAAACCATTTAGAAAGCTGCCTCTGGATTGAAAGGACGAGGAACGCAAAGCCTTGAGTTTGAAATCCCAGAGAAGGTTGTTTTCATCGCACCTACAATATGTCAAACGGATGGGAAGGCACTCCAAGGAACGCCAAGCTTATAAATACTGCTTTGTCATTTCGGTATTTTCAAGCAGAGCTCCTGGGCCAGACTGTGTAAGGACAGAGCAATAAAGCAGCAGTAATAAACCGTTAGGGAGTTTGTCACAGGGTAGGCAGAAGGATGGTAGTTCGCTCTGATTCATTTCCAAGAAGGGCACTGCAGGATTGTGATTTGCTCACCTGCAGGAAAAATTATTCTTGTATTCCATCCATTCTATTTGGATAGCTCTACCGCTTTGCAGCCGAGTGTATAAATGCTCTTTCTAAGAATGGAATATTAAAAAAAAAAAAGTGGGGTGGGGGGTTGCAGACAAGTCCAGCTCAATAGAATATTTCTAGCTCAGGGTTGTATTGAAGGGTCCTTGGTGCTCTCTGAGCTTGGTGCTTTACTTGCAGATGTTTCATTACCCAGATTAGGTAACATCCTCAGTGCTAGTAAGGAGTGAGATTTGGGGGGGGGAGGGGGGAGGAGGAGGAGGAGGAGAAGTGGAGGAGGAGGAGGAGGAGGAGGAGGAGGAGGAGGAGGAGGAGGAGGAGAGGAGGAGGAGGAGGAGGAGGAAAAGAAGAAGAGGAGGAGGAGGAGGAGAAGAGGAGGAGGAGGAGGAAGAGGAGGAGGAAAAGAAGAAGAAGAGAAGGAGAAGAAGAAGAGGAGGAGGAGGAAGAGGAGGAGGAGGAAAAGAAGAAGAGGAGGAGAAGAAGAAGAGGAGGAGGAGGAGAAGAAGAGGAGGAGGAGGGGGGAGGAGGAGGAGGAGGAGGAGGAGGAGGAGAAGAAGAAGAAGAAGAAGAAGAAGAAGAAGAAGAAGAAGAAGAAGAAGAGGAGGAGGAGGAGGAGGAGGAGGAGGAGGAGGAGGAGGAGGAGGAGGAGGAGGAGGAGGAGGAGGAGGAGGAGGAGGAGGAGGAGGAGGAGGAGGAGAAGGGGAGGAGGAGGAGGAGGAGGAGGAGGAGGAGGAGGAGGAGGAGGAGGAGGAGGAGGAGGAGAAGGGGAAGAGGAGAAAGAGGAGAAGAAGAGGAGGAGGAGGAGAAGGAGGAGGGGGAAGAAGGGAAGGAGGAGGAGGAGAGGGAGGAGGTCTCTGAGCTTGGTGCTTTTCTTGCAGACGCTTCATTACCCAGACTAGGCAATATCATGAGTGCTCATCTATAGATAGGTAGACTAGCACTGATGAATTACCTACCTAATGAAATGTTTGCAAGAAAAGAAGCAAGCTCAGAAAGCACTAAGAACCCTTCAGGTCCAGCATAACTACCAGGAACTTCACAGAAATATTGTGGTACGTTGCTTCCCACCACTAACCCCGAATAGTTTGCTATTGGTGTCTTCTGAAATCCCCTGAGGTCTCCTCTTCAAATCCTAATCGATGCAATGGGCTGATCAGCTAAAGAAAATGCCTCTGGTTAATAAAGCAGCACAAACACCGGTGTGTATATGTGCACGACGTGCTCACAGAGACACACTCCAAAAATGTTTAGCTTGTCAAGAGTTGCGAGGGGCATTCCTGAATTTTTTTACATTTTGTTTCATGCTCTTTAATATTAAATATATGCATAGATTAATGCATATTTGCTGAGATCACATGGGTTTCCTTGTGGCAATGGCATTATTAAATGTGCAATATGTGTCCCCTCATCCATTTATATACCTCGAGGGAGCCTGTTTTTAAAAGCTCACCTTGAAAATTTGCTGGGTCCTTCACCATCTTCATCATCGAAGTCCATTCTTGGGGGGAGAAAAAAAGAGAGAGTATTACAAGTTTATCTCTGGAATATAGCTGGAAGAGCCTGCATGGATTAAGGGAAGATGAGGTGAATTATGCATTATTTAGAATAGAATAGAATAGAATAGAATAGAATAGAATAGAATAGAATAGAATAGAATAGAATAGAATAGAATAGAATAGAATAGAATAGAATAGAATAGAATAGAATAGAATAGAATAGAATAGAACAGAACAGAACAGAATAGAATAGAACAGAACAGAACAGAACAGAATAACAGAGTTGGAAGGGACCTTGGAGGTCTTCTAGTCCAACCCCCTGCTTAGGCAGGAAACCCTACACCACTTCAGACAAATGGTTATCCAACATCTTCTTAAAAACCTCCAATATTGGAGCATTCGCAACTTCTGAAGGCAAGTTGTTCCACTGATTCATTGTTCTCACTGTCAGGAAATTTCTCCTTAGATCCAGGTTGCTTCTCTCCTTGATTAGCTTCCACCCATTGCTTCTTGTCCTGCCCTTGGGTTCTTTGGAGAATAGCTTGACTCCCTCTTCTTTGTGGCAGCCCCTGAGATACTGGAACACTGCTATCATGTCTCCCCTAGTCCTTCAGTTCATCAAACTAGGCATACTCAGTTCCTGCAACCGTTCTTCATATGTTTTAGCCTCCAGTCCCCTAATCCTCTTTGTTTCTCTTCTCTGCACTCTTTCTAGAGCTCCCACATCTTTTTTTTTTTTACATCGTGGCAACCATTTCTCATGATGCCTCCCCTTTCTCTGCTCATTAGCGATGCTCATTATACTTCCAGTTCTTCCTTTTTGTTAAGAGTTTATGAACAGTTCTGTCTCTTCTCTCTTTGGAGCAAACCTAAAACAGCCAAAATGGGCTGAGTGCAGCTCTCCAAATAATCTGGACTCCAAATCCCATCAGGCCCAGCCTGCCTGGTCAACAGCAGTGGATGAGGGAAACTGGGTCCTGACATCCATAAAGCCATTATCTCTCCTTAATTTTCCCTCTCCTTAGCACTGTTCAAAAGCAGAATTGTTGGCCATCTTGAACTTTCATTGGTTTCCTTTCCATCCAGCTGATCATTAAAAGTAAGCCAGAAGTCAAATGTTTCTGTTCTGGTAAAGTTATCCTGTTATTTGCTTTGCGGGTGTTACAGCCAGATCATCTTCAAAGCCTGCCCAATTTCTTCACCCGTTACTTTTCTGGTCAGCTGGGCCAAAAAAAATCCATTTCTTCCAGTTCCCCTCTTAACTTTCTTTGCAAACACAACTCCTCCACCACCACCCTTGCTACCTTCCTAATATTGCCCTATTTTTGTCACTTTGAGTTTTGAACAGAGTGGATAAAAATCAATGATTTTTTTTAAAAAAATAAAAAAATCGGATTTTTTTGATTTAAATCGGATTTTTTTGATTTAAATCGGATTTTTTTGATTTTTATCAAATTTATTTTAATAAAAACCTTTGGGGTAAAAATCTATCGTAAGATAATTTTCTATTTAAGATACACAAATAATTTACTTTATTCAGCATGAAATGGAGCTTAGTTATGTAGCAGGAGGCTGTATATTCTGCAACACTGGGACTATCGGTGAGTCAACAGCGGGTCAAAAGAGTAGCAGAGATGACAGTTGCTCTTTAAAAATTATGATTTAAATCGAGTTGATTTAAATCAAGCCTTTTTACTAGTGATTTAAATCATGATTTAAATTGTGATTTAAATCAACTCGATTTAAATCAAATCCACCCTGGTTTTGAAGTCCGATAAGATTGTTTAACTCAAAAATATGTGCTTCGCCTAGAGCAAGGACCACCATGTACAGTATCTCCCTCCCTAAATCGCCATCCCAAACCTACCTTTAAGAGGCGAGAATAGGGGAAGAGTCAGGCTGTGCCAATCAATTAAATTTTAATTTTGGTTAAATTATGGTCACCTTTTCTAATGTCATCGTTATATATTTCTGAGCAAACAGCTGTAGGGAGAATGGCTCTCATTTTCATTGAAATTAAGCTGCTCTTTCGGAGCTCCTTAATTTGTTGGTGTGCTGATTCCATTGGTGGGGAAACAGTGGCCCCTAGTGGTCACTTGGGTAGCTAATAAAATGAATCGGATTCACTGTCCACTTCCTGTCCACTTCCTGTCCACTTCCTGATGGATCTGTGTCTTCCACAAAGGGTAGAAATACTTGGAAATGCATTCCCCCCCTCCCTGGATTTTGTAAACATCTTGCTTGATTAAATGGTTTAGGGAGCTCAAAAGCTATCAACTGTTTTGTAAATACTCAAAACGGCATTTTGAGACCAGATCTTACAAAAAATATAGATTTTGAATTTTCCTTTTCTTTTCCTCTAAGGTCATTCAAGCTGCTTGTCTTTTTCCCATTTGCATTTAACTCCTCTGCAGATCAGTATATACGTTTGAAATCAAACCAAGGTTCAGACTTCCATCCTTTACAAATTTACCGTTCACAGCATTTCATTCAGACGGATGTTTGGCTAGCTTCAAAAAGACTGTTCCTTCCACCCTGAAATTTCACTGCACGTTATTCATTTGACACAAGTGAAAAAGAAAAGGGGGGAAAAAATCCATTCCTCAAGAAATATGACTGCATCTAACTTTAGCTTTCAGTCAAAAACACAAGGTGGAAACTATTAATTCAGGGAGTAGAAAACCTTTTTGTGCTTAGTGGCTGAAAATCGTTTTAGAGAAGATGAAAGTTTCACGGCAGATTTTTTTTTTCTTTTCCAATTTTGTACCAGATTGATTCTGGCCACTGTCAGCATCCCTCTTAATAAATTATGATACTTTTCATTTATCTTCGTTGGGATGATATTATTTGCGATTTTACTTTATATTTTATTTTCAGAAATTTCTGAACAGGTTGGTCTATTTCTTTCCAGTCATTTTAGTGTCTGTGTATGTATGTATGTATGTATGTATGTATGTATGTATGTATGTATGTATGTATGCATGCATGTATGTATCCACCATCTAGGATAAAATGTTCCTTCATCGTCCTGGCATTTCCAACCTTTATTGCTGCATGATTTATCCATCTCGCAATACCACCTCTTCTTTTCCCTCCAAGTGTTAGAAAATCCATCAGAGAGTGACTTTCAGAGAGAAGACCTGTGTACTAATGCAAAAGAAAAAGGATCACTCCCTCCTAAATCCAGTCATTCTCCATGAAGTGTTTGTGCAAAATTTGCAGCCATTTAGCATGTATCTGTGTTAAGGTGTGTGTGTGTGTGTGTGTGTTTGCATGAGACAAAGGGAGGGAGGGAAGGAGGAGGAGGGTAAGAAGAGGTATAGGAGGAGGTGAAGGAGAAGGAGAAGGAGAAGGAGAAGGAGAAGGAGAAGGAGAAGGAGAAGAAGAAGAAGAAGAAGAAGAAGAAGAAGAAGAAGAAGAAGAAGAAGAAGAAGAAGAAGAAGAAGAAGAAGAAGAAGAAGAAGAAGAAGAAGAAGAGGAGGAGGAGGAGGAGGAGGAAGAGGAGGAGGAGGAGGGGAGGGGAAGAAGAAGAGGGGGAGGAGGAGAGGGAGGAGGAGGAGAAGGAGGAAGGAGAAGAAGAAGAGGAGGAGAAGGAGGAAGAAGGAGAAGGAGAAGAAGAAGAGGAGGAGGAAGGAGAAGGAGGAGAAGGAGAAGAAGGAGGAGGAGAAGGAGAAGGGGGAGGAGGAAGGAGAAGAAGAAGAGGAGGAGGAAGGAGGAGGAGGAGGAGGAGGAGGAGATGGAGGAGGAGAAGGAGAAGAAGGAGAAGAAGAAGAAGGAGGAAAAGAAGGAGAAGGAGAAGGAGAAGGAGAAGGAGAAGGAAAAGGAGGAGAAAAATTTGAAAATATCTTGTTAGTCCACTCAACATTATTTTGGAAAAAGTGATGCTTACTTACCCAGAACGCCTCTTTCCCCCTCTGGCAGGCACAGATCCTGCCATTCTCACTTGACCAGCGGCCATGGGTGCCACTGGCAGTGTCACTGACCCTGGTATGTCCGATGCCATTTCTGTAACACAGAACATAAAGCGTCAGCTTAAGTTGGTAGGCAAATGGCGTGATGGTCTCCTGGCATAGCTGAGCTTTTGATAAAGCTTCTGCAGTGAGCTCATTCACAAAATGGCTTCTCTGGGAGACTTCCTTATTTACAGAATGGCTAAGGAAAGTCTCTTGGATACACATGGTCTACTCGTGAAAAAAGGAGACCGAAATGATCCAATTTCTCTATTTTCAGGGGGGGGAACCCCCTTTTTAAAAAGAAATTTAGACGGAAAACAGGAAGTTGTCCCAGTGGTTCATTTTTAAGATGTCGTTCCCACCAAATGCCAATGCCATCTGAACTGTTACAAATACAATGATTCTAAACTTCAGGGGTTGCTTGAGCCAATATATTAATCACCATTCACCATGGATGTAGAATGCATAGGAAAAATGCTAAATCTATGACTCTTTAAACCTGCTAAGATTAGATAGAGAGCCAGTTCGATGTAGAGGTGAAAGCAGGGGCGTCAAACTCCCTAGCATACAAATTGAATTAATAAAATTAAATTTAAAAAAAAAACTCAATTTCATTGAGGGCCGCAATCAGGGTTGTGTTTGACCTCGGGGAAGGGGGCTGGGGGGCATGGCCAGGGGGCGTGGCCAGGGTGGGCATTGCCAGCTCGACATCACTCGTGTCAGACTACGATGCTATCTCAAAATTAAATGAATTTCCAAACTGCCAATCTTTAAGGAAATCTTTCTTTAATTGAGCACAGCCAGCAGATCATGACTCCGCGCGGACAAGACTGACCTTTTGCCCCCCAATCCCTCCCTTTCCGATCCCCAAATCTCTGCTTCTCATTGGCTATCTTCCAAGTCATTCTTCAGACTTCTTTTCCTCGTCATTTCTCAGGAATGTGCCCCCTCCCCTCATTTCCACGACAACCCGACTTCAAAGGGATTTAGCAGGCAAAATTTCAGAGTTTATCTCTCGCTCTCCTCTGCTCTCTATGCCAGCGTTGAAACGCTGACATCGCGCTTGTGATGGCCCGAGCGCTCTGCCAGGGAAAACGGGCTCCCCAGCTCCGTTTTCGGCTGCAATGGCCTCCTGCAACCCTCTGCCAGTGAAAATGGAGCTTGCGAGGGCTGCCTGTGCCCCTCCCGAGCTCTGTTTTCGCTGGCAGAGGCTGCGTCCTTCGCTGGTCCTTCGCTGTTTCCAGGGCGGTCCCGGGGCCTTCAGTTTGACACCCCTGGGGTTAAGGTATAAGGCTAGAAGCCAGGAAGGAGACTGTGAGTTCTAGTCCTGCCTTAGGCACAAAGCCAGCTGGGTGACCTTGGGCCAGTCACTCTTTCTCAACCCTAGGAATGAGACAATGGCAAACCACTTCTGAAATCTTGCCAAAAAAACGGCAGGTCCTTCTTCAGGTGTCGACACTGACTCAAAGGTAACCCCCACCCCCACCCCAAAAAAAGGATTTGCATGTAGTAAATCTGAGATTTACCTATTTTTTTTATTCAACAGACTTCTGATACAAATGGGGGGGGGAAATCATTTTACTAATATGCAACCTTTCATTTGCTTTTTAATGGACATTTGGATCTTATGGGCACCTCTTTCCTCCATCAGTCCGTTAAATCAAGATAAATTATATTAGGATCATTCTATGCTTCCATTTCCCCCTCGCCTCCAAATTCATTATATTGCTGAGTTTTAGGCCTTAATGATATTTACAAGCGTTCTAATAAAAATAATAAATAAGTCATAAATTAAACCACCAAATTGATTTGAATGCAACATTTACATTTTATTCCCACTGCAATCCTTCAAATGCTTAGGAGAGATGGTAGCTTGGAAACAAAGCTTTGGATGCTATTTTCTGGGGAATAACATTGTAAAAATAATAGGCCAATGGCTTTTCTTAACGTTTTCCTTTTTTTAAGATTATGAGTTGTTAAAATATCTGTTAGCTATGCAGCGTCTTTTTAGAGCCAAGTAACCTCTAAGAATAAATAATTAAAGAAAAATTCCAGGTTGTCAGAATGCTAGGCTATCTGTACAATTTGTCTGATCCAATGCAGTTGTCCTTACAAATAATTCTTTGAAACATACAAGAACATTACAACACCGTTTTTTTTTTAAAAAAATGACGTTATTAATTACATTATCAGCATTCCATGAATTAGCAATTCCCAGCAAACAACTCTCCATGCTACATGAATGTCAAAGAGAAACCCAAATACTCAACATTTGTAAAAGAGAGTTTAAAAATACAATTTTAAGGAATGCCAGATATAGTAGATGCCTGTTCCTTAACCTTTATCGTGCAGTTAGAGGAAATGTTTGATCATCAAATGCAAAAAAGAGAACAAGGAAGAAAGAGAAAGACATACAGAGAGAGAGAGAGAGGGAGAGAGAGGGGGGAGGGAGGGAGGGAGAGGGGGAGAGGGAGAGAAGGAGGGAGGGAGGGAGAGAGAAGTGAGTGGAGGGGGAGAGAGGGGGAGGGGGAGAGAGGGAGGGATGGAGAGAGGGAGGAAGGGAGGGAGCGAGGGAGAGAGGGGGAGGGAGAGAAAGAGAGGGAGGGAGAGAGAGAGGGAGGGAGAGGGGAGAGAGGGAGGGAGGAAGAGAGAGCGAGAGCGAGAAGGAGAGAAACATAATGCCAGCTTGGCAATTGACCACAAAAGCTAAATCAAATCTTTCATAAAAACACATGCTGCACAAAATAACGTTAATCATCTCCATTCACATAATGGATAATATTGACATGAACAAAAAAAAAAAAAGCCAGAGATTCTTAAAGAGAGATTTGTGCCGCTATGATTTAAAAGAATTGGATTAATAAATTATTGCAAAGGCTCAGCTCAACCCCATCTACATTAATGCTCAACGCTCGTCCATGCGCTCTGCTCCGAGCTAGATCAGTTCTCTCTCCCACCTGTGCAGAAGCGGTCCAACAAATATGTCTTTTTTCCTCTCTCTCTCTTCTCCTTGGGATTGCACCTCCTTTCAAAAGGAATTCATAAGAAATGTCAAAAACCTCCGGGAAAAAGCATCGCTACATTGGTATTCCACTCAGAACTGTCATCGCAGATCCGTTTATCTTAACAGCAGCCTATGATTCAGCAAGGAACAAAACATCTTGCATACTGATCGATTTATTTGCAGGGAAGGGGGAACATTGACGTTAAATATTTGAGGTCTGCAGGGAAGGCAGAAACCGGAGTGGGAGAGAGCTTTTGATGTATGATAACAGGCTGACATACACAAGTTCACCAACTCATTGCCCATGGGGCTAGGGGTCTATGACTCTATGACTATGATCTCAGATCCCACGGCCATTTTAAGGTAAGTAACTTGAGATAAAAGCCTTCTGTTACCATCTCCAACTTTCCACAGTCTGGCGCCTCTCATTCGGCGAGATTTCAGCGTTGACCATGCAACCTTGATGTCATGCAACTGAAGAGCTGAAGTCCAACACAACTGAAGGGCATGGTTCAGTCAATGACTAGGTGATTCACTTAACAACCAGAATAACATAATTGGAAGGGACCTTGGAGGTCTTCTATCTAGTCCAATCCCCTGCTCAGGTAGGAAACCCTACACCACTTCAGACAAATGGTTGTCCAATCTCTTCTTTTAAAAACTTCCTGTATTGGAGCACCCACAATTTCTGGAGGCAATTAATTGTTCCTCAATTAATTGTTCTAACTGTCAGGACATTTAACTTTACTTCTAGGTTGCTTCTCTCCTTGATCAGTTTCCATCTATTGCTTCTTGTCCTGCCTTCAGTTGCTTTGAAGAATAGGTTAACTCCCTCCCCCCCCACTCGTCTTTGTGGCTGCCCCTCAAATAATGAAACATTGCTATCCTGTCTCCCCTAGTCCTTCTTTTCATCAAACTAGACATACCCAGTTCCTGCAACCGTTCTTTATATGTTTTAACCTCCAGTCCCCTAATCATCTTGGTTGCTCTTCTCTGCATTCTTTCTAGAGTCTCCACATATTTTTTACATTGTGGCGACCAAAACTGAATGCAATATTCCAAGTGCAGCCTTACCAAGGCATTATAAAGTGGTATCTGTCAAGGTCTGTGGTCGTCTCAAATAAAATGCATTTCAAACAAAATCTTTGAAGAAAAAACTCCTATTTATTGAGCACGCCATCCTAACCTGATTCCAAATGAAGCCAACACTGACTTCCAGCCCCAAAACCCTCCCTTTCCGTTACTCACTCCCCTGCACTCATTGGCCATTTTCCAAGTCATTCTACCCCTAATGTACTCCAGCTCAAAGGAATTCCCCCCTCCCATCTCATCTCCTCGGAAACATTATCTCCAGGGAAAATAAGTAGGTGAAAAGTCAGCCGTCCCTTTCCAGACACCTTCACTTCTCCTTCTTACGTCAGCACTAGAGTAAATGCAGGTTGAAGTGCTGACAGTATTAACACTTCACCTGATCTTGATTCTATCCCTCTGTTTATGCAGCCTAGAACTATGTTGGCTTGTTTGGCTGCTGCCGTACACTGCTGGCTCATATCTAAATGGTTGTCCACTAGGACTCCAAGATCCCTCTCACAGTTACTACTATTGAGCCAGGTACCACCTATTCTATGGTATGCTATTTACCTATGGTAAAAAACGGTCATAAAATTGGGTCCACACATGTGATGACTGACTTAAACAACAATTGCTTAGTGACTAAAATTCTGGTAAATTGTGTCCATAAGTCAAGGACTACCCAAAATGCAGTTTCAGTCGGGTTACTCTCCTCGCTATTCTTCACTGAGCATTTTACAGCATTCGTTTCTTTCTCCCCCTTTGAGAATGAGTTGATTTTAACCATGATTAAGTAGCCATTCAGGACCCAAGGTTCAAGAGCGTTGGGTGAAAGTGCAATTTGTTACACTATTTTAAATACAGCTGTTTTGATTTTACTCCCTGCTAGATCAGCAAGGCAGAAGTCTCCTGCTCAATGCAAGCGTTTAAAAAGCCAGCATTAAATGGGTTTCTAAGGGCAACAACAGCACCATAAAAGGGGACGACCAAACAATAAAAATCCAAACTCTTTTGAACGGGAAATTTGATGGAACTATTCTGAGTAATTTCATGTGCAAAATGGGACATTCCACTAAACAATGTGCTTGAAAAAGGTTTTAAATGTTTTGCACATCCTCAGAACCTAACAACACCTTTTCCTACCAATCAATTTATCTATCGATTTTACTTTTTGCAATCAGTCCTGAGAGTCTGCTGAGTTGAGAAGAAGACTGTTGCACAGACCTTCCTGACTTTATCGGATCCTCAGAAAAGAAGGCTCTGATTGTGGATTAAGATATACAGATTTCATCTCCTTCCTTACATGGAAACTAGATGTTTTTGGTAGGCATAAAGCATGCAAACGAAAAACATTTGGAAGACATTTGGCACAATCTACAAAACATACTATAGGGATGCGGTGGCTTAGTGGCTAAGACGCTGAGCTTGTTAATGGAAAGGTCGGCAGTTCAGTGGTTCGAATCCCTAGTGCCGCGTAACGGGGTGAGCTCCTGTGACTTGTCCCAGCTTCTGCCAACCTAGCAGTTCGAAAGCACGTCAAAAATGCAAGTAGAAAAATAGGGACCACCTTTAGTGGGAAGGTAACAGTGTTCCGTGCGCCTTTGGCGTTGAGTCATGCCGGCCACATGACCACGGAGATGTCTTCGGACAGCGCTGGCTCTTCGGCTTTGAAACGGAGATGAGCACCAACCCCTAGAGTCAGGAACGACTAGCACATATGTGCGAGGGGAACCTTTACCTCTACAAAACATACAGAGACGATGTCTATGCTATTTGTAGGAGAATACAGCATCACATTCTGAGAGGCTTAACTAAAGATTTTCTTTTTAACTAACTCTCTCTCAAAAAAAAACAAACAACAGATTTCCCTTAAACTAAATGCAGATGAATTAATTAAAGTAAAAATCTGGGATACCCTTTCCTGAATATTTCCTTACTCTCTGAAAAATACTCTATTTTTGCTACCTCTTCCCACAGTACTTTAGAATTTCTTCTGGTGAAGTTTTAGAGCTTACTTAGTTGCAAAGTTGTTTTCCTTAATGTTACTCCTTCGGTCACAACATTTTAATCTAGAAGTGTTAATTTTGTATCAAATATATATTAGGGGACCACGTTAATGTAGCAATGTAAGCAGCTCATCAGCATTCTAGGAAAGATTTCTTGGGTCATCTTTGTTCCTACAAGTTGCTATTTTATGCCCTTCAACTGAAGATAGAAAAAAAAAACCGTAATGCCTTCCTGAAGATAACACTAAGCTCTTTCATTACTCTTTCTTCAAAAAGTTGGCAGTTAACATTAAACTCACCAACGCTTCTCTCAATATCTTTCAAGATCTTTTGCCCACCTGTCTTTGGCATTCTTAAAAATGGAGAGCTAGGAAGCATTTGAAGATAACAGCAAATAACCTCACCACTTTTCTTCTTTGATTAAAAAAACCCAGATATCCCCAACATGACTGTTATTTGGGAAGCAGCTACATCAGGGGTCTCCAACCTTAGCAACTTTAAGCCTGGCGGATTTCAACTCTGGGAGTTGAAGTCCGCCAGGCTTAAAGTTGCTAAGGTTGGAGACCGCTGAGCTACATGCTTGTCCTTGCAAGTACCACTAAAGTAAAACATAGAATATAGAATCATAGGGCTAGAAGGGCTTTAGAAAGGACATGGAAGTGTTCCTATGTACCAGGAGTCATGGTGGTGCAGTCGTTAGAATAAAATACTGCAGGCTAATTCTGCCGACTGTCAGCAGTTCGATTGTCACAGGCTCAAGGTTAACTCAGTCTTCCATTCTTCTGAGGTCAGTGAAAGGTGGACCCAGATTGTCGGGGGCTCAATATGCTGACTCTGTAAACTGCTTAGAGAGGGCCTTCATTGCATCACCCAGCAAGCTTCAACCAAGCCCAGGACTCGGACAGCCCACAAAGTCAGCAGTGACCCCCTACAACAACCAATAGAATACATTTCTTGCACAGGAACAGGAAGCTCAAGGGCAAGGACCAAGAGAGGGTATAAATAACCCACTCTCTCCACTCCATGTGGTCAGCTGCCCAGGATCTGAAACCCATGTGGTCCTGTTCACCAATAAACCATCTTTCAAATCATCCTCCGTGTTTCCAGTTTCTTTCTGGCCACTTGGAACTGAACCAGATGGATATTTCTTCCAACACCCTCAAGTATTGGAATATAGTTTACCTTGTCCCCCCTAATCCTCCTCTTTGATAGGGTAGATAACTATGACAGTCATGGTACTGAAGACAATCTCTCCAAGTCCAAATTTTGTGTCCTTCAGTCACAAAAGCTGGCCCTTCTCAGCTTTGCTGTCTTTGGAGCATGAGTCTAAAGTAGGGGTCAGCAACCTGCGGCTCTGGAGCCGCATGTGGCTCTTTCACCCCTCTGCTGCGGCTCCCTGTCACTCACAATATGCGCGACAATCGCCAATGTGCAACACCCACCAGCACGCAATTTATTGGGCTTTTCAACCCCCGGTAGGCCAACCATGGATAAATCCAAGAAAAGAAAAGTTTCAGAAGAAAACAGAATGTTTAATTCTACTACATATGCTAGTTTTGTGGCCACTCAAGAAATAGTCAGGCAGAGGGAGGGTTTTGTGGCTCCAGGTGTTTTCTTTTCTATGGGAAACGGATCCAAGTGGCTCTTTGAGCGTTTAAGGTTGCAGACCCCTGGTCTAAGGGATGCTTTGCAGGGGTCTGGAAAAGACATAGCACAGCCAGTTGGTGGGGAAAAAAATGTTCAGGTTTTTCCCAAAGGAGCTGTCTTTGTTCTTGATTACCCCAGGCAGAAAATTGCCATAAAAGTTCATATTACAACTGCCATCTAAGTAATGACAGCTTGTCAGATCAGTAGCAGGAGCATTAAATTGGCCAATTAAATCTGTACGGCATGGTGCACGAACGAGGAGAAGTAAAAGAAAAACAACGTTTCCTTTGTGATCCAAAATGCGACATATCCGAACATTTATAATATATGAAAGTTGCTTGCTTTTTGGGGGGTACAAAATGATACCAACCAGCACCCTTAGGACCTGGTTATCTACGGGACCGCCTGCTACCACCAATAGCCTCCCAGCGGCCAGTACGCTCCCATAGAGAGGGGCTCCTCCGGGTGCCGTCGGCCAAACAATGTTGGCTGTCGGCCCCTAGGGGGAGAGCCTTCTCTGTGGGGGCACCTACGATTTGGAACGAGCTCCCCCCGGAGATACAGAGGATCCCGGATCTGCGCACCTTCCGCCGCGCACTTAAGACTTTTCTATTTTATCAAGCTGGCCTGGCCTAAATCTTCTCCCCTTTTTAAATGTAAATTTTAATTTGTTTTAAATTATGGGGTATTTTAAATTCAGCCAAATTATTTAATTCGTTTTTAATCTATTTTAAATTTTTGTATTGATGTGTTTTATCTCGTGGCTGTTCACCGCCCTGAGTCCTTCGGGAGAAGGGCGGTATAGAAATTTAATAAAATAAATAAATAAATAAATAAATCTCCCTCACCGACACCAACCTGGTTGTTTTTGCTGGAAATAACCGGGACTTGAATTTTCCCATAGGCAAAGTTCTCCATGTCACTCACTTAAGAGTTACACGGCCCTGTCTTCTACCTAATCTCTTGGAAAATATTCTGGTTTTTGCTCACAAGAGATTCTTTTCATTCAAAAAGGGAACATCTGCACATTAAAAAGAAAAAAAAAAACCAACAGGCAAGCTGAACGCTTACCTACAAGAGAGACCCTTCCATTCCTCCCCAACCTCTCTCATACTGAGACAAAAGGCTGCAGCCTTTTCACATGGAAAACAAGAGCAAAGCATAAACTTCAGGGTGACTGACAGTTCTGGCAGCTGCATTCTTCTGACTCCTACTCAGCCAACGGAGCCAGCATAATGGCACACCAAAAAACTCAGCCCTTGTCAAATAAGCTATTTCACAGAGGAGTTGTGTATAAATGCCCTATGCCTCGTATCTGCAAAGAGGAGGAGGGAGAAAGATCCCAAAACATGTACAGAACACAGTCTCACAGTTGCCTGTTTTTTCCTGAATCTCCCAGTAAAACTCGATTCTGTGTCTGCCCAACTCTAACAGGTTCCTCTTCATCGGGATCTATAACCAGTGGGCTCTTCAATAAGATTATTTTATTAGTCAACCCAACTAGGTAGACCAAGATGCCTTTTCAGGAGGCAACTTGATTTTTTCTGCTATCAACAATTGGACACTTTGGGGAAATTAAAGTGCACCCAATGACGTCAAGGACAAGCTCTCGCCCCTGTTCCCCCCTTCCCCCAGTAGCCAATATTCTGAAACAAAAGAATTTCCAAACCTGGAAATTCGACAAACATATTAAAATTAATGGGTTTCAGCAGGTTCTGACCAGTTCTGGAGAACAGGTAGCGGAAATTTTGAGTAGTTTGGAGAACCGGCAAATACGACCCCTGACTGGCCCCACCCCCATCTATTCTCCTACAAATAGCATAGACATCATCTCTGTATGTTTTGTAAAGGTAAAGGTAAAGGTTCCCCTCTCACATATGTGTTAGTCGTTCCCGACTCTAGGGGGCGGTACTCATCTCCATTTCAAAGCCGAAGATCCAGTGCTGTCCGAAGACGTCTCCGTGGTCATGTGGCCAGCATGACTCAACGCCAAAGTTGCATGGAACACTGTTACCTTCCCACCAAAGGTGCTCTCTATTTTTCTACTTGCATTTTTTTTTTTTTACGTGCTTTCAAACTGCTAGGTTGGCAGAAGCTGGGACAAGTCACGGGAGCTCACCCCATTACATGGCACTAGGGATTCGAACCACTGAACTGCTGACCTTTCGATCGACATACTCAGCGTCTTAGCCACTGAGCCACCACGTCCCTGTGAATTTATACAATTCCCCAATTCTGGCCCAAGCCCAGAAGAGAGAAACAAGAGAGCAAGAAAAGACATCAAAACAACTTCAAACAACCTCGTTTGGGCTTCCGGAGAAGGCGCATTACAGCCCAGATCTTTTGCTAAGGGCTAAATAAAATGGTGCACTGATTTAGCGCCGTTAAAAACCAAGTCGGTAAGTGCAGTTAAGTGTTTCAGGAATTTGCTTCTCTTTTCGGTGAGTAAAAGACCCTGAATCATTCTCTCCACTGAACTGGGATCACTTGAAATTCATCGCGCAATCCCAGCATTCAGTGCTCCTTTAAACAATGGTCATCGAGAAACCTGATGAGAACTTAATGTAACTCTGCAGAGGCTTTAAAAAAAAATATCTCGCAAGGGGCTCCCCTGGACTGTAATAGATGAGCAATAATGGCTGGTAAGACACAGGAGAGTGGAGAAAATAAAAGATCCAAGAGAAGGAAAGATAAAGCAAAGACAAGTAGAAATAAGAGTTTAGCAAAATAAAATTAAAAGGGAGGGAGGGAGGGAGGGAGGGAGGGAGGGAGGGAAGGAAGGAAGGAAGGAAGGAAGGAAGGAAGGAAGGAAGAAAGAAAGAAAGAAAGAAAGAAAGAAAGAAAGAAAGAAAGAAAGAAAGAAAGAAAGAAAGAAAGAAAGAAAGAAAGAAAGAAAGAAAGAAAGAAAGAAGCTAAAGGGAACAAACAGAATAGGATACCAGAAATGAAAGACTGGAAAACCAGCACTGGTCACTACTTAAGTCTGGGAAAATCTCATTAGTGGCGACAATTTAAATTAGCAGTAAATTAAATTAAATTAAAATTAAAATTAAATTAGAAGTAGCATGGCATTTAGACTTATATATCACTTGACAGTGCTTCACAGCCCTCTTCAGCATCTTGCCCCCCAACAATCTGGGTCCTCACCCTGGAAGGATGGAAGGCTGAGTCAGGATCGAACTGCCAAATTATTGGCAGCCTAGCAGTCAGCAGAAGTAGCCTGCAGTACTGCATTCTCACCACTGTGCCACCACGGCTCTTAAGAAGGTCTTTCAGGACCAACCCAACTGAGGGTGCTGCCTGGAAACTATTTTGGCTCAAGATGCACAAACCAAGAGCCTCAGAATGACACGCCATTCAACTCTCTACTCCTGACCCCTCCCCACCTCCTCTCACGTCCTCTCCCCTCCCTCCCTCCCTCTCCTTTCCTTGCATCTCCTCTCCCCTACCCTCTCCATCCCACCCCTCGCCTTTCCCCTCCCCATCCATCTCCCCTCCTTCCCACTCCTTTGCCCTCCGCTCTCTATCCCACCTCCTCTCCTTTCCCCTCCCCTCCCCACCCCCAATCCCTCTCCTCTCCTTTCCCCTCCCCTCCCCACCCCCAATCCCTCTCCTCTCCTTTCCCCTCCCCTCCCCACCCCCAATCCCTCTCCTCTCCTTTCCTCTCCCCACCCACCTCCTTTCCTTTCAGCTCCTCTCCCCTCCTCTCCATCCCCTCTCCTCTCCTCTCCTTTCCCCTCCCCACCTCCTCTCCCCTTGCCACCTCCTCTCCTTCTCTCTCCCCACCTCATTTTCCCTCTGCTCCCCACCTCCTCTCCTTCCCTCCCCTTTCCCCTCCCCATCCCACCTCCTCTCCTTTCCTCTCCTCTCCCCTCCCCATCCCACCTCCTCTCCTTCCCTCTCCTTTCCCCTCCCCATCCCACCTCCTCTCCTTTCCTCTCCTCTCTCCTCTCCATCCCACCTCCTCCCCTCCCCTCCCCTCCCCACATCCTCTCTTTCTCTCTCTCCATTCCATTCCATTGTTCCACAGTGCCTCTTCAGTTTTAAAAGTGAACACGCTCGAAGCTTTGGAACTGAAAAAGTCCTTTGAATGTATGCCTCCCTTGCAATGATTTTTAAAAAAAAATAAATAAATAACTCCCAGCACCCTCTCTTGCATTTTCCTCTGTAAATCAAAACTGTCAAGAGAAACAGTGGCCCTTCATCACAAGTTATGGTTTTGGTGACAGTTTTAAAATTAAAAGCTATATCACTGCTTGACTAGGAAGCAACCCACGCACAAACTCTCTTAGAGCCAGAACTGGATGGAGGGTTCATAGATACAATGGATAAAGCTTCCAGGAAGAAAATGTCTTAATCAATAGCTCCTCTTTTCTGGCTTATGCTTAGGAAATGCTAGACAAAAACATTATGGTGTTATGCTATTGCCCATGGGAGCATCTGCTTTGAACATCAAGACATGCTGCAGAGATTTCTGTAGTTAATCAGAAATTAACCCCCTGCTTAGGCAGGAAACCCTACACCACTTCAGACAAATGGTTATCTAACATCTTCTTAAAAACATCCAGTGTTGGAGCATTCACAACTTCTGGAGGCAAGTTGTTCCACTGATTAATTATTCTGTCAGGAAATTTCTCCTTAGTTCTAGGTTGCTTCTCTCCTTGATTAGTTTCCACCCATTGCTTCTTGTCCTGCCCTCAGCTTCAAAAGAAATCCAGTTATTTTTTAGGAGCTCCATGTTGGCAGGTACCCAAATGAAGCCAATTCTGACCCCTCATAATTTATGGCCCTAATCATGACCCTGTTTCGCCCCTCCCCCCAGGGTGTGTCATCAATCACATTTGCCAACGGAGCAATTTCCCGAGTTATAGAGACCACTCCCCTCTGGCCGCTGTCGGTAACCCTGGGAGACAGCCTTGAGAAAGATATGTCTGGAATGTGCTCCTGTCTGTGGCTGCCAAGTTGCTTCATCAGTTTCCCATTCCCCTTTGCCTATGGCAACTCGAGAGCAGGCCAGGGATGCTTTGCAAGTTGACATTCGGCTCCCCTCACTTCCTGAAGTGTAATGGGTTGCCTTCAGAAGTTGTGAGTGCTCCATCACTGGAGGTTTTTAAGAAGTGGCTGGACTGCCATTGGTTCTGGAATGGCATAGCGTCTCCTGCTCAAGCAAGAGCTTGGTCTAGAAGACCTCCACAATCCCTACCAACTCTTGTTATTTTGTAAGATACCTTGATACAATTCTTGTTCCTTGATTTCATCCACTCTCTAAGGCTTGAGAGATGGTATCCAGGAATGCATGGGAACATTCTCAAATCCTGACCGGAAATAAGCGAAGGGAGAGCAGAATCAACTCTTGGGGAGGACTTGCTTCAAAAACACTCCTAGACCTTCTCCGGAAGCTGGACAATGCCTTCTGCTGGGATTTCAGCCAAAGAAAAGGAACGATCCATCCTCTCGGATTAAAGCGTGTTTCCTGCTAGCCAAACAGCCAAACAGAATCTCAATATTTCTTTCCTTTGACAGAGATCCTGCTTCCTGCTCTCTCTTTCCAAGAGTTTTCTATGCATGACTGTTCTACTTCTCCTTAAAAGCAGAACCTTGTCATTGGCTGAGTATCTCCAGTTAAAAGCTCAACCTGCTTCCCACCTTCAGCCACTGTAGCATGAAGACCTTGTTCATCTCACCGGTGTTTCTTCCCAGATGATCACACCTAACCCTGGAGCCCCTAATGAACAGATTTGGATCAGCAAAGGTGCTGCTTTTGAACTGTCTATAACTTATACCCTGTTCCCCCCCCCAAAAAATAAGACATCCCCTGATAATAAGCCCAATCGGGCTTTTGAGCGCATGGCAATAAGGCCAAGCGCTTATTTCAGGGTTCAAAAAAATATAAGGCAGGGTCTTATTTTCGGGGAAACATGGTAACAAATAGTTAGCTACTCTGAAGAAAGATAAAAAAATCAGGATGATAATATGTCCCTGTTCAGCAAAAGCTCAGTTAAGGTTTGCTCGTGTTGCACAGGTTGAAGTGCAAAGATTTATATACAATCGATACATTAAAAAATCAGCAGTCTATGGCTGTCAGGCATAAGACACAGTGAAATCCAATCCAGTCTGAACCTTTTCATCTCTCCATCCTCTAGTTCAGGAACATGCAGTCTCTTTGTTTTGGACCCCCCCCCTCTGAAATCTGCTGTCTTCCCCACCCCCAAAGGAAGCCGAAGTGCCATCGCTGACCTTCCTCCTGTCCCCACTCCTTCTCCAGCTGCACATTCCATCACCATGACTCTGTACCCTGTTTCCCCTAAAATAAGACTCCCCCATCTGAAGATATAGCAATTAAAAAGATCCTCGAATGTGCTGAAATGGATAAAATGACAATGGAGATAAAGAAAGAGATGATTCAGACTACTATAAAGTGTGGAACAGATTCTATACGTGGCTAGAAAATAGAAATCAAAACAGGAAATAAGAATGTAAATCAAAATTTGACCAGTTGGAATCTAAGAGCATTGAATAGTGGTAAGGATAAAATATCGACTATGTTAATAAATAGGATGTAAGTATATATAACAATTCAGTTTATAAGAATGTTTAATATGGTTATACAAGAAGAGAATGATTAGGATGATTGAATTTAAAAGTAAAGATAATTGTCGGTGCAGAAAGTTGCAAAATATTATATAATGTTGTTATTTATGTTTTGTATTTTACTGTTTGGTGTATGTGTATGGGTTTTTTGTTTTTTTGTTTTGTCTTTTTTTCCTGTTTTTGTCTTTTTCTATTATTTTTGATTTTGGTTTTAAAAATGTAAAATATTCAATAAAAACTATTTTTTTTAAAAAAAAGACATCCCCTGATAATAAGCCCAATCGGGCTTTTGAGCGCATGCACTAAAATAAGCCCTCCCCAAAAATAAGCCCTCCCTGAAAATATTTAAATGCATATGCAGCCAGTCCCCGCCATTTCCTCTGGTTAGGGTTAGGGAGACAGAGCTGGAAATCAGGTAAGATTGCAAGAGAAGTCCCGTCTTGCTCCATGTGCCCCAAAAATAATAAGACCCTCCAAAATGAGGCCAAGTGCTTATTTCGGGGTTCAAAAAATATATAAGACAGGGTCTTATTTTCGGGGAAACACGGTAGCTTTGGGCTAAGCAATGGGCAGGTTTACGTAGAGTTGGGGAATGTCTAGTCTAGTGAAAAGAAGGATTAGGGGAGACATGATAGCACTGTTCCAATATCTCAGGGGCTGCCACAAAGAAGAGGGAGTCAAGCTGTTCTCCAAAGCACCAGAAGGCAGGGCAAGAAACAATGGATGGAAACTAATCAAGGAGAGAAGCAACCTAGAACTAAGGAGAAATTTCCTAAGAGAGCAATCAACCAGGGGAAAGATTTCCCTCCTGAAGTTTTGGGTGCTCCATCACTGGCAGTTTTCAAAAAGAGACTGGACAACCATTTGTTTAAAATGGTGTAGGGCAGTGATAGCTAACCTTTTCCGGACCGAGTGGCAAAGTGCGTGCGCGCAAATGCACATGTGCCCAAACCCCCAAAATGCAATGTGTGCACAGCCCTTGTGCATGCACCCTGCCCCCCGTGCATGCATGGCAGAGACCTGAAGACCAGCTGGCTAGCAGGAAGCGTGCACACATGCACAGCAGACCTTAACTGGGGTGACGGCTCGCATGCCATCAGAGAGGGCGCTACGGGCCACCTCTGGCACGCGTGCCATAGGTTCACCATCAAGGGTACAGGATCTCCTACTCTAGATACCTTCCAATTCTATTGTTCTTTGTTCTATGTTTTTTTTTTTATTTGATTTATATGCCGCCCTTCTCCGGAGACTCAGGACGGCTTACAATGCGCTAAGCAATAGCCTTCATACTTTTGTATATTTATACAAAGTCAGCTTATTGCCCCCACAAACTGGGTCCTCAATTTACCTACCTTAGAAAGGATGGAAGGCTGAGTCAACCTTGAGCCTGGGGAGATTCAAACTTACAGTAATTGCAGACAGCTGGTGTTAATCACAATGCTATCAGTCTGCTGAGCCACCAGGCCCCTTGTTATGTGCAAAGATATGTGCAAAGATTGAGCCCTTTACATTGTTCTAAACTATGGTTTTTTTAATAAAACCGCAAATAGGTTGCTTACAAATAGGCAGCTAAACTGTAGACATTGTGATTTAATGCACAATGATATTTTGTGACGTACTGCAGACTAACATTTCTCTCAACTTCATTTAAAATACAATGTTACAATCCTCATCCTACAAGGATTTCAAAAAGAGAGCTTTTCAAGCCTCTTTGTAAAGCAGATTGTGATCACAATATAATTAACCAGGATTAACTTTTACCTGGGATTAGCTGAATTAATCCAGCCTTCTACATCTATGCAACAGAACAAACAATGAAACAGCCACATGGGTTGGTTCTGCACAATATAATGAGCAAAAAACTTAAGTTTCTAAATTACAAACTAGCCAAATTCCTTTAAACCCAACTTGTTAAACACAAGCCAGCCTAGAATTAAACAGAAATTTCCCTTACAGTGAGAATACAATGCAGAGAATCTTAACATTTTTGTGTCTCTGAGTGAAATCTCAGACAAACGTATTTAAATAAAATAAAACGGTGAAAATAAAGTTGTACTGTTTTTCTCATCCAACTTCCTTGGATCTTCCAAATCTGAAATCCCAAGTTAAGAACCACGAACAAGAAAGAACCAACAGTTTAAAAGCTGCACTTGGCAAGCTGGCATCTTTGAGATGTTTTAAATTACAATTTATCCAATTCCTTGTCATTTGGTGATGCTACCACAGAGTTGATTGGGCACCACTCCAAATATTTAATCAATTTAAAGTTAAGTCCTTTGGTTCCCTAAGAGACAAGGGAAAGCTGTAACTTTTTTTTCTCGTTAAAAGACAGTGGCAAGTTTTGGGGAACACTTCCAAAATGCAACCCCCAAAAGGCCAGTTTTTCCCAAGCTTACCGATGTTGAAATGCCATGTCTAACTATTTTACAAGTATCCCTAAAGCTGCAGAAGGACCACTGCCAGCCAGTCACAAACATTTTATACATAATGCCAACCTTGCTGATAAATTTGGTGCTGCCTATCCCACTTGGGGTATCCCTAATGCTTCCATCTTCCACAGTGGTGAAATCCAAATTTTTTTACTACCGGTTCTTGGGCATGGCTTGGTGGGCGTGGCAGGGGAAAGATATTGCAAAATCTCCATTCCCACCCCACTCTGGGGCCAGCCAGAGATGGTATTTGCCAGTTCTCCAAACTACTCAAAATTTCTGCTGCTGGTTCGCCGAACTGCTCAAAATTTCCGTTACCGGTTCTCCAGAATCCATCAGAACCTGCTGGATTTCACCCCTGATCTTCCACCATTGTGAGGGGTTAACATCTATGCCCAGATTTTTTTAAAAAAAACAACATCATCCTGTCTTGCTGGTCTGTTTGGATGAAAAACCACAATTGTTTTTTCATCCTAAGGGGAAATCCTCAAACTTGGCCTGGGACACAGTGTCAGAAATGCTAGCCATCTCCAGAAGAGTGGTCAACTCCCTGCAAAGTGAAGTCAATTGCAAAAGGAGAACGGGAAGGGAACCCAAGGTATCCTTTTGAAGGGGGGGGACAGTTGGCTTGCTAGGTCTCCATCTCTGGGTGCCATCGCTGGTCCTTCTGGCTGGACACAGAGGTGCTTCTTATGGGTGAATATAGGAGCCTGAAGGGACACAGTGACTCAGTGGCTAAGATACTGAGTGTGTTGATCGAAAGGTCGGCAGTTCAGCGGTTCGAATCCCTAGTGCCGTATAATGGGGTGAGCTCCAGTTCCTTGTCCCAGCTTCTGCCAACCTAGCAGTTCGAAAGCACGTAAAAAATGCAAGTAGAAAAATAGGGACCACCTTTGGTGGGAAGGTTAACAGTGTTCCGTGCACCTTTGGCGTTGAGTCATGGCGGCCACATGACCACAGAGACGTTTTTGGACAGCGCTGGCTCTTTGGCTTTGAAACAGAGATGAGCACCAACCCCTAGAGTCGGGAACGACTAGCACATATGTGCGAGGGGGACCTTTACCTTTACCTATAGGAGCCCGGGATGCCCTCTCTGGCTATGCTCCTACGACCCACCTATTTGATCCGGGAGCCTTGCCGGATGCCAACCCGTGAGTGGGGGAAGGGGTTATCTTATGGTGATGTGCTGACTCGAGACGGCTGGCCTCTACACCAAGCACCCGAGGTCCATTTAACCAGGGGGATCAGAAAGGTCAGCTGTTCGGCGGTTCGAATCCCTAGGGCAGGTCTCCCGCGTGAGCAAGGGGGTTGGACTAGATGACCTCCAAGGTCCCCTCCCACTCTTGCTACTGTTACTCCAATAATACCACCTCGTGCCATCACAGCCACCGAAATCTCCCGAGAGATCTGCTTCATTCCCCACGCAAAGCTTGCGAAGCAAAAGTCCATTCTCTCGATTTGCAAGCATTTCAAGAGGGGCGAGCCGTTGCTGACGGGTCCAGAGAGATTTCACCCCGACCACCCCGCGACCCCCAAAGACAGCCTTGCCTGCTTGGGGTGGGAGTAAGGAGAAGTGTGTGTGGAGGGGGTGTTGTTGAGGTTTGCAAGTGTGCGTAGGCGCCCTGGCCGATCCCACCGGGACTTTCCAGTTCTGCAAAGACGCCGCGGACTCGCAAAGCAGGAGCAGCTACTCACCGGGTGGATTAACAGCCGCCGGCGTTGCCATCTCGTCTCGGGAAGGATTAAGAGGAGTACAAACTGGGATGGGATGAAGGGGGGGGGACTGATGCTCCGAGCAGCCCGGGCAGACGGAGAGCAGGCAGGCAGGCAGGCCACGAAGCCCGCGGGGTGGGTGGGTGGTGGGTGGGGGGGAAATGCCTTCCCACCTGCACCAACACAAAGGGGGTCTCGCCACGCTAGGCTAAGCTCTTCACGCGCAGCGGGCTCAAGATGTCTGATCTGATGAAGCCCCCCCCCTTTCCCCCCCTCTTCTCCTTCTTCTTCTCCTTCTTTCAAATTTCGCTTCTGCTCATGCTCAGCGTCCCCCGTCCCCCCCCCAGCGAAGTGAGCATGTGCCAAAGGGCTGCACATGGGCAGTGGGCGAGGGAAGCCGCCTGCCCTCACTTTGCCCTGACTGCTGGACTGCGCTCTCCATCCCTTGGAGGGAGGGCGCAGGTAACGGGAGAAGGGGAATCCCAAATATGGCTCGCTCTCCTCTCTTCTCTCTCTCTCTCTCTCACTCTCTTTCTTTCTCTCTCTCTCTTTCTCTCTCTCCTCTCTTTCTCTCTCTCTTTCTCTGTTTCTCTCTGTTTCTCTCTCTCTTTCTCTCACAGGGTCTCCTGTGAGAGAAAGAGAGAGAAGGGGAATCCCAAATCTCTCTCTCTCTCCTCTCTCCTCTCTCTTTCTCTCTTTCTCTTTCTCACTCTCTTTCTCTCTCTCTCTCCTCTCTCTCTCTCTTTCTGTCTCTCTCTCTCTTTCTCACTCTCTTTCTCTCTCTCCTCTCTCTCTCCTCTCTTTCTGTCTGTCTTTCTCACTCTCTTTCTCTGTTTCTCTCTGTTTCTCTCTCTCTCGTTCTCTCACAGGGTCTCCTGTGAGAGAAAGAGAGAGAAGGGGAATCCCAAATATGGCTCTCTCTCTCTCCTCTCTTTCTCTCTCTCTTTCTCACTCTCTTTCTCTGTTTCTCTCTCTCTCGTTCTCTCACAGGGTCTCCTGTGAGAGAAAGAGAGAGAAGGGGAATCCCAAATATGGCTCTCTCTCTCTCTCTCTCTTTCTCTCTCTCCTCTCTCTCCCCTCTCTTTCTCTCTCTCTTTCTCACTCTCTTTCTCTGTTTCTCTCTCTCTCGTTCTCTCACAGGGTCTCCTGTGAGAGAAAGAGAGAGAAGGGGAATCCCAAATCTCTCTCTCTCTCTCTCTTTCTTTCTTTCTCTTTCTCTCTCTCTCTCTCTTTCTCTCTTCTTTCTCACTCTCTTTCTCTCTTTCTCTCTCTCCTCTCTTTCTCTCTCTCTCACAAGCTCTCCTGTGAGAGAAAGAGAGAGAAGGGGAATCCCAAATCTCTCTCTCTCTCTCTTTCTTTCTCTCCTCTCTCTTTCTCTTTCTCTCTCTTTCTTTCTCTTTCTCTCTCTCCTGTCTCTCTCTCCTCTCTTTCTCTGTCTCTCTTTCTCTTTCTCACTCTCTTTCTCTCTTTCTCTCTCTCCTCTCTTTCTCTCTCTCTCACAAGCTCTCCTGTGAGAGAAAGAGAGAGAAGGGGAATCCCAAATCTCTCTCTCTCTCTCTTTCTTTCTCTCCTCTCTCTTTCTCTTTCTCTCTCTTTCTTTCTCTTTCTCTCTCTCCTGTCTCTCTCTCCTCTCTTTCTCTGTCTCTCTTTCTCTTTCTCACTCTCTTTCTCTCTTTCTCTCTCTCCTCTCTTTCTCTCTCTCTCACAAGCTCTCCTGTGAGAGAAAGAGAGAGAAGGGGAATCCCAAATCTCTCTCTCTCTCTCTCTCTTTCTCTCCTCTCTCTTTCTCTTTCTCTCTCTTTCTTTCTCTTTCTCTCTCTCCTGTCTCTCTCTCCTCTCTTTCTCTGTCTCTCTTTCTCTTTCTCATTCTCTTTCTCTGTTTCTCTCTCTCTCTCTTTCTCTCCCAGGGTCTCCCCAATATGGCTCTCTCTCCTCCCTCCCTCTCTCTCTCTCTCTCTCTCTCTCTCTCTCTCTCTCTCTCTCAGAATCTGAAGAGCTGAACAAGCTTCTTGGATGAGAAGCAAAACGTCTTAAAAAAAACAAGCAAGAAAGTTCAGTTGCCTCTTTGAAAACCATGCCCTCGATGACTGAGAATCAACACACAGACCCCTCCAGTGATGAAGCACCTACAACTTCTGAAGGCAAGGTGTTCCACTGGTTAATTGTTCTGATTGTTAGGAAGTTTCTCCTTCCTAAAGGAGAACAGGTAGTAAAATTTTTTAGAACCCACCGCTGCATTGCACCATGATTCAGTAAGAGTGAGAAAGCCTTGTAGACGTACTGCACTTTCTGCTACTTTCTACCTGCTTCATTAAAAAAACAAACATCCTATAAAACCGACTAGCTTCAAAGTGTTTGCGCCAGTTTTAAAAACAACACTGCTGACAATATACAGTATTTTCCCTTGTTTCTCTATAAATTGACTTGACGGCTAGCAAAAAACCTCTTAACAGCTCGCAGCCAAAAAGGTTCTTTTGTAAGGAAGGTGGAGAATGTTCCTCAGCTCAGTTTAGATAACCTTGAAACTAACAGCAACATAAAAAATTTTTTTTTGCCACGGATTGTTTCCTTTTGAGCCACATGCTGATAAGGCAGCCGGCCCTGTCCAGCATGCTGTATCCTCAAACTGAGGATTCTGCAGTTGAGAAATACTGCCAAGCCAATAAAGGAGAATAGAGGTAGTCCTTGACTTACTGTGGTTCATTTAATGACCGTTCAAAGTTACAACGCCACTGGAAAAAAAAAGACTTATGACCGTTTTCCACGCTTACGGCCTTGGTGGCAACCTCTTGCACGCGTGATCAAAATTCAGATGTTTGGCAACTGGTTCATACCTATGACCGTTGTGGTGTCCTGAGGTCATGGCAATTGGGGGGGGTTCAAAATTTTTTACTACCGGTTCTGTGGGTGTGGCTTGGTGGGCATGGCAGGGGAAGGATACTGTAAAATCTCCATTCCCTCCCCACTCCAGGGGAAGGATACTGCAAAATCCCCATTTCCTCCCAATCATCTGGGACTTGGGAGGCAGAGAATAGATGGGGGCGGGGCCAGTCAGAATTTTTACTACCGGTTCTCCGAACTACTCAAAATTTCCGCTATCGGTTCTCCAGAACTGGTCAGAACCTGCTGAAACCCACCTCTGAGTCATGGTGACAAGCAAAGTCGATGGGGAAGTCAGATTCACTTAACAATCATGTTACTCACTTGACAAGTGCAGTGATTCGCTTAACAACTGTGGCAAGAGAGATCACTTTACAAACGTCTCACTTAGCAACATAAACCTGGGGCTCAATGGTGGTCGTAAGTTGAGGACTACCTGTAGTTGTAGCTCCAGGTTGAAATGAGAGGTCCTTGGTGCTCTGTGTGGTTGGTTGTTTTCTTGCAAGATGTTTCATTACCCAACTAGGTAACATCATCAATGCTAGAAGGCAGTGGGGTTTTGCTCTGTTTTCTAACACTGATGATGTTACCTAACTTGGGTAATGAAATATCTGCAAGAAAAAAAACCAAGCACCAAGGACCCCTCATATTACAAAGCACTCAGTATCTTCTGGGTAATATTTGTAAATATGGAAAATTGTAGAAGCTGCAAACTATGCCTTCTCCCACCAAGATCATGTTTCAGGAAGTTTAATCAAAATGCAGATAACAGTGACAAGCCATCATTTGGAGTATATCAGGGGTGAAATCCAGCAGGTTCTAACCAGTTCTGGCGAACTGGTTGTGGAAATTTTGAGTAAGTTCGGAGAAGCGGCAAATACCACCTCTGGCTGGCCCCAGAGTGGGGTGGGAATGGGGATTTTGCAGTATCCTTCCCCTGCTATGCCCACCAAGCCACACACAGATGCACAGTTATGAGAAGTAGAGTCATGGTGACACAGTGGTTAGAATGTAGTATTGCAGGCTAATTCTGCCCACTGCCAGCAGTTCGATTCTCACCAGCTCTAGGTTGACTCAGCCTTCCATCCTTCCGAGGTGGGTAAAATGAGGACCCAGATTGTTGGGGGCAAGATGCTGACTCTGTAAACTGCTTAGAGAGGGCTGTAAAGCACAGTGAAGCGGTATATAAGTCTGAGGGCTATTGCTATAAAGGCTGAGCATTTTTGTACATATATTAATTGCAGATCTGTATGTGTGTGTACATGCCTGTAGGGACATATACTCAGACACAGATTATAATTATATATAATATGCAGATCAATTATTGTAACCCCTACTCCCAACTATATGATTTAAAATATGCTTATCCACCATTGTTCCATCTAACAGATTTCTAAGTTAATAGTTAATATTATCAACTACAGTGTAATTTAAATATAAATTGACTCCACTGGCTTGCAACATACATTCACTCGGTTTGAATCAGAGGTGGGTTTCAGCAGGTTCTGACCAGTTCTGGCGAACCGGTAGCGGAAATTTTGAGTAGTTCGGAGAACCGGTAGTAAAAATTCTGACTGGCCCCGCCCCCATCTATTCTCTGCCTCCCAAGTCCCAGCTGATTGGGAGGAAATGGGAATTCTGCAGTATCCTTCCCCTGGAGTGGGGTGGGAATGGAGATTTTACAGTATCCTTCTCCTACCACACCCACCAAGCCATGCCCACCAAGCCATGTCACGCCCACCAAGCCACACCCACAGAACCGGTAGTAAAAAATTTTGAAACCCACCACTGGTTTGAATCCCTAGTACAGGTTGGACTAGATGACCTCCAAGGTCCCTTCCTACTCTGTTACTGTTAAATGTTTCAACTATTTGTCTTTGAAAATACGAGGGATTCATCCCAGTGCATTTTTCTTTTAAACAAGGGCGCACCCCACACTCTCTCATAGGGGCCTCCGGTAGGGATTGTTCTTTTCATTCTTTTGAGACTCCTCCTCAATGCTGAGATGGTATATCATTGCCCACCCAACCCCAACCAGGCTGATAAGAAGCCCCTTTGATTGCCTCTCTTCCATTCTACCACCACAAAGGGATTTTCCATTATGAAAGCCAATTGGGCTCCCTGTGGCAGGCTGCAGATTACAGGAAGGCGAGAAGGAGGAGGAGGAGGAGGAGGAAGCAGTCTTAAATCAAGCTCAAGGGTTTTTCTAGTGGGCTCAGGAACCATGTCGGTGGGCGAGGTGCCAAATCAAGGAAAAAGAGACTTCATCCACTGCCTTTCGCAAGGCTGGGAATCTCTTCAAGCCACTGCTGGTGGGTGGCTTGCTTTGCAAACCCCAGAGTCAGCATCTAGGGCAAACAAAGGACTGCAGGCAAGAAGAGAGCCAGGCAGGGACAATGGCAGCCCGGTGGTGATTCTCGGGGTACCGCAGATGCTCCAAGTGTGCCGTAGGAGAAGGAAAGGAGGAGGGGAGCCTTCTGGCTGGAACAAGCAGGTGTAGCTTCTGAAGCACAGGCAGGGCAGACAAACCAATGCAGCAAGCCATCCCAATCTTGCAGCAGAAACCACTGCCCTGCGATGATTTAGGAACTGGGGGGGAAGCTCAGCTGCTCAGTGGAAGCCAAAAGGACCATTTCCCACCCACTTCCCCAGTCCTCAGACTGGTGTCAGAGACGAGGGAGGAATCTCTCATTGGTCCTCCCTGGGGGTGGGGGGGAGTTAGGAAGCAGCTGGAGGAATTTCAGAACCGTTAAACCAAGGATGCTCCGAGAGAGACCCGTCCCTCGCGTCGACGCATCGCAAGGGAGGGTGGCTGTTTTGGTACTGCTGGAATGAACAAGTTGTGATAGGTTGGTAACTCTTATGTTTTTCTCTCCCTCTCACCTATCCCTACCCCCGTCCTATTGTTTCTTAAGGGAAAGCTGCTTCCCTTGCCTGCCAAGGACCGCTCACCTGCGCGGGGCATTTTTTGAGACAGGCAGACAAACCCCCTCGCCTGCAAAACTGTGTGGCAGGGACAGTTGGGCTGTTCACACAGACTTTTTCGACTTTGGGGAGGAGGGGGAGGGCCGCCCAACTAGAAGGAAACCATGGTGAGAGGAGACAGAGAAATTCTCTGTTTTATGTAAGGACTGCCTGAGGAATCCAGAGTTCATGTGTTCTACTTGAGGTGCTGGGTTGCAGGAGAATTCTGCTTTAAGGATACTCTCTCTTTCCCTTGTTCCACAAATTCTGTGTGTGGGGGTATGGGGGTGGGGTGTGCTTAGGGATACACTCTCTCTCCCTTGTTCCACAAATGGTGTGGATTTGTGTATGGATTGCACACATGTAGGCAGAAGTGAATGTTCAGAAGTGGCTCGGCAAGGTTTGGTTTGAGGGATGAATGGTTGCGATTTGAAGTTTGTAATGGAGCAAAAGATGAGTTCCTTCACGATCTAAGCGGAGAGGAATATTTGCATATCAAATACAGGCTTGGCACCGGAACAATTGACCCTCTCCAAGTCTGATTGAGAAATAACTTGCCGGATAGTAATTTTTTTTGCTCTGGATTTAAGCAATGTTCCTTAGTGCACGGTGGATTTTCACAGAGACGAGAGATTAATTTAAAAAAAAAAATCTGTTTTGCCAAATCATAATGAACTTTGTTTATTGGCCCCGATAGAAATCTTCAATCTGCCAAAGCTCTGAGATTCAGATTCGGTCAAGCTGTGCACCATTTTCAAGTTTACGTTTTTAAAAAGGCTTTAGAATTCAGGGTGCCACCTCTAATTTAATGAGGAAGGGGGGGGGAATCATGCCAGCCATTGATCTCTCAACATGATGAATGATCCGTATTTGTCGCAACTGCAGGAAATATTACATTTTCTCCTCAGAATATGGAGCAGAACATAATTTCAGGGGTAATTATGCTTTGTATACGAAAGACCGCAGGTTACGCGCTATTTCTCCTCCTCTCCTGCTCCCCTTATCTCTCCGTTTCTTTTTGGAAAGAGGGAATTCTTCAAAAACTTGTTTGAGGCTGTATAGCTCAGCCTTCCACCTTTATATAATGGATAGATATATTATTGGATTAAGCAGTGCTTGCTCCAAGTAGCAAGTGTGGATCAATTGAAGGTGACTTGGAAATAATGATATATATGCTGAGGTATTTTTTTAGGGAGGCAAGATTTTTCTCTAGGTTGGAAAAAAAAAACTAGAAAAGTTTGTGCTGACTGCAGGCGAAGTCTTCCTGTGGATGTTACTAACAAAGTTTCAAAGAAGGCCCAGGTAAGGGCTCCTTCAGGTAAATTGTAGTAAGCTTATAACCTACTAGTTAAGTTATGACTGCGACCTATTAGTTAAGCAATTTGATTGGTGGTTGCTGATATTCCCAAATATACAATGTGGTGTGTTTAGAATAGAATAGAATAGAATAGAATAGAATAGAATAGAATAGAATAGAATAGAATAGAATAGAATAGAATAGAATAGAATAGAATAGAATAGTTATGTAATTCTTTTAATAATTTAAAATTTTGTATTGGTATGTGTTTTAGTTCTGGCTGTGCACCCCACTGAGTCCACTAGGAGAAGGGCAGTATACAAATTGAAATAAATAAATAAATAAATAAATAAATAAATAAATAAATAAATAAATAAATAAATAGAATAGAATAGAATAGAATAGAATAGAATAGAATAGAATAGAATAGAATAGAATAGAATAGAATAGAATAGGAGGAGGAGAAGGGAAGAGAAGGGAAGGAGAATAGAATAGAATAGGATAGGATAGGATAGGATAGGATAGGATAGGATAGGATAGGATAGGATAGGATAGAATAGAATAGAATAGAATAGAATAGAATAGAATAGAATAGAATAGAATAGAATAGAATAGAATAACAGAGTTGGAAGGGACCTTGGAGGTCTTCTAGTCCAATCCCTTGCTTAGGCAGGAAACCCTATAGCAGTGATGGTTAACCTTTTTGCCGTCACGTGCCAAAAGTGGAGGGAATGCAGGAGGGGGTCACACCCATAATTCAATGCCCCCCGTGCCGTGCCCCACCAACATGCACATGCGACCCCCCCCTGCACTCTCCTGCTTTTGGCACGCGATGGCACAGTGGGCCCAGTAGGCCCGTTTTTCACCCTTCCCAGGCTCCAGAGGCTTTCTTGGAGCCTGGGGAGGGCGAAAACAGCCTTTCCCACCCTCCCCAGAGGCCCTCTAGAGGCCGGAAACAGCCCATTTCCCTACTTCTGGTGGGCCCGAAAGGCCCGACAATCAGCTGGCCGGTGCGCGCATGCACATTGGAGCTGAGCTAGGGCAACGTTTGCGTGCCCACATATATGGCTCCGCGTGCCACCTGTGGCACTCGTGCCATAAGTTCACCATCACGGCCCTATAGCATTTCAGACAAATGGTTATCCAATCTCTTCTTAAAATCTTCCAGTTTCGTTTTGACTTAGTATGTTTTTATGCCTGTGTGAGATACGGCAACTGTACATCCTTCCTTCCACGTCTTTCCTGTTTTTGTACTAAATATTCAGGAACTTTTTGCTGATTTTAGAAACCTCTGGAGCTTCTTTGAAGCCTTAGAGATGTTTCAGCCATCCTTCAACTGCTGATTAAGGCAAAGAGGCAAACATAGTTATCACCGTGTCCCTTTTTCAATGGTTATATTCATTAGTCTATTTTTTTTTTTAGCATCCATAAAGCATTGGAGAAGCATTAAGGGCTGCAAACCAACTCTTCGCCCATGGAGCTGGCGGAAGAGTTTTCCCTAAAGAAGAGCTCAAAGAGACACTTTGTGTGTGTGTGTGAGACGGGCAGCCCCATAAATGTAATTAATAAATAAATAATTAAACCTGACGCCCTTTTCCATTTTCTAAATGAAAACTGTAGCTTTGCTCAGAGGGATCATTCGGGAGGATCAATTATTAATTCCCCTGTAAGAAAAGGAATTAAGGAGAGAGTAGAGAGATGCAATCGCTAATCGTGACCTTCAGAGAGCCCGAGAGATATCTTGGATTTCCTAAATCTAATTCTCTCACGCTGAAATGTTGCACGTGTTCAGTGGTCCATGGAAAAAAAATATATATGAAGAAATAGAGCTCCGGAAGTCATTATTTTCTTTTCGGAAAATAAGTCGTAACTGCATTTGCTGGAGGGCCTGAGAAATGCTACCAACAGAGCCCCATTGTTTCTTTGCACAACTTAGAAAGATGGCAAGACAAAAGTACAGGTGTTGTTGTTTTTTAAATGAAAGATCATTGGTAAGAAAGTTGAGATTTTTATTTTAAATAGTAATCACGGTATCCTTGGTGATCTCTGAGCTTGGTGATTTGCTTGTACCATGTTTCCCCCAAAATAAGACCCTGTCTTATATTTTTTTGAACCCTGAAATAAGCATTTGCCTGGCCTTATTGCCATGCACTCAAAAGCCTGATTGGGCTTATTATCAGGGAATTATTATCAGTGTGCGGCGGCAGCCAAAAAAGCAATGCAATCCTAAATTGCATTAACAGAGGGATACAATCAAGATCAAGTAAGGTACTAATACCACTCTGTAAAGCCTTAGTAAGACCACACCTAGAATACTGCATCCAGTTTTGGCACCACACTAGATGTTGAGACTCTAGAAAGAATGCAGAGAAGAGCAACCAGGATGATTAAGGGACTGAAGGCTAAAACATACAAAAAACGGTTGAGAGGAACTGGGCATGGCTAGTCTAGTGAAGAGAAGGACCAGGGGAGACATGATAGCAGTCTTCCAATATTTAAGGGACTGCTACAGAAAGGAGGGGGGTCAAGCTATATTCCAAAGCATCCGAAGGGCCAGACAAGGAATAATGGATGGAAACTGATCAAGGAGAGATTCCACCTGGAAATAAGGAGGAACTTTCTGACAGTGAGAACAATCAACCCATGGAACAGAAGTTGCCTTCAGAAGTTGTGGGAGCTTCATCACTGGAGGCTTTCAAGAAGAGATTGGACTGCCATTTATCTGAAATGAAGGATCTCCCGCTTGGGCGGGGGGTTAGACTAGATGACCTACAAGGTCCCTTCCAACTCTGTTAATCTAATCTAATCTAATCTAATCTAATCTAATCTAATCTAATCTAATCTATCCAGTTGCCATGACTCAAACTTCAGACAAGTTTACCTGGATGATTGAGAATCTTCACTGACACATCCATAGCCATGATAGGAGGACACATCCATCCCATAGGAGGAAAAATGGCATAAAGGAACAAAACCCAGAAAAGGTATTTACAGCTTAATGCAGTTGATATCTTGGGCTTAAATCTTTTTAACCACTAGGTAATTCTATCCTGGTTGTTTTCAGTGACTGTTAGCTAATGCACCATCTACAGTTACTCTTCAGCTTGGCTGCCACAGAACCTGTAGTAATTATTTCTGTTCTCTGCCAGACAAAAAGCTGATACGCTTTACTTTGGGCAGAAATGAGATTTGCTACAGTGGTTTTGTGTTTTTCCAGCTGGAAAAACTGTTTTGTTTTTTTTTCCGTTTTGGTCCTTGAGCGCTAAGTATAACCCAACCTTAATCACCCACCCCACTGACCAATTCCTTCAGTCTGTAAACTCTAACTCAAGGTAGATTTTAACAGACTTTAACAGATTAACAGAGTTGGAAGGGACCTTATAGGTCATCTAGTCCAACCTCAATTTTGAAAAACAGGGTTTCTCTATCCATTTATTTGTTTTGTCCCAACCCCTTGCTTTTTTACAATTAAGAGTCCTCGAAAACTCCAGAGCTTGCATTGCTTTTTAGAGCTATTTTAGATTGATTCCAATCAAGAGGTTGCTTTATCATTGGATATTGACCTTTTTTTTAAAAAAAAAAGAAAAAGAAAATCTTGCAATTCCAATCAAGAGGCTGCTTTATCGTTGGATATTGACTTTTTCAAAAGAAAACCTTGCAATATGAAACAGGGGAGCATTTATAACTTGGTCCTGTGCCATTGATGCCTTCTCCTCCTTCAAGAAGAGGGCAGAGTTTTAAATTAAAAATGTGTTCTCCGTGTATGTTTCATTCCAACAAGTTTCCAAGTGGTTTTGTACATATTTGTGTAGTCAGGCAAATAAAAATAACCAGAAATAACACACAGTTGTGGAAGGTAAAGGACTAAGTTGATTTTCAGCTTCATTTCGCACTTTCTTTTATTCTCTCTCTCTCTCTCTCCCTCTCTCCCTCTCTCTCTCTCTCTCTCTCCCCTCTCTCTCCTATCTATCCATGATTTATCCATGATCTATCCAATCTATCCACCTACCTACCTATCCATCTACCCATCCATCCATCCATCCATCCATCCATCCATCCATCCATCCATCCATCTATCTATCTATCTATCTATCTATCTATCTATCTATCTATCTATCTATCTATCTATCTATCTATCTATCTATCTATCTATCTATCATCTACCTTACCTAACCTACCTACCTACAGTGATGTGTTTCAAAAATTTTTACTACCGGTTCTGTAGGTATAGCTTGGTGGGCATGGCTTGGTGGGCGTGGCAGGGGAAGGATACTGTAAAATCTCCATTCCTACCCCACTCCGGGGAAAGGATACTGCAAAATCCCCATTTCCTCCTGATCAGCTGGGATTTGGGAGGCAGAGAATAGATGGGGGCAGGGCCAGTCAGAATTTTTACTACTGGTTCTCCAAACTACTCAAAATTTCCGCTACCAGTTCTCCAGAACTGGTCAGAACCTGCTAAAACCCACCTCTGCTACCTACCTACCTACCTACCTACCTACCTACCTACCTACCTATCTATCTATCTATCTATCTATCTATCTATCTATCTATCTATCTATCTATCTATCTATCTATCTATCTATCATCTACCTTACCTTACCTACCTACTTACCTATCTATCACAGAAGCATCCGTGCTTTCCCACCTTCACACTTTAAATCTGGGACTTGCAGAGCAAAAAGTTAAATGCTGATAGTGTTATTAATGTGCCCTCAGTGTAGGAAGATAAATTTGGTTTCTAAGCTGGTTTTTCCAGATGCAGCCAAAATTTTACAGCTATTCTTTATTTCTTCAGCAGCAACTTTTGGCAGTTTGGAGCAGTGTCAGCAGAATCTGATCGCTGGTTGCTGCTAGCAGAGAAGGCCTGGCTGACATCATTTCATTAAACGGGGTGGGGAAAAGCAAGCCTCATTTAATGACAAAGGATCCATTGGGGGAGATGGGGGAGAAAGAAATCTGCAGGGCCAAAGTTCCTCTCTAGCTTTAGTATTGTATTTATTTTATTTATTTGTATCTTGCCTTTATTTAAGGGATGCGGTGGCTCAGACGCTGAGTGTGTCAATCGAAAGGTTGGCAGTTCGGCGGTTCGAATCCCTAGTGCCATGTAACGGGGTGAGCTCCCGTTACTTGTCCCAGCGTCTGCCAACCTAGCAGTTTGAAATCACGTAAAAAATGCAAGTAAAAAAATAGGGGCCACCTTTGGTGGGAAGGTAACAGCGTTCCGTGCGGTGCCTTTGGCGTTGAGTCATGCCAGCCACATGACCACGGAGACGTCTTTGGACAGCGCTGGCTCTTCGGCTTTGAAACGGAGATGAGCACCGCCCCCTGGAGTCAGGAACGACTAGCACATATGTGTGAGGGGAACCTTTACCTGCCTTTTATTATTTTTACAAATAACTCAAGGCAGTGGATCTATCCAACACACCTTCCTCCTTCCTCTTTTCCCTACAACGACTGCCCTGTGAGGTTGGTTTGGCTGAGAGAGAGTTTCTGGCCCAAGATCACCCAGCTGGCTTTTATAACTAAGGTGGGACTAGAACTCACAGTCTCCTGGTGATTGGCCCAAAGTCACCCAGCTGGCTTTCGTGCCTAAAACGGGACTAGAACTCATAATCTTTGCTTTCTAACCTGGCGCCTTAACCCCTAAACCAAACTGACCCTCTTATGTTTTGACTTCCTTGTTGTCCGAGTAGTTTATATCCTGATGCCCACCTTCCTCAGTTTTCTAACCAAGGCATTTAGTAATGGTTCCTCATTACTATGCTTGCTCTTCCCACAAAAACATAGAAGTGGAATTTTGAAGCCCTCTCCCAGTCTAGACCCTTCCTCCCTCCCTTCAAACTAGAAATATCCAATTAACTGGTTGGAATTCTAGGAGGTATAAGCCACCTCCACGGGGACAACCTCAGCTGATTATCTGAATTTCAGATGACTACCTAGACTCTGTTTTAGTACAGGCAACCAAGAAGAATCCATAAGTTCAAAGACAGAGAATTTCACTATACAACTACTCAAACTGTTAGGGATCTTCTACTGTTTAACTACATTCTACTTGGCATTGACTCTTATACGAGTCTTGAACGTCAGAATAAAGTTTCACTCTCTTTTGGCCTTGATCCATTCCAGTTATTGTTAAAAGAACTAGGACACTCATAATGCTTATTTATTTTATTGACTGAAAAATTGCTGCCAGTCCAGTTAGATTAGGCTGGGCAGTGTTTCTCAACCATGGCACCTTAAAGACGCCTGGACTTCGCCTCCCAGAATTCCCCAACCAGCATGCTGGCTGAGGAATTCTGGGAGTTAATGTCCACAAGTCTTAAATTTGCCAAGGTTGGAGACCCCTGGTCTACAGAGGAATGATTGAGTCTGTCATCTGCACCTCCATAACTGTCTGGTTTGGCTCTGCAACCCAACAAGACAGACACAGACTTCAGAGGATAATTAGAACTGCAGAAAAAACAATTGCTACCAACCTGCCTTCCATTGAAGACCTGTATACTGCACGAGTCAAAAAGAGGGCTGTGAAAATATTTACAGACCCCTCGCATCCTGGACATAAATTCTTTCAACTCCTACCCTCAAAACGACGCTATAGAGCACTGCACACCAGAACAACTAGACACAAGAACAGTTTTTCCCCGAATGCCATCACTCTGCTTAACAACTAATTCCCACAATATTGTCAAATAATTTACTAAGACTGTATTATTATTATTCTTCTCTTCCATATCTATCTCTTCACACTTATTACTATAACCATGTTGCTTGTATCTTTCAATTTTTATTTGTTTCCTAGTACGATTTGATAGCTTATTATTAACCTTGACTATTACTAAGTGTTGTATCTTTTTATTCTTGATGAATGTATTTTATTCTCCTTATGTGCACTGAGAGCATATACACCAAAGGCAAATTCCTTGTGTGTCCAGTCACACTTGACCAATAAAGAATTCTATTCTATTCTATTCTATTCTATTCTATTCTATTCTATTCTATTCTATTCTATTCTATTCTATTCTATTCTATTCTATTCTATTCTATTCTATTCAACTTAAAAATACCAAGTTTGAAAAACACTGAGTTAGACGAGTCATTGGGAATAATAAAAGAATCATCTTCTGATTCTAAATCACCAGCCAATTTTCTTACCAGCTCTCTTGCCAGTGAAAATATGCAACATTTTGCATCTGCTAGCAGCTGGTCTACATAGCAAAAGCCTCCATATCAGAGGAGCTATTCAAAGGGCACAGTGGGAGACTATTAATAACTAGAACTTATTTTCAATTCCCTTTTCCAGGTGATATATGACTTAATCTTCCCCCATTAATTGATAACATCAGAGAAGATGCATTTATGTCCTTGTGTGAGTCATTCCTCCTGCCTCCAAATAGCTTGGAACCCTCCTCTAGTGATCGGCCCAGCTTGTCCAAAAATGGCATGTTAAAGAGACAGTCCAACACAGTTCAATGGAGTGAAGCAATGGCTCAACCAGCACACTTCCTCAAAAGAAGAGAAATAAGTTGCAAGATCGAATCTGGGTCAGTCACTGTGACCAGAAGTTTAGTCTTCTTTGAAGCTTTTGGATTCATGCTGGAGCCCATCTTCAGGGAACTTCTCTCTACTGGAATATGTGCGCTTTGGGCTAGTCTGTGACTTGTATTTATGTGGTGCGTATTTATTCTGCGACTATGTAGGACAAACGAGGAGGAAGGTTAACCATCAGATGGCAAGAACAGAAGGGGAGGGGAGGAGATGAGGAGATGAGGAGTCCTGAACTCACTGGTAGCCTCACATTGCAATGAACAAAGACACACACATGCAAGTTTGCAGCTACTAAGATTGTTGGCCGAGCAGATACAAAAACAGCCAGGGAAATTATTGAAGGCTGGGAAATGGGCCCCTTGTTAGTCAACACGAGTGCTGATTCACCACCAGCTTATCAACTACTTAGGAGCAGAGGGCTTGGCAGCAAAAGGAAACAACAGCCAATTGCTAGCCATCCATAGCACTTAGCAATAGCACTTAGACTTATATACCGCTTCACAGTGCTTTTACAGCCCTCTCTAAACGGTTTATAGAGTCAGCATATTTGCCCCCAACAATCTGAGTCCTCATTTTACTCACCTCGGAAGGATGGAAGGCTGAGTCAACCTTGAGCCAGTCAGGATCGAACTGCTGACAGTAGGCAGAGTTAGCCTGCCATAGCAATATCACTTAGCACTTAGACTTATATACCATTTCATAGTGCTTTACATAGCAATAGCAATAGCACTTAGACTTATATACCGCTTCACAGTGCTTTTACAGCCCTCTCTAAGTGGTTTACAGAGTCAGCATATTGCCCCCAACAATCTGGGTCATCATTTTACCAACCTCGGAAGGATGGAAGGCTGAGTCAACCTGGAGGGAGGGAGGGAGGGAGGGAGGGAGGGAGGGAGGGAGGGAGGGAGGAAGGAAGGAAGGAAGGAAGGAAGGAAGGAAGGAAGGAAGGAAGGAAGGAAGGAAGGAAGGAAGGAAGGAAGGGCAACAGCACTTAGACTTATATAGGATGGAAGGCTGAGGCAACCTTGAGCCTGGTGAGATTTGAACTGCTGAACTGCAGCTAGCAGTCAGCTGAAGTAGCCTGCAGTACTGCACTCTAACCACTGCACCAACACACCAATCAGCCAATAAAAAGGCACCACATAAATACCACTCACAGAATAGCCTAAAACACACATTCTGTAGAAAAAAAATTCCCTGAAGATGGGCTCCAGCATGAGTCTGAAAGCTCAAAAGATTAAACCTCTAGTCCTGGTAACCAACCAAGATTCAATCTTGCGACATTCTCCTGGGACACGTATGTTTGCCTTCATTCATGGGAGAAATAAGTGGTATCTCTCAAGGATCCATTGCCCTTTTTTTATAAATTTGTTCATGGATGATCTTGAGTTAGGGATAGGCAGTAAACAGTGGTCGTGTTTGCAGGTGATACTTAGCTATTCAAGTTAATAAAATCCAGAAATGATGAGGAAAAGCTCCAGAACGCTCTTCTGTTTAAGCAAGGGAAGAGCGCTACATATTCATAGCAATAGCCACCAAAAGTTGACTTGGACTCAGGGCAAAGGAGGAAGGATGGATAGATATGCCCTCTCCTGCCTTTTATCTTAAACTTGCACCTCTTCCAGGAAATTGAGTACTTCAGTCCACTTCTCCAAGAGTAGGTCACAGCATATATTAATTTGACAGCTGCTTCCTAGACGGGTAACCTTAGAACCCAATTAAAAATGAAAGGCTGAATTAGACTCGACAGCCATAAACCTGGGAATCAGCTTGCAGCACAAGTCAAAGAGCCCAGCAGATGATTCCGGAGAAAATGGGAGAACATCTTGAACTTGTAGCTTGTACTGTTATGTAGGCAGCTGAACCATAACAGATCAATTGGCAAGAAATACTCGCAAGGGAATCTCCTGTAGAGATAGACACTGCTTATCTATCTATTTATCTGTCTGCACAAATTTGTCAGAAATGGTGTAGGGTCTCCTGCTTGGGCGGGGGTGGGGGGTTGGACTAGATGATCTACAGGATCCCTTCCAACTCTGTTAATCTGTTAAAAAAAATATGTGCCAGTGCATGTATATTTTTTAGAAGTTGTCACCCTGCTTTCCATCACTATTGAAAATATCCTATTCATCACCTTCCAAGATTTTTAGTTTTTAGTTCATTCATTTCTGCCCTTCTTTGTAACTTTCAGTCTTCCTCTTACCCCTAAACCCTTTAGTTTTTTTCCCCTCTCTTATTACTCTATGGCTCCTTATTGCGGGGATAAGGGATGTAGCCATAGAAAGAACAAAATCTTCAAGGAAAGGGAAAAAAAGTAAAACAGAAAGCAAAAAAAAAAGAACAATTTTAATTACATTAAAGCAAATACAAATTATACTCAGAGAAAATAGAGAAAAAGGATAAAAAGTGCAAAGAAAGAACATAAAAAGAAAGGAAACACATAATGAGGCTACTTCCAATCTTTGTCAAAACAAATATAAATAAACTTCATATTTCTTTACCCCCAAATGGTTACAAATATCTCTTCCTCGCTGAACCCATCCCTTATCTATATGCAAAACATCAACTTTCCACTTCTGATGTCAGCAAAAAATCCAGAAAGATTGACCAAAGCTTTATAGAAATATGTCTTATTTTAACTCCGGTCAAACCAACCAACTCTACATTCCTTCCTTTTACTTCTAACAATCTTGGTCCTTAATTCAAGCATCAAATCCATGATAGGATTTGATCTTGCTTCAATTTTTCTTTTTCCCCACAACAAAGACTTTTATCAAACCTTTTGAGGCTATATTCTAAGCGCAGTCTAAGTCCTGATCCAAACTCTTAACTCTTGTTGTTGAGTAAAAAATGAATAACCAAAAGCACCATTGCATAAACAGGCACACCTTACTTTCACCTCTGTGCATGACTAGCTTACCAACACAAATATGCTCATAAAACTAATCAGAACCCCTTCGCCCGGAGTGAAAGATGGATGGTGTGGACATATCGTCTGACAAACTACAAAGCAAAAACATTGGCTCAGACAAAGACGCCTGAAGACACACAGAAACCAGAACAATCCCGACTCGGCTTTTCATTGCATGTGCCAATAACCTTGACAGACAAGAAAGAGATCACATTTCAGTTTAATTGCTTTCCTTTTTTTTTTTTTCACCGATTCCCTCAAGTTTATGAAACACACTTGGGAGCTTATAAATAGTTCTTCCATTTAAAAAAAAAAAACCAGAAAAAAATTCAAGCTCTTTTCATCCTAATTTTAAAATGCACATGTCCATGCATGCATCCATAAGTATTTCATGTGTGTATCTGTGTGCACATTTAGGATGTGTGACTGGGATATGGAAAAACTCAGTGAATGAGGCCAGAACAATTCTTAGTTATCTGGTTTGTTCAAACTTAATGCAGTTATTTGCAACTTGCAAAACATTGCATTGCATCTACTTACAGTCAGTGGTGAAATCCAAATTTTTTTACTACCGGTTCTGTGGGCGTGGCTTGGTGAGCATGGTGTGGCTTGGTAGGCGTGGCAGGGGAAGGATACTGCAAAATCTCCATTCCCTCCCCCCTCCTGGGGGAAGGATATTGCAAAATCTCCATTCCCACCCCACTCTGGGGGCAGCCAGAGGTGGTATTTGCTGGTTCTCCGAACTGCTCAAAATTTCTGCTACCAGTTCTCCAGAACCTGTCAGAACCTGCTGGATTTCACTGCTACATTTCGGCCCTCGTACTGAGATACTACTGTATAACTCTCGAGTTCTGACTCTCAACTTTTCTAACATTTGTGTAACACAACCACTGTTGTACCTTTGGGAACTGTTCTAGGACAGGCAAGAATTCAGGCAATCTAGAAATATTGGGAGGCTGCCCGACCTCAATAGATTTCTTGGAAATTTGAGCTCTGTGCCAACTCCCTCAATGACACAAGTGAAAATCACATGCAAGTGGTCAGAATTTCACTCCCCCATCCAATTTTCCCCCCCTGTGTTATATGCATTCAAATTCTCACGCAGGAACTTCTGAATGGAACTTTAATTCAGGCTACGGATGGCACCATTCCCACTGCACTTGTTGAGAAGGAAAATCAGGGATTGTTATTTAACCACCAGTTGACATTAAAAGCATCATAAAGGCCATCAACCTGATTTATAGCTTGGGAAAAAATCCAGGGGAGTTTCCAGCTATTCATTCAAGTCGGTTCTGTGTTAGAATGGCTTAGGACATTGGCTGGTTCCCCAGAAAGTGTTTTTGGAGCAGAAACTTCAGCTGTCAGCTAGAGTTCTCCACCTGGGCTTCCACTCCAGTAAACCTGGATGCTGCAAACGAACACACAGGTAGTCCTCAACTTACAGAAACCTTTTGGGAAAAGTGTATTTTTGAGGTTTGACGGCTAATAACATCATCTTTTTTTTTTTTTTTGGAGTTTCAAGATAATCCTATTCCACTGCTGGAATGGCCTGGGAATAGCCCAGACCTTAACCCAATTGAAAATCTATGGAGTTGACTAAAGAAACTTGTTAGTCAGAAGCGACCCAGCAATAAAACCCAGTTAATAGAAGCAATTCTTCAATCTTGGTTTCACATAATAACAGCTGCAGAACTAAAAGACTTGGTTCACTCCACGGGAAGACATTGTAATGGCATAATTCATGCTAAAGGTTACCCAACTAAGCATTAACAGACATGGTGATCATTTTTGTAGATCTCGGTTTTTGTATGTGTTTCACTTTTCTTCTTTATAGTGTAACTGCTATTCTAATAGCAAATCCTTCATAAAAGTTACTGCATTACATTCTTGATTAAATTATCTTTCCATTGATATATAATTTTATGGTACTACTAAAAAAGGGGGGGGTATTATTAGCTAGTTTTAGAAAATACACTTTTCCCAAAAGGTTTCCACAATTTTGGCCACTATTGTACAACAGTTTATTGTTTGAAGTTACAACAGCACTGAAAAAAAATGACTTTGGACCAGTAGTGGGTTTCAAAATTTATTACTACCGGTTCTGTGGGTGTGGCTTGGTGGGCGTGGCATGGAAGGATACTGTAAAATCTCCATTCCAACCCCATTCCAGGGGAAGGATACTGCAAAATCCCCATTGCCTCCCGATCAGCTGGGACTTGGGAGGCAGAGAATAGATGGGGGTGAGGCCAGTCAGAGGTGGTATTTACCGGTTCTCCGAACTACTCAAATTTTCCGCTATCAGTTCTCCAGAACTGGTCAGAACCCACTGAAACCCACCTCTGCTTTGGACCATTTTTCACACTTAATAACAGCATTCCCATAATCAGGATATTGGTGTTGTGTTACCAACCAGCAGAGTAAATGCACAAGGAAACGTTGCTGAGAGCAATGAATAAGAGATATGCAAACTGGTTTATCAAAAGCTTACCTTATAGTAGAAAAACTATAGAAAAAGTCTCATAGTCTTTAAACAAATTCCAAGTCTTTGCCAGTTAAATCAGTCCAGTAGTTACAGATATCTTCTTACCAAACAAACATTAATTGGTTAGAATAACAAACTCACTCTGGTTCACAAACCACGATGGTAGCAGATCCAAAGAGGAGAGGATAAAAAGGAAAAAGGGAGGGAAGGAGAGAGGAGATGAAGGGACTGGAGGGAGCCATGCTATAACCCTCTAAAGCAATTTCTCAATTTCTGTATAACATGCAAAACAGACCCAGCGCAGAGTTCATCTGTGAGGGAGATGGGCAGGTCTTATATTTGATAAATAAAATAAATAAATCTTCACAATATCAGATATCAAACCATTTGGTCAGCTATATCAGTTGCTTTGGAAGTTGCAGCTCCAACTTTTCTTTCAATTGGATGGAATGCATTTTGCATTTTAAATTAAATAACTTCCCAAACACAGAAAGAGAGGAGACAGAGAGATAGACAGAAAGCAATTCTATGCCAATTTTGCAGTGCATGTTTTTAAAACAAAAATACATAAAGGAATAGTTATGTACAAGAATGCATGTTTATTAGATAGAAAGGAAAGGAGAAAAATGGAGGAGTCACTTAACATATTTTTGGACAAAAAAAATATAATCCCCCAGATTTGATCATTTTGACCCTGTCATCAAATCTTATCACATATTTCCAGATAATCACAAGAGGCCCATCTTTTGCAGGCTCTGATTTGTAAAAGTCCACTTGGAAACTGTTCTATAAATACTCTTTTACTCCAGTTTTTTTTTTTTAATTAAAAAAAAATCCCGGAAACCTCTGTTCAGGGAAACTCTGGTGTCTTGCAGCAAGAAAACTGCCACGAATTAAATGAGGTATATAAAAATTGATGTGGCTTTCCAAATTACATAATTAACCAAAGGAACTGACTCAGAGAACTATACAAAAAGAAAAAAAAATATACAGAAAAGGAGCTGCAGCCAAATGAAAGGATTCCCTACAGCTTAATTAAGAAGCTTATTTCTTTCCTGAAAAAAGGACAATTCGTTTTTAAGGGGTGAAATTGTAGTTCCCGCATATTGTGGTCTGGGTATTTGAAGTCATTTGGCTGCTTTTTCTATCACTTCATAATCTGAGAAACAAGAGATGTGGGGTTTTTTGGTGTTTTTTAAAAAAATCAAAGTTGGATATTCACAGCTACTGCAAGATGATTAAATAGCAGTTGGGATGGTTAATGGACCTGAAACGGAAATTAGAAGCTGCTTCACGGGTGTAAAATTGAAAGGGTGGCTGATAATTAAGCAACTCTTATAAAACTCCAAAGACATTAAAACTTGGATGGGATGTGGAAATGCACAATGCAACAAAGAAATTGCCTGCAATGAAGAGGGGAAATAACCTCTTCACTTTGGAGAGGGCCACCTTCAGTTTGCACGGTTAGAAATACAGCAGGATACTTTTTAAAAATCTGAATCGAAACCTCTGTTTCTTTGCAAGAAAAATGTGGCATAGCAGGCTCTGTGAAAAGATACCCATTAGTTAGATTCGTTTTTTAAACAAACCATGGTTAACAACGCCGATGCTTAGCATCTGCGTGTGAATCGAAGTTAGTTCTCTTTGCAAAAGATTTGACCTAAAATGGTGTCATTGCAGGAACACACATTTAAAAGGAAATAAAAGGGAAGCAACATCCAGCCTTAACAGGGATGCTACACCTATTCCTAAGAATCGGTTTTTCTGAATCTTGGTGAAGCTGCCCTACTCCAGGAACTGAGCAAACAAAGATCAAATCCAGGGTAAGTCTCATAAGAAACGCTCGGGATCACAACAGCTATTGTAAGATTTGACTCAATCTGTAACAGCCTTTCCAAATCTGTTTTCCTGAGCTATTCTTGCAATGTGATCAAGATGCCTTTTCATATTATTAAGGGTAAAAAAAAAATTCTCAACCTTTTATATTTTGGATCGTGATGGCTCCATTGGAATTTAAGCATTGCTTCAATAGTAGTTATTTCTAATATTCTTTGTAGATGCTCCCTCAAAGCTAGAATGTTTCCAATGATAATTTTTTTTGGTATATTGTTTTGTATATTTGTTAACATCTTTTAAATATATATAACCATGGAAAGGTTATGCATATTTAAAAGGTTATTTTATTTTTTATTTAAAAAATAAAAAGGGACGCGGTGGCTCAGTGGCTAAGACGCTGTGCTTGTCGATCGAAAGGTTGACAGTTCAGGAGTTCGAATCAGGAGTGAAATCCAGCAGGTTCTGACAGGTTCTGGAGAACCGGTAGCGGAAATTTTGAGTAGTACGGAGAACCAGCAAATACCACCTCTGGCTGGTCCCAGATTGGGATGGGAATGGAGATTTTGTAGTATCCTTCCCTTGCCATGCCCACCAAGCCACACCACACCCACCAAGCCACGCCCACAGAACCGGTAGTAAAAAAATTTGAATTTCACAACTGGTTCGAATCCCTTTCATCTTGAAAGAAATAATTCCAGCTATATGAAGTCACCACTAAAAAGGACCTGTCATTGGCACCCACCAATCTGATGAATTTTAACGAAGTAAATTGGAGTCTCCAATGTTAAAAGAGCCATGGGTGGCACAGTGGTTAGAATGCAGTATTGCAGGCTAATTCTGCCCACTGCCAGCAGTTCAATCCTGACGGTCTCAAGATTGACTCAACCTTCCGTCCTTCCGAAGTGGGTAAAATGATTGTTGGGGGACAATATGCTGACTCTGTAAACCGCTTAGAGAGGGCTGTAAAGCATGATGAAGCGGCATATAAATCTAAGTGCTATTGCTATTAATACTGGGAGAGATAATATATATCAGTGCAGAACCCCTTAAACTTGCATTCTGAAAAAAAAAAAAGAATTCTAAAGATGGTGCATGGATTGTTTATTCAATACTGTCACTTCCTGCAGGTTAAAAAAATCATGGTAGCAGCAGGAATTAACCCTGATGTGGAGAGACACAAACAATGGAAGGACCAACTCCTGAACCTGCCTTTGTCGATGTGGATAAAGGACTAACTTTGGCGTGCTTTGTCTTCCTCTGCCTTTTCCTCATCGTCATGATTATCCGCTGTGCCAAAGTGATCATGGACCCTTACAGTGCCATCCCAACCTCCACGTGGGAGGAACAGCACCTGGATGACTGACCAATCCAAAGGCTTGGGGGGGGAAAGGTAGCCCCCAAGTCCTCTGCACCTTGGACCGACCATGGACTTGGCGCAAGAAAGCACATTAAGTGGCCACCTTATCAGGGTGAAAGCACTAAATAGGACTCCTCTTCACACCAAGATGCTTAGAGCAACGGAGAAGTTTTGAGAGCACATCGATTCCAGCTCTGCCTGCAGATCTACTTGAATTCTTCACTTTGCCCTTCTAATCTATTGCTACGCACTCTCTCTCTCTTTCTCTCTCTCTCTCTCTTCCAGGTTTCCATGAGAGGGGAACTACGACGGTTCAATTACATCAAGTAGCACAAAATGCTCTTTAGATACTAGAGCTCTCTTTCAAAGCTTTCTCTAGAGTAATCTGTATTTAGCAACGTTGGCTGCATTTAAATCCAATGTGAACAGCTTTATCCAGACTGCTTAGCATTTGAGTAGGGCCTGGGCGGTGGGGGTTGTCATCTTTCTTTCCCCACGTAGGGCAAACGATGTATGGGGGGTCCACGAAAAAAAAAATTGTTTTTGGGTTCATGTCAATTTAGTAATTCATGAGATTATATTAATTAGATCCAACTAGTATGCTTACTCTCTGTGTATCTTCCGTAGAATTAAAGACCGGTAGCAATAACGGAAAGCTCTTTTTTGGCCACTTTCAAAGATTTATAGGCTCAGCTCAGGTTATGTGCCTACGATTTCAGTCGTTATTTCAAGTGAAACCATAAAAAAATTCAGTCATTATTTCAAATGAAACCACAAAGATTTAAGTCGTTATTTCAAGTGAAACCATAAAAAATTCAGTCATTATTTCAAATGAAACCACAAAGATTTAAGTCGTTATTTCAAGTGAAACCATAAAGATTTCAGTTGTTATTTCAAGTGAAACCATAAAAAATTCAGTCATTATTTCAAATGAAACCATAAAGATTTCAGTCGTTATTTCAAGTGAAACCATAAAAAATTCAGTCATTATTTCAAATGAAACCACAAAGATTTAAGTCGTTATTTCAAGTGAAACCATAAAGATTTCAGTCGTTATTTCAAGTGAAACCATAAAAAATTCAGTCATTATTTCAAATGAAACCATAAAGATTTCAGTCGTTATTTCAAGTGAAACCATAAAAAATTCAGTCATTATTTCAAATGAAACCACAAAGATTTAAGTCGTTATTTCAAGTGAAACCATAAAGATTTCAGTCGTTATTTCAAGTGAAACCATAAAAAATTCAGTCATTATTTCAAATGAAACCATAAAGATTTAAGTCATTATTTCAAGTGAAACCATAAAGATTTCAGTCGTTATTTCAAGTGAAACCCTAAAAAATTCAGCCATTATTTCAAATGAAACCATAACCATTTCAGTCATTATTTCAAGTGAAACCATAAAGATTTCAGTCGTTATTTCAAGTGAAATGGAGTTGCCGATGGAGTTTGGGACACGGTGGTTCAGTGGCTAAGACGCTGAGCTTATCGATCGAAAGGTTGGCAGTTCAGCGGTTCAAATCCCTAGTGCCGCATAACAGGGTGAGCTCCCGTTACTTGTCCCAGCTTCTGCCAACCTAGCAGTTCAAAAGCATGTAAAAAATGCAAGTAGAAAAATAGGGGCCACCTTTAGTGGGAAGGGAATAGCGTTTCGTGTGCCTTTGGTGTTGAGTCATGCCGGCCACATGACCACGGAGACGTCTTTGGACAGTGCTGGCTCTTCGGCTTTGAAACTAGCACATATGTGCGAGGGGAACCTTTACCTTTACTTACGGAGATTCTCAATCATCCAGGTCATGGTTGCAAAAGTGCTTTTTCAAAAGGCGACTGGATTTCCTTTGTTTTTCCTTGAAGATGTTTCGCTGCTCATCCAAGAAGCTTCTTCAGTTGGATAAGAAACGCAACGTCTTCAAGGAAAAACTAAGAAAGTCCAGTGGCCTTTTGAAAAAAACACCTTTGGAACACAATTACTGTTGTATTCCCAAAATATATTTGTCAAGAAAATATCAAGAAATCAGACTGCCAAAAACATTGAGTGAAGAAAAAAGAGAACATTGTAACTGACATAATGGTTTTATGCTTCTTTATGTCAAACAAACGTAGAAACATCTCCAAACTTCTCCATTTTGTATGTTTTGTCACCTTCTTAGATCGTTCTGGCAGGAAGGATTTTTCCAGAACATTCACCAAACCCAATTCGATGACCTTTTCCCTGACAGTACCCTGAAAGAAAAGAAAGAATCATTTTGGCAATCGTTAACCAATTTTAAAATTTGCCCCTTTCTGGTATACTCTCTTACATTTTCTCCTTTACATGCATTTCCTTTCCTCCCACCTCAACCAACCCATTCTGTGGCCACAGACCAGACGTTTGGGAGGGATATTCCTCCATCTGAAAGGTGATTAGTATTATTATATTGGATCTGCTTTGATCTGTCTTGAGTATAGAAGATTATGCTTTGACCACACAACAATAAGCATAAAGAGTTTTTACCTACTTGGAATCAGGTTATTTAGCAATGAACAGCTGAGATTGTTTCACCAGAGAACAAGATCAAAGAAGCGTAAGCATGTGGAACAAATCAAACATGTTTTCCTTCAATCCCTGCAGCTATATTATATATCTGAGTGACAAGAAAAACTGCCATCCAGCTCAGCCTTTTACTCAACGTGTCAACAATGCCTTTGAGAGTGAACAAGCCCACCCCGAGCTGCAACCAGAATCAATATTTCCAGAGGCCAAAATGTATGAATATTTATTTACAGGGTCAACCATCAATCCGATGAGATCCTGGACAGCAAACAACATGAAAACACGAATAAAAGCAAATGTATGTGTCCCAGGATAATGTTGCAAGATCAAATCTGGGTCGGTCACTGGGATCAGAGGTTTAGTCTTCTGAACTTTCTGACTCGTGCTGGAGCCCATCCTCAGGGAATTTCTCTATATTGGATTGAAGCCTGGGAGATGATTAGGGGTCTGGAGGCTAAAACATATGAAGAATGGTTGCAGGAACTGGGTATGTCTCGTTTAATGAAAAGAAGGATTAGGGGAGACATGATAGCAGTGTTCCAATATCTCAGGGGCTGCCCCAAAGAAGAGGGAGTCAAGCTATTCTCCAAAGCCCCTGAGGGCAGGACAAGAAGCAATGGATGGAAACACATCAAGGAGAGAAGCAACCTAGAACTAAGGAGAAATTTCCTGACAGTGAGAATAATTAACTGGTGGAACAACTTGCCTCCAGAAGTTGTGAATGCCCCAACACTGGAAGTTTTGAAGAAGATGTTGGATAACCATTTGTCTGAAGTGGTGTAGGATTTCCTACCTAAGCAGGAGGTTGGACTAGAAGACCTCCAAGGTCCCTTCCAACTCTGTTATTCTAAATGGGCCCCCTGTCAGTCAACAAGAGTGCTGATTTACTACAAGCTTATCAATTACTTAGAGACCAAGGGCTTGGCAGCACAAGGAAACAACAGCCAATTGCCAGCCATCAACACACCAATCAGCCAATAGAAAGCCACCACATATATACAACTCACAGAATAACACAAAGTACATATTCCAGTAGAGAGAAGTTCCCTGAAGCTGAGCTCAGACAAGTCTTGAAGCTTGGAAGAGTAAACCTCTGGTCCCTGTGACTGACCCAGATTCAATCTTGCAACATGAAAACATATCTAATCCATATCCAGGTTGAGGCCTCTTTTAAAACCTCAGTTCCCCAAATATCTCAGGGACATGGTCCAGAGTTCCCATAAATTAACATCCTATCCCCCAATATTAATGAATAAACAATTTCTAAGATTTCACATCAGCTTGTGTCTTCCCATCCAGATGTTTCTTCCCTTCCAGGCCTTCTCCAATCCAGCCCAGGCTAGAGATGCACAGCTCTTTTCACCGCTTACATTCACATCTGCTTACCTGTCATAATGACCTCATCTCCATCCTGCAGAAATGTTCGGGATTGATCATGCCCGAGATTGATACTTTTTGTCCCATTCCAGGACAGTTCCAACATGGACCCAAAATTCTCAGGTTCCTTCAAAAGCAGAAATCAGAAAAAAGAAAACTGAGCATCCGTAGACTTTGTAACTATTGCCCTGGCCTCTGTTTTGCAGAAATTAAGGCCACGCTGGGATTTGAAGAAAGAAACTGCTGTCAATCCTTCACCATAATTTAATATTTTATTATCTGGAATAGGAGCAAGCTGAGAGGACTTTTGGTGTTGTTATTTTTAGCTAAAGCATATAAAATCTCAGAATCTTGATAGAATAAAAGCTGCCAAGAAGAATTCTAATTAAGCTGTATCTAAATTCTACTTTTCCTGGTAGCCTACCGGTTTTTCTGTCTTCCATCCTTTATGTTATTTTCTCAAAGCAGAAAGTGAAGAATTAGCAAGAACCCAATCTTGATAAAGCATACAGCAGGATCTACAGCAATGGCTGTTCCTATGCATATACTGCAACTAGGGATACTGAAAATGGAGAACTACATGTCCCATGATGCCATCTTTCCTTGATATACCACTGTCTAAGGCAGTGATGGCTAACCTTTTTGCCATCGCATGCCAGGAGCAGGGCAGGGGTGTCACACATGCACGTGCCCACACCCATAATTCTATGCGCCCTGCCCCCATGCGTGCGACTCCCCTCGCTTCTGGCATGCAATGGCACGATAGCCCCGTTTTTGCTCTCCCCAGCCTCCAGAGCTTTTCTAGGAGTCTGGGGAGGGTGAAAACGGCCTTCCCCACCCCGCCCAGAGGCCCTCCAGAGGCTGAAAACGGCCCGTTTGCCAACTTTACTCCCCAGCCTCCAGAGCCTTTTTAGGAGACTGGGGTGGGCGAAAATGGCCTTCCTCAACCCCATGGAGGCCCTCCCGAGGCCCGAAATAGGCCATTTTCAGCCTCTGGAGGGCGAGTAAGGCCGTTTTCGCCCTTCCCAGACTCCTAGAAAGGCTCTGGAGGCTGGGGAGAGAGAAAAACGGGCCTTCCCCACCACCCCCCGAGGGTGGTTTTCCTACTTCTGGTGGGCCAAAAGGCACGCCGGAGCTGAGCTTGCATGCCCACCGATATGGCTACATGTGCCACCTGTGGCACGCATGCCATAGGTTTGCCATCACAGGTCTAAGGCCTTGATGTATGACTATAGTCATAACAAGGAATGCAATCCTGCTGGCACTTTTTTTTAACCACACTTCGATGGAGCAGAAAACAACCCAATTCCTAATGCTCAAAGCTGCAATCTCCAAGTTCTGTTATGCCCCAATCTGGAGATGAGAAAGGATCTATTGAAATGCATTTTGAAATAGTTTGAAAACCTGGTTGGCTTTAGTTCTATGGCTATTAGATTTCTCACTGCAGGTTTAAAAGTTTAAATATTTTGACAACCATTATGATCCATTCAATACTTACTGGCCCACTAATAGTTCCAGAGGCCAGAAGATCTCCAGGTCTGAGGTTGCAACCGTTAACAGTGTGGTGAGTTAGCTGCTGTTTCATAGTCCAATACATGTGCTATGTATCAAGAAAGAGAATGTTAGCCATAAAGACATATGAACATACTCTACATCCGTTTTCCATAGGTTATATGAGACATTAGATTATAACAACTTTTTCTCTTACCTTAAAGTTTGACCGACAAATATTTACCGGCTTGTTCATACCATCTCCTAAAACGAAGCAAATATTATTAAGGAAAGTAAAGAAAATGTCAAGGTTCCAACAGATGCCCTAATTAACTCATGAATCTCCAGCCAAGTTTCAAAAGAAATCCAGTTATTTATTAGGAGCAACATGTCAGCATTCAAGTGAAGTCAACTCTGCCACATGTAATTTACGGCTCAATTTTGACCCGGTTTCCCCCCTCCCCTCCTCTCAGTCTGTGTCATAAATCACATTTTCCAATGACCTTCCCCTGTAGAAACCATTCCTCACAAACTGGCTTTGGTAACCTGAGATCCAACCTTGGAAGAAGGTATGCATGGAATGTGCTCCCACCTTGCTGGCAATTCAAGAGCAGACTAGAAATGTTTTGCGAGTTGACAGAAAGTCTGTGCCCACTCTACCTTTTGAACATGATCAAAAGGGAACTTTAATCTGCATAAGCACAAATTAATTACATCTACAGGGTGTTTTTTCTTTTCATAAGTACAGGGCACCCCCTTCTGATCTGAAATGTACGTAATGCCTAAAATATTGCAATGGTATGTGGGGATTAACTTGGAAGACAAGAGGACGAGACATAGACAACCAGCTTGTACTGATGATGCTATCTAGTTGGGTAATGAAATGTCGAAAGAAAACAACCAAGCTCAGAGAGCACCAAGGACATTTCAACCCTGTCCTATAATATTCTCCTTCACTGAGACTAGATAACCGTCATGCAGAAGGACTCTCAACCCACAGAAGGATAAGGGGCACGGGGAGCACCTCAGAAAAGACCCTCCCTAGTTCTCTAGGAAGTAAAAGAAAAGGAGGGGAGAAACATTTTTGTCTTGAAAGATTCTATTATTGTAAGGTAAAGGTAAAGGTTCCCCTCGCACATATGTGCTAGTCGTTCCCGACTCTAGGGGGCGGTGCTCATCTCCGTTTCAAAGCCGAAGAGCCAGCGCTGTCCGAAGACATCTCCGTGGTCATGTGGCCGGCATGACTAAACATCAAAGGAGCATGGAACGCTGTTACCTTCCCACCAAAGGTGGTCCCTATTTTCCTACTTGCATTTTTTACGTGCTTTCGAACTGCTAGGTTGGTAGAAGTTGGGACAAGTAACGGGAGCTCACTCCGTTACACAGTGCTAGGGATTCGAACCGTTGAACTGCTGACCTTTCAATCGACAAGCTCAGTGTCTTAGCCGCTGAGCCACTACATCTATTCTTGTAACCCTACAATAAAGGTAGTGTTAGTGATGATGGTTTGTGCTACTTGTCTGAACTACATTAAAGGGTTGGCATACATCTAGGTAGTAACAGGGTAGAGATAGCTCCAAGCAAGAATCCTGATCTCCGAGGTCAAATCAACTACTTGGATAGAGGACAGGGGTTTTTTCCCCCATTCTCAACAAGAAAGTACATAGGTTCAAGACATGTTTTCAAGTCACATGTCATTATCTTGGTCTCATGAATTTGCTCCTTTGAAGCTCCTCAAGTTGTTAACTGACTTGGAACCACAACATACATACCTTTTATAGCAACGAAGAGGTTTATGTCAAAAGTATAAGGCTGGTCATCACAAAGGTAAGTCAGGGGCTTGGGGTCCTTGAAAGAATATAAGAAATATCATTCTCTCTAATACCAAGAGTGGTGCAGTGGCCTAGAGGTGGAGCTCTTGCCTCATAATCAGGAGGCTGTGAGTTCGATCCTAGGTAGAGGCAGGTATTTCTCTCTCTGGGCACAATGACAATATATCTGATGAACAAAACTCTACATTGGCAACAGGAAGGGCATCCGGCCAGTAAATATTCAGCTCCATTCAATCGTCCAGACTCCACCCCCGCAAGGCATTATGAGGCCATTAAAAGAAGATAATTCTCTCTAATAGCAAACTGAAGAGTTAGACTTCTAATTGTTTATGGTTCATGCAACACTCAGAAGTAGAAGCCAACGAAGTACCTCCTTTCCCTTTAATTATATTGTTGTTGTAAATCGTGATACATGATATCGTTTCAGTGAAGTGATGTTTCAATAAATGTAGGAGAAAGACAGGCAAAGTCTGGGGTCGAGTCAAGAGAGGAATCAGCCAGGAATCATTACATTCCCACAAGCAATCCAACTCCAGGCCCTCTTGAATTTTGGTTGCTCTTATCTAGTGCCAATTTAGTGCTGACTGTTAATTAGATTCTGAACATGAGCAATAAATCAGCTTAACTAGGTGGTCCTGAATTTTTGTCTGATGATAAAACAATTATAGATAATGAGCATCCCATTGTTTAAAAAGCTTTAGATGCTGAAAACGGAGCACCAAGGTAAAAGTTTCTCAGTATTAATTATAATTTAGGTCGTCAATATTTCAAGCATAGAATTATTTAGCTTTCCAGCCAGAGTTAAGAATAACATTAGAGAAAGAAAAAGAAATGCTGCAACTCATATCCGAAGTATTAGCTACATCTCAATAGCTTCAATCTGAAGCTGATTAAGGAATATTGAAACCTCCGTTGTACGGTGCATACGTATATGTATGAACACATGTTGGATTAATGTTAGCATGAAGCTAAATTGAATTTTGGGAAGACAGTATCTCCCAAAAGTGGTAGGGTCTGGTATCTTGGCTACTTTAAGTTTGCAATGGTGTGCCCTGTGTTTACACTTTGTACTAGGGGTGGGCTCCTGGGGGTTCAGGATTCGGGCGATCCTCTAGCCAAGAATTGTTGGGGTTCAGCGAACCCCCAAATGCCATCCCTGTCTGGCCATGCCTACCCCACCCCACCCTGCCCCCTCCTACCCACCCCTCTTCTCCCAGGAGTCTCCACACGGCCCGTTCATCATTCCAGGTAAGCGCAGGGGCTGTGTGGAGGGTCTGGCAGGGTAAAAAATGGGCCTACCAGAGGTTCCGAAAGCCCAGAAACAGGCCTGTTTCCTGCCTCCAGAGGGCCTCCAGACCCTGGGGGGAAGCTGTTTTAGCCCTCCAGGAGGCTCGAGGAAAGCCTCCAAAGCCTGGGGAGGGTGAAAAATGGGCCTCCCAGAAGTTCCAGAAGTTTGGAAACAGGCCTGTTTCCGGCCTCCGGAGAGCCTCCGGACCCTGGGGGAAGCTGTTTTCGTTCTCCCAGAGGCTCAAGGAAAGCCATTGGAGCCTGGGGAGGGTGAAAAACAGGCCTTCCGGAACTTCCAGAAGTCTGGAAACGGGCCAGTTTCTGGCCTCTGGAGGGCCTCTGGACCCCGGAGGAAGTAGTTTTCACCCTCTTGGGGGCTCAAGGAAAACCTCTGAAGCCTGGGAAGGGGGAACACCCCCCCCACCATGGTGTAGGCAGCCAACTAGGCCACACCCACCATGGCCACACCCACCCAGCAACGGGGCAGCGAACCCGTTGCTAAAGGATCTGAAGTCCACCCCTGCTTTGTACCAACCTGGATAGGATTTGGCAGTGCAAAGGGCATCAGAGCTTCCATAGTGACAACCCATGGAGAGATAGTGGTGCCAAAACTCTTGCCCAGGAATGGACCTAGGGGGACATACTCCCACTTCTGAATGTCACGAGCTAAATGAAGAAAACAAAAGCAGAGAAACCTTCAGGATGAAATCATTGCCACATCACAATTGTGTCTAAAATCTCTGATTTGTTTGTGAGCAACTCTCTCCCCTTCTCTCCCTCAAGCTTGCCCCACAGAAGCCTCTCCTATCCTATCCCCCTTCTCTCCCTCAGGCTGGCCCCACAGAGACCTCTCCTATTTTATCTCCTTCTCTCCCTTTCAGGTGGGGAGTAGAATGTCTAAACTCTCAGCCCACAGGCTGGATGAGTCACGTGCTGCCCAAGTGGCAGTTGGAACAGAGTTCTTTTCAGGTGGGGAGGGGGAGTAGAACGTCTAACTCCTTAGCATCAGAGTGTATTAATAATAATGTAAGAAATACTAATGGTCTGATGGTCATTTTGAAAAAATCCTTTCTTAGTGAGCACCTAGAAGCCAAGAGGAGCCTGTAGTACAGTGGACTAAAGCACTGTTATTAACATCTGCTGCTTGCAATTACTGCAAGTTCAAATCTCACCAGGCTCAAGGTTGACTCAGCCTTCCATCCTTTCAAAGGTAGGTAAAATGAGGACCCAGATTGTGGGGGGCAATAAGCTGACTTTGTATAAATATACAAAAGTATGAAGGCTATTGCTTAACGCATTGTAAGCCGCCCTGAGTCTTCGGAGAAAGGTGGCATATAAATTAAAAAAAAGCAAAAAAGCAAAAAAGCAAGAGGAACATACGTGCCAAATTTCAACTTTGTAGGCTTTACGGTTCTGGAGATTTCATGATGATGCGTGAGTGGTATTTCACAGATAGATAGATAGATAGATAGATAGATAGATAGATAGATAGATAGATAGATAGATAGATAGATAGATAGATAGAGATAGATAGAAAGATAGAAAGATAGATAGATAGATAGATAGATAGATAGATAGATAGAGATAGATAGATAGATAGATAGATAGATAGAAAGATAGATAGATAGATAGATAGATAGATAGATAGATAGAGATAGATAGATAGATAGATAGACACAGAGATGTAGCTGCACATCTTTCAGCCAAATCTGGATGGTTCTCAGTCAAATCTGGAGCAAATCTTGTGAGTTCTGCCTAACGTTGGCCTATGGTCTACCATCAAAGGAAAAAAGATTAATGGTGCATTACCGCTCCAGTCGTTCATGAGCACCATTCCAAAGATGTGTTTGTGAGCTTCACCAATGGGGATGGGTACTCCAAGCGTGTTTCCAGGTCCGACGAAAAATGCCTGGAAAAAGTAGTAGGAAACTTTGTCAGGCATTATCAGAAAAGCATATCAAAAGCATACGTTCAGACAACTGACCTGGAGATGAAACAGACAGGCTCCTGAAAATTGTCCCAAAGGTGCTTTTTCAGGAGGCAACTGGACTTTCTTGCTTTTTCTTTGAAGACGTTTCGCTTCTCATCCAAGAAGCTTCTTCAGTTCTGACTGGATAGTGGGGGAATGGAAGGATTTATATTCCTTGCAGACAGCTGGTCATTTGCATCCTTTTAGTGGGTCGTTGAAGCACTTGGAGGTTTATCTGTGTCCTCGAAGTCACCTGAGTAGTGCAAATGGTTCCTGTAGTCTGCAGTTTTTCCTCTGGAAAACCTGAGGACACAGATAAACCTCCAAGTGCTTCAATGACCCTCTAAAAAGATGCAAATGACCAGCTGTCTGCAAGGAATATAAATCCTTCCATTCCCCACCATCCAGTCAGAGCTGAAGAAGCTTCTTGGATGAGAAGTGAAAGATCTTCAAAGAAAAAGCAAGGAAGTCCAGTTGCCTCCTGAAAAAAGCACCTTTGGGACAACCATGATCTGAATCTCTACAGGCTCTTGACAATTCTTGATCAAAAACCTCAACAGACAAGAATGGAATAATGAAGTAATATTATCTATATTATGATTCTTTTCTGTAATCTCTGCCTAGTCAGCTCCAGATCTGGCCTTACATCAATTATCCAGATCTTGGCATTTCTGGGATCCCTTTTTCTGTTCCCCACACTTCTCCCCTCCATTGCAAATTATACAAAGGAGGATCCAGAAATGACTATATAATTTTATTTTGCTCCTGGGTGGATGTCTTTTGTTCTCCTGCTGCTTTAAATTGCCGTGTCTACAAAATGCTCTTACTGCTTTGATTCATTTAGCATCAAGTTGTAGCCATGTGTGTGTTTGTGTCTGTGTATTGTCTGTGCATGTATTAACTGAAAGGTACAGCAGAAATGTATTTCTTTTTCTTTTTTCTTTCTTAAATGCAAAGGGGATGTAGAGAGTGGCAACGAAAGAAGAATGAGGAACCTGTAAGAAAATACAACCTCACCATTTCTAATTCAATATCCAAACGCTTGGAAGCAGAAAGAAGTGGACTTTTACCTGCGATTTAAACAGAATTCATAAATGTGGGGGGGTGGGGTTCCCATTAAAAAAAAGAACAATTAAGTACCGAAATTTGCAAGTAGAAACCTAAAAGGACTCACTGTCATTAGGACAGATTTGGCCCACCGGTCTTCTGATTGGGGTCCCAGATATGACAACAGAAGAAGCACGTCCATGGTACCCAACTGGTAGGTGCAACCTTGGGAAACATGGATCATGTGTTAAAAGCACATCTCACTTCTAATCTCTGGAGGGGTACAGGTAGTCCACAAGTTATAACAGTTCCTTTTTTTTTTTGAAAAAAGTTTTTTTCTTTTTTAAACAAAACATAAAAACATCCATCATCCATTCCAATTACATGTAGTGTGTCGGTCGGTTACAAATCTTTTGTGCTTCATCTCATATTCATCATTACAAATTCTCTAATTTCTCATATTATCAATCTAACATATATATCTTTATATCATTATTCTCATTTATCATTCATTTAACAATGGCATTTTCATCCCATTAAAATCATTTCCATAAATTGTATTAAAACATCTATTCAGTGGTGGGATTCAAATAATTTAACAACTGGTTCTCTGCCCTAATGATTTCTTCCAACAAGTTCACCAAACTGCTCAGAAAGTTAACAACTGGTTCTCCCGAAGTGGTGCGAACCGGCTGAATCCCACCACTGCTCCTATTTCATATTTCATTTCCATGTGTTATTATCTAGCCATTTGTAAAATAAATCCCATATTTTATAGTATTGTTTATCTTCCTATTCTCTAATTTCAAATGTCAATTTGCTCATTTTAGCACATTCCATAATTTTCCTAATAACAACAGTTCCTTTAGTGACCATCCAAAGTCACAACAGCCCTGAAAAAAAGTGACTTAGGACCATTTTTCACACTTACGGCCTTGTAGCATCCCTATGGTCAAAATTTGGATGCTTGGCAATTGACTCGTATTTATGACGGTTGCAGTATAGCAGGGTCGTAGGATCCCCTTTTACGACCTTCTGACAAGCAAAGTTGACAGGGAAGCCAGATTCACTTAAACAACCGTGTTACTCATTTAACAACCACAGTGATTCGCTTAACAACGGTGGCAAGAAAGGTTGTGAAATGGAGCAAAATTAATTTAACAACTGTCTCACTTAGCAACAGGAATTTTGGGCTCAGTTGTGGTCATAAATTGAGGATTATTTGTATCTTAACTTCCAAGTCTGGTAATTAGATATGTATAATAATCTCTTGCCCAGATGATAATGGCCTTCTCTTTGTTGCCCTTCCAAATTCAATGGGGAGGGACTGCAGCAGTGGTGAAATCTGTACCGGTTTACTACCGGTTCACTGGTTGCACATCAGTGGTGGGTTTGGTCCAGATTCACACTGGTTCGGAAGAACCAGTAGTAAAAATTTGTAGTAGTTCGGAGAACCAGCAATAACATTGGCTGGCCACACCCCCGAACCAGTACCCGGCCCGGTCGCCGCTCAATTACTCCGCCCACCTCATCAGAGTTTTGTTTTTGTTTTTAACTTTTAAAAGCATTTTTTTCTACAACCTCTTCGGCCGAAAAAATGCTTTTAAAAGTAACTATCAAACTAACTACCCAACCAATAGATAACTATTGGGTCCTGCGATAGATAACTAGATCAAGCGGCACAATTTGCGGATCACAAAAGCCTAAACTTTGGTCCCTAATTTTATTTATTTATTCATTCCTGGATTTATTTTTGTGGTCCACAAATTGGACAGCAAACTGCCACCCAACTGACATTTTCAGAACATTTAATTCAGCCTCCATTCAATTAAGTCTGAATTACAATTGCAGCAAGCCTGTTCCAATTTTTGTTCTGGCCCCAACCAAAGGTCAACGCCCTCGAAAATGCAGCACCTAGAACGCAGACAATAAATTGCTGCAGATATTCACCCAAATCAATCCGATAAATTTGGTGCCCCGTATCTTCTGGTTCAGAGAAAGAAAGACAGTTACTGACCAGTTGGGCATCAGCGCATTCTCCTTTCCTCGAAACATCATCCCGACGTTTGTTGCATGTTGCCGAGAAGAGTAGAAATCTGTGTAATCTCCTAGAAGGAGAATGAATGAATGAATGAATGAATGAATGAATGAATGAATGAAAATAGATAGATAGATAGATAGATAGATAGATAGATAGATAGATAGATAGATGATAGAGGTAGGTAGGTAGGTAGGTAGGTAGGTAGGTAGGTAGGTAGAGAGAGAGAGAGAGAGAGATGATAGATAGATAGATAGATAGATAGATAGATAGATAGATAGATAGATAGATAGACAGACAGACAGACAGACAGACAGACAGACAGATAGATAGAGGTAGGTAGGTAGATAAATAGAGAGAGATGATAGAGGTAGGTAGGTAGGTATATAGATAGATGATAGATATAGATAGATAGATAGATAGATAGATAGATAGATAGATAGATAGATAGAGATAGAGATAGATAGATAGATAGATAGATAGATAGATAGATAGATAGATAGATAGATAGAGATAGATAGATAGATGGATGATAGAGGAGGTAGGTAGATAGATAGATAGATAGATAGATAGATAGATAGATAGATAGATAGATAGATAGATGGATGGATGATAGAGGAGGTAGGTAGGTAGGTAGTAGGTAGGTAGGTAGGTAGGTAGATAGATAGATAGATAGATAGATAGATAGATAGATAGATAGATAGATAGATAGCAATAGCAATAGCACTTAGACTTATATACCACGTCACAGTGTTTTCCAGCCCTCTCTAAGTAGTTTACAGAGTCAGCATATTGCCCCCAACAATCTGGGTCCTCATTTTACATGGTAGAGATAGGTAGGTAGGCAGGCAGGCAGGCAGATAGACAGACAGACAGACAGACAGACAGAACAAATGTCTCACTTAAAAATAAATTTTGGGCTCCACTGTGATTGTTAAGTTGAGGATGAGCTGTGTTTGCTTTTAAAGGAACTTTGGATCAACACAATTCTTCTACTGCCCCCTGGTGTTCTTCAACGGAACCTTTGGCTTACTCTTATATTTGTGTTTATGTTTGCATCCATTTCCAGTCCCCTTTCCAGTAGTGAAATGCTCTCGCTTTGGACCGGATCGCCCGATCCGGTAGCGATGGAGGCGGGTGGTTCGGAGAACTGGTAGCAAAAATCCCTGCCTCCACCCCACCCCACCATGTCCAGCTGAGCCGCACAATCATCAGAGGCTTTTTTTTAACTTTTAAAAGCATTTTTTCTACAACCTCTTCGGCCAAAAAAATGCTTTTAAAAGTAAAAAAAAAAAAAGCCTCTGATGATCGCTCGGCTCAGCTGGGATCGTCAAAAGCTTTTAAAAGCATTTTAAAAGCTTTTTTCTTTTAAATGCCTCTGACGATCCCAGCTGAGTTGCCTGATCGTCAAAGGCATTTAAAAGAAAAAAAAGCCTCTGCTGATCAGGCAACTCAGTTGGGATCGTCAGAGCCTTTTGAAAGCATTGTTTTTTACAACCTCTTCACCGAAAAGGTTGTAGAAAAAATGGTTTAAAAGAAAAAAAATGGCCACGCCCACCCAGTCACATTAACCCCCCCCACCAAGCCACGCCCACAGAACTGGTAGTAACAAATTTTAGATTTCACCACTGCCCCTTCCCCTTCCCTGCCCATCCCAATTCTCTTCCGTTTGATTGATATTACTGGCTGTAAAAGCTATGCAGGAAGGACTCACCATTTTTGCCCCCTTCAAAAATCTGGTCTTATCAAGTCAGATCTGAGAAGCAAGTCCGATGCACAACACTCTAGCAGGTTTCTTGCAAGCCAAACATTAACCCCCACAAGAATACCACTGGGAGGTTCAAGTCTTCTTTTATGCACAGGAAAGTAGTTTACCCTTTCTTTTATAAAAGAGTTTGAATGGCAGATTTCAGAATCTGATCACTTTGCCGGGGAAGAAAGGAGACAGAAGAAAATGGGGGAAATGCACGCACACAGGGTGGAAGAAGCCCAGGGGAGGAAGAAAGGAGAGAGAGAAATGGGGGAAACACGCAGACAGTGTAGAAGTCACCCAGGGACTGGGGCTTGATTGCAGACTCACCCAGGCAGATCAGGGCCGCTCAGCTGGGCTGCAGGGAGAGAGCTGCGGGGGTTGCAGCCGCGGTGGCAAAAGCAGGCAACCGGGCTGGCCCGCAGAGACCAGGTGGTCGAAGCAAGCGAGAGAGACAGACAGGCAGCAGCAGCTATGCCGGGTGAGCAGGCAAGATGAGGAGTGATTGGGTGGGGTGGGGTTGGGCCAGCCAGAATTTTAACAACCGGTTCTCCCGAACTGGTCTGAACCGGCTGAATCCCACCACTGCTTTGCTCTTCTGTCCTTACGAACTATCGAGAGGTTCTACATTCAAAGAACTTACCAATTTCAGCTGGAAGATGCATTATTGCAGACGTTTGAGGTATAAATACTCTGGGGAAGAAAGGAAAGGAAGCAGGACAAACATTTTATTCTCAAGAAACAACTCTTCTGAAATTTCCTCCATTCCCTACCAGTAATCCAAGAATTTAGACTAAGAGGCTGGATGTCCTCAACGTTTCCTTGGCTTTTAAAGGATAACTCACTTCTACCAAGAGAAGAGGATATTTGTAGCTCAGGGTTGCATTGTGGGGTCCTCAGTGTCCTCTGAGCCTGGTTGTTTTCTTGCAGATGTTGCCCAACTAAGTAACAACACTACATCAACCTTGCAAATTTGCTAATGCTGTGCCCATCACTTACTTACTCTTTACGCACAGTCAGGAATCAAGTAAGTTGGTTAATGGCAAAAGTCAAAAGTCAATAAGTCAATAGAACAGTGGATGAGACTGTTTCCCTTGTCCAGGGAATTGCTGTTTAAGGGCACACTCCAACTAGGTAATAAGCTAACTGCTGTGGCCCACCAGCAGCCAGCAGAGCTGGCAGCATATTCGGACAGTGAGGAGGTTGGGGAGGAACATGGGCCAGTCCTGGAGTCTGGGGAAGGCTCTGATGAGGGCTCTGTGTCAGAGGCAGAGAGGGGGCCAGGGCCAGATGCCAGTTATCAGCTGCCTTCGGAGTCAGACATCAGTGAGGCAGACGAATAGCTGGAGCCTGTTCCCAGTGTGCGCATACACAGAGTTGCCAGATGAAGGGAACAGCTAAAGAACGAGGGTCGACTTGGGAGTAAGACGATAAATGCCCCCCCCAGAGGGAATAAAAGAGGAGTGAAAGGGGAGGAGAGTTTGCAGGAGACAATTAGTTCGCCTAATTGGTTCGTGACTCTCTGAGACTCCTTGCCAAGTTTTTGTTGTGGCCCCGCCCTCTGAGCCTATCCATCGGAGGAAGAAAGCTCCGAGCATGAGGAAGAGGAGTCAGCCAGGCCTCCCTCTCCAGGCCCCTCCCCTCTGGCACTGTCTCAGGTGCGGCCGAGGGAGAGGAGATTAGCAGGGAGACAGGTGTCTCGGATGAGAGTGAAGGAGAGACATCATTCCTGGACGCACGCCTCCGAAGGCGTGATAAATGATTGTAGCAGCTCAGGAGGCGTGCTAGGGATTAGAACTGAGTCACTGGACCACACCCCAGAGACTATATAATAGAGGGTGGTGGCCAGTGATCCCTGTGACGAACAAAAATAAACCTTGGATAGTCACTAGAGCATCGTCTGAAACTGCTGAGAGGAATATTTATTTTTGTTGGACTCTTGTACGCTGAGTATATTATCTTTCTGTTTCTGTGGAAATAAAAGCACTTGGCAGACGGTGTGTATATCGCTGCCAAGTTGGAGATAAAGACCTGGGTGTGTGCCAAGTGCTTCCTTAACCCTCGGCTGGCTGTGTTTGTGTGTGTGTGTGGACGGGGACAGATCAGTTTTGAAGATATCAGCCTGGCAGCTCTCCAAGCCAGATAAGGTCTGTGACTGTAAATTCTCCCTTGAAAGACTTTGCTGGATGTGAATGAGAGGAATTCACTGTTCGTTTAATAAAAGGGGTTTTGTCGGGACCAGGATTCTGCTTCGTGCTTTTTGGGGAAGCCTAGATCAGAACACTAACTCTTTGATTCTGACATTTTTTAAAAAATAATCTTTATTTACATTTTTCATTAAAAAACAAAACAAAACAAAACAAAACAACACACTATATATTCTGACATTTTGGAAACCATTGTCACTGCACTCCCACTAAATTGCACATCACTCATACATGCACCAAATGTACACACTGGTTCTGTATTCAAGTACCTTTTGCGCAACTCTGCGTTATCTCTGAGTGTTGGTTCTTTGTCAGAGAGAATCTTTTGCAGCCATGATCTGGCCTCGGTCCAAGCTTCCCAGCCCAATGCCATGAAAGCATTGAGAGTTGACTGAAACAAAGGTAAAAGGAGAGAAATCACGTTTTCCCAGGCTCCAATACAGGATATGGACAACAAGCTACTAAGAGATCCCAATTCCATGATGTGCAACCTGGAAGCCATTTTTCCACCCCAACACTTGGGTCTCATCTCAGTCAGTTCTCTCAAGTCATGCTCAAGAACCTGATATTACACCAGACAGTAGAATAGAATAGAATAGAATAGAATAGAATAGAATAGAATAGAATAGAATAGAATAGAATAGAATAGAATAGAATAGAATAGAATAGAATAGAACAGAACAGAACAGAATATACAGTAATTCTTTATTGGCCAAGTGTGATTGGACACACAAGGAATTTGTCAAGAACAAAAGATAGATGAAAACTGTTTCCCCCATCAAAAGTGAGTGACTCGGAGCTCTTTACCTGCATGGGCAGGAGAAAAGGATACAAAAATTTAACGTTTGGTTTCACTATAAAGAGCAGCCACTGGAATTCTTTTGCAAAATCTTCATGAGCTTTTCTACAAAGAACCCATGGATTGAAGCTTGCTGTTTCTTGGAATACAGCCTTCCATTCTAGCTTGTTGAGAAAAACCTGAAACTTATCTCCATCGCTGTTGCTCCCGTCTTCCTTGGAGTCAAACATGGACCTGGTGGTGAGGTTAAGTCTTGAGAGCAGTGGCTTCGAGATGAATGAAGATGAGGGACCTTGACACAGAAGGGCCAACCAACCATTTCACTGACTTAATTCATAAGCACTGTGTTTTTTTAAGGGCGTCATCTAAGATTGCAAAGTCCAGAATCTAAATATATAAAAGTTCACCACTGCCTACTAACGTTTTACTTCACTCTCTCCAATGCAATCATCCTCCAGATTATGAACATTAACTTCCAGATTCCTGGACAACACCTTGACCAGAAGGGCTGGCATAAACTTTGAAATCACTCACGGAATCAAAGGATTATAGAATTAAAAGGAATGGCAAGCATCTTGTCTGATCTTCTGCAATATGCAGGAAGACCCATCAATCCATCCTTAAGAGATGCCAAGCAGTGGTGAAATCCAAATTTTTTTACTACCGGTTCTGTGGGCGTGGCTTGGTGGGCATGTCAGGGGAAGGATATTGCAAAATCTCCATTCCCACCCCACTCTGGGGCCAGCCAGAGGTGGTATTTGCCGGTTCTCCGAACTGCTCAAAATTTCCGCTACCGGTTCTCCAGAACTTGTCAGAACCTGCTGGATTTCACCCCTGATGCCCAGCCTCTTTGTTAAAACCTCAAAGAGATGAACAGCACACAAGCTCTGCAACAATGGTGGGTTCCTCCCAGTTTGGTCCGGTTCGGCCAAGCCCGTAGCGGTGACGATATGACATCACCGAACCGGTTCTCCCCCCCGCCCTCCTACACACACCCCACGTTATTCTTACCTTTTATTTGGTCCCACCCCCAATCTATTGCTGCCTCCTGAGTCCCAGCTGATGACTAGAGGGAAAAAAACTGTTTAAACTCTTGCCGCAGGGCTTCAAAGGGCCGCCCTACAGCTGATCAGTGTTAAAAGCAAACAAATGAGCCGGGTCGTAAATGCGAGGACTGGTCGTAAGTGTGAAAAATGACTGACTAACTAGCCACACCCACCTAGTCACATGACCTCCAAGCCACACCCACAAAATAAGCCACACCCACAGAACTGGTAGTAAAAAAATTTAGAACCCACCCCTGCTCTGCAAGTATTCTATTGATCTTCAAAATTAATCCTGGTACCCAAATCTAACTAGTTCAGTAAATAACCACTGTGTTTCGACTATTATGGTTTTCAGAAGCAGCAATCTGGTGGCGAGCCCTTAAAAATCTAAGAAACCCACCAGTAGTTCAGTTTGACTGAAGATGACATTCTGTAAAATGGTTCTGCTAAAAAAAACACCGATACCTGCTCAAAGACATGGTGTTGCTTTGAAAGGACAGGTCCATCAAAGAGATGTTTAACAGCATTGAGGTCCAGCACCTGATCACCAATGGCTACTCCAATCCTGTGTCTGGGCTGCAAGAGAGAGAAATACACATGAGAAGCAGAAGTTTCTCAGCTGCTATTCCGGCCAACCAAAGTAATCTTGATTATCCATAGCTCCCAAAAGTGAATTGGGAGAGAAGGAGAAGGGGGCCATTGAAAAACTCATTCTGTTTCACGAACAATTAAAGCTTTAAAGCGGGTAAGAGATGATGGTTAGAAAGGGAATATGTTTAAATACAGTAGTGGCATAATCAAAATTAGACTAGGGATGGAAACTAGAGAGAGGGGAATTAATAGAATACACATTCTTATATAATAAGGAGAAGTAATAATAAGAAGGAAAATTAAAATTTGAATGACGGTATTACTAAGTATACTTAAATAATATGGCGACTGGCATTAAAATAATATATTGAACTATTGATTAAATAAATAATGAAAGATTTATAATTCAGTATGAATATGTGAACGTTTGCTAAATGTAACAAATATGATTAAAATATTTTATTTGTATTAAAATGGATGACATGCAGAATATGGTGTTTGACATAAAAACAACATATTTGAAATATTGAATAACTAAATAATGAAGGATTATAAATTGAACAAGCAAATAATGGAAGATTTTAATTTAACATAAATGTTTGTATTATTATTAGAATTATATAAGTTGCTAAATGTAACAAATATGATTAAAATATTTTATTTGTATTAAAATGGATGACATGCAGAATATGGTGTTTGACATAAAAACAACATATTTGAAACATTGAATAACTAAATAATGAAGGATTATAAATTGAACAAGCAAATAATGGAAGATTTTAATTTAACATAAATGTTTGTATTATTATTAGAATTATATAAGCTTGCTAAATGTAATAAATATGATTAATAATATTCTATTTGTATTAAAAGGTGTGACACTTAGAATAGGGTGACTCGCATAAAAATGACACCTTGAAATATTGAATAACTAAATAATGAAAGATTATAATTTAGTAAAAATATGTATATTATTACTAGAATTATATAAGCTTGTTAAATGAAACAAATATGATTACTATTTTATTTGTATCAAAATGTATGAGACTCAGGTGCCACACTGTTCACGCATTGATATGTTTGTAAAAAATAAAAAACTTGAAAAATCGAAAAAACGCCTTCTGTTTCTCTGCAGATGACTCCCATCAAAAATAAATACCCAGAGAGAGAATTGGGGTCGGAGAGCATAAAACTTTTAAATTTTGGGGGGGGGGGAATCTCATTTATTTATTTATTTATTTATTTAATCAAATTTCTATACCGCCCTACTCCCGAAGGACTCAGGGCGGTGAACAGCCAAGATAAAATACAGATAATACAAATATTAAAAATCCCTTAAAATTATTAAATATTTTGGCCGAAACACAGATTAAAACACCCAATTTATAAAGTCACGAATTAAAAAATTTAAAAAATTTAAAAGAGGGGAGTTAGGCCAGGCCAGCTTGCTGAAATAGAAAAGTTTTGAGAGTACGGCGAAACGTGCGCAGGTCCGGGATCTTCCGTATCTCTGGGGGGAGCTCGTTCCAGATGGTAGGTGCCCCCACAGAGAAGGCTCTCCCCCTGGGGGCCGCCAGTCGACACTGTTTGGCCGACGGCACCCTGAGGAGCCCCTCTCTATGGGAGCGTACTGGTCGGTGAGAGGCTGTTGGTAGCAGAAGGCGGTCTCGTAAATACCCCGGTCCGATGCCATGGAGCGCTCTAAAGGTGGTAACCAAATGTTCATCCCTTGAATGCTTGTCCCTCTGTTAACTTTCAGCAAACAGGAAAGTTAATATTTAACTTACGGCGTAGAATTCAATGGCTCTGGAGCTACTGATTTTGGTAGCCCTCCAAGAAGCTAAAATTTTCCCATATTAGCCCCGCACTTTAAGACTTTATGAATGGCCAGTTGTTATTATCATTGGAGAGGTATCATAGATTTAATATTGACGCAATCAGAGGTTCTCCTCAAAGGAGCAGAAGAGCCTTGGTACTACAGTGGTTTAAAGCACCCTGTTATTAACACAGCTGCCTGCAATTTACTGCTGGTTCGAATCTCTCCAAGGCTCAAGGTTGACTCAGCCTTCCATCCTTTCTAAGGTAGGTTAAATGAGGACCCAGTTTGTGGGGGCAATAAGCTGACTTTGTATAAATATACAAAAGTATGAAGGCTATTGCTGAATGCACTGTAAGCCGCCCTGAGTCTCCGGAGAAGGGCGGCATATAAATCAAATTAAAAAAAAAAAAAAAAAAAAAAAAGATTGGCTTTGAGTTGTCTGTTAAATTAGTAACACGGTTGTTAAGTGAATCTGACCTTGGTTGCCAGAAGTCACAAAATTTGATCGCATGACCTTGGGACACTGCAACCCAGTGGTGAAATCCTGCCAGTTTTGTCCGGCTCACATGAGCCGGTAGCACCAGCGCCGCGTGGTTCGGTGAACTGGTAGCGGCGGTAGCACGAGGCTCCGCCCACCTGCCTGGACGTCGTTACTTCCTGGTTTTTAACCCTCTGCGCATGAGCAAAGCCTTCTGTACATGCACAGAGGGTCAAAAATCAGACGTGACGATGGTGCGTGCACTTCCGAACCGGTAGGGAAGGTAAGTAGATTGTAGATTGTAGAATGTAAATCACGTGAGTCTGGGGATGCTGCAATGGTCCTAAGTGTGAAAAATGGTTATAAGTAAGTCACTTTTTTCAGTGCTGTTGTAACTTCAGATAGTCACTAAAGGAACTGTTGTAACTTGTGGACTGCCTGTATCCCTCCAGAGATTAGAAGTGAGGTGTGCTTTTAACACATGATCCATGTTTTCCAAAGTTGCACCTACCAGTTGGGTACCATGGACATGCTTCTTCTGTTGTCATAACGGGACTCGGGTGGGCTTCAAAAATTTTAGCAAGGGGTTCCCTGACTAGTTGCTGGGTGGGTGTGGCCTTTTGCACCATGGGGGGTGGGGTTTGCCCTCCCTGGGCTCCGGAGGCTTTCCTCAAGCCTCCGGGAGGGAGAAAACAGTCTCCCAGGCTCCGGAGGCCCTCTGGAGGCTGGAAGCAGGCCCATTTCCAGCCTTCCCAAATTTCCGGTAGACCCATTTTTTTGCCCTCCCCAAGCCTCCGCACACGCGTTGCTCTTACCTGCATCCAAAACAGGCTGCGTGGGGACTCCTGGGAGGGGAGGGGCAGGATTAGCGGGGCCAGCCAGGAGTGGGATTTGGGGGTTCTCCAAACTGCACAGAATCTTAGCTAGATTCTCCCGAACTCCTGCATACCCCCAGCAGCCCACCTCTGCTGGGACCCCAATCAGAAGGTGGGCCAAATGTGTCCTAATGACAGTGAGTCTTTTAGGGCTCTACTTGCAAACTTTTTTCAGTGCCGTTGTAACTTTAAACGGTTACTAAGCGGACCACTGTAAGTCAGGGACTAGCTGTATTTTATGAGCAAATTCGCCAAGCTTAGAAACCAGTTAAGAGAAGGTGGGAAAGAGGTCAACTCTTCGCAGAAAAATCATAGCGGCTAACTATCAATGGACACTTTGAATGCAGGGGAAGGGGGAGTGACTGCAAGGAGAGACAGAAGCAGAAGCTGCACAGTTTATGAAACCCTCTCTAGGACTCTAGAGTCATAGGGCTGGAAGAGACCCTCAGAGGCCTTCTAGTCCAACCCCCTGCTCAAGGCAGGAGCCGTATACCATCCCAGCCAAGTGGTTGTTAAGTCGCTTTTTGAAAACCTCCAGTGGCAGTTAAGAAGTAAAAAAGAAAATTGTCTTCCAAAATTGACAGGAGTTTTTTTTTTGGCGAGATCTGTCTGTCAGGGCAACCTGGTCTACCCAAATATGGGATGGAGCATACTGCTTCCATATGCAGCCCGGGTTCGAATCCCAGAAGGATATGGTTAGCTGACGAGAGCTAAATAGCTTGAAATAGATCTATACGAGTCTCCCTTTATTTCTTTGTCGGTAAATTCAACACAAAAACTCCAGAGGTGGAGCATCCATAACCCCAGGAAGCAAGCTATTCCATTAATATTCCATGAGCCTGGATAGCTCAGCAGACTAATGCATTGCAATTTAACTCCAGCTGTCTGCAATTAGTAAGTTCGAATCTTGCCAGGCTCAAGGTTGACTCAGCCTTCCATTCTTTCTAAGGTAGGTAAATTGAGGACCCAGTTTGTGGGGGCAATAAGCTGACTTTGTATAAATATACAAAAGTATGAAGGCTATTAATTAACGCATTGTAAGCCACCCTGAGTCTCCCGAGAAGGGCGGCATATAAATCAAATTAGAAAAAAAAAATTGCTCTCACTGACGGAAAATTTCTCCTTACTTCTAGGTCTAAGACTTGACATTCTCAACCAATTAACATTTTTGGGACTATTCCAATTATAATTTTGCCACGACTACCACATGCGGTGGCTGAGCTTGTCGATCGAAAGGTCGGCAGTTCAGCGGTTCGAATCCCTAGTGCTGTGTAATGGGGTGAGCTCCCGTGACTTGCCCCAGCTTCTGCTAACTTAGCAGTTGGAAAGCACGTAAAAATGCAAGTAGAAAAATAGGGACCACCTTTGGTGGAAAGGTAACAACGTTCCATGCACCTTCGGCATTTAGTCATGCCGGCCACATGACCACGGAGACATTTTCGGACAGCACTGGCTCTTTGGCTTTGAAACAGAGATGAGCACTGCCCCCTAGAGTCAGGAATGACTAGCACATATGTGCAAGGGGAACATTTACCTTTATCACACCCCAAATAAAGTTATGGAAATTAGTATCTGTCCGGTGGATTTTTAAAGATTATTTTCCCAAGCATGTTCCCTTAAAAACCAACAGCAGGGTTGATGACGGTCTCCGCTGATCGTTAGACTTAGTGGTGTTGCAATTTCCCAAGGCAAAGTACCCGAATTGGACTCCTAGGACCCATCGGGATCAATAAGACACAGAAGGAAAACAAGAGAGATGAACTCAAAGTTAAAAAAAGTAATTTGTTTGCTTACCTCGTCTCGCGTGGAAAAGATTCCGTAGGGCAGGTTTTGAATGGGGAAATGGGAATTCTCGTCCACTTTAATAAAAGACATGCTGCTTTGATCTTACAGGCACAACGGAGAGAGAAAGAGAGAGTTTCCAGATGTTGCTTGGGTTGCTAAACCCCTGTGGGGGCCCTCCCTTTTTCAATATGAAACAGCCAATCAGTCTTGTTTCTTCTCTCCCACCCTCACCGAATTTGCAATCTACAAAACCAGGAAGTTAAACAGTACCAGATTTGCACATGACGTAACAGCAGCCCCAGCTGCAGCCTCCCTCCCTCCCTCTTTCACTCAAATTCTTCCTAAATCCTTCCCCAGCAGATTCAGCCTACAGCAGGGGTCACCAACCTTTCGGAACAAAGGTGGGTTTCAGCAGGTTCTGACCAGTTCTGGAGAACCGGTAGCAGAAATTTTCAGTAGTTCGGAGAACCGGTACTAAAAATACAACTCCCTTTTGAAGGTTAAATGTTGTCAGGCAGAGTTCTTGCGATCCTCCATGTACTGACACAAGATTCCTTTGAAACTATGGATTTTTAAAAAATTGTTAATTAAGGCAAATTAATTAACGTGTAATTGACCTTTCATTCAGAGGTCTGAAAGAAACCCAATCTGGACCTACAGGATAAAAACTCTTGTAGACCAGGAACCTAATTCTTTTTCTAGGCAAGATATTTGAGCCAGGAGTAGTCAATCAATCCCCAGTTTCCCTTGGATGAAACTGATTTTCTAGATCAATTTCCATTTGTATTCAGGGGAAAAAAAATGTAGGACAGAAAAATTTTAGACATTCTAGGGACAACCTGGGCCAGCAAAAGCGGGAGTGTGACCCTGTTGATTCTCTTGAACTTCTCAGTGGCTTTCAACTTCAACCACAAGATCCTTCTACGTAGGTTCCAGGATTAGTAATGTGGTATATTCTACTACTATTGAACTATGGTGCTGGAGAAGACTCCTGCGAGTCCCTTGGACTGCAAGGCGATCAAACCGGTCAGTCCTGGAGGAGATCAACCCTGACTGATCTTTAGGAGGCCAGATCCTGAAGATGAAACTCAAATGCTTTAGCCACCTAATGAGAAGGAAGGACTCCCTGGAGAATGCTGGGAACGATTGAGGGCAAAAGAAGAAGGGAATCGTTCCTAATGCTGGGAAAGATTGAGGGCAAAAGAAGAAGGGGACGGCAGAGAACGAGGTGGCTGGATGGAGTCACTGAAGCAGTCGGCGTGAGCTTAAATGGACTCCAGAGGATGATAGAGGACAGGAAGGCCTGGAGGAACGTTGTCCATGGGGTCGCAATGGGTTGGACACGACTTTGCAACTAACAACAACATATTCTATTAAGAATAGAATAGAATAGAATAGAATAGAATAGAATAGAATAGAATAGAATAGAATAGAATAGAATAGAATAGAATAGAATGGAGTAGGAGTAGGAGTAGGAGTAGGAGTAGGAATAGAATGTAGAATAAAATAGAACAGAACAGAATAGTAGCTGGAAGGGACCTTGGAGGTCTTCTATCCAGTCCTCTGCTCAAGCAGGAAACCCTATACCCGTGATGGCGAACCTATGGCACAGGTGCCACGCGGAGCCATATCTGTGGGCACGTGAGCGTTGCCCTAGCTCAGCTCTAGCGCGCATGTGCGCACCGGCCAGCTGATTTTTCGGCCTTCCAGGCCTACTGGAAGTCAGGAAATGGGCCGTTTCTGGCTTCTGGAGGGCCTCTGGGGGGGGTGGGGAAGGCGGTTTTCACCCTCCCCAGGCTCCAAGAAAGCCTCTGAAGTCTGGGGAGGGCAAATAATGGGCCTACCGGGCCCACTGTGAACCTTTTTGCCATCATGTGCCAAAAGCGGGGGTAGCGCAGGAGGTTGCGTGCACATGAGTGGGGGTGCGGGGTGTTATTGAATTATGTGTGGGCATGCGCGCATGCAACCCCCCACGCTCCCGGCACGTGATGGCAAAAAGGTTAGCCATCACTGCCCTCTACCATTTCAGACAAGTGGCTGTCCAGTCTCTTCTTAAAAACCTCCAGTGATGAAGCACCCACGATTTCTGAAGGCAACTTCTGTTCCACTGGTTAATTGTCCGCACTGTTAGGAAGTTTATCCTTAAAAGGTTCTTCTCCTACTTGGATACTCGTTTCCAGAAAGTGGGGTACAACTATTGTGCTTCCTGGTGGTTGGGCTGGTGTGTGTGTGTGTGTCCAAGGCTCCATGTCGTCCTCCATGCTCGTCAGTATCTCTTTTTCATCTAATGCAGGTGCGGTGGTTGACCTTCAGAGCCGGTGCTTGGTAGTGTAATGGATGGAATGATGGCTAATAAAACAAGACTCAACCCACTGCTTCTAGAGGAGGGACCAGTCCAGCTGAGTAATGCCCTACCATCCTGGAAGGATGGCTTGCTCCAAGTTATTATTTGCTCCTGCCTAAGCAGTGGGGTTGGACTAGAAGACCTCCAAGGTCCCTTCCAACTCTGTTATTCTATTCTATTCTATTCTATTCTATTCTATTCTATTCTATTCTATTCTATTCTTCGAATTCTATTCTATTCAAATTCTATTCTATTCTATTATCCAAATTCTATTCTATTCAAGTTCTATTCTATTCTATTCAAATTCTATTCTATTCTTCGAATTCTATTTTATTCTATTCGTATTCTATTCTTTGAATTCTATTCTATTCTATTTGAATTCTATTCTATTCAAATTCTATTCTATTCTATTCTTCGAATTCTATTCTATTCTATTCTATTCTATTCTATTCTATGAATTCTATTCTATTCAAATTCTATTCTATTCTATTATCCAAATTCTATTCTATTCAAGTTCTATTCTATTCTATTCAAATTCTATTCTATTCTATTCTTCGAATTCTATTTTATTCTATTCGTATTCTATTCTTTGAATTCTATTCTATTCTATTTGAATTCTATTCTATTCAAATTCTATTCTATTCTATTCTTCGAATTCTATTCTATTCAAGTTCTATTCTATTCTATTCAAATTCTATTCTATTCTATTCAAGTTCTATTCTATTCTATTCAAATTCTATTCTATTCAAATTCTATTCTATTCTTCGAATTCTATTTTATTCTATTCGTATTCTATTCTTTGAATTCTATTCTATTCTTTGAATTCTATTCTATTCGAATTCTATTCTATTCTATTCTTCGAATTCTATTCTATTCCTACTCCTACTCCTACTCCTACTCCTACTCCATTCTATTCTATTCTATTCTATTCTATTCTATTCTATTCTATTCAAATTCTATTCTATTCTATTCAAATTCTATTCTATTCTATTCTTCGAATTCTATTCTATTCAAATTCTATTCTATTCTATTCTTCGAATTCTATTCTATTCAAGTTCTATTCTATTCTATTCAAATTCTATTCTATTCAAATTCTATTCTATTCTTCGAATTCTATTTTATTCTATTCGTATTCTATTCTTTGAATTCTATTCTATTCTTTGAATTCTATTCTATTCGAATTCTATTCTATTCTATTCTATTCTATTCTAATTCTATTCTTCAAATTTTAAACAAACAATGCAAAGCCATTAATAAAACTTTGCAAACAAGAAATGGTTTGGCTCACCCAGCCTGACCTAAGCTAGAAACAAAGCCACTACATGACGACTTGCTGTGAAATGCAACTTTTTTTTCTTTTCTTTTGTACACGTAGATTTGCTTTCCTTGTGGCCTATCATATAGGATCCTCTCCGATTGGGCTGCTTAGAAATGTTGTTGGTGAATAAACAGCATTTTTGCAACATATAACTTCAATACACACAGAGAGACACACACACACAAATAATCGATTCTATGTAATTTTTGAATCCCCGTTAGTCGAAGGACAAAATTTCCTTACAAATATGCATTTCTAGAAAAGGAACAAAGCAAAAAATCATCATTCATTACTTATAGGAAGTCCTTATGCAATTTGATTCCCTTTAATACAAAGTTCAAATTCAACAAAGCATTTACAGTCTGGGCCGATTGTTATAGAACACAGGGTAGTCCTCCACTTACTACAATTGAACCCAAAATTTCTGTTGTTAAGTGAGATTTGCCCCATTTTATGACCTTTCTTCCCACATTTGTTAAGGGAATCACTGCAGTCATTAAAGTCAGTTACACGGCTTTTAAGTGAAAAGGCCATTGTAACCATGAAAAATGGTCATCAATCACATTTCTCGATGCCGTTGTAACTTTGGTCACTAAACCAACTGTTGTAAGTCAAGGACTTCCTGTATAAAGAAAGCAGCACGCCCCGATATTGCAAATCTACCCCAAAGGCTGCCCACCGAATATCGGAGCAAACTTTTGTTTTCATTCCAGAAGACACGCCTGGATTAAAATCCCTAGATGGCGAAACTCTTTGTGAAAAAGCTTGGAGGAAGATTCTCAAGCGCAGCAGATGTTCCACAGGTGACTTTTCTTCAATAGAAATAAAATGCTCTGGACTTCGGAACTTCCTTCTTCAGGAGATAGCATCCGATGACTTCAAGCTCCGAAGAGAAAAACGGAGAATTCTGCCTTTGTATTTCATGCTTAAGACAGGAAAATCAAGAGGCATTTCTCAACAGAGCTAAGACGTCTACAAAACCGGGGAAAGAGACTGAACTCAGAATAAATCAAATCCGCACCTATCCCACAGGCTCTTTCAGTACAGAAATGCAACTGGGGGGGGGGGGGAGAAAAAAAAGGATACCACTGGGTAATCCTAAAGCAGTGATGGCGAACCTTTTTGGCACCGAGTGTCCAAACCTACTATCTGGAACGAGCTCCCCCCGGAGATACGGAATGATTTGGCACCTACTATCTGGAACGAGCTCCCCCCGGAGATACGGAGGATCCCGGATCTGCGTACCTTCCGTCACGCGCGCTCAAGACTTTCTTGTTTCATCAGGCTGGCCTGACCTAAGTCTTTCCCCTTTTTAAATGAAAATTTTAAATTTGGTTTTAAATTATTGGGGTTTTAAATTTGTTCAGCCAAATGATTTAATTCGTTTTATTCTATTTTAAATTTTGTATTTATATGTTTTTTTCTATGGCTGTTCACCGCCCTGAGTCCTTCGGGAGTAGGGCGGTATACAAATTCAACAAAAACAAAACAAAAACAAACCAGAACATGCGCGCGCCAGATTGCTGGAAACCCGAAGACCAGCTGACCAGCGCATGCATGCATGCCAGCCAGCTGATCTTAGGGTTTCCGGCGCTCCGGCATGTGCGAAGACCAGGTGTCCAGCACACACATGCATGCCAACCAGCTGATCTTTGGGTTTCCGGTGCTCCGGCACACGGAAGACCAGCTGGCTGGCGTGCATGCACGCGCCGGAAACCATAAGAACAGCTGGTGACAGCGCGCGTGCCCACAGAGAAGGCTCTGTGTGCCACCTCTTGAACGTGTGCCACAGGTTCACCATCAGTCCTAAAGGAAGGGTTTTCCTCTAGTTGGTATTTCAACTCCTGCACCAAAGTTGTAAAAGAAGGTTGCACACAAACTCCGTCCAACGCTGTGGTCCTTCCTATTAGCCACATTTAAGTTTCAACCGACAGGTAGTTCTTGACTTATGACCACAAGCGAGGCCAACATTTTTTGTGGCTAAGTGAGGCAGCTGGCTTTTGTCCCACTTTACCATCTTTTCTTGCTACAGTTGTTCAGTGAATCACCTGCAGTTGTTAAGTTAGCAACACGGTTGTTAAGGGAATCCGGCTTCCTCATTACCTTTGCTGGTCGGAAGCTCACCAAAAGCTTAAGACTTTTCTATTTTATCAAGCTGGCCTGGCCTAAATCTTCCCCCTTTTTAAATGTGGAAATTTTAAATTTGTCTTATTTATAGGGTCATGGGTAAGGCGTTTTAAATTGGGGAGCCATTTTGGATTTAATTCTGTTTTAAACGTATTTTAATGTTTATATTGTATGTTTTTTAATTTTGGCTGTTCACCGCCCCGAGTCCTTCGGGAGAGTGGGCGGTATAAAAATCTAATAAATAAATAAATAAATATTGCATCAGAAATACGAGCCAGTTGCCAAGGGTCTGAATTTTGATCACGTGACCACGGGGATATTTACAATGGTCGTTAAATGTGAAAAACGATCATAAGTCACTTTTTTCAGTGCCACTGTAACTTTGGTCACTAAACGAATGGTTGTAAGTCAAAGACTACCTGTATAAATTTTTAATATGGCAAGAGGCTATTGGTTTCCAAGGGGAGGGCAAGTTATCATATCCATTCTAAATTCCCCTTTTTCTTCTCTTCTCTCGACAAAACGAAGTCAACTCATTTTTTTAAAAGGCTGAAAACTGTTGCAGGTTAATCGGTGTCTTTCTGTCATCTGAACCCAGACTCACCTGTCTCAGTCCAATATTTAAATATTCCTCACGGCAGGTTCAATCAATACCGATATTGTTAATCAAATCAAATTCATTATTTTCTATAGTGCGATGACCTGCATCGAATTTCTCCTTATCGCATCCTTTTTTTCCGGGCCCAAATGGATGTGCGCGCCTCTTAAAATTTCTTACAAAACTCCCCCCAAAAAGGCACCAACTGCCTCTCCTCCGTCCCAAATTTTTAAAAATTTTATTTTAATCAAAGTTAAAGACGTGAGTGAACATAAATACAATACACTTAAAAAGTTCTTCATTCTTTGTATTGGTGCACGTAAAAGAACCCCATTAGCACAATTCCCGAGAAGATCTGCGAGCAGGCAAACTCTCAACATGCACGCTTGGAGAAAACGAAGAAAAATAAAATAATAAAATAATTAAAAAAAGGGGGAGAAGGGGAAAGAAAGAAAGAAAGAAAAAAAAAACCCTAGGAAAGAACCTCGAAGAGCAAGTCACACACACGCTTTTAAAACCTCAGCACTCTCTGACACACTCAGAAAACGAACGATGCATACATAAATAGATAGCGGGTGCAAACAAGCTATTATGATAACATGTGTATAAATTTTTTGTTAAGGGGGAGAGGGGAAACCAAGCAGCCTTAATGATTAAATACATTCAGTTATTGATTGCTAGTTGTGCCATACAAGGCATTACCAAAGAAGGGGGGGAAAAAAATAAAGAGGAGGGAAATTGTGCTGCAGAGACACAGAGAGAGAGAGAGAGAGAGAGAGAGAGAGCGAGAGAGCGAGAGAGCGAGAGAGAGAGAGAGAGAGAGGGAGAGAGAGAGAAAGAAAGAGAAAGAAAGAAAGAAAGAAAGAAAGAAAGAAAGAAAGAAAGAAAGAAAGAAAGAAAGAAAAAGGAATGCTATATACAAAATGAAAATGAAGTGTCTTGGGTTAATGCATGCACGTTTAATATGAGAAGTGGGAAAAGCACGGATGCCCTCCAACGTAACTTTGAAAAAGCCCTCTGCACTCAATATTTATTTGAAAAAAAAAAAGATGATAATACTTTTTTTTAGCCATGGTATCCATCAGTTTCCAAAAGGCCCACCTTCCTAGTGGATACAGTTGTGTAGAGTTTATGTCTTCATCTGTAGGAACTAAAAAACAAAGGACCATAAAAAGGAAAAAAAAAAGGTTGGTTTTGTGCTAAAAGGAGAGGGGGAAATTATATGTTTCTGCATGACATGCATGATGGGTGAGACTTGTCCTCTTGAAGTCTACAAGGGGCGGGCCAAGAAAAATGAAAGACTTATGTGTGTGTGTGTGTGTGTGGAGGGGGGCTTGTGAAAAGGAAGGAAAAAGCTCAAGTCAATTTTTCATCTGCAGATGGTCAAACATTTTAATATTCCAGCTACAGGAGCAGTTCAAATCTTCTGAATCTTTTCCCCAACAACTACAGGATTCTCTTTTCTGATCTTTTCAGCTGCGTCAGCTTTGTAATTGTAAGAGCAACTGTGGACATCTGAGTAACGGTGTACAGCACAGTAAACGTTCCCACACCTGCATTCAAACCCTGGAAGGAAAGAACAAAAGATGAAATAGCAATAGCCCGTAGACTTATATACCACTTCACACTGCTTTCCAGCCCTCTCTCTAAGCGGTTTACAGAGTCAGCCTCTTGCCTCCAACAATTTAGGTCCTCATTTTACCGACCTCGGAAGGATCGAAGGCTGAGTCAACCATGAACCTGGTGAGATTCGAACTGCCGGCAGTCAGCAGTCAGCAGAAGTAGCCTGCAGTACTGCACTCTAACCACTGTGCCACCGTGGCTCATGATATAAATATTATTAACATATTGGGGTAGGGGTAGGGTAAGATAGGATAGGATAGGATGGAATGGAATGGAATGGAATGGAATGGAATGGAATGGAATAGAATGGAATGGAATAGAATAGAATAGAATAGAATAGAATAGAATAGAATAGAATAGAATAGAATAGAATAGAATAGAATAGAATAGAATTCAATTCTTTATTGGCTAAGTGTGATTGGACACACAAGGAATATTTCTTCGGTGCATCAGCTCTCATTGAACATAAAAAGCTATAAGTGATAAATCATGGATCATAGATAGATCAATAGATCAATCATCTATTCTATTCTACTCTGTGAATTATCACCCCAGTTTTAGACTCACTGTTCAATTCAAACCTCCAAATGACTGGATCCAAGGGAACTTACCAGTGAGACCAACCTTCTTTCTGCACATAAAACATCGAGTTTTTTTCTGTTTGGGTTTGTCAAATGATTTGCCTTGTTCTTCCGAGGAAGGTTCTGCACTATCTGATGCCGAAGCTGAAGAGAAAAGATGGATAAAGATCAGGATACAGCCAGGACATGGGAAGCCAACTCAGCACAGTTCAAATCCAAAGCCTTGGGGGTCTTAACTCCAAGAAATTAACCTTGGATCCTCTGCCATTCAATCGTAACCATCTCACTCCATTTTTTTCCTCTATGAACAATTCAACATCCTGTTTAGAGCTGGAAAGAATCCCAACGATCATCTAATCTAATCCTCTGTAATGTGCAAGAAAATCATTTTATTTATTTATTTTGTGAATGGGGGCTGCCCAGTTTCTTCAGAATATACCCCAGAGACCTTCAGAATATACCCCTGGGACCCCGTTGGTCCCAGGACATGTAAAATAAAGGTAACATTGAGTATGAAGACTTGAAACAGCAACTTTTATGATTCTTTAGTGAAAATTCCTGCAGAAGAATGCCTCAATACTAAGTCTTCTTCACTCAACTTTTCAGATTAAGCAGCCCATCAAGATATATCCTTGTTTTTGGTACCCAAATCCAAAAAAGGAACCCAAATCCAAACCAATAGCAAGCTGTGTGTAAACCACAAGTGAAGAAAACTCTAGGTATTTTCAGCACTGGTTGTTGTCAATGGTTGCAAAGCCATCCTCATAAAAAACGTTTTCCTTTCCTTCTCACCACAAGGGTTTCTGAACATCGCGCCCAGTATTTTTGGGATAAAAGCCATCTCCAAAAGCACTGGGGCTAAATGAAAGAACCTGTATTTTGCATACAAGGGGATATATCCGTGACATTGCCAGAAAATATAAATATCATTATCCTCATCAGTTTACAGTCTACCTTGCTATGTATGAGATACTCAAGGTAGTTTGCTCAAAGTAAAAGATAACTCTTTTTTGGAGGTGAACCAACCACTGAAATTTTTAGAACAAATTAGAAGGTCTAATTTTGGATTCCCAAAAATGCTCTCTGGGGGCTTCAGAGTCCCTTGCAATTGCTTCTTAAATTTTTATCCCCTTCTCCCTTTCTTGCAGATGTTTAAGACACTCGTTTCACCCCTTAGGAGTTCTTGACATCTTGTTCTCAGAATGAACCCTGCCGTCACTTTTGAAGGATAAGAAAAGTCCAACCCAATCCAACTCAACCCAATCTCATCATGGCTTCACAAGGTGACCGTCATATTTCCTCTGACTGCTCCCATTGCTACAGGAAAGGATTCCAAGAAAGAGCTGCTCCAACATGGATTCACACAGTCATACACAAACCAACAATTCCAGACAAGCCGACATGGTATGCAAAAGAGCTAAGAACTAACTGAAAAGCTAAACTGGCAACTCGTTGACTGCTTAATTGGAAACCCTGTATCCGACAGCTACTTATACCAATGACTAGTAAGCAACACAGACACAAAAATGACCAGGTTTACACATGATGGATCAATGCAATCCAGACCATAAATCATTCTATGCCAAGGAGGAGAGAGATATTAAAGTACCAAAACAACAAAATGTTCCAGAGGAACTAATGCATGCAGAAAATCCTATTGACTAGTTTCGATAGAATAGTCACAAAATAATATCCCGTTGACCATCTCAATACAATAGTTCAGTGTTGGCGAACCTTTTCAGCACCGAGTGCCGAAACGGGATCACGCGTGCCAGGCGGCTGCTCTTCTGGTTTCCAGCGTGTGCATGCGCACTGGCTCCCGATTCAATCACTAGCAACCTGAATTAAAAGGGGTGAGATGATTGACCTCTACCCGAGATTTAGCAATATGGTGGAAGTGCCACGGCCTAAAGCAGGGGTGTCAAACTCGCGTCATCACGGCAGCATCACGTGACATATCGGGACTTTCCCCTTCGCTAAACCGGGCGGGGGAGGGGCCAGCAACGTGACGCATCCGGGCTGCGGGCCGCGAGTTTGACACCTCTGGCCTAAAGGATCTGCTATGGTTGCAAGATTCCATCTTGGAATCCTGGATCTGACAGTCCAATGTGGATTGGATTGTGGATTAGATAATCTTTCAAAGTCTTTCTTGGTTATTCCTTCCATGGTTTCATGAGTATCTGCCTTGGTCTCCTGTTGGCTGACCAAACTGGAGACCTTTGAAACGCTGTGATAGGTGGAATGGAAGACAGCTCTCCACAAAAACAAGATTAAACGAGCCACGGTGGCGCAGTGGTTAAGAGTGCAGTACTGCAGGCTACTTCTGTTGACTGCCGGCTACTTGCAATTTGGCAGTTTGAATCTCACCAGGCTCAAGGTTGACTCAGCCTTCCATCCTTCCGAGGTGGGTAAAATGAGGACCTAAACTGTTGGGGGAAAATATGCTGACTCTGTAAACGGCTCAGAGAGGGCGGTAAAAAGCACTGTAAAGCGGTATATAAGTCTAAGTGCTATTGCTAAATCTCCTAATGGCAGGCTAATACTTGGTTATGTTATCACATAGGATAACGTAACCATTCCATTCCCTGGATGCCGAGCGATGACACCACTGCTCCTTATGTGTTCATAAAATTAATGGCCCAAAGTAGGTCTTGAATTATGACAAGAGGAGACAATGGGTTTCTCTCACACGCTCATCAGTCATACAACAATGCAACTGACAGCAAACATTTTACTTGACAATGTAAGGCTGTGTGGAAATTTAAGCGTTCATTTAAGGTCACGCTTATTGTTAATTTTGCCTGTAAACCCTTTTGTTCTTTACGAAAACCGCATGAAGTTGAAAGGCTGCAAGTAGAAACATGAAAAAAAAAAAGAAGATTAGAGGAGAATTATGACATGGGAAATACACAAGCAACGGTGCGGAAAAGGTGTGGGGGGGAAATTGGCATACATTTATTGGCACCACATAGTTCAGAACAGCATTAGTAAAACTACAGGTAGTCCTCGACTTATGAACACAACTGAGCCCAAAATGCACGTGGCGAAGTGAGAAATTTTGTGAAGGGAATTTTGCTCCGTTTTACGACTTTTCTTGCCACATTTGTGAAGGGAATCACTGCAGTGTGTTAAATGAGTCACACGGTTGGGTGAGGGAATCTGGTTTTCCCCCATGGACTTTGCTTGTCAGGAGGTCACAAAAGGGGATTGCGTGACACACACCCACACCCCTGGGACACTGCGACCGTCACAAATGTGAGTCGGCGAGTCAAGCATCCAAAGGTAAATCACGTTGACCGTGGGGATGCTGCAGTGGCTGTGAAAGTATGAAAAATGGTCATCGGTCACATAAGTTACAAGTGACGTGGTTCACTAAGCGAAGTGTTGTTAAGTCGAGGACTGCCTGTATGAAGTGCATGCAAGACTAAAATGGCGGCAGAAAGTAGGAAGAGGAAGAGACATTTGCAAGCAGAGGATCAATTTGGCACAAGAGGTAGGAAAGAAAGGGGAAAAAAAGACGACAAAATATTTTACGTCTAGGTCTGATATCACTTGATAAGAATGGGCACCATTTAGATCAATTTTACCCTTTCTGATTTTCTCCAATTGGCTCCAGAACACTTAGCAAACAAATGCTTGATGCAAGAGGAGATTCCATGTTCTCCATCCTCACTGGGAGAGACACTCCTGAGCTCCATTTTATCAAATGTATCAACCAGAACTTCCCAAACCTGTGAAATCTGGAGCACAACTACTCTATCCAACCCCCAGATGGAACAGAATAGAAATTTTAATCACAATTAGGCAAACAAATTCTTTAGCAGCTTTAAAATATGAGTGTGCAACTGAGGCTCTCTGGGTTTGTAAATCCCCTTCCAAAATGATGTTGTTTTTAACGACGTAGGGAGTAATCAAAGCAAAGATAACGTTTCCTTTGAGCTGAGCCCAACTCCTGGGTGGCAGGGTGGATCATCTATTTTGTTATTTTGGCAATGGTACAGAAGGAGCGTGACTGGAATCAGTATCGACTTCCTAGCCATGCTGAGCAAGCACGTTGGCTCAGTTTTTAAGATGCTGGACTTTGCCGGCTAGAAAGCCGAAAGGCCAGGTTCGAGACCCGAGCGCCACGCATTGGGGTGAGTTCCCGTCCTTGCCTCAGTTCCTGCCAAGCTAGCAGCTCAAAAGCATGCAAATGTAAGTAAATAGGTATCACTTTGATGGGAAGGTAACAGCATTCCGTGACGTCATGCTCTATGACATCATGTCCGGCCACATGACTGTGGAAATGTCTTCAGACAGCGCTGGCTCAGTGGCGGAAACGGAAATAAGCACTGCTCCCTTATAGTCGGCGACAACTAGTGGAATAAAATCCGCAGGGACTCCTTTACCTTTTGTTTAACCTACTCATGTCTCCAGCTTAGTGATTCTATGATGGGTCTCTCACCGAAATACTAGCCACGTTCAACCCTGCATAAGTGTTTTTGGGAGATTAGCCAAGGTCAGTCAAATGTCGCTATCTATACTACCAGTAACAGTAATTGTATAAAGTTTTAATTAAGTTTAAACTAAATTACATTTAGTCTTGGCCTGAATCTATCTACTTTTTTGGAACATGTCCTCCAGAATGCTTCTTGAAGGCCAACTCTGCTCATGGAAGCTCTCATCTGTTAAAATTGAAAAGCCACATTTAAACAACAATCCTGTTCTCAAGAATTCAGAGGAGGAATAACCTAGTGACCTCGTTTGAGGGGGGAAAAGCTAACATTTTGGGTGGCCACTTTCCCACGAGAGGGGGGGAACTTCAGGCACCATCTAAAGCAAGATACATAGAGATAAGCCACTAATGGAGGCTTATTTTAGCCTTTGCTTTACTGAAAGAGCTCAACAAAATGCACCACTCCAAAATTAAAGGCTTTGCTGCTGGATTTTGTTATCGATGTGAACATCTGGGGAGGAGGAGGAGGACACAAAAATGGGGCCCTGGAAGGACATTTCCAGACACACTTCAACCATTTTTGTGACAAATCAGTGCAACCCAGTACACTGTTTTGGGAAGCATGGTTACAGCCTGCAAACTTAACAAGGAAACCCACTTACCTACTGTGGTTAGTGTTAAATCTGAATCACAGCTCTTCGTTTTGGCTCTTGAGCTCTCCTCCAGGAAATCAGGGCCATCTACATTATTGTCTAGGTTCACGTCATAATCACATTCTGTTTCTGAGCCCCTGGTAATGTCAGGTAAATCTGAGTTATCCATCGAAAATTCGTCTCCGGTACTGTCTATTGAAATTGTCTCGGCAAGCTCCACTGATGTTGGTTCTATTTATTCAACGGGATATGTATTTTAGGTTATGTGTTTGTGTTTTGTTTTCTTTAGATTTTTTTTTTTTAAAAAAACATGCTACATGCACAGTTTTAAAAACAATTTGTTTATTGTTAACATCCCCAGCCCCAACATAATTGGATTCAAGGTCTGTGAAACATAAAGTTAATTAGTTCTAGAGAGACATCAGATAACAGGGTAGGTAAATTGGTAGTAAGGATGGACTGTTTAGCAATGGGATGCAATTTTAGCCCTGCTGTGGTTAGAAGGAAGATAATAACAGCATTTATAACAAAAGAAGAAGAAAAGTTCATCTGAAGGTGTTACCCTCCATGTAGTCCTATTTTTCCATAACGCCCCGCCCATCGCTTCCTTAACTCTACTGGATTAATTTCCCTTGCTTTGCCAAACATTGGGAAATTCAGTATTCCTCTAACACAGACAAAATTCAATTGAAAGAATGCTTAAAAGGGAAGTACAGATGGTCCTCGACTTGCGACCACAACAGAATCCTGAATTTTCCATTGTTAAGCGAGACCGTTGTTAAGCAAACTTTTCCCCCATTTTATGACTTTCTTGCCATCGTTGTTAAGTGAATCTGGCTCCCCCCCCATTAACTTTGCTTGTCGGAAGGCTCACCCAAGGGGATCACATGACCCCGGGATACTGCAACCGTCATATGTACAAGTCAGTTGCCAACTGTCCATATTCTGATCCATGGAGATGCGGCAACAGTTGTAAAGTATTAAAATAAAACGGCCATAAGTCACTTTTGTCAGTGCTGTTGAAAGTTTGAATGGTCACTAAATGAAGTGCTATAAATCGAGGACTGTAGCAGAATGCCTGACAGGACAGGTGCTTTTAAGATCTGGAGTCCTCTTGGAAGATAAAACTGCATAAGATAACAAACCTGCTGTCATCTTTTGCATTGGGCCTTCAGGCCTGCCACATTTACTACTGTGGGAAATTGGGAGGGGGGGGAATTGTATGGAGCATGGGTGATATATAGTCAAAATAACATTCCTTTCTCAGAGAGTCAAGGACATCTTGCCCTGCACCTGGAGGGGTGTGGCTGGAAGGCATCTCCAGTTGGGACGGTGCTTTGATTGGACCATGTGATGGACATGTGGGTGCTGGGCAGGAACTTGGGCTTTCCTTTGGGTGGGGAAAATTTGGAAACTTTCAGATTCGGGTTTTCCCAGATGTACCAATATGTCATCTCTAATAAATTGGAACTTTGAGGAACTTCAAGCCTCAGAGTCTTCTTTCGTTGGGGGTGTTACTTGGAACCCTGACACCTGCATACTCAACACATCAAAACTAGACTGAAACTGTTAACAAACAAGGTATACAAGATAAGGATACCTTGGAGTCAAGGTTGACTCCTAGTAATTATTTATTTGAATTTATTAGCCACCCAACCCCAATGGACCTCAAAGCACATAACCATGTCCATGTGGTTGGGCACTGTCTTCTTCTACCATGTTGATCAACTGTCCAATCTATCTTTCAATCCTAAAGTTTTCTGGCTGTGTCCTATCCAAGAATTGTTCACATCTGATCCTGTTGATCAACGTTTTAAACTAACAAGATGTTCTCCAAAGTGGTTGCAGGTAGCAAATATTTCACATGCTCTCCGTCACTTCATTGGGATGCTTACCTACACTGTTTGCTGCCTAAATGGATACGCACATCCTTTCATAAGAATCCACAAGTGGTCAAGAAAAAAACTGGAAGAGTCAAAGATGTCTCTCTGCCTGTTTTATGTATATCATCCTTCCTGTATCAGCTGTTCCCTACAGATGTTGGGAAGCCTCTAATTTGGACATTTCCCTTCCCCCTTTTCTTGTTGGCTCAAGAAAACATGGCTTCATTTGAGATGAAAATGGATCATTTCCCTTTGACATTACCAAATCGTCTTACTGACTATCCCACCCAATGGGAAGGCAGAGAGCTCCAAGCTTTCCTTCTTCATAAAAATATGCTGTTTTCCTAAATCAGTTTCCATGAATTACAACTATTGGAACTGAAAACAAAATTCTGTATCAATCGGTTTACCTCTATTTCACATCTCGCCACATCCTGCTCATCCCACTATAGAAGAAATGTATAGCTAGAGCCCCCCCAAATTCAGATGAGACTCTAAGAGTTGCTACCACATAGTCAGATTACATTGTCAGAAGTGGGGAACTGCAGTGTCTGTCTGTCTGTCATTTATATTTATAACTTGGCTTTTACAAAGGAAAATCCCAAGAACGAAACCAAGAAAAACATTAGAGAAGCACACGTTCCAATTAAAAAAATACTTTAAAAGCATAAAAAGCTATAATAAGAAGCAAGTATTGAAAGAGATTTCTGCATAAAAAGATTGTGCATGCATTAAGTGACAGCATTTGGATTCCAAAAGTTAAATGACGAAAATAAAGGATAAAAGTGAGCTTTTGAAGAGTAAATCAATCTAAAGGACTCTAGCTTTCTGAAATAAAGGACTCTCCTTTATAATGAAAGATATATGTGGTCATCATACTTCTAAAGCCACCAGAAGACTGACAGCTGGAGCCCCACTGACTCTAAGCCATCAACCCCTGGCAAGAAGTAGTTGTCCAACTATTAACTTTGGCAAAATCTCAACATATGCTGCTTTTGGTCACAAAGCCTGTTCATCCCAAAAAAAATTCATTCATTCATTCTTTCTTTCTTTTTCTTTCTTTCTCTTTCCTTCCTTTCCTTCCTTCCTTCCTTCCTTCCTTCCTTCCTTCCTTCCTTCCTTCCTTCCTTCCTTCCTTCCTTCCTTCCAGAAATACTGTATTTTTCAGAGTATAAGATGCACCTTTCCCCCCCCCTCCAAAAAAAGAGGGTGAAAATCTGGGTGCGCCTTATACTCCGAATGTAGCCCTGCCCAGCTTCTCAAATGGAAGTTTCAGATGCTGAAAAAAGCATCAGAAAGGAAGCTTCAGAAAACAAGCCCCCAAATAGAGCTTCAGGAAAAAAGCCTCCAAACAGACCTTCAGAGGCTTTTTTTCTGAAGCTGTTTTGGAGGCTTTCAGAGGCAGAAAAAAACGGTTTTTTTCTGAAACAAAGTTTCAGAAGTTTCAGAGGCAGAAAAAAAAAAGCAAGGCACAGAACTCACAACCAAGGAACCTGTTGCTAAAATTCACCTCTGGGAACAGCTGATTGGGGGCATTCCGGGAGGCCAATCCACCCACCAATCAGCTATTTCCTTATTTTCCTCCTCAAAAACTAAGGTGCGACTTATACTTCGAAAAATACGGTAACTCAAGGCAGAGAACATATCCCACACACCTTCCTCCTCCTATTTCCCCCACAATAACACAATCTCTGTGAGATTAGTTGGACTGAGAGAGAATAACTGGCCCAAAGCAACCCAGCTGGCTTTCATGTCTAAGGCGAGACTAGAACTCACAGTTTCCACACTTTCTAGTGTTTCTCAACCTTGGTAGCTTGAAGATGGGTAGACTTCAATCCCAGAATCCCCCAGCGCTGCTGGCTGGGGGATTCTGGGAGTTGAAGTCCACCCATCTTCAAGCTTCCAAGGTTGAGAAACACTATTCTAGACTGATCCCTTAATCACTAGACCAAATGGGTTTAAATGCTGCCATTTACTTTTTGTTACTATAACTCCATAGATAACCAGTGTCACATTCTACCAACAGAGAATTACTCGGGGGGGGGGGGGGGGGCGGAACCACACTAAAAACAACCCAGATCCAATAATATTACCTTCTGGGATTTAAAATCAGAAGGATGCTCAAATGCTCTTTAGTACAGAGCAGCAATCCCACATCGTTGTGGCTTGGCAACCTGGCTTGGGGTGGGGCTGGGGGGGGAGAGGGGAATTGAGCTGCATGAGCAGCGGGCCGGCTCACATGTACATGTGTGCATGCAGCCCTTGTGTGAGTGGTGGGCCAGCACGCATGCGAGTGAGTGCCTGCCAAGCAGGGTGGATAAAAATCAATGATTTTTTTTAAAAAAAAAATAAAAAAAATCAGATTTTTTTGATTTAAATCAGATTTTTTTTATTTTTCTTGAATTTATTTTAATAAAAAAACTTTTGGGGTAAAACTCTATCGTAAGATAGTTTTCTATTTAAGATACATAAATAATTTAGTTGATTCAGCATGAAATGGAGCTTAGTTATGTAGCATGAGGCTGTATATTCTGCAACACTGGGACTATCGGTGAGTCAACAGCGGGTCAAAGGAGCAGCAGAGATGACAGTTGCTCTTTAAAAATTATGATTTACATCGAGTTGATTTAAATCAAGCCTTTTTACTAGTGATTTAAATCATGATTTAAATCGACTCGATTTAAATCAAATCCACCCTGCTGCCAAATCTGCTGTTTACACAAGTTGAACTGCGAGAACTCCGGCCAACCACTCACGCGGTCCAATTCTGAATAGGCCACAACCCGGTCGTGGCCCGTGGCCCAGGAACTGGGAACCCCCTGGTACAGAGCACTATTATGGCAATTCCAGAAGGACATTCCTTACCACGACTCTGAGTCAATCTGCAGTCCCTGCAGCTTCATTCAGTTCTGCTGGTGGCGGCTTTTGAACAAGGAGAATGTTCCGATCGCCGGTCATAAAGCAAGTGAACAAACTTTTCCTTTTCTTTCTTGCCTCTGGGGCAAAGTGTGCGATTGAACGAGGAAGAAACGCATCCCCCCCAAAAAAAAGAAAGAAAGAAAAGAGAAGGCATTCCAAGGCTCCCTTCGTGCTAACCTTGTACGTCTTCTCCTTGAGGTTTATCCATGATGTCTGAACTTTCCACTTCACATGTTGCCACAGATTCTGCTAAAAGGGACGATGGGCTGGATACGGGGCTGGGAGAGAAGAAAAGTTTGCTTTAGAAACTGCGGCCATTTTCCGCTACGTAGGAAAAGGGTCTGTGACAAGTCACAACGGCCAACTCGGTAAATTGGCCACGGGGAGTTGGCCACTGTGAATTGTCACAGACCCCTTTCCTACGTGGCCAACTTGGTGTGGGACAACTCACCACAGCCAAACGCATCGCAGTACAACTCACTGCGGAACAACAATTACACAAATATCAAAGAAAGAGTGGAATAGAATCATTAAGGGAAGGATGCCAAAGGAGGGAGAGAATGTTGAAAATTAAAATATTTTTTTATTTATTTTAAAATTAAATAAGAATTGTTAAATTGTCCTGTGGCGAGTTGGCCATGGCGAGTTAGCTGTAGCGAGTTGGCTGTGGCATGTTGTCCCATTTAGGAAAACACCCAGAGAAACCTACTAAGATCTATAATTTCAATGGTTTATTGAAAGTGTATGCAGGGGGCAGAGGTGGAGCTGCTGGGGGTTCGCAGCGGTTCGGGAGAACCTCTAGCTAAGATTCTGTGCAGTTCGGAGAACCCCCAAATCCCACTCCTGGCTGGACCTGCCCATCCCACCCCACCCCTCCCCGGAGTCCCCACACGGCCTGTTTTGGATGCAGGTAAGTGCAGGGCGCATGCGGAGACTCGGGGAGGGCGAAAAATGTGCCTACCGGAAGTTCGGGAAGTTCTGGAGGCCGGAAACGGGTCTGTTTCCTGCCTCCAGAGGGCCTCTGGAGCCTGGGGAGGCTGTTTTCGCCCTCCCAGAAGCTCAAGGAAAGCCTCCGGAGCCCGGGGAGGGCAAAAACGTTAGAATGCAGTATTGCAGGCAAACTCTGCCCACAGCCTGGAGTTCGATCTTGACAAGCTCAAGGTTGAGTCAGCCTTCTGTCCTTCCTTTTAATATGCACTTGCTACAGTGCATATGAAAAGGATATAAAGAAAGCTAAGGTATCAACCACAAAGGTTTTTTTTAGGTGCAAAACTTCACCTAATCCTTCCCGGGAATCAGCAAAATGCTTGGGTGAAGATGCCCAGAGTTGCTGCGAGTTGGATGGTTTAAATAAATTTGCTACTGCGAGTTGGATGGTTTAAATAAATTTGCTACATTTATTTAATAAAGAAGAAACAGATCTGGCTGCTTCCCCAGAGAGAGGCTGTGCATATTTTTTTAAATCATTAGATTTATATCCCGCCTTTTATTTTCTACAGATCAAGGAGGTGGTACATAATAATACTTGTCCTCATTTCTCTATAACCTCCCTGTGAGTTGGGTTAGGTTGGCTGGTCTAAAGTTACCCAGCTGGCTTTCATGCCTTAAGGGAGGCCTAAAAATCATGGTCTCCCAAGTTTCTATCCAGCACCTTAATTCTTACACCAAACTGACTTTGCAAAGCAAATCATCCCAGCTAAAGTTCAAAGCATCATACTGCCCAATTGCTTAGTCCTTATTAAACATTATGGGCAGGTAGAGTAAGAACCTGCTTTAATAATACTCCTATGTTAATAATATTTATATCATCAGCCACGGTGGCACAGTGGTTAGAGTGCAGTACTGCAGGCTACTTCTGCTGACTGCCGGCTGCCTGCAATTTGGCAGTTCGAATCTCACCAGACTCAAGGTTGACTCAGCCTTCCATCCTTCCAAGGTGGGTAAAACGAGGACCCAAATTGTTGGGGGCAATATGCTGACTCTGTAAACCCCTTAGAGAGGGCTGTAAAAGCACTGTGAAGCGGTATGTAAGTCTAAGTGCTACTGCTATGTAAAGCACTATGAAGCAGTATATAAGTCTAAGCGCTATTGCTATTGCTATCTGATTTCTATAGCCATCCATCTCAACAAGCAATTCTGGATAGCAGACAATCTAAAACTAAATAGACAAGCAAGAGTCTATCGGGACCAATTAATAAATAGGAAGATCATCCTGGACCACGTAGTTTGCAGATCGGACCACCCACAAAAAACATTCAACAAATTTTTAGTAATATTACCTTAGCTGTGTAGCTGGTAAAGGTGTAGAATCTAGAGTTGAAGGAACGTCCTGAATGCTGCCGTCAGTGCATTGAACTGGTAAAGATTCAGTTAGGCTATTAACTGAAGTTGCTAGAGGAAGAGACAATCATGTCAAAACAGCCTTTCATTATGTCAAGATTTTGCTCACTGTCAACGTTACCTCTCTTCTTGGAGTTGGTGGAGTGGCTTGCAAACTGTAGTAGATTGGGCAATGTTACCCGTTCCAAAGTCATCAAATTAAGATGGCCAATATTTTTTTGCAAGACAAATCTATTCTGATTAGCAGCAGGCCAACCCTGCATTTCAAAGAGGTAGCTACAGTAGTGGCCAAAATTGTGGAAACCTTTTGGGAAAAGTGTATTTTCTAAAACTAGCTAATAACACCACTTTTTGGGGGAGTAGTACCATAAAATTATATATCAATGGAAAGATAATTTAATCAAGAATGTAATGCAATAACTTTTATGAAAGATTTGCTGCTATTAGAATAGCAGTTACGGTTTAAAGAAAAGGGGAAACACGTAGAAAAAACGAGATATACAAAAATGATCACCATAGAAAAAAAGGAGATATACAAAAATGATCACCATGTCAGTTAATACTTAGTTGGGTAACCTTTAGCATGAATTATGGCCTTACAATGTCTTCCCATGGAGTGAACCAAGTCTTTTAGTTCTGCAGCTGTTATCATGTGAAGCCAAGATTGAATGATTGCTTCTATTAACTGGGTTTTACTGCTGGGTCGCTTTTGACTAACAATTTTCTTTAGTTGGCTTCAAAGATTTTCAATTGGGTGAAGGTCTGGGCTATTCCCAGGCCATTCCAGCAGTGGAATAGGATTATTTTGAAACTCCCCAAAAAAAAAAAAGTTGTGTTATTAGCCATCAAACCTCAAAAATACACTTTCCCCAAAAGGTTTCCACAATTTTGGCTACTACTGTAGAAGGTGTAAGATTTTGTGGTTGTTGTTGTTTTTGCTTTGGGGAGGAGAGAAAGTTCCTAACTCGGAGGATGGGAAGATCAGCCACCCTCCTTCAGCCCGCAAGTTGTCTTGACGAAAAGCAAATCGCTGAAATACATTAGTTGCTCTGCCATGCTAGACTCCTGTGCTGTGGTTAACTTAAGCAACAACCCAGAACTTGGCAAGTCAACTACCCCTGTAATGAGAACATCTGCAATTCTGTGTTGACTCCACTGCAGCTGTCAACGGAGTTATCACCGGTTCTTCCTTTCCTCAAGTTATTTATGCCTCCCTTTTTCCAGCTAAGTTGTGCAAGCTTCTGCTGACAAAGGCACATTGATCAGAGTTGGGTTAACGTAAACAAGCCAGTGAAATCAGGCTTCAATTATACTGAAAAGGCCGTGGTAATATGATTTGTACAGAAGGCTGCATTTAATGCTGAATCATATCCTAAATGTTAAGGCTGGAGGACCCACACAATTAATCACGGTTGCATATTCTCTTCTTCCTGCTTTCCGTGGCTTCTGATAAAAGCAGGAAGCAGGTTGTTCATCGGTTCCATTTTCTACATAAAGTGAAGTGAAAACCCCAACCAGGCCTAGGATATTAGGTAGCTATCGATGGGTGAGATGCAGGGGTGGGTTCTAAACTTTTTTTACTACCGGTTCTGTGGGCGTGGCTTACTTGGTGGGCATGGCTTGATGGTCATGTGACAATTCTTTAGGACTTAGCAGAGGTACTGGTCTACCAGGCTTTGAACTGCTTGCAGAGCTGTACCGGTCTACTCATTTGTTTTTGGAGGCACTGGTCTACCCATTTATTTTTGCAGGCACCGGTCTACTCATTTGTTTTTGGAGGCACCGGTCTACCACCACACTGCCTTTTACCACTGATCAGCTGTAGGGCGGCCCTTTGAAGCCCCGCGGCAAGAGTTTAAACAGCTTTTTTCCTTCTAGCCGATCAGCTGGGACTCAGGAGGCAGCAATAGATTGGGGATGGGGCCAAATAAAAGGTAAGAATAATGCAGGGGGGGCGGCGGGGGGGGGGAGAGAACCAGTTCGGTGACATCATATCGTCACTGCTACCAGCTCGGCGGAACCGGGAGGAACCCACCATTGGTGAGATGGTGCCTTCCCTTCATTTACAGAAGCTAACTCAGCAGAAGCTGAATCAGGTGCTTCAACCCTGCTCACAGGGTAATGACGACTAGTAGAAGAGATATCTAAGAACCTAAGAAGTTCTGGACCTCTTAGAACCTTAACTGGACCAATCCAAAGCTCTAATATTTTGTAGCACAGGAGAAACCCACCAGATGCATTTGGGAAGTTTGGAGGCAGAATAGAAGAATGGGATGACTCCAAATTGCTTCCCTGGAACGATTTTCCAAGGATGTTGTCCGTAGGACACTGGCCAACAAAAATCATTTAATATCACTTTCTTCCATTAATATCTCTACTCCCTTTCAAAACCATCCAGGCTAGTGGCCATCCAAACAGTTCCAGAAGTCAACCATTTCGTTTATTGGATTTAACAAGTTCTTCAAGAACTCAATGTGGAACACAACCTTCCCTTTCTCCCGTTCCCCACAGCACACCTGCAGACCAATTGGTTTCTACCTATATGCCTCCCTTGGGAAGGGGGGGGTGCTCTTCGGTTTCCATGAAAAGGTCATCGAGGTCATTGAGCAAAATGTCCCATGGCCGAGGATCAGGGGTGAAATGCTCCCGGTTGAGACCAGTTTGACCGAACCAGTAGTGATGGCAGTCGGTGGTTCACAGAACCGGTAGCGATGGCGGCGCGAGGCTCCACCCACCCGGTTGTCGTTACTTCCTGGTTTTAACCAGGAAGTAACCAGTTTTTTACCCTCTGCACATGCGCAGAAGGGTTTGCGCATGCGCAGAGGGTCTGTGCACGCACATGACCCGTGTGTGCGAGTGAAGCAAGTGCGCACGGCGCGTGCACTTCCGAACCGGTTGGGAAGGTAAATAGATTTCACCCCTGCTGAGGATGGATTTGAATCTGGATCTTCTGCTCCAATGCCAACACGTTAACCACTACAAGATACTGGTTTTCATGGAGGTACAAGGATTAAAAAAAAAAAAAGGCATCTCTTTAACAGAATTGAATCTCGCCAAACTTAATTCTAACGTCACAACGGAGGGGGAAACAATTAATTCTCTTTTATCCATTGTTATCCAGACATTTATCTACAATAACTCTTGTGATATCATTCTGCATCATTTCTTACCCTCATATAGAGAGCAATGTCCCAATACAAAGACATCTGGGTAACATCCTGATGAAAAAAAAAACATCTGGGCAACATCCTGATGCAAAAACATCACCTCCAGAATTCCACAGCTGATGTGACCAGTGCTGAATTTTCATGGAAACTGAAAATCACCCAGAATAAGGCATATAAGCGGAAACCAATTATTCTAGCCCCCTAATCAATTTGGTTGAACTTTTCCATCAAGGGAAGGCTGAGCATAAATTGGAAAGCCTTTATCTCATTTTCCCCTTCTTCTAACCCAGGAGTCAGCAACCTGCGGCTCTGGAGCCACATGTGGCTCTTTCACCCCCGCTGCTGCGGCTCTGTCACTCAAAATATGAATCAAAACCGCCAATGTGCAACACCTGCCAGCACGCAATTTATTGAGCTTTTCAACCCCCGGTAAGCCAACTGTGGATAAATCCAAGAAAAGAAACGTTTCAGAAGAAAACAAAATGTTTAATTCAACTACATATGCTAGTTTTGTGGCCGCTCAAGAAATACTGTGTTTCCCCGAAAATAAGACCCTGGTCTTATATTTTTTTGAACCCTGAAATAAGCACTTGGCCTTATTTTCAGGGAGGTCTTATTATTTTGGGGCGCGTGGAGGAAACCAGACGAAATGGCGGGGACTGGTTGGGTTTATTATCAGGCGATGTCTTATTTTAGGGGAAACAAGGTAGTCAGGCACAGGGAGGGTTTTGTGGCTCCCGGTGTTTTCTTTTCTGTTGGGAAACTGGTCCAAATTTAAGTGTTTAAGATTGCAACCCCTGTTCTAACCTCTAAGGGCACCATTTCACTTTGTCCAATGGTTGGTTGATTAGTCTGATCTGTATTCCACTTTGCCCCCAAATTCAGCCTCTAGGAAAGAAACAAAACATTAATTCAGAGCCCTTTGTTGTATCACACTTACCTGATGGGCTAATTCTATCATTACTACCATTCTGCCGTTGAAGGTGTTCTTTGTAGCAGACCGAACACATGCCGTTTGTACGAGGGTTTCCATAAAATCCACATCCAGTAGAACATAGCATAGGCACTTGGCTATGATTAGTTTCTTGAGCCATAATATTTTCTCGCGACCTGAGAAACAAGGGATGAATGATTTCAGCAAGTACAGGGCAATTTCAGTCTTTTCAAATTGCTAAATAGGATTCCAAATAGCCCATCTCCGTCCATATTCAACCAATTGGCCATATATATTTTTTTTACACCAAGAGGTTAGAATGACATGTTCCTTCCTTGGAGACTGACAAAAAGTTTATACAACCAGCTTTGGCATGGATTAATAAACCAGCGGTTATCTGCTTTCCAACACTTATTTATTTTATTATTCATATTTCTATGCCGCCCACTCTCTGAGGACTCTGGGCGGCTTACACCAAAGACAGTATATTAAATAGCACATTGCCCCCAACAATCTGGGTCCTCATTTTATCCACCTCGGAAGGATGGAAGGCTGAGTCAACCTTGAGCCGGTGAGATTTGATCCACTGATCTGCTGAACTAGCAGTCAGCAGAAGTAGCTGCAGTAACTTCATCTAAAGGTAGGCAAGCAAGATCACGGGATACCTCTGGATCCCTTGTCTTGCATATCAAAAGCATACCCTGAAGATCAACATTCTGAAACTGGAGTAACTGGTACAAAACCAGTAAGAGCCACAGAAGAAACGGGTTTCCATCTTACCAAATGTACCAAAACAGGAAGAAAGAGCAGAAAGGGAACAGAATAACAAGAAAAACCGGATTCAGTACAGGTTGGACTAGATCTCCATTTCTCCTAGCTGGAGGATGAATCTTGAATCATCAATCAGACTACTGGCTCCAAAGACATTATCTGCACTTTCCAAGGTGCTAAAAGATTATTTTCTTTCTAATCTTTGGTCATTTAGCAGTCGTGGAAAGTCAATCAAGAAATAGCTTCACTAACTGAAGAACAACTTGAGGTCGTTAGATAGCAAAAGGATTTTGGATTTGTTTCTTAAAAAGGTAAAGGTTCCCCTTGCACATATGTGCTACTCGTTCCTGACTCTAGGGGGGAGTGCTCATCTCCGTTTCAAAGACAAAGAGCCAGCGCTGTCTGAAGACGTCTCCGTGGTCATGTGGCCGGCATGACTCAACGCCAAAAGCGCACAGAACGCCAACCTTCCCACCAAAGGTGGTCCCTATTTTTCTACTTGCATTTTTTACGTGCTTTCGAACTGCTAGGTTGGCAAAAGCCGGGACAGGTAACGGGAGCTCACCCCGTTATATGGCACTAGGGATTTGAACCGCTGAACTGCCGACCTTTCAGTTGACAAGCTCAGCGTCTTAGCCCCTGAGCCACCACGTCCCTTTATTTATGTTTCTTATCGTTAAGGAAAAACAGCCTTTGGTGGGATGGAGATAGAGATGTTACTTCAAATTTCTGATGGCCCAGAATCTGTTTTGCCCAGCGCTGGAAAAAAAAGTGACTTATGACCGTTTTTCACACTTATGACCATTGCAGCATCCCCACAGTTATGTGATCGAAATTCAGACGCTTTGCGACAGGCTCATATTTATGATGGTTGCAGTGTTCCAGCAGTGATGGTCTTGATCCAATTTTTGCAACCTTCTGACAAGCGAAGTCAACGGGGAAGCTGGATTTTACCTAACAACCCTGTTACTAAGTGAACGAGTATGGTGAGGCACTTCAGAACTACGGCAAGAAAGGATGCAAAATGGAGCAGAATTCACTTAATTCACTTTGCTTAGCCAACAGAAATCTTGGCCTCCATGGTTGTCATAAGTCAACCATGGGACTCGGCGGTGGGTTTCAAAAGTGGTATTTGCCGGCAAAAGATCGATCGACATGACGCGCACGCTGATCCACCAAGGCTGCCAGACATTTGAAGACAGACTGATAACCGTAGCACAAGAGAAGCACGCACTCCGCAAAGCCAGAGCTACAAATGCTGCAACAGTGATGCCCACACAAATCTGCCCGACATGTGGCAGAACATTCTGTGCCCGTATTGACCTTACCAGCCACCTGTAGACACACCGTGGACAACCCACAACCTGTTAGATGTCAAGGTCCTCTTCGAAAACGATAGACGAACATTATCATCATCAAGTCAAGGCCTACCTGTCACAGACTCTGTGAGAACAGGGTCAAATCCTTGCTCAAATTGTTGGTGATAATTCTGACTTAAATGTTCTTTCAATGTTCTTAATTTATCACAAAAGATCGCGGTAATAATAACCTCACATCTATCTAGTTGACCTTGTTTACTGGATTAAGAAGAATGGTTCCAGGAACTGGGCATGGCTAGTCTAGTGAAGAGAAGGACCAGGGGAGACATGATAGCAGTGTTACAATATTTGAAGGGCTGAGGGTGGGTCAAGCTATTTTCCAAAGCACCTGAAGGCCAGACAAGTGATAATAGATGGAAACTGATCAAGGAGAGATTCAACCTGGAAATTAGGAGAAATTTCCTCTCAGTGAGAACAATCAACTGATGGAACAGAAGTTGCCTTCAGAAGTTGTGGGAGCTTCATCACTGGAGGCTTTCAAGAAGAGATTGGACTGCCATTTGTCTGAAATAGTGTAGGGTCTCCTGCTTGGGTGGGTAGGGTTGGACTAGATGACCTACAAGGTCCCTTCCAACTCTGCTAGTCTGTAAAAGGCCTAATCAGCACTTGGATGGATGGGACTCCAATAGAAAATTCCACAGAAGCTGTGTGGAACCAAGCCTGGGAAGTTGGACCAACATTACTGAATAAACAGATAACCACTTAGAAAACTACAGATGTACTGTACATATCTAGTTACCAGACTTGGAAGTTAAGATACAAATAATCCTCAATTTATGACCACAACTGAGCCCAAAATTCCTGTTGCTAAGGGAGACAGTCGTTAAATTAATTTTGCTCCATTTCACGACCTTTCTTGCCACCGTTGTTAAGTGAAACACTGCAATTGTTAAGTGAGTTAACATGGTTGTTTAAGTGAATCTGGCTTCCCCCATTGACTTTGCTTGTCAGAAGGTCGTAAAAGGGGATCATATGACCCTGTCATAAATACGAGTGAATTGCCAAGCATCCAAATTTTGACCATGGGCATGCAACCATGGTTGTAAGTGTGTAAAATGGTCCTAAGTCACTGCACCCGTCCTAATATGAGTCACTTGCCAAGTGATGGCATTTTGATCATATGACCATAGGGACTTAGCAACTTTTAAGACTTGTAGACTTCAACTCCCAGAATTCCTCAGCCAGCTATCCAACCTTGGCAACTTTAAGACTTGTGGACTTCAACTCCCAGAATTCCTCAGCCAGCAAAGTTTTGCTGGCTGAGGAATTCTGGCAGTTGAAGTCCACAAGTCTTAAAGTTGCTAAGGTTGGAGACCCCTGCATCAAGGTAGTTAACACTACTGCTCAGTAGACTTTGAGCTTTGTAGCAACTTATTCCACAGCGGTCCTATCAGAGGTGGGTTTTCAGACTTACAATGGTTGTAAGTCTGAAAAACAGTCGTAAATCATTTTTTTCAGCACCAAGGTACCACTGTATATTAAAAATGCTTGGCTTCTGAGGTTCCTGAAAGCAATGTGCAGCTTCAATGGTTCATTGGCTCGAGGAAGGACAATGCTGTCCACCACTTTCAGCAATCAGCAGTCCACCCTTAATCCTTGGGTAAAACCTAGGTAAAAATCCTTCTTCAGAACTGAAGAAGCTTCCTGGATGAGAAGTGAAACCTCTTCAAGGAAAAACAAAGTCCAGCTGCCTTTTGAAAAAGCACCTTTGGGACAACCATGACTTGAGAATCTCCCCAGACCTTAATCTGGACATTTTTAACCTCCCTGGGAGTTAGTAAAATCTGGAAGAAATGACAAGCTGCTTTCATTTTAGTAGCAGGAACATGTCCATGCAGTGACCGAGAGTTGATTGAAAAATATATATATCCTGTTTTTAGCAAACATAATTCTAGCCGCTGTTAATACATTCACAATCAAATATCTCAATTCTCTATTGTATATTTCTGGTACAATCCCTAATAAAAAAATATCTGGTTTAAAGTCTATGTCTATGTAGAAAAAAGAGAAAATACCAACACAAGATGAAGTTATTAAGAAAATTATGGAATGTGCTGAAATGAGCAAATTGACATTTGAAATTAGAGAACAAGAAGATAAACAATATTACAAGACATGGGATCTATTTTATCAATGGCTAGATAATAAAACATGGAAATGAAATAGGGATGAGACCATTATAACATAAGAATGGTAGAAATGTACAAAATATAATACAAAGTTATATGACTATTGTTAATTTAGGATGAAGAAATGAATGTTATAATATAAATATTTGAAAGTAATTTTTATGAAAAAAGAGGAAAGCCATAGTTAAACGATTAATGAGGATTATATTACAAAGATACTTATTAGACGGGTAATATGAGGAATTAGATAATTAGTAAGTTATGAATATGGTGAAGAAGCACAAAAGACTTGTAACCGACTGACACACTGTTTGTAATTGTAAGGATGATGGATTTATGTTTTATTTTAAAAAATATAAAAAAATATATAAAAAATTATCCTTAAAATTCCAGGTGGGGCGGGAAACTTGGTGAATATCAAGAGAAGTATGATATGGCTCACAATAAAAGATAGCACGTGCCTCCTTATCAACCTCTGTGATATTATTCTAAGAGATCCAAAAACTGCAATACATCCTTTGTAAAAAAAAGGACCTTTACCAATTAAGAAAGCAGTGTGTTTCAATGTTGAATCGATCTGCATCCTCACCTCTACAATATTCTAGAGAGCAAAACGAGAACATACGAAGGCCTCAAAAGTCCAACTGCTAGAAGTTCTTTGATTTTCACATTCTCATTTAACAAGAGTGAGAAAAACACTTCCTGACATGGCAGTATTTGTAGAGAAACATGCTGGGGAGGAAAACTGACAGCTATTTGAGTTTAAAGCTAGATTAAAATAATGCCTATCGATTAATACATTAATGGAGAAACAAGCAAGCAAACGAAGACCGAATAACTACCCTATAAAGAGTCAACTGCATAAATCACAATTTGTTTTTAACAGATGGTTCTCATTAACACGTTTTCAAGCAAACATAAGATTAACATAAAACAAAAACAAACACAGTTTGCCATGCACAAAAACAAAAGGAAAAAAAAAAAAGAATGACCCAGGAAGATAAATTAAAAGCAAACAAAAAACTGTAAAGGCAACTTTATCCCAAGTTCCCCTGACCTTGTAAGATTAATAAAAACAAAAACAGAACCAAGCTTTCAATATGGACTAAGCCAATACAAGGAAAAAGATGTGATTTTTTCCGCCTGATTAAATGAATCTATAATTTTCTCCCCCCCCAAAAAAATGCTTAAAATATTGCTTAAGGTAAAGGTTCCCCTCGCACATATGTACTAGTCGTTCCCGACTCTAGGGGGCAGTGCTCATCTCTGTTTCTAAGCCGAAGAGCCAGCGCTGTCCGAAGATGTCTCCATGGTCATGTGGCCGGCATGACTAAACGCCAAAGGAACCCTGTTACCTTCCCACCAAAGGTGGTCCCTATTTTTCTACTTGCATTTTTTATCTGCTTTTGAACTGCTAGTTGGCAGAAGCTGGGACAAGTAAAGGGAGCTCACCCCGTTACGCGGCACTAAGGATTCGAACCACTGAACTGCCAACCTTTCGACAAGCTCAGCATCTTTGCCACTGAGCCACCGCATCCAGAAAAAAAATATTGCTTGGTCATCATGATTAAAAATTAAGCTTGTTTCAAGTCAATCTAAGTTCAAAGCTTCATGCTAGCAATCACGCCAAATAAGTAGACTTATTTCCATAAGGGTAAATTAGCCTTTAAATATTAACATTTAAAGCACGGTATAAAAATCCAAGGATGAACAATCATTTAAATCATGCAATATGGATTTACTCCAAGATCAATCATCTGGTAAACAGGATCCATCCAATACTTAATTATAGATATTGATAAGCCTTGGACCGACACACAGACGACTTAATGATGAAGAAAGATACCACCTCTATAAATAAAAACAATATTAAGATAAGCAGGGAAGAGGAAGTTGTACAATAACTTGGTGACATCAAGATAGACGGAGTCCAACTAGGTCAAAGGTTTCACATGAGTCGGCAAAACGTCAAATTAGTCATCGGCAGAAAGAGAGGAAAAAAAAAACGGCAAGATGCCACGTCAGAGTAAAAGGAAGCAGAGCAGTTACTACTACTGTAGTAAAAGGGACAGTAGGAACGGAGGAAAAAAATTCGCTTCCTGATACCGTAAAACTGGAAAAATGTAAAACTTGTTTGCTAGACTGTAGTTAAGGAGTAAACTAAATTCCATTTTTTTTAGGGGCAAACTAATTTTGTAACCTAGCAGTTCAGCTTTTGTTCAAATGTTCTTAGTTTTGGATTCATCCAGTATCATATAACAGTTTGCATAAGAATGTGTTCTATGGAAGCACGGGAATGCAATTCAGTGCAATTTTATGCTTTGAAAATTAGGTTTTACTAGAAACATTTGGGCTTAATCCTGAGAGGTGCAATCACAATAATACTTGCCAAGATTGGAGTCTAAGTCTAAGACACAAAGATCCTGCTGAATTCAGTTTATTAGTATTTTTTCAGTATTCTCCAGAAGATACATCTACAGATATGGCTTGATTTCTCTTCAGCATATCTTATTTCATTCATTAATTTTTTTATCCCACCTTTATTACTTTATACCCTGTTTCCCCCAAAATAAGACATCCCCTGATAATAAGCCCAATCGGGCTTTTGAGGGCATGGCAATAAGGCCAAGCGCTTATTTCAGGGTTCATAAAAATATATATCTCTAATCTATATAGATTAGAGACAGATGATAGATAGATAGATAGATAGATAGATAGATAGATAGATAGATAGATAGATAATTAACAGATAGCTATATATATTGATTTGGGAGACAGATGATAATAGATAGGTGATAGATATGAGACAGATAGACAAATAGACAGACAGCTATAGATGACATAGAGACAAATGATATACATATTGGTAAACAGATAGCTATAGATATTGATTAGAGAGACAGATGATAATAGGTAGGTAGGTAGGTACAGAGAGAGAGAGAGAGAGAGAGAGAGAGAGAGAGAGAGAGAGAGAGAGAGAGAGAGAGAGAGAGAGAGAGAGAGAGAGAGAGAGATACTGTAGATGCTTTAGGAAAGCTTTAAGAACCTGCATTTTGGGAAAGGCACTGGGCTAGGGGTATTTATGAAGCCATCATAGCATTGTGTGTTTTGGGTTCTGTCCTCCTCAGCATAGCTGGTTCATTACTTTACTGACGTAGCTCATTCTCACGATGTATGTGGTGCCCTTTCTGTAAGCTGCCTTGAGGACCTGGCAATTGGGCAGCCAACAAAGCAAACCTACCCACATTTGTACTTATATGGACCATATCTGCAACAGCGTCATGCCAAATTTAAAAGGCTACTCACCAAAAAGAGAGTAGCATTACGTGACCTTGCAGTACAGAAAGCTCTATCCTGGAAGCTTTTCAACCCTCAGACCAAAACAAAAAAATTGAAACAAACTTCAGTGGTTTACTTTGTCTCCTTATACATTGTAAAGATTGTTTCCATCAATGAATATGTTTACCCAGCCTCTCTCTTCTGGTTTGTTATAAGCTTCTATGGATGGATGGAGTGAGGGAGGGCAGGAGGGAGAGGGAGAGAGAGGGGGAGGGAGAAAGAGGGGAGATAGAGAGAGAGGGCGGAGAGAGAGAGAGGGGAGTGAGAGAAAGAGGGAGAGGGAGAGAGAAAGACGGGGAGAGAGGGGGAGGGAGAGAGGGAAAAAGAGAGAGGGAGAGGGAGAGAGGGGGAAGAGAGGGAGAGGGAGAGAGGGGGGAAGAGAGAGAGGGGGGAGGGAGGGGAGAGAGGGAGAGGAAGAGAGGGGGGAGGGAGAAAAAAGAGGGGGAGAGAGAGAAAGGGAAAGAGGGGGAGGGAGGGAGAGAGAAAGAGAGGGAAAAAGAGAGAGGGAGAGAAGGAGAGAAAGGGAGAAGGGAGAAAGAGAGAGAGGGAGAGAGGGAGAGGGAGGGAGAGAGAAACAGAGAGAAAAAGAGAGAGGGGGAGAGGGAGAGAAAGGGAGAAGGGAGAAAGAGAGAGGGGGAGAAAGAGGGAGAGAGAGGGAAAAAGAGAGAGAGGGAGAGGGGGGAGAGGGGGGGAGAGAGAACACAGTTTGTCCACATTCATCATGCTAAACACATTTACAGCTTTTTATTATGCGGGATGATTCACAGCCAAATAAAATCCTCATTCAGGTGGCTGATCGTCCATGGGAAAGAGCACTGAAAGAGCAGAGACCTGTCCATCTATCTCCAGCCTAGCCCAGGAAAACCAGTCCCACATGCCATAAAATTAGATTTTGTGATATTGAAGAGATCAAAGATACCGGCCTTATGCTACGTCGCGTAGAACAACCTTTCATTCATATATATATATATATTTTTTCCAAATCGAGGCCAAACGATTTGACACAGCAATGTGAAAGGATCCAGTTTATGCAGCCGTCGGGATACCCATCGGGACGGACGGACGGACGACAATAACAACCTTCCATCAGGCCACCTGAAGACTTTGATCCCCAAGGGGAAGATTAACTTTCTGAATTTAAGATGGAGTCAGTTGGCAGAGATCTTTTTATGCCACTGCAGGATAGAAGAATCAGGTCTCTCCTGATGACTCATTGGCTCAGGACAAGTGCAGCTTGCTAGAGGGAAGCTTCCCTGGTTTCTACCAGCTAACCTGGCATCAGAACATTTTTAAGAGAGTATTTCCTGTTACCTTCTTATAGGTATCAATACTGGTTGTTCACAAACACACCTTGCCCTGTTCTCTTAATGAACACGCAACATGACTACAAGATATGCTGCAGTGGTGAAATCCAAATTTTTCTACTACCGGTTCTGTGGGTTTGGCGTGGTGTGGCGTGGTGGGCATGGCAGGGGAAGGATACTGCAAAATCCCCATTCCCTCCCCACTCCATGGGAAGGATACTGCAAAATCCCCATTCCCTCCCCACTCCAGGGGGAAGGATATTGCAAAATCTCCATTCCCACCCCACTCTGGGGCCAGCCAGAGGTGGTATTTGCTGGTTCTCCGAACTATTCAAAATTTCCGCTATCGGTTCTCCGAACTGCTCAAATTTTCCGCTACCGGTTCTCCAGAACCTGCTGGGTTTCACCCCTGATATGCTGTCAGTCACTAGGTGACATAGTTTCAAGACAAGAATTAGAGACATGCATGAACGGGAGAGCAATAGTTCCATGGACCCTTTCAATTCAGAAATAGGATTTACCTCTAAAGAAAAGAAGAATTAGTGGTGACATGATTAGTGGCATTTCAGTATTTGAGGGGCTGCCACAAAGAAGAGGGGATCAAATTATTCTCCAAAGCACCAAAGAGCCGAAACTAATGGTTGGAAATTAATCAAAGAAAGAAGCAACCTGGAATTAAGGAGAAACTTTCTAATATGGCCAGCATATACACCGAAGTGCACAGAATACTTGTCTTCTCGCCAAAGTGGTACCTAATTATCTACTCACATCTGCATGTTTTCAAACTACTAAGTGTTCTGACCTAGGCTCCCTGAGAAAACTTAAATCACATGCTTAGTCCCCCCAAAATCCTCTTTTATTTAAACCGCTGTGAATTATGGTCATTCACAGCCCGTAGTAATTCACAAACATTCTGTGAAGATTCCGACAGATGTCTGCCACAGTCTTTCAAAGTAATGCTGATAAGCACCCACCTTTATCTCCGCTGAAACGCTGCCAAGAGACCTAATTGCCGATTAGTTTTGCAAGGCCAAACGGAGCACAGAGTCAAACAGAGCTTCTTAGAGTTTGAATTGAGAATGAACAAATTGCTTCCTGCAAAGATTCACATCCGTTTGCTCCTCTCTTATGTCTTATTGGAGGGGCCAATCATCTCCAAGCCTTACTCCTGAGTCGCCGCTTTTATCTTAACTGTTCTTGCCTCCTGGCAGCTCTGTGCATGCGCGCACTGGGAACAAGCTCCCACTGTTCTTCTGCCTCACTGATGTCAGATTCCGGAGGCTCCGGAGGCAGTACATAATTACCAGATTGCCCTGGCCCCCTCTCTGCCTCCGACGCAAAGCCCTCATCCGAGCCTTCCCCAGACTCCAGGACTGGCCCACGTTCCTCCCCAACCTCCTCACTGTCCGAATCTGCTGCCAGCTCTGCTGGCCGCTGGCAGACCACAACACTAGGTAGGCAGGAACTGGGACAGGAACGAGAGCTCAACCCGTCACACGGTGCTTGGGTCTCAAACGGCCAACCTTCCAGTGGACAAGCCCAGCATCTTAACTGCTAGGCTACCACGCTCTTCATATAGTTCTCATTATTTAAAGCCATCTAGACATCACCTTGTTCTAGCAAAGGAATTCTTGATTCAGCCTGTGCGTTTGTTTTGGCAAAGTACAGCCACACTCTAAGGGGCCTGGTCGTTCTCCTAGCAACTCCGAGAATCCCTTCGCTTTGATCTGTACACAAAGTTCAAGATTTCAAACGTTCCCAGCAAAGGCGGTCCAAAACTGGCTTAGGAAGCCAAAGGGAGTGGAGGAAGAATCCGCTCCTTTTTTTTTGCAATACGCCAGCCCTTAAAGAGACCGTTTGCTTCTTACATTTCTAAACGTGCAAAATTCTGGAAAAACAAGATAAGCAAGGTCTGCCGATACGAGAAGCAAATGAAACCGCACCGCCACCTTTCTCCATCCACACACATTGTAAGAAAAAAAGGGGGCTGCTCACACCGAATAAAACAAAAAAATGAGTGCGTTAAAAGCAGGTTTGAGATTCTTAACAGATGAAGCTTGATGATGTTACTATGGGTTTTAGTAACATTATGGACTTCTAGCAGAAAACATTTTAAGGCTACCGAACAGGATGTTTCTGAAGGAACGGTGCAGTCCAGCTCTGTTTTATTTCTTACAGGCTGTTTATGAAACTTTTATATCACATGCTGTGATAAGGTTTCGGGAGGAAAGCTATAAAATATTATAAGGTAAAGGTAAATGAAAAGTCAATCAAGGAACAGCTTCACTAACTGAAGAACAACTTGAGGTCATTAGATAGCAAAAGGATTTTGGATCTGTTTCTTAAAAAGGTAAAGGTTCCCCTCGCACATATGTGCTAGTCGTTCCCGACTCTAGGGGGCAGTGCTCATCTCCGTTTCAAAGCCAAAGAGCCAGCACTATCCGAAGACGTCTCCATGGTCATGTGGCCCGCATGACTCAACGCCAAAGGCGCACGGAACGCTGTTACCTTCCCACCAAAGGTGGTCCCTATTTTTCTACTTGCATTTCTTACATGCTTTCGAACTGCTAGGTTGGCAAAAGCTGGGACAAGTAACGGGAGCTCACCCCATTACACGACACGCTAGGGATTCGAGCCGCTGAACTGCCGACCTTTCCGATCGACAAGCTCAGCATCTTAGCCACTGAGCCATCGCGTCCCTTAAAAAACTATAATCACCTTCAATTAAGCAGACACGCAGGTCTTCCTGGCAAATTCCAATAACAAAATTTGGAAGGACTCGTCCTGAAAAGTTGGGGTTCCTTAGTAAGAATTTAAAACATGGTCCTTTGATGAGCAAACTTTGGGAAAAAAAAAAAAAAACCCTGAGTGGCAGACCTTGGGGTAATCTCTAGACGTTAAAGGAAATAATTTCAATGCAGGGCACTATGACTTCCCACTCATCCACCGACCGTATCATTGCACATTCTGAGCTGAAACTGCCTGACTCATTACTCTGCTTACTGGTAGCAGCGTTTGTTGCAATTCTTCCAACGCCAGCTCCAGCAGTCTCCACAGGAAAAGTGACTCTCAAAACCATTATTTCCTTCTTCTGCCATCCTGCAATGATCGTCACGTTCCTCATTTCACAAGTGGGAAGCGAAGCTGAAAAAAGTCAGTAGCTGATCTAAGCGCAGCCCGAACAACGCCATTGGGATTTAAGCAGAAATTGAACTGTGCTCTACACTCAGTCCCAATGGGTGTCTGTTGTTTCAGCGAAACAAATCATCATTACCGCATCTGCCATATGATGCAGTGGTAAGGATGCAGTATTGCAGGTTAACTCTGACCACAGTCTGGAATTCGATCCTGACGGGCTCAAGGTTGAAGCTTTTCATCTTTCCGAGGTCGGTAAAACGAGGACCCAGATTGTTGGGGGCAATAGGCTGACTCTGTCAACTGCTTAGAGAGGGCTGTAAAACTCTATGAAGCGGTATATAAGTCTAAGTGCTATTGCTATGTAAAGCACTATGAAGTGGTTATATAAGGCTAAGTGCTACGGCAAGCTAAATCTGCTTACCGCCAGCAGTTCGATACTGACCGGCTCAAGGTTGACTCAGCCTTGCATCCTTCCGAGGTCGGTAAAATGAGGAGCCAGATTGTTGGGGGAAATAGGCTGACTCTGGAAACGGCTTAGGGAGGGCTGTAAAACTCTATGAAGCAATATATAAGTCTAAGTGCTGTTGCTATTGTTATGTAAAGCACTATGAAGTGGTATATAAGGCTAAATGCTATTGCAAGCTAACTCTGCCTACTGCCAGCAGTTCGATCCTGACCGGCTCAAGGTTGATTCAGGCTTCCATCCTTCCGAGGTCAGTAAAATGAGGACCCAGATGATTGGGGGCAAGATGCTGACTCTGTAAACAGCTTAGAGAGGGGCTGTAAAGTACTGTGAAGCGGTATATACGTCTAAGTGCTATTGCTATTTGGAACTGAGCTGTTCTCCTCGCTCAAGTCCTTAACATTTTTAAAAGAAAAGAGCGTTTCATTGATAAAAAGATTTTCCTTGACTCCGAAGGCCACCTGGACATGAATATGCAGTTTTTCTTAGTAATCATTCAGATAGGAGTGCCTAGGGCCTCCTTCCAGAAAGTTTTTTTCAACCATCCATTTAAGCCTCTAATTCTGGAATTTCCTGGTCTCCCATTTAAGTGCCAGCCAGATCTGACCCCTACTTCAAACCAGCCAAGGTCAACTAAAACTACGGTGCTTCGACAAACAGCACTGTCTTTATTTTTATTGGAGATTGTCAATCATCCAGGTCATGGTTGTCCCAAAGGTGCTTTTTCAAAAGGCAGCTGGATTTTCTCGTCTTTCCTTGAAGACGTTTCGCTTCTCATCCAAGAAGCTTCTTCCGTTCTAAAGTCAGAACTCAAGAAGCTTCTTGGATGAGAAGCAAAACATCTTCAGGGACAATGAAACTCCACTTGCTTGTGGGACACTGTCTTTATAGTTTTAGGGGCCGATAGCGGAATACAGACTTCCAAGTTTTTAAAACTATCATTTGTTAACGGATTCTACATTTTACAGGTTTAGCACTGCATTCTTTTATGCTCTTGGACTATTTTACTTTGCTATTGCAAGCCTCCAAAGAATCATCTGTCAATATTTAGAAAACTGCTGTCAGCTGCTCGGGGCCCTTGGGGTGCAGCGGGATATGAAATTTCAATAAAAGAAACATCTTAGCTCTTTGAAGACTATTTGGCTGTAAGATTATGTCTGCATATCGCCTTAATTTGTTTAACTAATGTACACAAGTGGGTATCCTTGGTGTAGAGCTTGTGTAATTTTGGATCAACTCTCACAATACCTCCACAAGGAGAAAAAAAAAATTCTTAATTTGTAGAGTTGGTTTTAGCCAAAATCAACTCCTACTTTCTGGCATATGCGAACTGCGATGATCCCCTGGGAATTTCAATTAGCTGTTGATTTCTACAATGCTAAGCTTAGAAGAGCGAGTCTGTTTTCCCAGGATATAACAATGGAAGCACATGCCATAATCAGCGTGCTGGCTTTTTAAAAGAGCCACAAGACTCATTGTTGTATTTGTTGCAACAGACAGATAGGGTGACCCCTCTGGAAATGGGCCTCAATATAATTAATGTAGAATGAGGAATATGAAAAAAAAAAAAAAAATCAGAGGTGAAATGCTCCCGGTTCGGACCGGATCGCCGGATCCGGTAGTGATGGTGGCGGGTGGTTCAGAGAACCGTAGCAAAAATCCCTGCCCTCCCCCCATGCCAAACTGAGCCGCACGATCATCAGAGGCTGTTTTTTTTATTTTTAAAAGCATTTTTTCTACAACCTCTGCGGCCGAAAAAATGCTTTTAAAAGTAAAAAAAAAAAAAAGCCTCTTGATGATCGCGCGGCTCAGCTGGGATCGTCAGAGGCTTTTCAAAGCATTTTTTTCTGCAACCTCTTCAGCTGAAGAGGTTGTAGGGAAAAAATGCCTTTAAAAGCCTCTGGTGATCCCAGCTGACTTGCCTGATCGTCAGAGGCTTCTAAAAGCATTTTTTTTCTGCAACCTCTTAAGGTTGTAAAAAAAAATGCTTTTAAAAGTAAAAAAAAAAAAAGTTGGCCACGTCCACCCAGTCACATTACCCCACCACCACCAAGCCACGCCCACAGAACCGGTAGTAACAAATTTTAGATTTCACCCCTGAAAAAAATGTATATATAACTCTTGTGCCACTTTGTCGATTCTATTGCAATACCAAGATAAAGGAGTACGGGTAATCCCTGATTTACGACCGCAATTGAGCCCAATATTTGTTGCGAAGGGAGACATTTCTTACTTACGTTTTGCCCCGTTTTTAACAACTTCTTACTTTTCTGGGTGAATCACTGCAGCTGTTAAGTTAGTATCATGATTGTTAAGCGAATCTGGCTTCCCCGTTGACTTTGCCTGTCAGAAGGTCACAAAAGGAAATCACGTAACACCGCCTCCCCCCCCGGACACTCAACCGTCATAAATCTGAGTCAGTTGCCAAGGGCCTAAATGTTGATCACGTGACCATGGGGACATGTAAGGGTCGTAAGTGTGAAAACGGTCGTAAGTCACATTTTTTTCAGTGCCGTTAACTTTGAACGGTCACTAAATGAACTGTTAACTGCCATTAACTTTGGTCACTAAATGAACTGTCGTAAGTTGAGGACTACTTGTATCCAGTTTTGGATAAAACTGCATCCAGTTTTGGTCACTATAATATAAAAAAGATGTGGAAACTCAAGAAAGAGTGCAGAGAAAAGCAACAAAGAGGATTAGGGGACTGGAGGCTAAAATGTATGAAGAATGGTTGCAGGAACTGGGTATGTCTAGTTTAATGAACAGAAGGACCAGGGGAGACAGGATAGCAGCGTTCCAATATCTCAGGGGCTGCCCAAAAGAAGAGGGAGTCAAGCTATTCTCCAAAGCACCTGAGGGCAGGACAAGAAGCAATGGGTGGAAACTAATGAAGGAGAGAAGCAACCTAGAACTAAGGAGAAATTTCCTAACACTGGAGAATAATTAATCAGTTGGACAACTTGCCTCCAGAAGTTGTGAATGCTCCAACACTGGAAGTTTTCAAGAAGAGATTGGACAACCAAATGGTATAGGATTTCCTGCTTGAGCACAGGGTTGGACTAGAAGACCTCCAAGGTCCCTTTTCACAGCTGTTATTCTGTTCTGCTATTCTGAGTACAAGATAAAACTTTGTGATATGTACGGATTACAGGAAATTATCAGGGCTACAAATCAGAAACTTGACAGCTTCCCTCCACTTAAAGTTTGGGGAAATTAAACAGAGGGCACACAAGGGCAGCTTGTTTCAAAGCGGTCTACTAAAAAGGAAGCAATGGACTTGTTGAGATTGCCCTGCCACTACTAACCAGTTTGTAGTTATTAAAGGAACTGGAATATGGTCAGGTCTGACCAACGCGGAACACCGGATTGCATCAGGATTTTATGAGTTTCACAGACGGAGGGCTGGAACAAGCCCCGCAAACTGAGCTGATGTTAGCTTGCCCAGTTTTGTACATGTGTGCCTTAAAATTGTACATATTTCATATTTTGAACAAGAAGAAGATATCAGAACACACACACAAAAAATGTCTAGCTTCATACACTATTCTAAGCTACCATTTAATTGTGGTTTGCCGGATAAACAAATCAAACTGGGTTCTCTTGTTTCTGAACAAAGCACAATTGCGGTTTGATGAAAGGCTAAGCCATAAGCTATGGTTTGAAAACCACAAGACCCCCTTGCATCCTGGACATAAATTGTTTCAACTCTTACCCTCAAAATAACGCTATAGAACACTGCACACCAGAACAACTAGACACAAGGACAGTTTTTCCCCCAAATGCCATCACTCTGCTCAACACTGTCAAACTAGTCTGCACTACTATTAATCTTCTCATCGTTCCCACCACCCATCTCCTCCCACTTATGACTGTATGACTGTACCTTTGTTGCTGGTATCCTTACGATTTATATTGACTGTTTCCTAGTATGATTTGATTGCTTATTTGTTCCCTATGACTATCATTAAGTGTTGTATCTTATGATTCTTGATGAGTGTATCTTGTCTTTTTATGTATACTGAGAGCATATGCACCAAAGACAAATTCCTTGTGTGTCCAATCACACTTGGCCAATAAAGAATTCTATTCTATTCTATTCTATTCTATTCTATTCTATTCTATTCTATTCTATTCTATTCTATTCTATTCTATTCTATTCTATTCTATTCTATTCTATTCTATTCTATTCTACTCTCCTTCCCTTCTCCTCCTCCTATTCCATTCCATTCCATTCCATTCCATTCCATTCCATTCCATTCCATTCTATTCTACTATTCTATTCTATTCTATTCTATTCTATTCTATTCTATTCTATTCCTACATTCAAGAACGCTGATGCTTTTTTGAACCCCGTGTAAGCAATCTTCATTTTCCATGCATGCCTCTGAATGGCTGGGATAAGATAGCAAAGCTTTTTTGCATTTTTCTTCTCCGATTCTTAACTGTTTGGCAAAGTCTAAATTACTCTTGAAAACCTGGAGCGGTAAGTCATTTGAATCTCTCTTCTTCAGCAAATAAAAACCCCAAGGATAAATGCATTATACCATGTTTGCTTACTCTATTTTGTTCACCTTTTTCTCCTTCCTCAACTGTCCATTTATAAATGGAATGAATTTGGCAACTTATATACTTCTTTAAAAATGGACTTGTCATACTCCTTGTACAACCCATCTTTAAAAGCCAGAACTGATCCAAGCTGAGATAGCTGAAGAAATACAAATATTCCTTAAAGTTATGACAGTGCTGGAAAAAAAAAACAGACTTACAACAGTAAGTCACAGTGTTCCTGTGGTCATATGATCAAAATTTGGGCAACCAGAACGTATTTACAATGCTTGTAGGGTCCCAGGCTCATGTGATCATTTTTTGGATAACCTTCTCTGGAGCTTTCAAGCAAGCCACGATAGTGCGGGGAGCCAGATTTGCCTAACCATGGGATTCAGGTCATGAAATCAGGCAAGACAGACTTAACGACTGAATGCATGGCTTAGCAATGGAAGATCTGGTCCCAACTGTCATCATAAATTGAGGATTACCTATACAATATAGAAGAAGCCCTTAACAATGGAGAACAGGGTACCGAGTTAGCCGCAACAATTTCAAATTCCTGGCCAGTTCATGGCTTCCTATTTTGGGTGCAATAAGCATCAGCTTCCTTATGGATTTCTGCTAATATATCAGGCAAGCTATCCATGATGGGGATGCCTACTCAGATTAAAAAGTCTGGCTCCAACTTTCTAAAACTTTTTCTATGCGTAGTCCTAATTTCATTAATAGAGGGATGGAAACAAGATCACGTGAAGTGTTAGTACTACTTTCTAATGCTTTGGTAAGACCACATTTGGCATATAGAATCCAGTTTTGGTCACCACATATAAAAAAAGATGTTGAGATTCTAGAAAGACTGCAGAGAAGAGCAACCAAGATGATTAGGGGACTGGAGGCTAAAACATATGAAGAACAGTTGCAAGAACTGTGTATGTCTAGTTTAATGAAGAGAAGGACTAGAGGTGACATGACAGTAGCAAGTCTTCCAATATCTAAGAGGCTGTCACAAAGAAGTGGGGGCCAACCTATTCTCCAAAGCACCTGAAGGCAGGACAAGAAGCAAAAAAACTAATCAAGGAGAGAAGCAACCTAGAACTAAGGAGAAATTTCCTGACAGTGAGAACAATTCACCAGTGGAATGTATTGCCTCTAGAAGTTGTGGATGCTCCAATACTGGAATTTTTAAAGAAGAGATTGGACAACCATTTTTCTCTGAAATGGTATAGGGTCTCCGGCCTAAGCAGGAGGGGGTTGGACTAGAAGACTTCCAAGGTGCCTTCCAACTCTGGTATTCTGCTTTGTAAGTGGTTTGCCAAGTGAGAAGAGGAAGGTTCTGTGAAGCTGCCCAATACTATTCTTAGATTCTATCTATCCTTCCATTCTTCAAAAGAACGCAAATCCTCATCTGTGGGTCCCCTTCCTTCTTCTCTCAGTTTGATAAACACCACTACATTAGATTAGGATGAGAGTGATAACAACCGGTTCAAAGAACATCAACGAAGAGAAGAAAGGGTTGAATCTCACTCCTTCACCTCATCCTATATATTACAGTTAGTCCTCAACTTACGACACTCGGGACCACAATTTCGGTTGCTAAGGAAGGATGTTGTGAAGCGAGTCACGCCAGAATTTTACAATCCTTTTCTGACCCTGGGATGCTGCCGCCATTGTAAATACACACCAAGCATCCACATTTCGATCACACAGGGAAGCTGCAACAGTCATAAGGGTGAGGAGCAGTCCTAAGTATATTTATTTCATGCCATTGTAACTTTGAACGGCCGCTAAATGGATAGTTGTAGGTTGAGGACTACTTCTGTATCCCTCAAGAGATGAATAAGCAATGCCAAGTATCATTATAGTAGATCAGTGATGGCTAACCTTTTTGCCATCCTGTGCCAAACGTGGGGGCAGCATGGAGGAATCATGCATGTACATGCAGATACCCATAATTCAATGCCCCAATGCCCTGCCCCCTGCGCATGTGTGCGTGACCCCCCCCCCCCATGCTCCCTGCGCTCTACAGGCTTTCTTGGAGCCTGGGGAGGGTGAAAACAGCCTTCCCCGCTCCTCCGGAGGCCAGAAACGGCCCATTTCCCAACACCCAGAAGTCCCTTTTTTCACTCTCCCCAGGCTCCAGACGCTTTCTAGGAGCCTGGGGAGGGCAAAAATGGGCTTCCGCACCCCCGGAGACCCTCCGGAGGCTGGAAACAGTCCGTTTCCTCACTTCTGGTGGGCCCACAAGGTCTGAAAATCAGCTGGCGTGCTCTGGAGCTGAGCTTGGGCAATGCTCGCGTGCCCACAGATATGGTTTGCCATCACGGTATTAGATGGAAGGACAACTTTTAATGAAATACAACACTGTTTCTCAACCTCAGGAACTTTTAAGATGTATGGACTTCAACTCCCAGAATTCCCCAGCTGTATAAAAAAATTAAGGTAACAGCAAATTGAAATCCACTTTTTAAAAAAAAAATAAAAAAAAATCAAGACATCTGCTTTCCCTGCATACAGCACGTACAACTGGCATGTAGCCCAGGCTGAAGGTTTATCACTTCATCTAATGCTTACAACAACGAGATCTTTGCTAATGTAGATCCTACTCAGAGAATCCACCCTAAGAATGTCCTGGGGGAGGGGGAGGGGGGCAAAGTACCCCTCCGTGCAATTTCGTACATTCACCAACCGCCGAAGCATATCATGATTATTATTATTGTTGTTGCTGTAACCGCTTGGCATCCCCATCTGCGAAAACCTGAACTGTCCAAACATGCGCGTTAAAACATACAGAGAAAATTCCTTATCCAAGAACACAAAAGAACCGTTTCAACCAGGGCATCATTGGGAGATTTTGAAACGTCGATTCCAAAAAAAGGAAGGTATGCTGGAATGGAAGAAGTCAGCCAATTTCTATTCTGTCCAATTTGTTGGGTAAAGTCAACAGCGCCTGGAGGGGAAGTTTTCCGAGCGTTGCTGCTTGCTTTCTATCTATCCAGGCCTCGCTTTTGTAAAGAGAAGCAAGAGAGAAAACTCTGCCCTACATAGCAAAGGCTTTTTCTTCCCTTATCCAATAGGTCAAATCGTAAGTCATGTCAATTAAAGGAATATCGTTGGGATCTTCCACCGGCTTCAACTGGGAGGCCTCTTTAGAGAGTGGAAAGGACCGGCCTAAGGCCCCACCCTCTTCAGATCTGATTGTCAACATGTCCCGTTGCCACCAACACTACTTCTTCCTTACCTTGGGGTAGGCAACCGAAGGACAGCTGGTCTTTTTCAGGGCCTCCAGATAACGTCCCAGATATAAAAACATTTGCTCCGAACAGCTGACACCTCCCTTTCCTTGCCCAAATCCCTGACTTTTTTCATCCCGGAGAAGTCAAGGCTGATGCAAGCTGAAATATAGGCCATTCCGCGATGAAAACATGACATTTGTTCAGGAATGAAAAAGCCAGCCACTGACACAACTCCCTTCTCACACGGTGGCAGGATCCTCTTACACCCCGGAGGTACACATTCTCCCGTCGCCTCCAAAACAGTCAGCTTGACTCAAAAGAGTGCAGGTAGTCCTCGACTTAACGACAACAACGGTTGCTAAACAAAAGCAGTCGTTAAAGGGAGTTTCACCCCATTTTGCAGACTTTTTTTCCCCCTTTTTCAGCCGCAGCGAAGCAAATCGTGACAGCTGTTAAGTGAATCATGCAGTCATTAAGTGGATCCGGCTCCGCCCATCCCTCTCCCGTTGATTTGACCAGTCGGAAGCCAGCTGGGAAGAGTATGAATGGTTATCATCACGTGACCCTGGGAAAATGCCATATATACATGCCTGAATTTTGATCATTGGGATATTTGCAAAGGTTGTAAGCGTGACAAAAAAACCACTTTTTTTGGAACTTTGAAGGGTCGCTAAACAAAATGGTTATAAGTCGAGGGCTAACCCTACGGGACAGGTATTTCCAAGCAAAAAGATACGGTATTTATCGTCCGACTTAAGCCCAAGCTGCGCATCTCTACTTCCCAAGTAAGAGATTATACTCTTTTTTTTTTGTTTTGTTTCCTTGCAATTTCCTGCTATTCTCACAAGCCCACCCACTTCCTTGCACAGGTTTCAAACCCAACACCCCAAACGATACACCTGACTAGGTGGCTCAGCGGCTAAGACACGGAAGCTTGTCGATCAGAAAGGTCGGCAGTTCGGCGGTTCGAATCCCTAGTGCAGGTCTCCTAACGTAACCAGAGGGTTGGACTAGATGACTTCCAAGGTCCCTTACAACTCAGTTACTGTTACACCTGAAGAAAGGCAGGTCTCTTAAGTCAATCTCCGTTAAAGAAATCAGCCGTGAAAGGAGAACGGACACCAGCCCAACTGGATTCAACAACTTGGGCTGTTTGCAAACCCCCAACCCCCCCTCCCTCCACACACACAAACACACAAAAACCCTCCACAAATTCCGTTATTTCAACTCTCCAGTTCCAAAATATTCCCCAGGCCAGCTGAGACAACAAACAACAGCCCCTCGCTCTCCACCCCCCCCACCAGAGGAAGAGTTTCAACTTTACAACTTCAACCCCTTTGGGAAAGAAAGCCCCCATCCCACCCAACCCAACCCAACCCCACCCCTCCACACCCACACCCACCCAAAAAAACCCCTCCCACCAGATCCCCCCCAAAAGTGAAAAGCTTAAGAAGCACACCGCCAGAAAATCCGAGAGCTGCCCTGTCATCCCAAAAACAGACCTTGTTAAGTTTGCAGCACTGCAAAATTCTCTCTCTCAATCTCCCTGACCCAACTTTTTTCTTTTTAAGGAAGTTTCCACCGGGAAAACAAAAAGTTTGTTTCTGGGCACCTGATTTCCTGTTCCAAAAGCTCCCTTTTGTTCGGCTGTTCTCTCCCTGTTAATTTTAACAGCCTGCCAACCACGGGAAAAAAAAGCAAGGAAGCTACGGTCAAGGCAGAAACGCCTGGGTCCCCGCTGCCTTAGAGCCCCGAGTGGACCGCAAAGAAGCAATCGAACAAAAAAAAAAAAACAAAAAAAAAAAAACACAAGCCTACCCACAAATTCTGCACAATTTTTTTTTTTTTTCCTGTTTGCTTCACCCCAGATTAACTTCACTGGAAGCTGTACTCTATAGTGCAGCCTATCCTTTTGCATCAAGCCCCACCTTTCTGCAACATGACTGGCCAAACTGGGAAAACTCCACCCTGTTTGCAAAGCTTATAATCCTAATTGGTAAAGGCTAATATCTATTATTTAAAGAACTTTTTCCTTGCTAGCAAGATAGGTTCAGCAGGTTAAGGCAATGCTGAGCAGGCTGGTTTCTTAAAGGGACAGCGCAGCAACCCAGCAGGCAAAAAAAAAAAGAAAAAAAAAAGAAAAAAAAGAAGAAGCAGCTAACTTTTATAGGGAAACGGCTGTCCAAAACACACAACGTGACACCCGTACGCAAAGCAGGCCGGGCGGAGAGGTAAACGAAAGGGAAAACAAGTTAGTGACGGTTTTGGGGAAACTTTTTGTCTAGTTGTAAGGCGCTTGTCAAGGAGCCCAGCGCACCTGAAATAAACATGTGTGAGATTGAGGTCAGCCTGTCATGATTAAGCCGGTTGTTAGGCAAAACTTCGCAAATTGCAAAAAACAAACACACCATGGAAGGCAATTGATTTACCTCCTCGGCTCCTGTTTATTTTAAAAGACAAGATCAACCTTTCCCTATTTGCAAAATTGTGAAGTGCCACCCACGCTGTTTTCAACGTCGCTGCCCCCCCGGGGGTCAACCAGCAAGGCGATGGTTCCCTCCCACTAAAAAAAATACACTATTTCAAGTTGTTATTTTCCATAGAGCCGAGACAAAAACAAAACAATACAAGTCCACCAAGTTCTCACGCATGTATCTGGTTGTAGAACGAGCCCAGACGGTCGACGTACTATCACAATGGAGCCCAAAATTTAATTGCTAACTTGTTGAGTTTTGCCCCATTTTACGACCTTTCCTTCCACGGTTGTTAAGTGAATCGACTACCGTTGTTAAATTAGTCACACGGTTGTTAAGTGAATCTGGCTTCCCCGTTCCCTTTACTGGTCAGACATTCACAAAACGGACCCCGGGACACAGCAACCGTCATAAGTAAGAGTCAGTTGCTAAGTGCCTGAATTTTGATCACATGCAATGGTTTTAAGTGTGATCATGATTGTAAGTCACTTTTTTTCAGTGATGTTGTAACTTCAAATGGTCATTAAGTGAACTGTTGCAAGCCGAGGACAACCTATAGCAGGGATGGCTAACCTTTTTTGCCGTCGCGTGCCAAAAGGGGGGGAGCGCGCATGTGTGCCCACACCCATAATTCAATGCGCCCCCCCGCGCATGTGCATGTGACCCCCTCCCCGCTTTTGGCACGTGATGGCACTGTGGGCCCGGTAGGCCTGTTTTTTGCCCTCCCCAGGCTCCAGAGGCATTCTTGGAGCCTGGGGAGGGCGAAAACAGCCTTCCCCACCATCCCCGGAGGCCCTCCCGAGGCCGAAAACAACCTGTTTCCTGACTTACTGTGGGCCCAGACAGCCCAAAAATCAGCTGGCTGGCACGCGCATGCACGCTGGAGCTGAGCTAGGACAACGCTCGCGTGTCCACCAATATGGCTCCACGTGCCATAGGTTCGCCATCACGGACATATAGTCTTTAAGAAGTACTCAGATTTGTTGGAAAATAGACACTGCGAACAAATCCTGGGAAGAGAAGCTGTTCCAAGGTTTTTATTATTGCTATTTTGGTGTACAGCTAGTCTTCGAACTTACAACAGTTCATTTACGTTCAAAGTTACGGCAGCACTGAAAAAAGCGACTTACAGCTCTTCTTCATGCTTACAACCGTTGTGGCATCCCCATGGTCATGTGATCAAAATTCTGACTCCTTCCAACAGACTCACATTTATGACGGTTGCAGTATCCCAGGGTCACGGGGTACGCAAAGTCAGATGGGGAAGCCAGATCCATTTAACAACCGTGCGACTAGTTTAACAACAGTAGTGATTCACTTAACAACGGCAGCAAGAAAAGTGGCAAAATGGTGGCAAAACTCACTTAACAAATGTTTCGCTTAGTAACAGAAATTTTGGGTTCAATTGTGGTCATAGGTCAAGGAGTTACCTGTACAGAAAATTGGAATCGTTGTCTAGTCTGGTTGTTGTCTGATTCAATTTCTCTCTCTTTCACTGCCCGTTTCAGCTGATTTATTAGCTGATCTTTCCTGTACAGACTGCCAGATCTGCTCAAGTTCACCCACAATCCCAGCAAACTATAATTATATCTTAGGAAAATGCTTTCCCCGAGCCAACAAAGAAAAGTCAGTTAGGTGAAATGGGTGGTAAAAGAAATTTGATGAATAAATAAAAGTTGACAACATAGACAAATACAGCATTGACGCTTTGTCTTGTACATCAGGCTTCAGAGAAGCTGAAGTTTGCAAAACTTTAGGAAAACTTCATCTAAGGCGGGAAAACAGCTCAGAAAAAGAATGTTTGGATTCTTGAATCCACTGCAATGTTTTACCGCAAAACAAAGTTGCATGGTTTTACAAAATAATTGGGTTTTTTTTTCCACAGCTGTGAACCTGAATCAGGGAAATCCAAGACGAAATTTCAACTTAATCGTGGAGACCGCTGAGTGATCTTGAGCCAGTCCCACTTCGCAGACTGACTAACCTCCCAAGATTGTTGTAAGGAAGAAACAGGTAAGAATTATACCAACAAACACCATAGAAAAAAGAAGTGTTCTTGTTTAAAGGAATCATTCTTCAGAAATAATCAGATTAGTTCGCAGCATTTTAAACCGCTTGGATGTTTTCCACTTTCGGGTACTTTACAATTCTATTAAAAGCATTGTATTCTAATCTATTAAAAGCATTGCATTCTATTAAAAAGTTACTTCCTGAGAAAGGTGTGAAAACAAAATTAACCGCCTTTTAACCTCAGCGCTGTTTTTCATTTTCATATTTTAGTAAAAAAAAAATATATTCTACAAATGTACAGTAATATTCTAATTGGCTTTACATGCACCCTGCTTTTCTTTTTTTTTAAAAAACAATGCCTTATTTGTACAGCTTTCAGAAGTATCGACTTTTGTTAGCATCTTCTGTCTGAAGAGAACTCCTAAATGTTACTACATCATCGACACATTAAAAAGCAGATCTCCGGAATCAGATAACAAAAGAAAACAGCTCGCTTAATGGACCTCAATGTCTACTTTTATTGCTTAGGACAGTGATGGCTAATCTTTTTGCCGTCGTGTGCCAAAAGCAGGGGGAGTGTGTGGGGGGTCATGCGCGTGCGTGCCCACATCCATAATTCAATGCGCCCTGCGCACGCACGCATGACCCCCCCCTGCATTCCCCCTGCTTTTGGCACGGTGGGCCTGGTAGGCCCGTTTTTCGCCCTCCCCAGGCTCCAGATGCTTTCTTTGAGCCTGGGGAGGGCGAAAACAGCTCCCCCCCCCGAGGCTAGAAACGGCCCATTTCCCGACTTCCGGTGGGACTTGAAGGCCCATTTTTTACTCTCCCCAGGCTCCAGAGGTTTTCTAGGAGCCTGGGGAGGGCAAAAACAGCCTTCCCCAACCTCCTGGAGGCCAGAAACAACCCATTTCCTGACTTCCGGTGGGCCCGAAAATCAGCTGGCCGGTGTGCGAATGCGTGCTGGAGCTGAGCTAGGGCAACGCTCGCGTGCCCACAGATATGGTTCCGTGTGCCACCTGTGGCACGCGTGCCATAGGTTCGCCATGACGGGTTTAGGATATGATGAAGGGACATGAAGTTTTGGAGAAAAAAAAAATGCCTAAGAAACAAAATTAAGCCTGGGAGTTTGGCAGCAAAAACTTGGGAGAAAGACCAAAAAATGAGACAATTTGAGTTAGAAAGATCTATTTGACAGCATGGGAAGGTAAACATTTAAATGGGTTAAATTTCTTAAGTGATGGCATTTTAACATGCTTTATCATATTTCTATGAAGATACTGCGTTCATCTGAAAATGATCCAATTTCCCTTGCAGATAATTTACCTTTAAACATTCATCTTAAATTGACTGAAACTCCAATAATGCAAACATATTTTGTTTTTTGTTTTTTTTTTCACCCGCCGTCCGCCTCCATTACCATGGGTTTGTCTTAAATTCAGGGTCATCTCTTCAGAAACTGGCCATTATATTCTTATAGGAAAAACATGACTGCTCTTTCAGGAAATTTTACTCTACGCTAAAAATATCCAGAAACCTGATGTTCATTGCATAATTCCAGTAGCCAAAGATTTCTGATGTTGTAAATTAAGGACAGTTTATTTATTCAAACGTCTCTTTTTATGCATTAGCCAATTTTCTTCTTACTGTTCTGGGAACAATAATTTGGCTCCATCCCTCTTTTTTCAGAGGACTCCTTATTTTTCAACTGCATAAAAAACATAAAACTTAACCGTGCAAATTAAAATAGAAGGGGGAACTGGATCTGGTATCTGCAGTTGCGATCAACCCCTCACATCTGTCCTGGTGGGATGAATAAAGCCAGAGGGCAATGTCCCTTTGCATGCCACACCCTGTTATTATGCCTTTTATTTTTCATGCAGGTCACACAAAAGCAGTTAATCTGGCTTTTTTTTCCTTCCCCCATTTTGGAAAGGTGTGCCAAATCAGCCACAACAAAGGGAGAAAGTACGCCTGATAAGGAACCACTAGAAATAGGACATTTCCCGTGCCCGCCAAACAGCCCCCCCCCCAATGCTGTGATTTGGGAAAGAAGCAAGATGTAGACGACAGGCCCATCTAGTGGGCCAGGCTAGGCGACAAGTTTTTCATCTGTCCCAGATTTCAATAAAAGAAGATTATTCTATATGTAGAGCAGGGGGTGTCAAACTCTATTTCATTGAGGATTTACGATGGCTGCAGCATCCTTGGGATCACATGATTGCCATTTGTGACATTCCCATTTGTGACATTCCCAACAAGCAGAGTCGATGAAGTCGGATTTGCATAACAACTGCCCGATTTGTTTAAAAAGCGCATTGATTCGCTTAACTGTGGCAAAAAGTGTCGTAAAATCAGGTGTGACTCACTTCACAACCTCCTTACTTAGCAACAGAAATCCTGGTTACAATCGTGGTCGTAAATCGAGAGCTGCCTGCATTTGACAAGGGTTTACTGTTTAGCTTGCACAGATGAAGAAGGTAAGTTAAGTTTCAACAAGGAGAATATTTGCAGCTCAGAAGGTAAAATGAGGGGTGCTGGGTGCTCTCTGAGCTTGCAGACGTCTCATTACCACACAAGGTATCGTCATCCGTGCTAGAAGGGAATATGGTTTGCACTGATGGTATCATCTAATTTGGGTAGTGAAACGTCTACAAGAAAACAACCAAGCTCAGAGAGCACCAAAGACCCCTTGCAGGTTAAATTCCTCTGCTATGGAGAAATACCAGACTGTTTGGTACTACAGCTCTAAGTTTGTTTTCAAAACATTAACTAAAACTCTTTGTCGGTTAACAGAAATCAGCGGGGCAAAGGAATGACTCTGTTTGCTCTTTTAACTTCATTAGCTAGTGAATTCTGAGAACTATGACAAACGGCAACAGCAGCTGCCTTCTCTCAAATTGTGACACAGATATCTTTATTCCCTTCCTCGGCTGCCGTTTGAGAAACTCTCCTTTTGCTCAAGTCAGCTGCTCCCTTTGCTTGGCTCAAGAATGAAGATGCCCCGAGTGGTTTTGGCAGCTGAATGATCAATGAAAGGACGTTTCCAAAACTGACCTCCGGTACTGGACAGACGAAGGAAAAAAAGGAGATTTAAGAAGGCCATGCCAAAATCTGGCTGGCAAATAAGAACACACTGACATACTGGCCGGAGTGCAAACTGAATAGACAAGTTTTCTACACTGAAATTTTATGAGGAATAAAACTGCTGTCACTGCCTACTGCAGTGATGGCTAACCTTTTTGCCATCACGCGCCAAAAGCAGGGGCAACGCGGGGGGCTCGTGCTTTTGGCATGTGACAGAAATTAGGTTACTGGTGGACCCAGTAGGCCCATTTTTCGCCCTGTCCAGGCTCCAGAGGCTTTCTTGGAGCCTGGGGAGGGCGGAAACGGCCTCCCTCACCCCACTCCTGAGGCCCTCCGGAGACCGGAATCGGTCCGTTTCCCGACTTCCGGTGGACCCGGAAGGCCGAAAATCAGCTGGCTGGCGTGTGCGTGTGCACTGGAGCTGAGCTAGGGCAATGCTCGCGTGCCCACAGGTATGGCTCCGCGTGCCACCTGTGGCACGCGTGCCATAGGTTCACCATCGCGGCCCTATACCATTTCAGACAAATGGTTGCCCAATCTCTTCTTAAAAACTGCCAGTGTTGAAGCACCCACAACTTCTGGTGGTAAGCTGTTCCACTGATTTATTGTTCTGGCTGTCAGGACATTTCTCTCTAGTTCTACCTTCATTCTCTCCTTGATTAGTTTCCACCCACTGCTTCTTGTCCTGCCCTCAGTTGTTTTGGAGAATAGCTTGACTCCCTCTTCTTTATGGGAGCCCCTGAGATATTGGGACATGACAGATGTCCTGTGACTCCTACTTACTTTTACTTTGCTAACAGTAAAAAGCTGAATTTTAACGCTAAGAGACAGACACCTGCTTAAAAAAAAATCAAATTTACACATCGAATGAATTGTAAGCAGTTTCAGTTCAGAAGAATTTTTCATTTTATTTTTTTTTTAATATTACAAGCTGGAAACAGTCATTATTATACTCCCGGCTTCAGGTTATTATCATACCATGAGAGGACAAAGTACTGTAGATAAGATCAACCAACCAAAAACAAATCGGAATTATTTTTTGTTTTTCTAACTTTAAAAAAAGAAGGCATAAACTTAATTTGCCGGAAAACAGTTCTAAACTATTCCCATCTTCCCCATTTCCTCTTCCCCAAACTGGTGTCTTACCCAGGAAGAAAAATAAACAGAAGGCAAACAATTACCTGCTTTCTCGACAAACATCGGCATTAAATTTAAAAAATCCAGAAATGAAATTGTGTACCTCCTTTGTTGTTCCCTTTGACTTCCAATTTGGTAGTTTTCGTCACTGAGAGAGCAGATATAACAAGGAAGATCACTGTGACCCATAAAATAGAATAAAATTAAATTTGTTTCCCCAAGATGCACAAACCGAGCTATCAAATAACAAGGCTTATTAAGCCACTTCAGAATAATAATAATAAAAATATCTCATTACGTTGTTATTTTGTTAACACAGGAGTAACTGATGTCTATATCCAGCTGATCGTTTTAACTAAGTGATGGTTCATATACTACCTGATGTGGCATCACAACATGAGATTTTTGGAGTGTTCCTTTTCCATAAACACGTGTTCCTTTGCCAAGCTAAGGTAAGAGATGGCAAAAATCCAAGTAATCATCTCTTTAAATAAACAACAACACACCAGTAGAGCAATATGAAAATCTACAATGCCTCCTGACACAAATGACCCAAGAATAGTATTGAAAGATAATCCTTTGAAAAAAAAAAAACACCTGAAAATACAAAAAGTGTGGATCACATTTGGATCGCACATTAGATCAACAGTTTAACTGGGATCCATACATTAAAACAACATATTTCGTCTGCGGTCAGAACCCAAATATTACTGTGTTTCCTCGAAAATAAGACCCACCTGGAAAATAAACCCTAGCATGATTTTTCAGGATGCTTGTAATATAAGCCCTATCCCAAAAATAAGCTCCAGTTAAGGTTGTCAGCCAGATGGGCACATTTAGTACTGTATTTTCCTGAAAATAAGACTTAACTGGAAAATAAGCCCTAGTGCATCTTTTGGAGCAAAAATTAATATAAGACCCAGTCTTATTTTTGGGGAAACACGGTTTACATAACTCAGTCTTTTATCTGAACAAAACTACAATTGAGAATTGTTTAGGGGGATTTGATTGGCATGAATTGTAGGGGTAACACAAAAATATAATTCGCATTTTCTTTTAGTTCTGCCTTTTAAGTCTACTTTGCAACACCTGATGTTAGTACAGGCAGGTCCTCGACTTACAACAGTCCATTTAGTGACCGTTCAAAGTTACGACGGCACTGAAAAATGTGACTTACGACCGTTTTTCAGAGTCACGACCGCTGCAGAATCCCCATGATCGCCTGATCAAAATTCAGATGCTCGGCAAGTGGTTCATATATTTATGACGGATGCAATGTCCCGGAGTCACGTGATTTCCCCCTTTTGCAACCTTCTGATGAGCAAAAGTCAAGGGGGAATCCAGATTCACTTAACAACCGTGTCCCTAAGAACTGCAGTGATGCAGTTGACAACTGTGGCAAGAAATGTCGTAAAAGGGGGCAAAACTCACTTAACAAATGTCTCGCTTAACGACAGAAATATTGGACTCAATTGTGGTCGTAAGTCAAGGACCTAGAATACTCAGCCCTGGATTGTTGTTTTTTTTTTTTAATCAGCTTACACACCTCAGGGTAAGGATATTGTCAAAAACAAGTCCAGGCATAGATCAGAGGGAAAAGGCCTGGCATGCTTTATATGAATTTTATAGATAGTTGCCAACCACCGGTGCTTCTGTCAACAAAGACATGGGAACAAACACAGCCTAAAAGTATCTGAGGATTTTTAACACATCAAATTAGGTTTCCAGGAACAATAACAATTCCAAACAACAACAACAACCCACACAAACTCAATGAGCTTATTATCAAATTAAAAAAGATGTTAAAATATAAAATATATTTATATATATTTTTTTAATAAAAAATATAAAAAAGATGTTGAGACTCTAGAAAAAGTGCAGAGGAGAGCCACCAGGATGATTAGGGGCTGGAGACTAAAACATACGATGAACGGTTGCAGGAACTGGGCATGGCTAGTCTAGTGAGAAGAGAAGGACCAGGGGAGACATAAGAGCAGGGTTCCAATATTTGAGGTGCTGCCACAGAGAGGAGGGGGTGAAGCTGTTTTCCAAAGCACCTGAAGGCCAGACAAGGAATAATGGATGGAAACGGAACAAGGAGACATTCAACCTGGAAATAAGGAGGAACTTTCTGACAGTGAGAACAATCAACCCATGGAACAGAAGTTGCCTTCGGAAGTTGTGGGAGCTTCATCACTTGAGACTTTCAAGAAAAGATTGGACTGCCATTTGTCAGAAATGGTGGAGGGTCTCCTGCTTAGGCGGGGTGGTGGAGGACTAGATGACCTACAAGGTCCCTTAATCTGCTATCTGTTATCATTAACTGCAAAAATGGCAGGTATTGTGCTCAGTAGCATAACACCATTAAGTGCCCCAGCCATCAGAGTCTTCAGCAAACCTCTTGTGGTACTTTTATGTTGTGTTATCTAGCAAGTGAAGGGAAATGACGTGTCCTCTTCTCCTTCTACTCTCCCACTGGGCATTTCAGCACAAAAAAGAGGGCAAATGAAATGAAAGTGTGGCAATCACAACCGAAAAGCAACTTTTCCAGGCCTCCCATAATTTAGACCGTCACTCGGGACAAAGAATCTGATCTATGTTTGGATGTTCCAATTAAGGTTTCCGCTGGAGAAATACAGAGAGACCAGAGCAAATGCTTACGGGGCAGGAAAATGGAAGAGAATTCTTAATATGCCAAACTTTTTTTTTTCCTTGACTATATTCTTACTTTCTTGTTTCCTTTGCACGTTTTACTCGTCTCGTTTAGTTTGCATTCGCTTTTAAACCATTGCAATTACAATCATTAATATCTTCATTTAAAAAGAAATGTCTGAAAGTCAGCAATGCAGGTTGCTTTGACTTCCCACCCGCTGTCGTTTCTGAGAGGCAGAATCCTCCAGTCCTTTGTATTTAATGCAGCACACAAAGTTGTGAAATAACTAACGCATAGAGAATAGAATAGAATAGAATAGAATAGAATAGAATAGAATAGAATAGAATAACAGAGTGGGAAGGGACCTTGGAGGTCTTCTAGTCCAACCCCCTGCTTAGACAGGAAACCCTACACCACTTCAGACAAATGGTTATCCAACCTCTTCTTAAAAACTTCCAGTGTTGGAGCATTCACAACTTCTGGAGGCAAGTTGTTCCACTGATTAATTGTTCTAACTGTCAGGAAATTTCTCCTTAGTTCTAGGTTGCTTCTCTCCTCGATTCGTTTCCACCCGTTGCTTCTTGTAATCACTTCAGAAGCGATTCCAAACAATAGCTGATAAAGAAAAATGCTTGTGAATATAATAAGAGAATTTAAGAAAATATTGGGATAATGTTATGTTGTGAGATTTTAAATTTAAGAGTTTTAATTTATAGAGACGAAAAGGGAAAAATTGAATCTTATTAAGATTAGAGATTAGGATGAAGGGCAATATTCCTGACAGAACAATTAATAAGTGGAACGACTTGCCTGCAGAAGTTGTGAATGCTCCAACACTGGAAGTTTTTAAGAAGAGGTTGGATAACCATTTGTCTGAAGTGGTGTAGGGTTTCCTGCCTGGCCAGGGGGTTGGACTAGAAGATCTCCAAGGTCCCTTCCAACTCTGTTATTCTATTCTATTCTATTGGTCTATAAAAACTAGAGAGAATAAACACTATGGCAAAAAGTGAATATTTAAATTGTGTTTGTAGATGACTAAAAATTATATAAATTTGTGAACCGGCCAATACTCTGTTCAGAAAAAATGCATTGTATGTTTGTTTGTGTGTTTGTGTAAAAAATAAAAAAAAACATTTTTTTTTTACAAAAAGCAGCGATTCCACACAAGTGACTGTAAAACACGAGGACCTGTTTTAAAAATGCATGTTTTACTGGGATCCTGGAAGACTTCTATATGCTTCGACGCGCTTTTCCAGAATAAAATCCAAAAAATTATATACCCAGCCTTTCAGCCTGAGGACAAAATAGCAAACAATAACTATTTTTGACACTAAAATGGCAGTGCTCAAAAAGTACAAATGTATCGATGCTTTGTTGATAAGACACAATTGGCTACTTTGCCCAAGCTATACATTATACTTCGACACTTACAATGACTGGATTCATACAATACGCTAAGCCTAAATCAAACTCATTACAGGCTTGGTGCAATGTGTGAATTGAGACATTGTCTACTATTAACACTGAGGCTGTAGTCCCGCAGGAAAACAACAACAAAAAATATAGATTTTTGCATATTACCTGATGGCCTACAAATGCTTATGTAAATATAAGCTGGCATGTATTCTCAAAACTTGGTCGCAAAAGACTATCATAAACACTTCCAGAGGCTTCCAACAGCAGGATCAAATATAAATATAAATATAAATATAAATATAAATATAAATATATAAATATAAATATATATATATATATATATATATATATATATGTATGTATGTATGTATGTATGTATGTATGTATGTATATATATTTATATTTATATTTATATTTATATTTATATTTATATTTATATTTATATTTATATTTGATTTATATGCCGCCCTTCTCCGGAGACTCAGGGCAGCTTACAATGCGCTAAGCAATAGCCTTCATCCTTTTGTATATTTATACAAAGTTAGCTTATTGCCCCCACAATCTGGGTCCTCATTTCACCTACCTTAGAAAGGATGGAAGGCTGAGTCAACCTTGAGCCTTAGCGAGATTCGAACCCTGCAGTAATTGCAGGCAGCTGGTCTTAATAACAGGGTGCTTTAGACCACTGTACTACCAAGGCTCCTTCTCAATTTCTCAAGATACGATTCAAAAAATAACATAGGCATAATTAATTCTTCTATACGTAATGTCTGAAATCCCAAACATACCTAAAACTAAAAATAAAATAAAAAAGGAATCAGAATCAGAAGGTCTTGGAGGCCTTCTAATCCAGCCCCCTGCTCAAACGGGAGATCCTATACCCGTGATGGCGAACCTATGGCATGCGTGCCGCGGGTGGCACGTGGAGCCATATCGGTGGGCACATGAACGTTGCCCTAGGTCAGCTCCGGTGTGCATGTGTGCACCGGCTAGCTGATTTTCAGGCCTTCCGGGCCCACCAGAAGTCAGCAAATGGGCTGTTTCCGGCCTCCAGAGGGCCTCCGTTTTCGCCCTCCCCAGGCTCCAAGAAAGCCTCTGGAGTCTGGGGAGGGCAAAAAGTGGGCCTAACGGGCCTACCATGCCATAAGCGGGGGAGGGGTTTGCATGCACATGCACGGGGGGGGCATTAAGTTATGGGTGTAGGCACACACGTGTGCGACACCCCCCCCCCACGCTCCCGGCACGTGAGGGCAAAAAGGTTAGCCATCACTGCCCTATACCATTTTAGACAAGTTGATGAAGCATCCACAACTTCAGAAGGCAAGTTTTTCCACTGGTTAATTGTCCTGTTAGGAAGTTTCTCCTTAATTCTAGGTTGCTTCTTTCCTTGATTAGTTTCCATCCATTGTTTTTTGTCCTACCCTCAAGGTGCTTTGGAGAATAGCTTGACTCCCTCTTCTTTGGGGCAGCCCCTGAGATACTGGAAGACTGCTATCATGTCTCCCCTGGTCCTTCTTTTCATCAGACTAGACATAACCAGTTCCTGTAACCGTTCTTCATATGTTTTAGTCCCCAGGCCTTTAATCATCTTAATTGCTCTTCTTTGCACTTTTTCCAAGTTCTCAACATCTTTTTTTGTAGAGAAAAAAATGGGAGCAAACATAAAGAAGCAATCCCACTGAAATGGGCATAATCAGATAGTCCTCGACTTACAAGCCATTTGTCTAGCAACCATTCAAAGTTACAACAGCCCTGAAAAAACTAACAAGCAGTTCAAAACTTAACAACTATTGCAGCATCCCCACAGTAACGTGGGCAAAGCCGAGGTGGCGCAGTGGTTAGAGTGCAGTACTGCAGCTACTTCAGCTGACTGCTAGTTCGGCAGATCAGCGGATCAAATCTCACCGGCTCAAGGTTGACTCAGCCTTCCATCCTTCCGAGGTGGGTAAAATGAGGACCCAGATTGTTAGGGGGCAATATGCTATTTAGTATACTGTCTTTGATGTAAGCCGCCCAGAGTCCTCGGAGAGTGGGCGGCATAGAAATATGACTAATAAAAATAAAATAAAAAATAAAAAAAACCTCAGGCATTGGTAACTGGCATCTATTTATGCAGATTTAACAGAGTTGGAAGGGACCTTGTAGGTCATCTAGTCCTACCCCCAACTGTGGGGGAAGCCAGATTTGTTTAAGAAAACCGTGCTTCATTTAACAACTGTGTGATTTCCTTAACTGTGGGGGGGGGGAGGTCATAAAATAGGGTGTGATTCACTTAACAAACTGCTTCTTAGCAATGGAAATTCTGGTTCCCATGGACGCCGTTGGTCGAGGACTACCTGTAATCATAATCAGGGTACCAAGATTCCAAATGCTGGATAAGAAGGCGAGACAGCCCAGCAATCCAATCTCAGACTTAGAAAACCCTTCAGTTTAGCCCAAACAGATACAGGAAGTCCGTGATTTATGACCACAACCGAGCCCAACGTTTTTGGTTTTTAAGTGAAGCATTTAAGCAAATTTTGCCCCGTTTTACAACCTTTCGTGCCACAGTTGTTAAGTGAATCACTCACTACCCTTGCAAAGTTTGTAACCTGGTTGTTAAGTGAATCTGGTCTCCCCATTGACTTCACTTGTCGGGAGGTCACCAAAAGTGATCACGTGACACTGCAACCGTCATAAATAGGAGTCAGTTTCCTAGCATCTCAATTCTGATCATGTAATCATGGGGATGCTGTAACAGTTGTGTGAAAAACAGTCATTAGCAGAGGTGGTATTCAGCCGGTTCGGGAGAATCGTGCTGTCCTATTTAGGCACATTTTTGAGGCTGGGCGCAAGCACGAAAGGTGTGCACACACTCACATTTTTGGTGCTGGCCAAACCGGTAAGTCAATTATGTGAATTCCACTTCTGGTCATAAGTCACTTTTTTTCAGTGACATTGTAACTTCGAACAGTCGCTCAATGAACTGTCACAAGTCAAGGACTACCAGCAGCAGTGGGCCTTCCTTCCCTTGGACATGTTCCAAAGAAGTCTAGACAGCCATCCTTTTCGCTTGGATTCCTTCAAGGAACAGGAGGTTGAACTCAATGGCCTCTTCCAGTTCTAGACTTCTATGAAAGAAGAGGAACAGAAACTACACAGCAGGGCCTTAAAAAGTTGCTCTTAGGAATCGCTCGCCCTACCCGGAGAGCCGAGGTTGCTTGTTTGCAAACAAAACTCTCCATCAGATCCACGGCTTAAGTGCTTCACGGATGTTAGTCACCTGACTGAGTCATCCGCTCCCAGGGCAGGGCACCTGAGGACAACAACAACTTTTTAAGATTCAGTTCACTTCCGTCACCTTGTTTATTAGTTGGGGACCGAGCGTTGCATCCTCTGTTCCTTCCAAGATCACATCTGAATTATTGCCCTTAAAAAAAACAACAACACACAATCTCTTCCTTCCTTCTCTACCACTGTTAACATGGGGTGGCCACTTTCGTAAGGTTGAAAGGACAAGCAAGGAATGGCAACATTCTGCCTTCTCATCGGGCTGCCATCCCTGGCTTCTTTTCAAACTTTACGAAAGCGATTGTCCCTTATTATAGAGACACCTGCGCAGAGGTGGGATTCACTTACCTTCCCTACCGGTTTGCAAATGTGAGTGCGTGCGTGCGTGCGCTCGCTTCCACGTACGCTCGGCCTTTTGCTCATGCTCTTTGCTCGCGCGCCTTCCGCGCATGTGCACGGCCTCCTAAACGCGGCTAAATAGGACGTCATTGGGTGGGTGGGTGGGCGGAGTTTACTGCAGTCAGCACTACCGATTCGCCCGAACCGGCTGAATCCCACCACTGCACCTGCGGCCTCAATACTGTTTGCAGACTCCTCTGAAAACAATGGAGCTATGTCTCATATGGAAACACAGAAAACTGAAAGGCCAATTTTAAAAGGCTGAGCGAGCGCAAAGGGCTACGGAACTTGAAAAAAACATGAAGGGGGAAGAAACATCCCCCCCCCCTATCCACTTGGATTCATTATCACTTTGCTTCAGGATTTTGGAGGGAGGAACCTGGTCCTTGTACCCAAACTTACTCTCTACCAAGATCCACTTATACCTTTGCTGGGTCTAAGGCAGAGGTGACAAACTCAAGGCCCAGGGGACTGATCTGGCCAGTGGGGTGCCTAGATCTGGCCCACGGGGCAGCCCTGGAAACAGTGAAGGACCGGCCCGCGATGCCTCTGCCAGTGAAAATGGAGCTCAGGAGGGCCAACTGCGGCCCTCCCCGAGCTCCGTTTTCACTAGCAGAGGGTTGCAGAAGGTTGTCGCAGCTGAAAACGGAGCTCGCGGGGGCCACGGGGGGGCCCTCCCGAGCTCTGTTTTCGCTGGCAGAGGGTTGCAGGAGGCCCTCGCAGCTGAAAACGGAGCTCGGGAGCCCGTTTTCGCTGCAGAGCACTCGGGCTACCACAGGAACCCTCCCCCCCCCGACACGAATGATGTCAGGCTGGCCATGCCCACCATGGCCATGCCCCCCCCCCCCGAGATCACATGCATTCCTGATTTAGCCCTCAATGAAATCAAGTTTGACACACCCTGGTCTAAGGGAATCTCTCTTGTGAAATTTACCCTGTTCCTCTCTCGTGTACCTTTCTCCCAATCCATCCGAAGCATCCTTTACAGGTGTGTGAGATGAGCTCTTACGCCTCTCCAAACACACATGCTATTTTTCTGGTAGCAAAAGAAGGGGAAAAAATTGGTTCTGGTTGTCCTTGCCCCTCCCTGGACCCCCTCCCCCGCCCCATTGGGTTTTCCCCACCTTCGAAGTTCAGAGATGTCTCTCTTTCCCAGCCCTCGAGGAAGCTATTATGGGATGGGAAGAGTTCACTTCTTTGCGCGATTTCTCATTTCGCCTTCAACTTCTCCTGTCTCTCTTTTTTTTTTTCCTTCCAGCTTCTTAAAAGTCGGGTATTTATCAGTACTGAACTCCGACAATAACTTCATCCAAGGGCAACCGAGGCAAAACCAACTCATCCCACGGAGTGGGTGAATTTCACAGATGCAACTCCACCCCTCTCTCCTTCCCACTTCCTTCAGACTTTTAGGTTTTGATCAGGGAAAAACAAAAGGGGGTGGGGGGTGGGAATAAAACCTAACTTGGCCTGAATGTTTAAAAAGTGACCTTGGCACCAGCCCTTGCTTTCTTCTCTCCTCCGCTCTTCCTTCCAAGAAGACTCTCTTAAACAGCTCAATCCAAAGCAGCCCCCACCCCATATAAACATTTTTCCCTATCTTGTGATTTATTTATTTATTTATTTATTTATTTCAATTTGTATACCGCCCTTCTCCTAGTGGACTCAGGGCGGTGAACAGCCAGAACTAAAACACATGCCAATACAAAATTTAAAATTGTTAAAAGAATTACATACTTTGGCCCAAATTTAAAACAATTTGAATTAAAACCCAATGACAATTTAAAACTAAAAAACTAAAAAAGACTAAAAAACAACAGGCCCCCAAAAACAACAACCTACATCATCTCCTTATCTTTTTTTTTTTTCCCCTTGCCTGGAACCTGCCAGATGGATCTCTCTCCTTGCACAAGTTCGTAAAAGGTCGACAACTCGCAAAACTTCCTCAAGTCCCTTAACTATCTCCCTAGTTGTTATTTACTACCCCTTAGTCTTACACCCACCGGGGCCTGGCTTCACACACAAGCCCCCAAGTAACCAAATCCCAACCCGTTGCATTCTTGCTCCCTTTCCGAATGCACAAAACCCAAATACACACCAAGGGTCTCTTTATCAGCTACAAATAGTTTACTGCACTGTTAAGAAATATTTCCACCACCCTCCTCCTCCCACCTCCCAGCCCAAAACGGTTCCACTCACTCTTGCTTGCGCCGAAAACACCATCTCTAGCCAAGTGGCTCTGCACGATTTTAGGCGGATCCTAATAAGGTGCTACCCACCTCCAGATTTAATTGCATTTTTATGGGGTACAAGAGGGGAAGAAGAGCCTGTGTGTGTGTGTGTGTGTGTGTGTGTGTGTGTGTGTGTATGCAGACCCCCACCCCAAACCTTCCTTACTCTCCGCAAATGAGCGGGGTACAAGAAGGGGAAAGAGGGTTGGATCAATGTTTGGGCATGCACGTGTAGGACAAACCGCGAATCTAGGCTTGTCTAGGCTCGTGCATGCAAGGGGGAGGGTATAGGGGCGTGCGGGAGGGGGGGCATGTTGGAAAGAGGGGGGGGCTGTGAAAAGGAGAAAGTGAAAGGAAATGAGAAAAAAAAACAAAAAACCCGGAGGTTCCCAAGGCCCTTCTTGGAACGAACCGGTAGGGGCGGGTGGGGGGGGGAGGAGGAAAGGAAGGCAAAGACAGCAAACTAGCAAGGGAGACCTCGCTCCGCGCAGGCGCACTTTCGCTCACCTGACGATGCCGCCGCGGAGGGAGGGAGGGAAGGAGGTAGGAAGGGCTTGGTGGTCTCGCGCCGCGCCGCGCCGCCCGCTCTTCTCCGCGTCTCCGCTCCAACTGCCCCCCCCGCCCGCCTCCCGCCGCGAAGCTCTTCCTATTTCCCTTCCTGCCTCCTCAAGCCCCGCCCCTCCCGAAAGAAGCGACGCGGGCGGGCGCTGATTGGCGGGAATCGAGCGGGCGGGCGAAAGCGGACACGTGCCAGCCCGGGAGAAGGCGGCGCTGTCGCCTCCTGGTCTCCCTTCGCTTTTCTTTTTCTTTTTCTTTCTTTTTCTTTTTCTTTTTCTTTTTCTTTCTTTCCTTCTTTCTTTCTTTCTTTCTTTCTTTCCTTCTTTCTTTCTTTCCTTCCCTTCTTTCTTTCTTTCACTTCCCTTCCTTCCTTCCTTTCTTTCCTTTCCTTTCCTTCCTTCCTTCCTTCCTTTCCCTTCCCTTCCCTTCCCTTCCCTTCCTTCCTTCCTTCCTTCCTTCCTTTCCCTTCCCTTCTTTCCTTCCTTCCTTCCTTCCTTCCTTCCTTTCCCTTCCCTTCTTTCCTTCCTTCCTTCCTTCCTTCCTTCCTTTCTTTTCCCTTCCCTTCCCTTCTTTCTTTCTTTCTTTCTTTCACTTCCCTTCCTTCCTTCCTTCCTTCCTTCCTTTCCCTTCCCTTTTTTCTTTCGTTCCTTCCTTCCTTCCTTCCTTTCTTTTCCCTTCCCATCTCTTCCTTCCTTCCTTCCTTCCTTTCTTCCTTCCTTTCTTTTCCCTTCCCTTCTTTCTTTCTTTCACTTCCCTTCCTTCCTTCCTTCCTTTCCCTTCCCTTCCCTTCCTTCCTTCCTTCCTTTCCCTTCCCTTCCCTTCCCTTCCCTTCCTTCCTTCCTTTCCCTTCCCTTCCCTTCCCTTCCCTTCCCTTCCTTCCTTCCTTCCTTTCCCTTCCCTTCTTTCCTTCCTTCCTTCCTTCCTTCCTTCCTTTCCCTTCCCTTCTTTCCTTCCTTCCTTCCTTCCTTCCTTCCTTCCTTTCTTTTCCCTTCCCTTCCCTTCTTTCTTTCTTTCTTTCTTTCACTTCCCTTCCTTCCTTCCTTCCTTCCTTCCTTTCCCTTCCCTTTTTTCTTTCGTTCCTTCCTTCCTTCCTTCCTTTCTTTTCCCTTCCCATCTCTTCCTTCCTTCCTTCCTTCCTTTCTTCCTTCCTTTCTTTTCCCTTCTTTCTTTCTTTCACTTCCCTTCCTTCCTTCCTTCCTTTCCCTTCCGTTCCCTTCCCTTCCTTCCTTCCTTTCCCTTCCCTTCCCTTCCCTTCCTTCCTTCCTTTCCCTTCCCTTCCCTTCCCTTCCCTTTCCTTCCTTCCTTCCTTCCTTTCCCTTCCCTTCTTTCCTTCCTTCCTTCCTTCCTTCCTTTCCCTTCCCTTCTTTCCTTCCTTCCTTCCTTCCTTCCTTCCTTCCTTTTCCCTTCCCATCTCTTCCTTCCTTCCTTCCTTCCTTTCCCTTCCGTTCCCTTCCCTTCCTTCCTTCCTTTCCCTTCCCTTCCCTTCCCTTCCCTTTCCTTCCTTCCTTCCTTCCTTTCCCTTCCCTTCCTTCCTTCCTTCCTTCCTTCCTTTCCCTTCCGTTCCCTTCCCTTCCTTCCTTCCTTTCCCTTCCCTTCCCTTCCCTTCCTTCCTTCCTTTCCCTTCCCTTCCCTTCCCTTCCCTTTCCTTCCTTCCTTCCTTCCTTTCCCTTCCCTTCTTTCCTTCCTTCCTTCCTTCCTTCCTTCCTTCCTTTCCCTTCCCTTCTTTCCTTCCTTCCTTCCTTCCTTCCTTCCTTCCTTCCTTCCTTCCTTCCTTCCTTTTCCCTTCCCATCTCTTCCTTCCTTCCTTCCTTCCTTTCCCTTCCGTTCCCTTCCCTTCCTTCCTTCCTTTCCCTTCCCTTCCCTTCCCTTCCCTTTCCTTCCTTCCTTCCTTCCTTTCCCTTCCCTTCTTTCCTTCCTTCCTTCCTTCCTTCCTTCCTTCCTTCCTTTTCCCTTCCCATCTCTTCCTTCCTTCCTTCCTTCCTTCCTTCCTTCCTTTCTTTTGCAAAACGGGGGTTGTGGGAATGCAAGGGGGGAGGAGGGTGGGAAGGATCAGATGCCCGTGCAAACTTGCTGAAAGGAAAAGGATGCTGCAGGGACCTTTGCAAGGGTGGGGAGGGCTGTCGTACACCCACCCTGCGAGGTAGCCCAGGGGTGTTGAGGTCCCGCGCTTCGGTTGAGTTGGGCTGTGACCGTCAGCATCCCCGCTGGTGTAAACGATGGGAGTTGTAGTCCTAGTACCCAATTTGGGCATTGGCTGAGCATTGCAGACTTGGGGGAGAAGGAAGCTGGGATCAGACCGAATAAGCCACTTCTGGCTGGGAACCGAAATCGAAGGGAAAAGAGGGTGACGGAATGAACGTGTGAATCCTTGCACCTTCTTGTAAACCCCAGAAAGTGTTTCCGAGGCGGAGGCTTTCATGAAGCACAGTCTGCTTCGTGCTTTTGATCTGAGGCAATTCCGAGTGGTATCTCACACCAAACCAACCATGATTTATCGAGTCAGTGACAAAGGATAGGATTTGTCCCCGCAATGCACAAAGCTATTCATCACGGTTTACGAATCACACATGGCTTGGTTCACACAACACAGCCAGCCCGAACGAAAAGCTTAAATGCATTTGCAGACAAAGTTGGCCAAAGTTACGCTTTTGCTTGCTAAGTTGTTGTTTTTTTAGGATGCCTCGTTTATCGACGGACTAAACATTCCAAACTCAGGTCGGCAGCTGTACAGTTAAGGCAACCGAACACTTCAGAATATTGGTGTTTTTTTGCCGTTTCTATAACCTCGGTGATCGAGCATTTAAGCTGCCTTCTCGGGTGATGGCACTTGCCGGAGAATTGCAAATCCTCGAGATGCTTGTCTTTAAGCATTCGGCTTTGATTCGGTTAATGATGTCTTTTAACTTGCTGGCGAACACGTCCTTGAATTTGATGAGGCCTTCTGAATAGAGATGTACGGGATTAGAGTGTAAATCCCTTGAAAATTACTATTTATGATTGAGGTTTAATACTTGGCCAGCCCGTTGTAAACAAGCCACTCTTTTTTTCACAGAGGTTTTATGTGCCTCAACCACTGGATCCCTTGAGGGAGGGATCTGAGATCTCTCGGTTTTTAGACACAGTTTTGTGTGCAACAACATTTCTCCCTACAAGTGCAGGTAAGTCCTCGATTTACAACAGTTCATTTAGTGACCAAAGTTACAACGGCACTGAAAAAAGTGACTTATGACCATTTTTCACACTTATGACCATTTGCAGAATTCCCATGCTCACGTGATTTATATTCAGATGCTTAACAACTGACTGATATTTATGATGGTTGTAGCGTCCCAGAGTCATGTGATTCCCCTTTTGCGACCTCCTGACAAGCAAATTCAGTGGGGAAACCAGATTCACTTAACAAACGTGGCAAGAAAAGTTGTACGATGGAGCAAAACCCGCTTAACAAATTTCTCACCCAGCAACATAAATTTTGGGCTCAATTGTGGCCATAAATCGAGGATTACCTGCTTTCCTCGTTTAGTAGCCACAATGGAAACCAGCCATTTGGTCGTTAAACAAAGAGAAACCACAATTTATGGCCTTATTTCAGCTTTCCTTTGCTTTAGAGACCTGCAAAGGTTGTCAGTGCAAAAATTGGTCACAAAGTTACCGTATTTTTCAGAATATAAGATGCTCCGGACTATAAGATGCACCTATCTTTTTTGGTGAGGAAAACAAGAAAAAGAAATCTGCCTCTGCCTCTCAGCAATTTTGCCTCATTACAGCAAACAGCCTGCTTTACTTTGGTTTTCGTTTTCAGCATAGCCTGATTAGCACAAGAAGAAAAAAAATCTGCTCCCAGCAATTTACCTCCTTGCAGCAAGCAGCAGAGGCCTGCGCAGCAATAGGCAACAGCAATCCCTGCAGCCTGAAACAGCTGGGAGGCCGATCCAACGGACAATCAACTTGTGCTAATTAGGCTGTGCTGAAGCTGAAATGCGCTGTTTCTTCTTGCTTGCTGCAAGGAGGTAAATTGCTGGGAGGCAGAGGCCAAAGGGGAGGGGGGCAGTGGGTTGGTGGGGCTACATTCGGTGTATAAGACGCACCCAAATTTTCACCCCCTTTTAGGGGGGAAAAAGGTGTGTCTTATACTCCGAAAAATACGGTACTTTTTTCATTACCTTGGTAAGTGTGAAGAGTCGCTAAACAAGGACTACCTGTAGAAAAAAATCAGTAGGATTGCTTAAGTTTTCAATGGTTGAGATTTTGAAGAGAAATTCTCAAGCAAAGCAGACCGAGCTGACTGGCTTTATGTAATCATTTTCCCTATGTTAATTTGAGGCTCAGGTTTTTCATCATCGCTGACTTTTGTAGAAGTCATCAAACATAAATGGTGCAGAAGAGACAAGATTCTTACAGCATCGCTTTCAAAAAAAATTACCCTATATATGCAATTTTATCAGCCTCATCTCTCTCTGCGTACATTAGTAATAGTTGTTGCATAGGATTTTCACGTGGCTTCAGAAGGCCAAGTCACCTGGCCTTTTTAAAAGGGGGTGTACTGTGCATTGCGTTTATTTATTATTTATTAAATTTATACACCGCCCATCTCGCTGTCAAGCAACTCCTGCATTACATCCTGATTGGTTGGAGACTTTTTTTTTCTCTAAATTAAATACGCTTCAACTTTTTTTAGCACCACAATATTTTCACCACACCAAAATCCGACGACAACACAAAATCAAGGATGAGAAAATGTATTGTCGTTTAAACAAGGGATGAACCAGGGGTGAAATCCACTTACCTTCACTACCAGTTTATAAATGGGAGAGTGTGCATGTGCACACTCGCTTTGCTCATGCGTTACAACTCTGTGTATGCACAGAGCATCAAAAACAGGACGTGATGACGTCCGGGTGGGTGGGCAGAGCCTCCCGCCACCGGCACTACCAGTTCAGCTGAGCCGGATAGAACAGGGCTGCATTTCACCCCTGGAATGAACTTAATTCGGTTGCTGTCAGAAAACAGAAGACATTTCTTCTTTTGGCCGAGTTGTGAAAGTCATGTACAGTTTTGGAGTTTAAAAAAAACGAGAGAGAAAGAGTGCAAGATTTTTAAATCACCTAAATTAGTAAATTGGGGACGCGGTGGCTCAGTGGCTAAGATGCTGAGCTTGTCGGTCGAAAGGTCGGCAGTTCAGTGGTTCGAATCCCTAGTGCCGCGTAACGGGGTGAGCTCCCGTTCCTTGTCCCAGCTTCTGCCAACCTAGCAGTTCGAAAGCACGTAAAAAATGCAAGTAGAAAAATAGGGACCACCTCTGGTGGGAAGGGAACAGCGTTCCGTGCGCCTTTGGCGTTTAGCCACATGACCACGGAGACATCTTCGGACAGTGCTGGCTCTTCGGCTTTGAAACGGAGATGAGCACCGATCCCTAGAGTCAGGAACGACTAGCACATATGTGCGAGGGGAACCTTTACCTTTAAGATACGGTAGTAAATATCTAGATCACCCGATCACAAAGTTTTCTTTGAATTACCGTGATTTGTTTAAACCTGAAACTATAAATTAACATCGGCAAACGCTAATACTTTTTTTGCTACTTGCCATACATCACCAGAGGAAAGCCACAACTGTGCCATTTTCTCAAATAATAGGATATTCATATCAGGATCCACATATTCGGTTACTTAAAAGTTTAAGTCACCTAAGTTAGTAAACATCTAGATCACCTGGTCACCAGGGATGAAATGCTCCCAGTTCAGACCGGATCACCCGATCCGGTAGCGATGGCGGGTGGTTCGGAGAACCGGTAGCAAAAATCCCTGCCCCCCCCCCCCATGCCCAGCTGAGCCACACGATCATCAAAGGCTTTTTTTTTTTTTACTTTTAAAAGCATTTTTTCTACAACCTCTTCTGATGAAAAAATGCATTTAAAAGTAAAAAAAAAAAAAGCCTCTGTTGATCGCGCGGCTCAGCTGGGATCGTCAGAGGCTTTTCAAAGCATTTTTTTCTGCAACCTCTTGGCCGAAGAGGTGGTTAAAAAAAATGCTTTGAAAAGTCTCTGACGATCCCAGCTGAGTTGCCTGATCAGCAGAGGCTTTTCAAAGAGATCAGCAGAGGCTTTTCAAAGCAGAGGCAAGAGCCTTGGTAGTACAGTGGTCTAAAGCACCCTGTTATTAAGACCAGCTGCCTGCAATTACTGCAGGTTCGAATCTCGCCAGGCTCAAGGTTGACTCAGCCTTCCATCCTTTCTAAGGTAGGTAAATTGAGGACCCAGATTGTGGGGGCAATAAGCTGACTTTGTATAAATATACAAAAGGATGAAAGCTATTGCTCAGCGCATTGTAAGCCGCCCTGAGTCTCCGGAGAAGGGCGGCATATAAATCAAATTAAAAAAAAAAAAAGCATTAGAAAAAAATGCTTTGAAAAATTAAAAAAAAAAGTTGGCCACACCCACCCAGTCACATTACACACACACCCCCCCACCAAGCCATGCCCACAGAACCGGTAGTAACAAATATTACATTTCACCCCGTATCAACCCTGAGCTACAAATATTCCCCTTTATTAAACCTTTGACTCTGTTTTACAAGCCGTAACCACCGAGTTCACGTGACAGGCGAGGCCCCAAGCCAGCAGACCGCTACCCCGAGCTTAACCCGTGCGTGTGAACCCTTCCCCTCTACGAAGAGAAACCCTGATGATCCCTGCAGGAGGAAAACTCACCCTTTTTTTCACATCAACCGTTCACAAGACATGGCAGGCAGGACTTCGTAGGCAAACATACAGGGAAGATAGAGGAGAGGACTTGGATGGATGGATGGAGGTGGCTTTGTTGATCCTTAACATCACACTTGCCGAAACGTAGGGGGGGGGGTTAAAAAAAGAAAAACCTTAAGAGCAAACGGTACAGCTGACGGCAGAAAGTGTTTGTCAGGCATCTGAGGACATCAAATCTTTGGAACGCCCCCTCTTATAACCTCGCCCCTTCTCCCTCTTCATCTTTCTACCCTCACGACAGCTTTACGTTCTTTGCTTTCCTGCGGCTTGCCTTGTGAACAAATGTCCTTTTAAACAGCAGGGCAGTGATGTCAGCCAGACCTTTTATGACTTCAATGTGAGGTCACCCTCTTTATCCTTCTCCTCCTCTTCCTCTCTTTAACAAAAGGGAAGGGGAATTGTTGTTGTTTTTTTCCCCCTCCAGAAACGCTTTCCAGATGTTTGAATAGAATAGAATAACAGAGTTGGAAGGGACCTTGTAGGTCATCTGATCCAGCCCCCTGCTCTATAGCATTTAGCAATAGCTCTTAGACTTATATGCCGCTTTATAGTGCTTTACAGCCCTCTCTAAGCGGTTTACAGAGTCAGCGTATTGCCCCCAACAATCTGGGTCCTCATTTTATCCACCTCGGAAGGATGGAAGGCTGAGTTCAACCTTGAGCCTGGTGAGATCTGAACTATCAAATTGCAGGCAGCCGGCAGGCAGCAGAAGTCGCCTGCAGTGCTGCACTCTAACCACTTCAAGCAGGAGACGCTGTGCTTATTTTTGACAGATGCGAGTCCAGTCTCTTCTTGAAAGCCTCCAGTGATGAAGCTCCCACAGCTTCTGAAGGCCAGCTGTTCCATTGGTTGATTGTTCTCTCTGTCAGAAATGTTCTCCTTATTTCTAAGTTGAATCTCTCCTTGGTCAGTTTCCATCCATTATTCCTTGTCGGGTGCTTTGGAAAATAGCTTGACCCCCTCCTCTCTGTGGCAGCCCCTCAAATATTGGAAGACTGCTATCCTGTCTCCCCTGGTCCTTCTCTTCACTAGACTAGCCATGCCCAGTTCCTGCAACCCAGGGGTGAAATGCTCCCGGTTCGGACCGGATTGTCTGATCCGGTAGCGATGGCAGTGGGCGGTTCGGAGAACCGGTAGCAAAAATCCCTGTCTCCCCCCCCCCCCACATGGCCAACTGAGCCGCATGATCATCAGAGGCTTTTTTTTTTTTTTTACTTTTAAAAGCATTTTTTCTACAACCTCTTCGGCCGAAAAAATGCTTCTTAAAAATAAAAATAAAAAAAGTTGGCCACGCCCACCCAGTCACATTACCGCCACCACCACCAAGCCACACCCAGAGAACCGGTAGTACCAAATTTTACATTTCATCACTGCGGCAACCATTAATCATGTTTTAGCCTCCAGTCCTCTAATCATCTTTGTTGTTCTTCTCTGCACTCTTTCTAGAGTTTGCAAGGATAGAGGTCTACAGATCCTACAGGAGAGAATGTATGTTGCTCAAGGTTGAGTTTTTGGTGTATCTTGAGCTGGGGCTGTTTTCTGCAGGTATTTGGTCGCCAGGCTGCATAACATCAATGCATGCACTGGCTATGAACAGCCGGCAAAATCCACTCTCCCATGCGCTGATGAGATTATCAAAGCCTGATGAGGAAACATCTGCAGGGAAACAGCCCAGCTCAGAAAGAACCCAATACAGATCCTGATTACTACATCGTAAATAAGTATGTGGGCTGGGTCCAGGATTGTGTTTGGCAAATAAGCACTTAAGTCATGTGTCAGGCACATATGTTCATTTATGCATAATGCAGATACCTTATAGACATTATACTAGTGGTGGATTCATTTTTTTTTTACTACCGGTTCTGTGGGTGTGGCTTGGTGGCTTGGCGTATGGGCCACAACAGACATCGAGTTGGCCACACCCACACAGGTTTTGTGGCTCCCGGTGTTTTCTGTGGGAAATGGATCCAAATGGCTCTTTGAGTGTTTAAGGTTGCAGACCCCTGGTCTAGGCCTAGGACAGTCATGGCTAACCTTTTTGCCGTCGTGTGCCAAAACGGGGGGAGCATAGGGGGGCCGTGCATGCGTGTGCCCACACCCATAATTCAATGTGTGTGTGACACCCTCCCCCCACTTCCCCTGCTTTTGGCACGCGATGGCACGGTGGGCCCAGTAGGCCCGTTTTTCATCCTCCCGTGGCTCCAGAGGCTTTCTTGGAGCCTGGGGAGGGCAAAAACAGCCTTTCCCACACCCCCGGAGGCCCTTCGTAAGTCAGAAACAGCCCATTTCCCAACTTCTGGTGGAACCGGAAGGCCCGAAAATCAGCCGGCCGCACGCACATGCATGCTGGAGCTGAGTTAGGGCAACGCTCGCGTGCCCTCAGATATGGCTCCACGTGCCACCTGTGGCACCCATGCCATAGGTTCGCCATCACGGGCCTAGGAGCATCTCAGAACCCTATAAAAATCCATCCATTCCTAAGCCAAGGGATCAGCCACCCCAGAAACATGGCTTATGTCAAGGAAGTTTCCGGATTCCAAATAAGCCTTTTTTTCCTTGCAGCCAGTCAGTCTCCATTTTATTTCCAGCACCTTTCTTCCGGCTTGGAACCGGACCGGATTCCAATGGTGTTAACAGATATTGTTGGAGGATGTAAGCTGTTCCAGGTAAAGCTGCCTTTTGCAATTGACCGATGTGGAGTTTGTCAATGCCAATGGAATTCGAATGATGCTCCAGTTGTTTTGGGATGCCTATTACTATTGGTGCTACCTCGGTCATTCTATGTCTATTTACAGGTCTTGTTTTGTTATCTTCTACAATTATTATTACATCACACCTGCAAGAGCAGTCTGGCATGAACCTGAATACTTTTATACTCTGAGTGGGTTCTCTGATATCTCAGATACGATCTCAGGTACATACCCTTATAGCTAGTCATTTGCACTTAGAAGAGCCACACAATAGTGACTTCATGCACACCCACCCACACCCATACAGGCTGTTGATTTCATAGCTGTCAATGTGCCAGCTTTCCTAAGAGACCCGACTGTTTGTTATTGGAAGCTCAGTTAGACTATATTCAAGGAGATGGTTGCACAACCAAGCATGTCTGACGGAGGTCTGAAACGTACGAGGGCATCAAGTTTAATTTTTTTTTTTAATTTGATTTATATGCCGCCCTTCTCCGGAGACTCAGGGCAGCTTACAATGTGCTAAGCAATAGCCTTCATTCTTTTGTATATTTATACAAAGTCATCTTATTGCCCCCACAAACTGGGTCCTCAATTTACCTACCTTAGAAAGGATGGAAGGCTGAGTCAACCTTGAGCCTTGGCGAGATTCGAACCCTGCAGTAATTGCAGGCAGCTGGTCTTAATAACCAGCTTAATAACAGGGTGCCTTAGACCACTGTACTACCAAGGCTCTTCCAAGTTCTTTGGAAACTGGCATTATTTCATAAAACAGGTCCTGTGACCAGAACCGTCCTGCAGGGACGGGGAAGAAAGAGAGGCACCTCGGACGACCAAGAGGAACAGGCAAGTTCTTGTTTTTAGACAGCAAGACTTTTTGGTCACGCAACTCTTCCAATTCTGCTTGAAAGCATGGCCGGATTAACGAGTTTTGACTGCTTGCAGATCTGCCAAGCCTACAGAGAAACAGCATCTGATCAACAGTCTGTTCCTCCTAGTAAACCACTGAGCATGGAAAACTCTCACTCAACTATCCCAGTTCATTGGATCGTATCTGATGGACCCCCCCCCCTCACCATCACCCCCTCACTAGAGGTGGGTTTCAGCAGGTTCTGACCAATTCTGGAGAACCGGTAGCAGAAATTTTGAGTACTTCAGAGAACCGGTAAATACTACCTCTGACTGGCCCTGCCCCCATCTATTCTCTGCCTCCCGAGTCCCAGCTGATTGGGAAGAAACGGGGATTTTACAGTATCCTTCCTCTGGAGTGGGGTGGGAATGGAGATTTTACAGTATCCTTCCCCTGCCATGCCCACCAAACCACGCCCACCATGCCATGTCACGCCCACCATGCCACACCCACAGAACCGGTAGTAAAAAAATTTGAAACCCACCACTGCCCCTCACCATACCACATCTAAACTTTTCTTGTTCCCCTTTGAATGAGCACGTACTACACACTCCTAAAGGGAATTCCAGCTATCTCTGTCTGCTGAACATTTTTGAAGACCACCATGCTTTGCTACCAAGCTTGAAAAAGACATTCCTCTAAAGAAGGTGAGGGAAGACCCCTCAGGGGTGGGCTTCAAAAATTTTAGCAAGGGGTTCTCTGCCTGGTTGCTGGGTGGACGTGGCCATGGTGGGTGTGCTAGTTGGCCTCCTGCACCACGGCGGGGTGGGGTTTGCCCTCCTTGGGCTGTGGAAGCTTTCCTCAAGCCTCCGGGAGGGCAAAAACGGCCTCCCCAGGCTCTGGAGGCCGGAAATGGGCCTGTTACTGGCCTTCCCAAACTTCCCATAGGCCTGCTTTCCACCTTCCCTGAGCCACCACATGCGCCCTGCTCTTACCTGCATCCAAAACAGGTTGCGTGGGGACTCCAGGGAGGGGAGGGGCAGGGTGGGCGGAGCCAGCCAGGAGTGGGATTTGGGGGTTCTCCGAACTGCACTGAATCTTAGCTAGAGGTTCTCCCAAACCCCTGTGAACCCCCAGCAGCCCACCCCTGAAGACCCTCCCCTCTCCTAGAAGAATGAAATATTTTGAGAAATATTAAAAAGGCAGAATATTATATTTCTCTAAAGGAAGAATGGAGAAACATGCTCTTGGAGATAGAAAGAGACAACCCCCACTTTTCTTAAGAGCCCCCCCTCGTAGATATTTTTTTGCCCCTTAAGAAAGACTCGGCCATCCTATCTACAAAACAAAAGACCTTCAGCTCCAGGATGATGGGATTAAAGACATGACCCTCCAGGACATAATAGGATTAACCCACTAGCAGCAGAGCTTGCACAATCTCCTAAGGACGTTGCATCCGAGTCCAAACTTCAACCAAACCTGAGAGCCCAGACAACCTACAGAGCCAGCTATGACCCCTATAACAAGCAATAGAATACATGTTCTTGCACAGGAACAGGAAGTTCAAGTGCAAAGCCCAAGAGAAGGTATCCAAACCCCTAACTCTCAACTCCATATGGTCAGCTATCCAGAACCCATGTGGTTCTGCTTCTTCATTAAACCATCTTTCCAATCAGCCTCCATGTTTCCAGTGTCTTTCTCCCAGCTTGGAACTTGAACCAGTTGGATATTTCTTCCAAACAACAACCACAACAACCCCAAAAGATAGGATTTGATCCTTCTCCCTTAAAAGAAAACAACAACAACAACAAACCATCCAGCTGTGAAGGAAGAATTTGTTTCTTTCCACTTCCTGAGCTATTGGAAGAGTCACGATGCCCACAAGACAATTGCGTGGCTCAAAGCGAATTGAGAAACAGCTGATCCACCTGCTCTCCAAAAAAGATGCAAAAAGAGAGCCATCCCGGCTAGTCACTTCAGGACCTGTGAAATGTGGAAGGTGTTGTACAAGTTGTAAGCCCTGATCTTGCTCAAGTCTGTGGGAAGGTGAGTCAGTGTGCCTTCGATTGCGTTGTCATCTGTTGAGTGATGTTGATCTCTAACAACATTGGGAAACAGAGAAGGAAGCATATCGTTCCAGAAAAGAGACAATACGTCAGCCATTGGTGTTGCAACAATGACAATCCACTGTTGCTATAATATAGAGTGGGAAAGGGACATTTAGGCCACTGAGTTCATCTTCCGTTGTGGTCCGCCAGCAGCCTGCGGAGCTGGCAGTGGAGTCAGACAGTGATGAGGCTGAGGAAGAACATGGGCCAGTCCTGGAGGCTGGGGAAGGCCCAGATGAGGGCTCTGGGTCAGAGGCAGAGATGGGGACAGGGCCATCGGGGAGTGATGTGCGGACTCCGGAGCCTCCAGAGGCTGACAGCAGAAAGGCAGAGGAACAGGAGGAGCCTGTTCCTAGTGCACGTATGAGAAGCTGCCAGAAGGCAAGAGCAGCTAAAGCAGAGAGGACGACTCGGGAGTAGGACCAAGAGATGATTGGCCCCTCCCATAAGGCTTAAAAGGCCAGCAACTGTATCTTTACCAGAAAACAACCGTTGAGAGAATTGCTTCTTGTTTGGCTGTAGTTATTTCTTCTGTTCCTGAACTGTTGCCAAGAAAAGCCTTTGGCAGTTTGCCTAATTATCCCAAGGTCAGAGATAAACTAAAGAGCGGTGTTTTAAGGACTTTGCTTTCATTTCATTTAGAATACGCTGAGAATGAGTTAATTCTCAGCTGTTTTAATAAAATCTGTTTGTTTTTTGGGGGGAACTGTTTTGCATTTAATATCAACTACATGAGCCTAGGTCACAACATCTTCTGCCCCAGTGCAAGGATCCAGACTGACCCAGAAAACGTCTTCTGAATCTCAGAAGGGAAGAAATTCTATAGGGCAGGCACAGGGGTAGGATTGAAAAATTTTAGCAACCGGTATGCTGCCTGGTTGCTGGGTGGGCATGGCCATGGGGGTGTCGCCTACTCGGCCTCCTTCACCATGGCGGGAGGGGGGGCGTTTTCGCCCTCTCAGGCTGCAGAGGCTTTCCCCGAGTCTCCAGGAGGGCAAAAATGGCTTCCCCCGGACTCCAGAGGCCCTCCGAAGGCTGGAAACGCCCCTTTCCAGACTTCCAGAACTTCTGGGAGGCCCATTTTTCGCCCTCCCAGAGCCTCTACGCAGGTGCTGCACTTACCTGGCATCCAAAATGGGCCATGTAGAGAGTTCTGGGAGGGGCGGGATGGGGTGGGCTGGTCAGTCAATCCTTGCAACTACTGGTTCAGTGAACCGGATTAAAATTAACATCCGATTTGCCCGAATCGGTTGGAACTGGCTGAATCCCACGCCTGGGCAGGCACTGCGACAGTGAAAAACACAGTTCCGTGGTCCTACAAAATGATATTGTTGAATAAGCGAGACCCAGAATACACCCTCCCTATCAGATCTGTGGATCCCACAAACAGCTTGACCTGATGCCCTGCAGAGGTTTAAAGACCGTAACATTTATTCAGTCAAACAATAGTTAAACAAACTACGGTTTGACACATTGGCTGAACTCAGCCTGTTCTGTTCTCTTGCCTGCTGATCTCATCTCTCTGGAAATTTTTTTGTGAAATGCTGGTCTGAATGGAAGAGGAGACTCGACATACCCAATTGTTATTAGTTTGCTTGACCGTTAAATGAGAATCCCGGGTACAGAGTCCGTTTTAAATGTTAATCGTTTCTTTCTTTTCTTTTTTAAATGGGATCCAGATAGGATCGTTAGGTGAAATGTTCTGCGCACGAGACCCAGCCGAGCTAGCGATGGGGTGTCCATTCACGTTGCCAGAATAGATGTCGCTAAATTAAATACATTAATAGAATGCGTGGTTCTTGATTCCCCTTAACGGCAGTTTTTAATCTATGCTGAAGCAACGCAATTAAAATGAACCCACCGTTTCTTAATCTTCATGGCCACTGAACTTACGCCATTTTCTGCTCTGTCGGTAGCTAGTGATTCTCAATCCTCGTTTCTCATGTGAATGGAAGGGATTGAGTGGGGGCCGGAGATAGGCCCTTTTGGTGATAAATCTGTTTATACGGTGAGTTGCTTGCCTTGTTTTTTTTTTTTTTTAATTTGATTTATATGCCGCCCTTCTCCGGAGACTCAGGGCGGCTTACAATGCGTTAAGCAATAGCCTTCATCCTTTTGTATATTTATACAAAGTCAGCTTATTGCCCCCACAAACTGGGTCCTCATTTCACCTACCTTAGAAAGGATGGAAGGCTGAGTCAACCTTGAGCCTTGGCGAGATTCGAACCAGCAGAAATTGCAGGCAGCTGTGTTAATGACAGGGTGCACTAAACCACTGTACTATCAAGGCTCTCCTGACTATCAAGGTTTCTCAAGAACCAATAAACATACTCCGATTAGCGCCTGACCTTCGCACCTTCCGTCGTGAATTAAAAACTTGGCTTTTTAAATCGCTTGACCTGGTCTGATGGGGGGTTTTTAAGGGTTAAATTTTAAATTTTTAAATTTTAGATTTTATTTTGCATCGTGGCTTGTGTTTTTATTATTGTGAGCCGCCCTGAGTCCATTGGGAGGTAGGGCGGCATATAAGCCTAAATAAATAAATAAATAAATAAATAAATAAATAAATAAAGAAAGAAAGAAAGAAAGAAAGAAAGAAAGAAAGAAAGAAAGAAGAAAGACTTTCATGGTTTGCAAAACTGTGTCTCCTTTCTCCTTATATTTTGGTTCATCATCCCATCATACCCTGTTTTTAAAAATGGCATTTGTTACTTCTAAGAGGAAGCATCTCTTGCTGACTTGAAAAATCTATTGTTTGCTGCTAGGTGGCAGTCTCCTGCAACACAACCAGAGCAGACCTGCCAAAATTCTTATTCGCTTGAAATATATCACATATACGGTATATTCTATGAATGCAAGAACAGCCCAAGTCCTGCAAAGCCAGACAGATGAATGATGCTCATATGCAAGTAATTACAGATGCTCCCCCCTCCAGCCCATATCATCATCATCATCATCATCATCATCATCATCATCATTATTATTATTATTATTATTATTATTATTATTATTATTATTATTATTATTATTTAATCTTTAGTGAGATTCACAGCCTTTGAGGCTGGTTAATAGCTTAGCAGCTCGAGTCCTAACCAAGGATCTAGGAACTGTTAAGGTATCGTCGGAGGATGTAAGCTGTTCCGAGTAAGGTGGTTTTTTTGTAGAGTCAAAATGTTCAAGTCCAGCAAATTTAGAATTTCTAAATAGCAGGGTAGCCCTTTGGGTATTGCTCCAAGGGCTCCAACTACAATCGGGACATTATTATTATTATTATTATTATTATTATTATTATTATTATTATTATTATTATTATTATTATTATTATTATTATTATTATTATTATTATTTTAAGGGTATGCTTGAACCAAAACTTATCTCCATCACAAATTCAGTATTCAGTGACCTGGTTTTGCTTAATTGTGGTTTGTAGTCTATAGCGCTACTGGGTTCATATCAGTGGTGAAATCCAATTTTTTTTACTACCGGTTCTGTGGGCGTGGCTTGGTGGGCGTGGTGTGGCTTGGTGGGTGTGGCGGGGGAAAGGATACTGCAAAATCCACATTCCCTCCCCACTCTGGGGCCAGCCAGAGGTGGTATTTGCAGGTTCTCTGAACTATTCAAAATTTCCACTACCGGTTCTCCGAACGGCTCAATATTTCTGCCTCCGGTTCTCCAGAACCTGCCAGAACCTGCTGGATTTTTACCCCTGGTTCATATTAAGCTGTAAACAGTGCCATATGCACCCACAGTGGCTGAAAATGTACAATATTCTATAACAAAACAGTAATTATTATGTCCCAATCCAAAAAGAACAAACCAAAACAAACAAATAAAAAGCAGCACCATAATATTTCACCTTGGTGTAATGGCTGGTTGTACTTTGTAAACCTTTAGGGTAGTTTGCTAAACTTGAAGGCATGAGCATAACTGGAAAGGCAGTTAATAACTCTAAATTCTGAACTTAATGGTCCTTTAGGGTCCCTTCTTCATTAATTAGAAATATTTATTACTTTGCATTTACTCTATGACTCCCCCAGGCTTGTGATGCAATAGCAATAGCACTTAGACTTATATACTGCTTCATAGTGCTTTATAGCCCTCTCTAACTGGTTTACAGAGTCAGCCTCTTGCCCCCCAAAATCTGGGTCCTCATTTTACCCACCTCGGAAGGATGAAAGGCTGAATCAACCATGAGCTGTTCAGAATCGAACTGCGATAGTCAGCAGAGTTATCCTGCAGTACTGCATTCTAACCACTGCGCCACCATGGTTCTTCCTTCCTTCATCTTCTTCCTTTCCTTCTTTCCTTCCTTCCTTCCCACTTAGCAATAGCACTTAGACTTATATATCGTTTCACAGTGCTTTACAGTCCTCTCTAAGCGGTTTACAGAATCAGCAGATTTCCCCCAACAATCTGGGTCCTCATTTTACTGACCTCGGAAGGCTGAGTCAACCTTGAGCCAGTCAGAATCGAACTCCTGGCTGTGGGCAGAGTCAGTCTGCAATACTGCATTCTAACCACTGTGTCACCAGGGCTCTTGCAACCTCCTACATAACTAACTAACATCACCATCTGGGTAACGTCGTAACTATCTCTGAACATGGTTCTTGGACTTTGTTCCTCTGTAATGGTTTCCTGACATTTTTGTGAATAAGTGTGTGTGTGTGTGTTAATTCAGCAGGAGCAACAGCTTATTGATTCAAGTGACACAAGGGCTCCAGTAGATGCTTCAGCAAACACAGAGGATGGGGCTGTTTAGGGAACAGCAAATATGAAATGGGAAGACTGGGAATTTCCAACTTCTTGTTATTTCAGCTTTTTTCCAGCACAGGATGCAACCCACTTATCTAATGAATACAGAACCATTGTCATAAATTTATTCTATTACCTCTGTGACAAGCCGGGACTTCCCCGGTGGCATTAAATCATCAAATTATATGTACTAGAAAGGGTGTTTTGGTTTGGTCGTGTCAAAATGAGAAAGAACAAATAGTTCCATTGCCTTTTGGGCAAAAGTTAAAGATGCTAGATAGGATTTAAAGGGGCAATCTTCTATATACGTGCACATTTATTTATTGTTCATGAAGAGCGGATGTGCATTATTTTTTGGCCTTAGCCCAACTTTGTTCCAAAGAGCTCAAAGCCAGGCAGGGAAACCGGCAGCCTTTCCCCAAATTTTTAAAAGCCTTCAACAAAGTTATCCCAGCCTTGGGTGAGAGCCCTCTAACCTTCCCTATAAAGAAGAAAGTAAAAAGGGGATTAGAAATAGGGCTACTGATATCTAGCTGATTGTTAGATATCAGCAGAGAGATATCGAAATCTTTGCTGCCATCTGTTGGATGCCTGGATTTTTTCCAGCCGAAATAGGTAAAGGTTCTCCTCGCACATATGTGCTAATCGTTCCCGACTCTAGGGAGCACTGCTCATCTCCGTTTCAAAGCCAAAGAGCCAGCGTTGTCCGAAGACATCTCTGTGGTCATGTGGTCAGCATGACTAAATGCCAAAGGCACATGAAATGCTGTTCCAAAGGGAACAGGTGGTCCCTATTTTCCTACTTGCATTTTTTATGTGCTTTCAAACTACTAGGTTGGCAGAAGCTGGGACAAGTAACGGGAGCTCACCCCCGTTATGCGGCACTAGGGATTCGAACCACTGAACTGCCGACTTTTTCATCGACAAGCTTAGTTTCTTAGCCACTGAGCCAACGTGTCCCTTTATACCCCAATATGGTAGCCCTAATTGGAAAAAAAGCCCAGGAGAAAAAAATTTAGCTGAGAATGATAGAATACCAATAGAAAGTAACATTGGTAGCTCAGGTTGAATTGTGGGATGCTTGGTGCTCTCTCTGAGCATGGTTGTTTTTTTGCAGATGTTTCATTACCCAACTAGGTACCATCATCAGTGCTAGAAGAAGTGTGCTCTCTGTTTATATATTCATGCCTTGCCCTGTGTTGATGGGAGAGTTCTTGGTGGTTCCTGGATTAAGTTGTTGTTTATTGTTTGACAGTTTGTCTGTCTGTTATTCCTTGATTTGGGGAACTACACATTTCCCATTCTTAAATAACTATCACATGGATATGTTTATTTTATTTTATTTATTTATTTTGTCAAGCATGTATTAGATAACAGATAAAAGTATAAACATGATTATGAATACATGAAATGGATACGTATAAAATTAATAATTGTTATGAGTAATTTGTTTTTTCTGGTTTTGGGGGTTATTAGTGGTACGTATAGTTTAATGACTCTTTTGACTTCGAGAGAAAAAATGTTATAATGGTCTTTGGCAGTATTACAGCTAGTGCATAGAATTTGCCAATCAAGAGATGAGAGGTCGGTATCTAAATGAGATCATAGTTGGCTATAAAAAGTTACAATTGGGGATCCCATCATTTGATGATTTTTGTAAGGTTGTATATTGAGACAAAAGTCAATCATGCTGTGGTCACTGTTGTAATTATTATAATTAATAATATTAATTAATCAAGGCAATATTAATGTACCGATTAATAGCAATAATTACAAGAGTCGCATATGTTCTCAGCTGTGCTTGGTGTAGAAAAAAATCCATGCCCCATGGAAACTAAACTCTTGTCACACAAGAAACGGAAAACAGAGAAACAGGGTGCAGGTTGCATGTTCCAAGTACGTTAGTGAAATGTCGAAATATTATCCAACACGTGGTACTTGTATCAGTATATGCCTCCTAGATTTGGTAACCTTAAACCAGCTTTTATTTGATGTTTTATTTGATATGGTAGAGTTTCAACACTTCCTCTAAATTGCATTTCGAGAATAAATCATGTTAGAAGTCTCAGCTACACAGCTGCTGTATTTTTCCCTCCCTCGGATCACAAAACTTTCACTTCCTAATCACATGTGCTATGTTGATTTACATATGGATATTTTATGCGCGCAGTGATGGTTATTGACAAGGCTTTCAAAAAAAGGAAAATTCCACCCTCAGATGGAAAAACCTGAAGTTGTTTCGTGAACTGCCGAGCGACAGGCCACTCATTCTTGAAAGCTCTGCTGAGAATCAAGTCCTTCTCTCTTTTTTTGTTCTCTGCAGTTATTATTTTTTTTTTTTCAAATGGAAAGCTACAATTTCCTTTATGTGAACACCTTGGTGCAAGATTACCTGAAATACATTTGTCAAGAGGCTCAACTTGCAGCGGCCCCAAACCGAGTGGCTGAAGTCCTACGGAAAGCCGGATCTTCGGCGCAGAAAGAAGTCGAAATCAACCTGAGACCTTACGTGGACTCACTGGAGATTCGTTCTGTAGAAGACGCTAGTAACATTTTCAATCAAGTGATGGAAAACGAATTTGAAGATGGGAAAATTAACTGGGGACGCATTCTGACAATATTCCTGTTTGGCGGAATCCTGGCTAAAAAACTCCAAGGACCTTTGGCAAAAGAAAACTTGAAACAGATCTCTTATTTCATCACAGACTATATCATGAGCACCAAAGGAAAGTGGATCAGTGAGAATGGAGGATGGGTAAGTTTTCTCAGCCTTTTTGTTGTTCAGAGATGCTAAGTTGTGCTCGAGACCCCATGGACCACCCTCCTGTCCTCCTCTCTCTCTCTCCGAGTCTGCCCAAACTCAAACTGACATTATCTAACATCTCCTCCTCTGTTGTCCCCTTCTCTTTTTGCCTTCGATGTTTGCCCTTTAGCATCACTAATTTTTCATGCAGAACTCGAGACCAAAAGCTCACGGAATTGGATATTAATTTAACAGCTCGTAATAATGCAACACATCTTTATATTGATTTAACTATACTGAATTTTTGTGCTGATCTCTCAACGTCTAAGGTACTGCAGCGTTTGCTTAAACCTTACCTTATATCAGTAGTGTTGTGTGTAGTATCCATAAATAGACTCAGAATAAATATAAAAGACATCTGTAAATCTACTTGCATGTTGAAATGGAAAACTCACATTAGTGACGAGGGGTTTGAATGAATATTCTAGTAAATACAAAATTGTATTGGCCAAAATTGTGGAAACCTTTTGGGAAAGGCTTTTTTGAGGTTTGATAGCTAATAACACCACTTTTTGGGGGAGTTTCAAGATAACCATATTCCACTGCTGGAATGGCCTGGGAATAGCCCAGACCTTAACCCAATTGAAAATCTATGGAGCCAACTAAAGAAACTTCTTAGTCAGAAGCGACCCAGCAATAAAACCCAGTTAATAGAAGCCATCATTCAATCTTGGTTTCACATTATAACAGCTGCAGAACTAAAAGACTTGGTTCACTCCATGGGAAGACGTTGTAAGGCCGTAATTCATGCTAAAGGTTACCCAACTGAGTATATCTCGTTTTTTCTACCTGTTTCACTTTTCTTCTTTATACTGTAACTGATATTCTAATAGCAAATCCTTCATAAAAGTTATTGCATTACATTCTTGATTAAATTATCTTTCCATTGATTTATAATTTTATCGTACTACTCCCCCAAAAAAGGGGGGGTGTTATTAGCTAAGTTTTAGAAAATACACTTTTCCCAAAAAGATTTCCACAATTTTGGCCACTACTGTATTGTCTTATAAAGTGCAACTCGATAGTACAACCCAAGAGAACATTTAACCCCACAGAGTTCAAAGAGTTTATTTCTATGCAATATGGGTAAAATTATTCCTAAAGATCAGAAAAATTCAATAGTGTGGTAATAATATCGTGGAACTCAGTGGAATTTTGTTTTTGAATGGGTAATTGGCATTTATTAAAATTCTATCTATCAATCATCTATCTACCTACCTACCTAGCTACCTACCTACCTACCCACCCCTCATTTCTTTTAGTTTTAAGAGTCTTCCAGGCCACTCAGGCATCAAGTTACATATTAAATCAAACTCTGGCTTGCCTGCTTTGAGGTTTTAGGTTTGCTAATTATTTGCCTTGAAACACAGCAAAAGAAACTTTCCATAGCAAAAGAAACACACAGTAGCATATTCTTCTTCCTCAAGGGGAACAGGAACTTGCAAAATGCCTGGTTTGTTTTTTTTGTGTGTTCCTAAAATACGTGGCAAAGGGTGAGATACTGGCAACCTGCAACGCAATCCTGAAAATATTGATTCCCCATTAACTGCAGCCTTGCTGGGATCTTTCAGAAAAAGGAGTCTCTCCCCATTCATTTCAAGGACACACTGTAGTCAAGGAAAAGAAAAATGATCCTGCATTTAAGATTCAGAATTCCCCAAAGAGGAATCAAATAGAAAAAGGTTGTATTCTCTGCAAATCTAAGATGGCTTTTTCACTTTGATGTTTGGGGGGAAACCCCTAATCTTCCTTTCAGGGAATTATAGCAATTCTCAATTCCTGTATATGACTATTTCCCTATTAATCATGATCTGCAGTGAGATTTCTGTGGGTGTATCTGAGAGCCACATCTATATCTAAAGCATACTGTGTTTTTCCCTTGGAGTTTCCATTCAATGTCTACAAAATAGAAATTTATTTATTTATTTATTAAATGTATTTATATACCACCATTCTCCCAAAGGACTCAGGACAGCGAACACAAGTTAAGAAACAAGTACAATAAAATCATAATTTAATCCAAATAATTAATTAGTAGTAAATAATAAAGCCCAGAATCAGTCTCAGCCTATTTGTTTGAAAAGCCAAGTCTTCAAGTCCCGACGGAAGGAGCGGAGATCAGGAGCCGTCTGGAGCTCAGTAGGCAATTCATTCCAGAGGGTGGGAGCACTGAGGGCCTTTTTCTCCTAAATCATTTGAGCCGCACCGTAATAAATTGCACCTCGTTGATTCCGGTCAGCTTGGCTTCAGGCAATGTACTGAGCCAAAATAATAGCCAAGAGAACTGGGCTTCTGTTATACTATTAAGGTCCAAATAAGACTTAACCACATTCAGTACTCAACAAAATTTACCGTGCAATGCAGGGGTGGGTTCTACTTACCTTTACTACCGGTTCGCAGCGGGGCCGCACACGTGCTCTTCTACGCATGCGTAGAAGTGTTTTGATGACGTTGGGGGTCAGTGGGCGGAGCCTCCCGCCGATTTTACTACCCATTCTATAGAACCTGTGCGAACCGGGGGCAACCCACCACTGGTGCAATGTGACATCAGCTTGGTATCGGTTTTAGAAGACAATTTTCTTTTTTTGCTTCTTAACTGCCAATAATAAATTGGAAATTTGAGGAACCTCAGGCCTCAGAGCTTTATTTCGTTGGCGGTGTTCCTTGGAACCCTGACAACTTAGTTGATCTGGACAGCATATTGTGTGAACGGTATGTCAAAAAAGCCAATGCAATTCTAGGTTGCGCTAATGGAGGGATAAAACCAAGAACATGTGAAGTTCTAGTACGGCTTTACAATGCCATAGTAAGGCCACACTTGGAATCCTGCATCCAGTTTTGGTCACCACAATGTAAAAAAAGATATTGAGACTCTGGAAAGAGTGCAGAGAAGAGCAACAAAAATGATTTAGGGGGCTGGAGGCTGAAACGGTTACAGGAATTGGGTAGTCTAATGAAAAGAAGGACCAGGGGAGACATGATAGCAGTGTTCTAATATCTGAGGGGCTGTCCCAAAGAAGAGGGAGTCAAGCTATTCTCCAAAGCACCTGAAGGCAGGAAAAGAAGCAATGGATGGAAATTAATCAAGAAGAGAAGCAACCTAGAACTATGGAGAAAATTTTCTTCCTTGGTGAGAATTAATAGATGTTGTGATCTAGGCCCAAGTAGGTATTATCAGACGCAATCAGTTCTAAACAAACAGAATTTATTAGAACAGCTGAGAATTAACTCATTCTCAGCGTAGTCCAAACCAATTCAAACCAAATTCTTTAGAACACAATTCTTCAGCCTTATCACCAACCTTGGTCTACTTTGGCAACCTGCCAAAGGCTTTTCTTGGCAAAAGTTCAGAAGCAGAAGGCGCCGACAAGAAATAAATGCAGCAAGACAAGAAACAAATCTATCAACGTTGTTTTCCGACAAAGAGCCCAAGAGCCGTTGCTGGTCTTTTAAGCCTTATGGGAGGGGCCAACCATCTCTTGGCCTTACTCCCGAGTCGTCCTTTTTGCTTTAGCTGCTCTTGCCTTCTAGCAGCTCTTCTCATGCATGCACTAGGAACAGGCTCCTCCTGTTCCTCTGCCTCTCTGCTGTCAGCCTCTGGAGGCTCCGGAGTCCGGACATCACTCCCCGATGGCCCTGGCCCCATCTCTGCCTCCAACGCAGAGCCCTCATCCGGGCCTTCTCCAGCCTCCAGGACTGGCCCATGTTCTACGTCAGCCTCATCGCTGTCCGACTCCGCTGCCAGCTCCTCAGACTGCTGGCGGACCACAACAGTAGAATGGCTTGTCTTCAGAAATTGTAGGTGCTTCATCACTGGGGAGATTGGACAGCCACTTGTCTGAAATGGTATATGGTCGTCTGCTCAAGCAGGGGGTTGGACTAGAAGATCTCCAAGCTCCCTTCCAACTTACGTTATTCTATGTTCTATGAACACAGGCAGTTGTCTTTTTTTCTGATTCTGCTAGTAGCTTCTGTGACTCTTTCAGATTCTTCTTGCCGGAGTAAAATCTTGAAATTATCCAAGGGAAACCTTAAGACATAATTATGCACGTATAGCTGTGGTGCATCTATGCATTCTTTTTAAAAAAATTGCAAGCTAGGTGGGTTTTTTTTAACATGTTCTGTTACATTTCCGTTCACTTTGATAGCAGTGTCCATCAAATCCAAATCCACCAGATGGCAGCAATAAATCTCCAAAATCAAAATAAAACACTGCAATTTTGTAAAAAAAAAGGGGAAAAAAGGCATAATTAACATGTAACGAACAGTGACTTGAACCCTTGTGAAAAGAGATCTCATCCGATGAGGCTCATTTTTACAGTTCATTTGAAATATTTAAAGTTGAAATATTTAAATATTTAAACTTTAAAATATTTAAAAGTTGTTTTCACAGGAAGCTTGGCCCCAGCTCCATAGTGCAAGATAGATACTTAGCAAGGAGATCCAAAATGTTGGGTGATTTGCAAGCCACAACAGCTGGGTTCACACAAACACTAGGTAAAGCGTGGTTTTTATGCCCGATGAACACCGCTTCAACAATTGTGTCATTATTTCTTTATATCCCACCTTTATTTTTTGGTAAAAATAACTCAAGGCAGCGAACGAATCCAATACTTTGAGTGCACCCAGGATAATCAATCAGACTTCCCGCATCCCACCCCACCCCGAGGGAATGGCTTTATTCATTGCAAGCGATGTATAACGTATTTTTATTTTATTTATTTTTACCCCACCTTTATTATGTTTTATAAACAACTCAAGGCGATGAACATAGCTAATATAGGTAGTCCTCGACTTACGATCACAACTGAGCCCAAAATTTCTGTTGGTAAGCGAGACATTTGTTAAGTCAGTATTGCCCCATTTTACGACCACATTCTTACCACAGTTGTTAAGTGAATCACTGCGGTGGATAACCTGGTTGTTAAGTGAATCTGGTTTCCCCGTTGACTTTGCTTATCAGAAGGTCGCAAAAAAATGATCACGTAACCTCGGGACACAGCAACGGTCCCAACTAGGAACCAGTTGCCAAAGCATCTGAATTTTGATCCCATGATCGTGGGGAACGTTTCAAAGGTCGTAATTGTGAAAAACGGTCGTAAGTCACATTTTTCAGTGCCATTTTAACCTTGAACAGTTGTCAGGGTTCCGACAGATGCCCTAATTAAATCATGAGTCTCGAGCCAAGCTTCAAAAGAAATCCAATTATTTATTAGGAGCTTCATATCAGCACGTTCCCAAGCGAAGCCTACGTAATTTACGCTGTTTCCCCCCTCCCCCCACTTATCAATCACATAAGTCAATGGAACAATTTCGTGGGTTGTAGAGGTCACTCCCCACCAGCTGCTGCAGGTAACCCTGGGATACAGCCTTGAGAGAGATAAGCATGGAATGTGCATCTGTCTTTGGCTGCTGTGCCATTTTGCTGCTTTCCCATCCCCCCTCTGGCCTATGGCAACTCGAGAGCAGGCCGGGGATGCTTTGCGAGTTGACAACAGTCACTAAACGAACTGTTGTAATTTGAGGACCACCTGTACTCCTTCCTTCTCCTATTTTCCCCACAACAACCCTATGAGGTGGGGTTGGGCTGAAAGAAAGGGACTGGCTCAAAGTCACCAGAGTTGGCTTTGATGCCTAAGGCAGGACTAGAACTTCTATGATTGGCTCAACATCACCCAGATGTCTTTTATGCCTGACTAGAATTTACCGCCTCCTGGTTTCTGGCCAGGTGCCTTAACCATTCGACAAAAGTGATTCTCATCATCCTTTTCTCTTTGCTTGCAGGACAATGGCTTTAGAACCAAATTTGAGGATAGAAGCTCCTGGGTATCCCTATCCACTTTGAAGACAAAGATCTTGGCTGTTTTCTCCATCTTCAATCAATATCACTCATAAACCTGGTCAATGCTTTTCTTGAGGATGTTACACTGGGATGACTTCCCTCTTAGTAGAAGACTGAGAACGCTTACTGAGCTCAAGAGGGAAAGGGGGGAGAATATTATATTTCAAACTTTATTTATATGTTATTTATAATATATATATATATATATATATTTCTTTTGTGAAATTGCTTGCAGATATTAGTGTGCAGTAAAACGAACAGTTTAAATGCTCAGCATAGAAATTATTTCTATCTCGTCAAGCAGTGACCTTACAATGATGTAGAATTAGCTCATCCAGTGGTATTTACATCAATATTGCAAGTCTGAAATTGCAACTCTCACACCCTCCTATACAACCTGAGAAGCTAGGGAGGGTCCTTTTGAGCCTCTTTCTCTACCCATTATGCAGCTGAGGGCTAAGCCCTTTCTTTTCTGATTATTCCCTAAGGAAGCATTTCTTCACCCTGACTCTCCAAGGTCTTTCTCACATACCATTACACCTGACACGGTAAATCATTATTTCTTTAGCCACAAAATAAGTCATGAAGCACAATGGCTTGACTCACAGGACATGACAAAGTACCAGCAAACCAATATTACAATTTAAGAGTGTTGCTTAGATCCAGCTGCATTCAACCACAGCTCCTCCAACCTTTACCATGTGGACTACAGGCATTATACTCGTTAATGGTAGCCAACCCTACTATTAAACATTATTTGGGCCTACATATGCTAGGCTATTGCTTGTTTAATTATGGCTAACTGAATACATAATTACGAGTTTAAGTCATAAGACGGCGATAATTTGTTCAGTAAATAGGGATGCAGAATACAACAGAACTGATTTTATAAAACTTGAAGCTAGGGTTGAGCGAATCTCATTTCCATCATCCAGGAGCCTCTTTTGATCATCTTCCAGGATGATCTTCATTCTACATCTGGAACATTCTGTATTTTTCTCTGAACAGGGCACTCTGGCCGTTCCTGAAAATCTAAAGTAAATCTCCCAGAATAGCAAATCGGTTGCCGTGTTCCAGATGGGAACAGTCTGATCCCCGAGCAACTGGATCACCCTGTTCCGGAGGGAAAATGGAATGTTTTTGGGGAAAATAGTATGTTCCATGCCTCAAAGTTTGCACCTCCTGCTCCAACTTTTTTTTTTTTTGCACAATCATTTTACCTACTGTCCCCCAAACACCGTCCCAAATCTATATATATAAAAGCGAAAACCACTCACGCATTAATCACAAAATCTCCAGAAACGTAAAGCCTACAAACTTGAATTTTGCCATGTATGTTCCTCTTGGCTTCTAGGTGCTCAAAGAAAGGATTTTTCGAAATGACCATCAGAGCATTAATATTTCCTATATTATTATAACACCCTCTGATGCTAATTGGTTAGACGTTTTACTCCCTCTCCCGACTTGAAAATAACTCTGGAGAGAAGGGGATAGCATAGGACAGGCTTCTGTGGGACAAGCCTCATGGGGAGAAGGGGCTAGAAAGCCTGAGGGAGAGAAGGGGATAGGATAGGAGATGTTTCTGTGGGTCAAGGCTGTGGGAGAGAAGGGGAGAGGCTTCTATGGGGCCAGCCTGAGGGACAGAAGGGGAGAGGAGAGGATCTATGGGGCCAGCCTGAGGGAGAGGAGAGGCTTCTGTGGGGCCAGCCTGAGGGAGAGAAGGGGATGGGAGAAGATCTATGGGGCCAGCTTGAGGGAGGTAGAGGACAGGAGAGGCTTCTGTGAGGCCAGCCTGAGGGAGAGAAGGGGAGTGGAGAAGATCTATGGGGCCAGCTTGAGGGAGGTAGAGGACAGGAGAGGCTTCTGTGGGGCCAGCCTGAGAGAGAGAAGGAGAGGCGAGAGAATCGATTGGGCCAGCCTGAGGGAGAGGACAGGAGAGGCTTCTGTGGGGCCAGCCTGAGGGAGAGAAGGGGAGTGGAGAGGATCTATGGGGCCAGCCTGAGGGAGAGAAGGAGAGAGGAGAGGATTGATGGGACCAGGCTGAGAGAGAGGACAGGAGAGGCTTCTGTGGGGCCAGCCTGAGGGAGAGAAGGGGAGGGGAGAAGATCTATGGGGCCAGCCTGAGGGAGAGGACAGGAGAGGCTTCTGTGGGGCCAGCCTGAGGGAGAGAAGGGGAGTGGAGAGGATCTATGGGGCCAGCCTGAGGGAGAGAAGGGGATAGAGAGGAGAGGCTTCTGTGGGGCCAGCCTGAGGGAGAGAAGGGGAGAGGAGAGGCCAATCGTAACTACCCATTAATTTTCAAACTCTTAAGTGTCGATTTATCAAGCCCGATCACATAGTTTCGTAGCGGAGCACGGGTATTCAGCTAGTCTTATATATAACCTCCAGCTATGAAAAGGTGGGCCACTCTTATCATAAACTACGGCTTACAACCCGCAAAGGATGGGTGCACACAATACCCTGACTAAGCCAAATCAATTAAACCATCTACGAAAACAGCCCTCATGGAACAAATTAAGTGGTTATCACCACCCGTCATCGGCTAGGAAGGGAGATCACGTTATCAGCAGGGTTGATGGTTATCGCCCAAGAACTGCAGCGAGCTGCCTTCCACCCACGGTGAAAGCTGCAGAAAGAGGGATGCACAAACCGAACCGTTTGTTCCATGCAGGGGACGATTCTTGCAGGAACTGCATCATCTTTGAAATGTTTTCTTTTCTTTGGCTTTTATTCTTTGCATTTAGAACTGCATGTTTGTGCTGTTTTGCAATCCAGAGGCTTGTCTGAAATGAGGGCAGCAACAGATGTCGGCTTAATAAATACAAGTAGTCCTCAAGTTACGACCACAACTAAGCCCAAAATTTCTGTTGCTAGATGAAGCATTTAGGAAGTGAGTTTGGCCCCATTTTGCCACCGTTGTTCAATGAATCACGGCAGTGGTTAAGTTAGTCACACGGTTGTTAAGTGAATCCGGTTTCCCCCGTTGACTTTGCTCGTCAGAAGTTCACCAAAAAGAGGATCCGGGGACCCCCCCCCCGGGGACACGGCAACCGTCATAAGTATGAACCACTGGCCAAGCCTCTGGATTTTTGATCAGGCGACCATGGGGGTGCCGCCACGGTCGTTAAGTGTGAAAAACGGTCGTCAGTCAACTTTTTACAGTGCCGTTGTCATTTTCGAACTGTCGCTAAATGAACTGTTGCAAGTCGAGGACTACCTGTAGCCCTTTTTGTAATAAAATAAAATAAAATAAAATAATAAATAAAATAAAATAATAAATAAAATAAAATAAAATAAAATAATAAAATAATAAAATAAAATAAAATAAAACAAAACAATAAAATAAAATAAATAAATAATAAAATAATAAAGTAAAATAAAAAATAAAGTAAAATAATAGAGTAAAGTAAAATAAAATAAAAAGATAAAATAACACATTGTAAGCCGCCCTGAGTCTCCGGAGAAGGGCGGCATATAAATCAAATTTAAAAAAAATAAAATAAAATAAAACAATAAAACAATAAAATAAAATAATAAATACATAAAATAAAAATAAAGGAAAATAATAAAGTAAAGGAAAAGAAAAGAAAAGAAAATAATTAAATAAAAAAAGAAAAGAAAAGAAACAAAAGAAAAGAAAACAATCAAAGAAAATAAGAAATAAAGTAAAATAATAAAGTAAAGTAAAAGAAAAGAAAGAAAAGAAAAAACAAAACAATAAAGAAAATAAAATAATAAAATAAAGTAAATAAAATAAAAATAAAATAAATAAAATAATAACAATAATTTTATAATAATAATAATAATTAAATAAAAAATAAATAAATAAATAATTAAATAAAATAAATGAAACAAAACAAGAAAAGAAAAGAAAAAAAACAAATAAAAAAAGAAAATAATAAAATAAAATAAAAAATAAAGTAAAATAATAAAGTAAAGTAAAAGAAAATAAAGAAAAAAAACAAAACAATAAATAAATAAAATAAAATAATAAAATAAAGTAAATAAAATAAAATAAAATAAAAATAAAATAAATAAAATAATAATAATTTTATAATAATAATAATAATAATTAAATAAAAAATAAATAAATAAATAATAAAATAAAATAAATGAAACAAAATAAGAAAAGAAAATAAGAAAAAAAAACAAATAAAATAATAAAATAATAAAATAAAATAAAAAATAAAGTAAAATAATAAAGTAAAGTAAAATAAAATAAAGAAAAAAAACAAAACAATAAATAAATAAAATAAAATAATAAAATAAAGTAAATAAAATAAAATAAAATAAAAATAAAATAAATAAAATAATAATAATAATTTTATAATAATAATAATAATAATTAAATAAAAAATAAATAAATAAATAATAAAATAAAATAAATGAAACAAAATAAGAAAAGAAAATAAGAAAAAAAAACAAATAAAAAAATAAAATAATAAAAGAAAATAAAAAATAAAGTAAAATAATAAAGTAAAGTAAAATAAAATAAAGAAAAAAAACAAAACAATAAATAAATAAAATAAAATAATAAAATAAAGTAAATAAAATAAAATAAAATAAAAATAAAATAAATAAAATAATAATAATAATTTTATAATAATAATAATAATAATTAAATAAAAAATAAATAAATAAATAATAAAATAAAATAAATGAAACAAAATAACAAAAGAAAATAAGAAAAAAACAAAACAAAATAAAAGAAAATCATAAAGAAAATAAATAATAAAAGCAAATAAGAAAATCAAAAGCAAAGTAAAATAAAATAAAGCCACCCGACCCATTCCTCCGTGACAAATCAACGACCACCGTCTCATCTTTGGACTTTGGAGCCGGCTGCCTCCCTTTGCTTTGGCGCCTCTCCAAGGCGAGGGGAGCGAGCAGCGAGCGGCGGTCCCTTTTGGAGAGCTTCCCCTCCAGAGTCCGCTCAGCCCTTCTTCTGGGCTCGGGGCGCCTCCCCGAGGTCGACCGAGGCTGCGGCTGCTGCTGCTCTCGCAGTCAGTCCCGCATGGAGAGCTCGGCGGCGGAGGAAGGAGGAGCCGGAGCCGCCGCCAGCCCGGCTGACATGGCAGCCCTGCACGCAGCCAAGCGCGCCCTGCGAGCGGAGCTGAAGCGCCGCCTGAAAGCGCTGAGCGAAGCCGAGAAGCTGCGCCAGTCGCGCCTGCTGGCCGGCAAGGTGGGTGCCTTGGGTGGGTGGGAGAGAGAGAGAGAGAGAGAGACGGCGGACGCTGCTCGCTTTCTCCGGACGGCCGGTCGGTTGATTCCCCGTTCCAGGGGCCCTTTGGCAACCGAGCCCCGCAGAACGCGAGGAATTTCCCCCCCTGGGGAACCTTTCCCCAAAGCTGGAAAGCCCTCGTGCGCCCACGCGCGTCTCCAAGCGGTGCCCAAAGAACTTGGCAGACCTCGGGGATTTCCCCCCTTCCCTCCCTCCCTCCCTCCCGACTGAGAATCCTCCCCCCTTGCTGCCCCTCCTCACTCCCCCCCCCGCCCCCGTACGCCGCTGAGGGAGGGAGGGAGGGAGGCAGGCAGGCAGGGGTGAAATGTAAAATGTGTTACTACCGGTTCTGTGGAAGTGGCTTGGTGGTGGGGGGGGAGGGGTAATGTGACTGGGTGGGCGTGGCCAACTTATTTTTTTTTTTAAACTTTTCAAAGCATTTTTTTTTCTAATCCTTTGAAAAGCCTCTGGGGATCAGGCAACTCAGCTGGGATCGTCAGAGAGGCTTTTTTAAAAAAAAAATGCCTCTCTGCCATCAGGCAACTCAGCTGGGATCGTCAGAGAGGCTTTTTTAAAAAAAAAATGCCTCTCTGCCATCAGGCAACTCAGCTGGGATCATTAGAGAGACTTTTTTTAAAAATGCCTCTCCGCCATTGGGCAACTCAGCTGGGATCGTCAGAGAGACTTTTTAAAAAAATGCCTCTCTGCCATCAGGCAACTCAGCTGGGATCCTCAGAGACTTTTCAAACCATTTTTTTATCACCTCTTCGGCCAAGAGGTTGCAGAAAAAAAATGCTTTGAAAAGCCTCTGAGGATCCCAGCTGAGCCGCCCCATCATCAGAGGCTTTTTTTTTTTTTAACTTTTAAAAGCATTTTTTCGTTGGAAGAGGGCGCAGAGATTTTGGCTACCGGTTCTCCGAACCACCCGCCGCCATTGCTACCCGATCGGGTGATCCAGTCCGAACTGGGAGCATTTCACCCCTGGAGGGAGGGTCTTTGGAAAAAGGGCGGCGGGTGGGCGCGGAGGGGATTTGTCAACGTTGGGAAAGGGGCATCCAGCCAGCGCTGCGCTCGCGTGTCTTGGAGGGGAGGGACTCCAAGCCTTTCTCCCAGAAGCGTGAATTCAAGGCGAAGACCTGGCTTTGTGCCCCGGTTGCCAACTCCTCTTGGAAGCAAGGCTAGGCTTGGAGCCGGTGGTGAAACCCAATTTTTTTTTACTACCTGTTCTGTGGCTTGGTGGGCGTGGCAAGGGAAGGATACTGCAAAATCCCCATTCCCTCCCCACTCCAGGGAAAGGATGCTGCCTTAGGTGGTGTCCCCAACGCCCATGGCACTCTCCTTGAATGTCTAAATCCAGTGGTGGGATTCAGCCAGTTCGCATCACTTCGGGAGAACCGGTTGTTAACTTTCTGAGCAGTTTGGTGAACTGGTTGTTGGAAGAAATCATTAGAGCAGAGAACTGGTTGTTAAATTATTTGAATCCCACCACTGTCTAAATCCATAGACATTTAGCCTATGAGTGATTGGGGGAGCTAGGTGTATTTAGCCTATCGAAGAGAAGGATTAGTGCAGGGGTCAGCAACCTGTGGCTCTGGAGCCGCATGTGGCTCTTTCACCCCTCTGCTGCGGCTCTCTGTCACTCAAAATATGCGTCACAACCGCCAATGTGCGACACCCGCCGACACGCGATTTATTGAGCTTTTCAACCCCCGGTAGGCCAACCATGGATAAATCCAAGAAAAGAAAAGTTTCATCCTTCTAGAGCAGGGGTCTCCAACCTTGGCAACTTTAAGACTTGTGGACTTCAACTCCCAGAGCAAAGCTGGCTGGGGAATTCTGGGAGTTGAAATCCACAAGTCTTCAAGTTGGCAAGGTTGGAGATTCCTGTTTTAGAGGGTCTTTGAAGCCCTTGGAGGTTTATCTGTGTCCTCAGGGTCACCTGAGTTAGTGCTTCTGCTTCCTGTAGTCTGCAATTTTTCCTCTGAAAATCCATTCCTACTCCCACAGCATTCAAAGGGTGTTCATCCCAAATTGTATAGCTACAAGCCTGCAAGGAATATAAATCCTCCCATTCCCCACTATCCTGTCAGAGCTGAAGAAGCTTCATGGATGAGAAGCGAAACGTCTTCAAAACAAAAAAACAAGAAAGTCCAGTTGCCTCCTGAAAAAAGCCCCTTTGGGACAACCATGACCTGGATGACTGAGAATCTCTTACAGGCTTTCATCTGAGAAATGGTGCTGAGGGAAAATTTATCCTTCATTCTGAAAATGAAAGTCTGGGAATTATTTTTTTTTTTCTGTTTTCATTGAGCAACTGACTAAGGGGATATGAAATTGAGAAGTTTTGGCTTTCCTACAAGACTAGATGTGAAATTGACTAAAATAGGCAAGTGGCAAGCAGATCCTGCTAGTTGTTGTTGTTAGTTGCGAAGCCATGTCTGACCCATCGTGACCCCATGGACAACGTTCCTCCAGGCCTTCCTGTCCTCTACCATCTCCTGGAGTCCATTTAAGCTCATGCCGACTGCTTCAGTGACTCCATCCAGCCACCTCGTTCTCTGCCGTCCCCTTCTTCTTTTGCCCTCAATCGTTCCCAGCATTAGGCTCTTCTCCAGGGAGTCCTTCCTTCTCATTAGGTGGCCAAAGTATTTGAGTTTCATCTTCAGGATCTGGCCTCATAAAGAGCGGTCAGGGTTGATCTCCTCTAGGACTGACCAGTTGGATCGCCTTGCAGTCCAAGGGCCTCGCAGGAGTCTTCTCCAGCACCAGAGTTCAAAGGCCTCCATTCTTTGGCTCTCAGCCTTTCTTATGGTCCAACTTTCACAGCCATACATTGCAACTGGGAAGACCATAGCCTTGACAATACGCACTTCTGTCGGCAGGGTGATGTCTCTACTTTTTAGCAGAGACATCTGCTGTCTAAATTTGCCATGGCTTTCCTCCCCAGGAGCAAGCGTCTTTTAATTTCTTGGCTGCAGTCCCCATCTGTGGTGATCTTGGAGCCCAGGAAAATAAAATCTGTCAGTACCTCCATTTCTTGAAATTGAAAGTGTTATTTAGATGCAGGATATTCTGTATTCCCTATTATTGCCCTTGGTAAATTATTTAAAAATGGCCATTTCTATACCACTAAAAGCCTGAAAGTCATACTGGAAAGTGTACTAAGATTGTCAAAACTTAAATACTCTCATCATTCCGGATCAGCCAGAATTAATGAATAATCGGAGCGTGCAAACAGATAAGAGTTCAGTCACCAAAACAAACATTCATCAAGTAAAAGTAGCCAGCCATTAATTCAGCAGCAGCAGGAAAGTCAATCCAGCGTGATTATTCTACTGAATATTAAGATATTTGGAAAATGAATATTTCAAGGAGAAAAACACCAGCAAAATAAATGCTCTCTCTTTTCTACCTGAACCTTTCAATTTCCTACTATTTCAGTGGTTGGGTAATTTCCCAGCATATTTTAATCTATTTTATCATAATGATTGATAGCTCTATCATACGTATAAACACCTCTCGGGCATGTTGAAGTATTGAAGCACCCAATAGAAATGAGAGGGCCAAGTGCACTTGGAAAATATGAATGCATTATAAGAAATCTTATGAACTTTGACTTTACTCAGAATGAGGTATGGTTTATTTGATTTACTCCCCACTGTCCTGCTTGAACCAGCTTTCAAAGTAGCTCAGAAAATTAAAAACATACCAAAGTTTAACAAACTCAATGCCAATAATTCATTTAAAGAAGAATTTAGAGATTTCATGAATGTTAGGGGCGAGATAAAGACCCTACAAGATCCTTCCCTGGCAAAACTCCTTGTGTAATTGGTTGTTATTGTTGTTTGAAAAAGAACAATACCAGAGTCCAACCCCCTGCTCAGGCAGAAAACTCTATACCATTTCAGACAAATGGTTGCCTAATCTCTTCTTTAAAACTTCCAGTGTTGGAGCATTCACAACTTCTGGAGGCAAGTTGTTCCATGGATTAATTGTTCTAACTGTCTGGAAACTAAGTTGCTTCTCTCCTTGATTAGTTTCCACCCATTACTTCTTGTCCTACTCAGGTGCTTTGGAGAACAGCTTGACTCCCTCTTCTTTGTGGCAGCCCCTGAGATATTGGAAGACTGCTATCATGTCTCCCCTAGTCCTTCTTTTCATTAAACTAGACATAACCAGTTCCAGCAACCGTTCTTCATATGTTTTAGCCTCCAGTCCCCTAATCCTCTTTGTTGCTCTTCTCTGCACTCTTTCTAGAGTCTCAGGCTCTTTCCTGACTTGTGATTCTTTGGAGATACAAGAATAAGGCACCTTAGAATCAGGATCACATTTTAAAAAATGTTTTTAATTATTTTAATTATATACCTGGATGTTGTAAACTGCCCTGAATCTGTTAACACTAATTGTAAATGCAATAATAATAATAATAATAATAATAATAATAATAATAATAATAATAACAACAACAACAACAACAACAACAACAACAACAATAATAATACGTAGAACGCTGGCAGCAAACCATATCAACCATTAGCACCAGTCAATGGTATTTGTGATGCATTTTTGAATATTCAGTTGACTTGAGTTTCATGTTTAATGAATAAAGTAAATAATAATAATAATAGACAGTGAAGATCTTGTGGGACTTTCGAATACAGACGGATCGTCATTTGGGACATAACACGTAAGCCAGATATCACGGTTGTTGAGGGTCGAAGCGTACAGTTTATTGATATCGCTGTACCAGGAGATACCAGAGTCGAAGAAAAAGAACTGGGAAAAAAATAACAAAACATCACGACCTGGCCATCGAAACTACACAGCTATGGATGAAACATGTAACAGTGATACCCATTGTCATCAGGGCACTTGGTACCATGTCCAAGAATTTTACAAAACACATCAAGAAATTGCAGCTTCCTGCAATAACACCAGCGGAACTGCAAAAAAACTGCGCTACTCGGAACATCATATATTTTAAGAAGGTACTTGGTTGATACCTAGGATGCTGGCAGCAACCCGTATCAGCCATTAGCACCAGTCAATGGTATTTGTGATGCATTTTTGAATGTTCAGTTGACTGAGTTTCATGTTTAATGAATAAAAGAGATAATAATAGCAATAATGATAGTAGTAGTAGTAGTAGTAGTAGTAGTAGTAGTAGTAATAATAATAATAATAATAATAATAATAATAATAATAATAATAATAATAATATAGCAACAACAACCAACCAATCATCAGTTTGGTCTAGTGGTTAAGGCACTAGATTAAAAAGCTGGAGACCATGAGTTGAAGTCCTACTTTAGCCATGAAAGCCAACTGGGTAACTTTGGCTCAGTCACTCTTTCTCAGCCCAGCCAACCTCATAGGGTTGTTGTTTTATGGGGAAAATAAGAGGAGGAAGTTTTGTTGGATATGCTTTCTGCCTTGAGTTATTTGTAAAAAAAATAATAAAGGCAGATTATAAATAAATGAAAAAAAAATAAAACAAAACAGGGATCTCTGGAAAGATTGGGGTAGAAAAATCTCATCCAGATTTATTGAAGAAGTTACATTTTCATTCAATGTCTATTTAGGTCCCGGAGAATAATGTCTGCTCCTCGTTTTTCATGCCTTATCTTCCCCTCCAACAGCTAAAACACTGTGACAAGCGAGAATAGCTGTGTTATATTCTCTTCCCTGTTCATAAATCTGATACCACTGGTTGAAAGGTCTGTCCCTGTGACTCTAAAGAGGAGAAGACCACTGGACACATTCTCCTTTGATGCTCTTTTTATAGAGATATTCGGGGGTGGGGGAATTACCTTCCCAATAATTAATAAGTATCCTGGCTGTTCTGACACTCCCTCACTGCTTGAGGAAGTTTATTTATTTATTTATTTATTAGTTCGATTTATATGCTGCCCTTCTCTGGAGACTCAGGGCGGCTTACAATGCATTAAGCAATAGCCTTCATACTTTTGTATATACCTGCTTAGTAGGGCTTTCGTCCCCCCCCCCAAGCGGTGTTCTTTTTTATACAAAGTCAGCTTATTGCCCCCACAATCCGGGTCCTCATTTTACCTACCTCGAAAGGATGGAAGGCTGAGTCAACCTTGAGCCTGGTGAGATTTGAACTTGCAGTAATTGCAGACAGCTGGCAACTAAGTGCGACTTTAACAGCACTTAGTCCACTGCGCCACCAGGCTCCTTTTTAACGGTAACGGAAATTTTGAGTAGTTCAGAGAACCGGCAAACACCATTTCCGGGTGGGAATGGAGATTTTGCAGCATCCTTCCCCTGCCACGCCTACCAAACCACACCACGCCCACCAAGCCACGCACACAGAACCAGTAGTAAAAGAAAATTGAATTCCACCACTGCATTCATTCATAAGCCTGATTGGGGATTCTCCTTTTCCCAAAACAGGTGATGGCCCATCCTCGCTACCTTGCTTCCCAGCGCATCGCGGTCTTCCTGAGCATGCCAGACGAGGTCCGAACCAACGAAATCATTAAAGACATTTTCCAAAAAGGCAAAGAATGTTTCATTCCGTGGTACAAGCCCGAAAGCAGCCACATGGACATGGTCAAGCTGGTTTCCTATGAAGAGATTGCCTCACTTCCTCTGACGTCCTGGAATATCCATCAACCTGCTGAAGACGACGCGCGGGAAGACGCATTGGCAATGGCGGGTAAGTTTGGAATTGTGACGTGGAATTGTGATACCGGTAAGATGTGGCTTATACCCAGTGGTGAAATCCTCCGTGGATTGCCACCGGTTTGCTGCTCGCGCATATGCACTGTGTGCCAAACGTACTCTGTGCGCTTTGCGCAGAAAAAAGAGACTTAACAAGGCAAGTAGAACAGTGGGGGGGGGAAACAGCTGTGCCACGCGATTTAGATTTGCTAGAAAGCAGGATTTCCTGCTTTCTAGCAAATATAAATTGAGTGGCACAGGTGATCATCAGAAATACCAGTTCAGATTAACCGGTAGCTTTTTTTTTACTAGCGGTTCGCCTGAACCAGTAGCGTTTATCACTACCGGTTTGCCCAAACCGGTGCGAACTAGTAGCATTTCACCCATGGTTATACCTTGATACAAGAGGGACAAAAGCAGGCATCAATTTGCATGCACTAAATCTTCACCCTCTTACGAATACCTCAACTTACAACAGCTCATTTAGTGACCATTTGAAATTATAACGGTGCTGAACTGTCCCAAAGGTGCTTTTTTTTCTTTTTCTTTCAAGAGGCAACAGGACTTTCTGGTTTTTCTTTGAAGACGTTTTCGCTTCTCATCCAGGAAGCCTCTTCAGCTCTGACTGGATGATGGGAGAATGGGAGGATTAATTTTCCTTGCAGTCGGCTCAGGGAGGGTGAAAAACGGGCCTACCAGAAGTTCAGGAAGACCAGAAAGGGGACCATTTCCAGCCTCCAGAGGGCCTCCAGAGCCTGGGGAGGCTGTTTTTGCCCTCCCAGAGGCTCAAGGAAAGCCCCTGGAGCCTGGGGAGGGCGAAAATGCCTCCCCCTCATGGTGCAGGAGGCCGACTAGGCCAAGCCCACCATGGCCACGCCCACCCAGCAATTGGGCAGAGAACCCTTTGCTAAAAATTTTGAAGCCCATCCCTGAATAAATAGGAGAGTAAAATTGGCTCGTTCTTACTGGGACATAAGCAACTTAACAGAGCTCTGCAAACCAGGTGCAGTTCCCCCTCCTTAGAGAAATAGTTGAGTAAATGCATTTTATGACCACCAGATGGCGGGGTAGAATGCATTAAAAAATGAGCCATAATGACATTTTCTCTCCCTCCCTCCCCCCGCCCCCCATCCCTGCCCAGGTATGATATAACCTTTCTCCCTGTAGAAGAATTTATCTCCGGCCTTGAAAAGCAAGCTGGAGAAGGGGCCATCTCACATTTTAAGAAAAGAACTCCCATGCAACTAAATGTCTTTTAATATTACCTTCTCCTAATGGTATTTTATGGATGCATCACTTTGTTGTTTGTATGTATACTGAGATCTTAAGCACTGGAGACAAATTCCTTACGTATCCAATTGCACTTGACCAATAAACAATGTTCTATTCCCGTGATGGCGAACCTATGGCACGCATGCCACAGGTGGCACACGTAGCCATATTGATGGGCACGCCAGCTGATTTTCGGGCCTTCCAGGCCCACTGGAAGTTGGCAAATGAGCTGTTTCCGGCCTCCAGAGGGCCTCCAGGGAGTGGGGTGGGGAAGGCCATTTTCGCCCTCCCCAGGCTCCTAGAAGGGCTCTGGAGGCTGGGAAGAGAGAAAACCATGCCATCACATGCCAGGAGCCGAGGGTGGGGGGAGGGGTGTCATATAAAATTATGGGTGTGGGCACTGAGCATACACAATTCTTGCAGCTGTTATTACATGTATAATCAAATATGCATTTCCCTTACTAATTTTTTCTGGAAAGATACCCAGTAGGAACAACTCTGGTTTAAATTCAACATGTTGTTGTATCATTTCTTCCAGCCAGATTTTAATCTTGCACCAATAATTTTTTGCTTCAGGACAAGTCCACCACATATGGTGGACTATCACATATGGTGATAAGATCCTGGTGTTATGTACTCCAAGAGCGTATGCACCAAGACAAATTCCTTGTGTGTCCAATCACACTTGGCCAATAAAGAATTCTATTCTATTCTATTCTATTCTATTCTATTCTATTCTATTCTATTCTATTCTATTCTATTCTATTCTATTCTATTCTATTCTATTCCATCCCATCCCATCCCATCCCATCCCATCCCATCCCATCCCATCCCATTCCTCTATTGTGTTGTTTTTATAAGCTGAAGTAGTCATTGACATGTAGGACGTTATAGCAGATAATTTTGTGTACTACACTTAGGTCAGACCGAAGACGGCGTAGTTCTAAATTGTCTAATCCCAAAATTTCAAACCTGGTGGCATAAGGTATTCTGTTGCGAGCAGAGGAGTGGAGGACTCTTCTTGTGAAATATCTCTGGACTTGCTCAATTGTATTAATGTCCGATATGCAGTGCAGGTTCCAGACAGATGAGCTGTATTCGAGAATTGGTCTAGCAAAGGTTTTGTATGCCCTAGTTAGCAGTACAATATTACCGGAGAAGAAGCTTTGCAAGATTAGGTTAACTACTCTTAATGCCTTTTTGGCAATGTTGTTGCAGTGAGTTCTGGAACTTAGATCATTTGAGATGAGAGTACTCCAAGGTCCTTGACAGAATGAGGGTCATCTTCGAGGTCGTATTCCGCCCAGCTTGTATTCGAGTGGAATTCGACTGATCGAGTGGAATTGTATTCGAGTGGAAGCTGTGATTTATGATTTGCAAACCTGGAAGAGCTGAGCAGGGATTTTTGGGTTGTTTGGTTTGGTTTGCTCCAAATTCCTTTTCCAAAATAATCAGAGAGGTGTTTACTTAAAGCTGTGTTCCCATGTTTATTAAACAGAGGACTCTGTTTAAATCTAGTTTGTCTCGGTAATTATATTTTTGCTTTTGACAGCTGCTCCATATGTACCATGTCACAAAACTGGTATTACTCCTGAAGGGATGGGCACAAGATTTTGCTTTTACTTGATTAAAAAAAAAAAGTCGTAACCAGAGCTGGGTACAAATGGCCTTTTTTTTGAACATCTCCACCAAAATGACTGCAGAATTTCTTTAGATTTCTCTAGAGCAGTGATGGCTAACCTTTTTGCTGTTGTGTGCCGGGGGAGGGCACGTGTGCGCGTGTACCCACACCCATAATTCAATGCGCCCCACCCCCCATGCATGCGCATGTATTCCCCCCCTCACTCCCCCCACTTTTGGCATGCGATGGCACAGTGGGCCTGGTAGGTCCATTTTTCGCCCTCCCCAGGCTCCAGAAGCTTTCTTGGAGCCTGGGGAGGGCAAAAACAGCCTTCCCCACCCTCCTGGAAGGCCTCCGGAAGCCGGAAACGGCCCATTTCCCGACTTCTGGGGGCCCAGAAGGTCCAAAAATCAGCTGGCCAGTGCACGCATGCATGCTAGAGCTGAGCTAGGGCAATGCTTGCGTGCCCACAAATACAGCTCCGTGTGCCACCTGTGGTGGCACACCTAGAGCTGTGCCATCACAGCTCTAGAGAGAAGGGAAAGTCAACAATACAGGTAGTCCCTGACTTAAGAACCATAATTGAGCCTAAAATTTCTGCTGCTAGTTGTTCAGTGCGTTTTGCCCCACAACCTTTCTTGCCACAGTTGTTAAGTGAAACACTGCAGTTGTTAATTTAGCAATACGGTTGTTAAGTGAAACTGGCTTCCCCATTGACTTCGCTGGTCAGAAGGTTGCCAAAGGTGGATCACATGACATGGGGACTCTGCATCCATCATAAATACATGCCAGCTACCCAGTATCCAAGAACCACGGTGGCACAGTGGTTAGAATGCAGTGTTGCAAGCTAATTCTGCTGGCTGCAGGCTGCCAGCTGTTCGGCAGTTCAGTTCTCACCGGCTCAAGGTTAACTCAGCCTTCCATCCTTCTGAGGTTGCTAAAATGAGGACCCAAACTGTTGGGGACAAAAGACTGACTCTGTAAACCGCTTAGAGAGGGCTGTGAAGCACTGTGAAGCGGTATATAAGTCTAAGTGCTATTGCTAAGTGGGAAGGAAGGAAAGCAAGGAAAGAAGGAAAGAAGATGAGGGAAGGAAGAGCCCTGGTGGCACAGTGGTTAGAATGTAGTACTGCAGGATAACGTTGCTGACTACCAGCAGTTCGATTCTGAATGGCTTAAGGTTGACTCAGCCTTCCATCCTTCCGAGTCTGTAAACCGATTAGAGAGGTCTGTGAAACACTGTGAAGCGGTATATAAGTCTAAGTGCTATTGCTATTGCTATTGCTAACCAGATTTTGATCATATGACTGTGGGGATCCTGCAATGGTCGTAAGTGTGAAAAATGGTCATAGGTCACTTTTTTCCAGTGCTGTTGTAACTTTGAACAGTCACTAAATGACTGGTTGTAAATTGACCACTATCTATAATTTCTCAAGCCCTGAGTTCTTTTGTGACATCTTCCTCTGGGGCTTAATAGCAATAACACTTAGACTTATATACTGCTTTACAGCCCTCTCTAAGTGGTTTACAGAGTCAGCCTCTTGCCTCCAACAATCTGCGTCCTCATTTTTACCCACCTCGGAAGGATGGAAGGCTGAGTCAACCTTGAGCCTGGTGAGATTTGAACTGCCAAATTGCGGGCAGTCAGCAGAAGTAGCCTGCAGTACTGCACTCTAACCACTGTGCCACTGTGGCTCATAGGAGCAGGAGAAGTTGGGAAGGTGATAGATCATCAGAGAGATGATTGCACGATCAAAGATGGGATGCTGAGAGACATTCCGATCAAAGCTGCAAGAATACCCCACTCATGTCCAAAGCACTGAAGCACTTCTGAGTTGAAAGAATTAACTGGGTTACATCACCATTATCCAGAGGACATGCAGTTGGGGGCTCCTTTAATATCCTGGACAGGAGCTGGAGCGAAGGACGGGAACTCAACCTCGCCCCAAGGCAGAATTCAGGTCTCGAACATGACTAACCTCCATCCCAGAGTCCTCCTTGCCACATGAGCCAGCGTGCGCTCCCAACCTGGCACTTAACCCACGGGAATTTCTCCAAAGGGGTAAAAGGCATTTTTGAAAATAAATGACATCATCAAAAGACATTTTGAAAATAAATGGCTTCACCAAACCGAGGGAGAATTGGTTGGGGGGGAAAAAAATATGCAGGAGCCTTCCTCAGCCCTCATTACAGAAACTCATCAAATAAGGCTATCCCCTTGATCAGTTATTATCTATTTATACTCTTTGTAGCTGAAAGTAGGTTGGAGCTCAGCGGAGGAGCTCCTGTGCAAAACGCAGTTTAATCAGAATGCGACGCCACCACACATAATTATCTGGGAATAAGCTCCGCTAAACCCAGTGGAGTTTTCCTTAATAGTAACCGCATTGTGTGTCTGTCAAGTTATTTGCAGGCTAACGAGAGTCTTCCTTTGCAAAGCCAGGCCAACAACTCAACAACACAACAATTTTGCTGTCTGGGAATAACTTGCAGTTTTCTGAAACGAATAGCTGTGCTTTGGGGCCAAAAGGTGGGGGGAAAAAACCTATAATAACGGGGAAGGTTATTCCATGCTATTAAAATGATGGTAGCTCATTGAGAAATCTAGTTTAAATATATTCATATAGCATATCCTCACATAGAGAGGCAAAAATAGTTTGTTTTGTGACCGAGGCTTACTGAGTAATTGCAATACACAATTAGTTCCAAACAAACCTATTTTATTGTAACGGTTGAGAATTACGTTCATTCCCAGCTGAGTCCCAATTAGTTGCGAAACAAGTCCTTCGGAAGAAGTCCTTCAGGAAAATCACCAACCTTTATCTTCTTTGACACCCTGCCAAAGGCCTTACTTGGCAAAGCCCCACGAAGTTCAGAAACAAACAAGAGATGCCGACTGGAAACAGAGTTAGCAATGTTGCTTTCCTGCAAAAGGCCCAAGTGCCTTTGTTTCTTTTTTAAGCCTTATGGGAGGGGCCAATCATCTCCTGGCCTTACTTCTGAGTCGTCCCTTTTGCTTTAGCTGCTCTTGCCTTCTGGCAGCTCTGTGCATGCGTGCACTAGGAACAGGCTCCTCCTGTTCCTCTGCCTCTCTGCTGTCCGACTCTGGGAACTCCAGAGTCCGTGCATCACTCCCAGATAGCCCTAGTCCCATTTCTGCCTCTGACATAGAGACCTCGTCCGGGCCTTCCCCATACTCCAGGACTGGCCCATGTTCCTCCCCAGCCTCCTCACTGTCCGACTCCACTGCCAGCTCCGCAGGCTGCTAGCGGACCACAACAGTTTGCTTCAGAGCTGGACAGACATGGCTGGAGCAATTGATCTACAGTATTTCCTTCTTAAGCTCCAGGATTTTTCTAAGCCATCCAGTTTCTGAGAATTCACTCCAATGGCTTATCTCCATTACAAAAATTCCATCCAGTGTTACATTGTTAAGCCTTTCCTGGACTGGAGATATATCACTCCCTAATCGATGACCAACAAGAGTTGGAAGGAACCTTGGAGGTCTTCTAGTCCAACCCGCTGCTCATGTAGGAGACCCTCTACCATGTCAGACAAATAGCTGTCCTGGAACAGCTATTGGAACACTGCTATCATGTCACCCCTAGTTCTGCACACCCCTAGAAGAAGCTACAGACTTGGATACAGTCACCCGTGGTTGCATACAGTAGTATGTAGCTTGGCCTAAAATATAAATTGTGTGCTAGGGGTGTGTAAACCAAACACAATCTGATTTAAATCAATGAATCTAGATTTGCAATCTGATTTGGACTTGAATTTTAATTTAGATAGGGGTGGGCTGCTGGAGGTTCACAGGGGTTTTGGAGAACCTCTAGCTAAGATTCTGTGCAGTTCAGAGAACCCCCAAATCTCACTCCTGGCTGGCCCCGCCCACCCCCCTCCCAGGAGTCCCCACACGGCCTGTTTTGGATGCACGTAAGTGCAGGGCGCTCGAGGAAGCTCAGGGAAGGGCGAAAAACAGGCCTACTGGAAGTTCAGGAAGACCCATTTCCAGCCTCTAGAGGGCCTCTGGAGCCCGGAGAGGCCATTTTTGCCCTCCCGGAGGCTCAAGAAAAGCCTCCGGTGCCCGGGGAGGGCAACATCCCCGACACACCATGGTGCAGGAGGCCAACTAGGCACGCCCACCGTGGCCACGCCCACTCAGCAACCAGGCAGAGAGCCCCTTGCTAAAATTTTTGAAGCTCACCCCTGAATTTAGAGGATCAATCCAGGGGAAAGGAAAAATGTTTCTGCATATGACTGCTGCCTTGGGCACCACTTTTTGCAGATTTTGCAATATCCTTCCCCCAGGAGTGGGGAGGGAATGGGGATTTTGCAGTATCCTTCCCCTACAATGCCCACCAAGCCACGCCCACCAAGCCACAACACGCCCACCACGCCCGCAGAACCGGTAGTAAAAAAAAAAAATTGAACTTCACCCCTACTCTATGGTTCTATGTGCAAAACTCTCCAATTCATCAATCTTATTTGATTCAATACTTCCAATGCTTTGCTTGCTTCAATTTGGAAATCTGACTTAATTTGTGGATTCAGTCCGTCAAATGGTCTTCAAGTCAAATCTCTGAATTGAATAGTCAAATGCCTCTATTACATAAAAGACCAGCACCCAACATTTTGGGATGCTTTATTTAATCCCCTAATCGTCAAAGGAGGAGTGGATTGGCTGTTCTCCTTTTTCCCACAAATAATTCATTTCACTTTTTTTTTTTTTGTAATCAATTCGACAGAACAGCTCTGGCATCAGCTATGAAAACGCCCTGACAGTAATTACATACAGAGTACTCATCCAAGTGCATTGATACCAATATACAAATAAATTGCAGCTCCCATCCAGAAACAGAAATAATTAAGTGAGAGGAAGCAATTTAGTTCCAGGCTGGAGATGTTAAGCTAAAAAGATTGCGTAATAAGGAAAGAGATGTGGGTATATATAAAAAAAAAACTTATGCCCCCTGCTGACTCCTCTTTATGATGGTGTCAAATCATGTGCTGAGTTGATGGAAAGCACATCCAGGGACCACTTCTCATCAATGCGAGCATTAAAAGAAGCCATTCAGGTATAACCATAATTTTTCAGAGTTTTAATCACTCGCACCAAGCTGTTGTATGAATTACTTACCGTAGTGGAATAGGCATGCCGTAGAAATTTGCTATCAACTCCATCTTTGCACCTGCATTCAATAGCAATGGCACTTATATACCGCTTTACAGTGTTTTTACACCCCTCTCTAAGCGGTTTACAGAGTCAGCATATTGCACCCCAACAATCTGGGTCCTCGTTATATCGATCTCGGAAGGATGGAAGATTGAGTCAACCTTGAGCCGGTTGGGATCGAACTCCTGGCAGTGGGCAGAGTCAGCCTGCAGTACTGCATTCTAACCACTGTGCTGCCACAAACCTGGTTGTATTAAATAAATACATTTCTATTCCAATATTTAAAGAGTTCCTTTAATTTTTGCAGTCTTGGGCATACTTGGGAGAAAGTATATATTCTTGTTTTGAATGAAAAAGCAAAAGAAAGATACATGGAGGGAAACCACTGAAATCCACAGGAATCTGGATCGTACTAAACTTTAAGGGATGCTACTGCCGAGACCATTACTTTTATTTATATTTCAGTTTTCCTCTTTTTATAAAGATTCCTCCATATTTATTTTCAATTCGCGTTTTTTGTTTTATTTGAAGCATCCAAACCAAACGGCAAGATTGGACTATAAATAAACAAACAGAATCATTTCTTGCCATTCTGAAGTAGAAAAAGCAAAACAAATACAGTGTATTTCTAAAATAAGTTTAAAAAGGTAAAGGTTCCCTTCGCACATATGTGCTAGTCGTTCCCGACTCCAGGGGGCGGTGCTCATCTCTGTTTCAAAGCCGAAGAGCCAGCGCTGTCCGAAGACATCTCTGTGGTCATGTGGCCGGCATGACTCAACGCCAAAGGCGCATGGAACACTGTTCCCTTCCCACCAAAGGTGGTCCCTATTTTTCTGCTTGCATTTTTTATGTGCTTTCGAACTGCTAGGTTGGCAGAAGCTGGGACAAGTAATGGGAGCTCACCTTGTTACGCAGCACTAGGGATTCGAACCGCTGAGCTGCTGACTTTTCGATCGACAAGCTCAGCGTCTTAGCCACTGAGCCACCACATCCCATAAATAACTTTAACCCAGATTAAAATAACTTTAATCCAGATTAAACACATACACACACAAATGGCAAATTCTGCCAATACTTCTTTCAATTTAAAAACACAAGAAAATAGCAAAACTCTTCCAGTACTTCTTTCAGTAAAGAAAACATTCAACCCTTTTCCTGTGAGTCCCCTCCCTCCCTCCCTCCCTCCCAAAACGCTCAGGTGGGCCTTCTTGTCCCTCATCATCTTCAAACCAGATGGCCCAATCATTTCCTAAATTCCGTATTAGTTTTGATACATTCAGCTTGCATTTCTATCTCCCTGGCGGCCAGATCGGTTGGACTTTTTCTGTTTTCTTGCTCCGAAAGTTTTCCTCTGCTGCAATTTAAAAAAAACAAAAAAAAAACCAACCCACAGCCCAAGCAAGATGATAAGTTTGTTCCAATGGGCTGCTCTAACTCGTGCTGCCTCATTTGTTTCAAATGTCCCCTTGGCAAATCCTCCTCCGTAGTGAGGGGGGGAAAAAAACCAGACCTACATATAGTTGCCTTTAAAAATCCAGCAGAGGTTCAGAATGCCAGCCTGTACCTTCGCTTTTCCTGGCAGGGACAACTGCATCAATTCTGAAAGCAGATGGAAGAGCGGCAAAAGCCCATCCCTTTGAGGTTTGAGGGCAGGATGGCAGAAACATCACTACTGAATTTATTCCAAATTTCCTCTTCCCATAAAAGAAGATTCTGGTTTCCTACCTTATTCTTGGGGAGCTAGAGAATTTATTTGAAATTTCACATGGGGTGGACGAGTTGACCTTCCTTATTGAAAGTGCTGGAGGGAGATTTGATCTAGTGGCAATGTTTATTATAACTCTTGGAAATCAGGAGTCCAGGCAGTGTTCTGACCTAGGCTTCCCAAGAGCAGACTCCTCATCCCAATAAAACCTCTTTTATTTAGGTTAAAGGGAAATTCCTCTCCAGCAAAGTCCCGACAAACAGTCTTTCATGAGATTTTACAACTACAGACCTTTATCAGTCTTGGAGAGTTGCCAGGCCGATATCTTCTAAATGCCACGCTGTAGCAGCAGCAATTATTTGGCAAGAAGTCAGGAACAGATCTTTACCCCAATGAATTGTTTTATTTACCCCAACTAATTGTCTCATGCAAACTCCCCTTCCCTTCGCTCCTCTTTATTCCCTATGGGAGGGGCCATTCACCATCCACCTGTGGCTTTACTCCTGAGTCGACCCTTGTTCCTTAGCTGTTCCCTTTTCCTGGCAGCTCTGTGCATGCACACCTCAGGAACAGGCTGCAGCTGTTCTTCTGCCCCACTGATATCCGACTCCGAAGGCAGCTGATGACTGTCGGACGGCCCTGGCCCCATCTCTGCCTCCGACGCAGAGCACTTATCAGAGCCTTCCCAGACTCCAAGACTGGCCCATGTTCCCCCCCAACCTCCTGACTGTCTGAGTCGGCCACCAGCTCCGCTGACCGCTGCCGGGCCACAACAGGTAGTTCAAAGGAAGAGCAAGGGCAATAGCTCTTAGACTTACATACTGCTCCATAGTGCTTTACAGAGTAGTTTACAGTGTCAGCATATTGCCCCCAACAAGCTAGGTCCTCATTTTGAGCTGGTCAGAATCAAACTCCCTGCAGTCGGCAGAGTCAGCCTGCAATGTTGCATTCTAACCACTGTGCCACCAGTGAATATAGATTTATTGTGTGCTAACACTCTCTACAAGAATCTGAAATACTAATGGTCAAAGCAAATTGATGGCAGATAAGAGTCAACTGAATTCAAGGTGGGTTGGACTTAGATCTTTTGGGTACAAAGCAGCAGTGAAATCTCCCCGGTCATTATGTCCCATTTTTTAAATCATCTGTCCATGCGCTCTTCTGCACATGTGCAGAAGAGGCGTGCATGTGCATAGCGCACTCCCGTGTGCTCTCATTCCTGAACCGGTAGCGAAGGTAAATGGATTTCACCGCTGGCGCAAAGGGACTCAAGACTTACGACGTGTTTGACCCCTCTCTCAGGCTCAGCCTGGTCATCTCTCCAACACTGAACTTTCCTCGGCTGCCTAAAATTCCTCTTGCATTGAAGGCACCACCCTCTTTAATTTTTTTCCCCATTAATATTAAATGGAAGGAAGTAGAAACCAAGAATCTGCAGATTATTGGAGATAAACTTTTACATATTAGCCACGTTAGCGCAGTGGTTAGAGTGCAGCTACTTCTGCTGACTGCCAGCTGACTGCAATTTGGCAGTTTGAATCTCACCAGGCTCAAAGGTTGACTCAGCCTTCCATCCTTCCGAGGTGGGTAAAATGAGGACCCAGATTGCTGGGGGCAAGAGGCTGACTCTGTAAACCGCTTAGAGAGGGCTCTAAAGCGCTATAAAGCGGTATATAAGTCTAAGTGCTATTGCTATTGCTATACGGTATGTTCTCTGGCCTCTTCATCACTAACTACATACAAAATCAATCTTTTAACAAGCTATTTACTTTCAAGCGTGAAAGCGGGAAGAAGAAACCACTTCTGTGAGCTGGAAAAAAAAAATTCACCAGTTTAAATTGCAATTTCAGGGTTTCATCCAGAAGGCTCTTGATAATACTGACAGGTCCATGCTGAGAGCTTGATGTTTCTCAACTGGGGGTTGATCTGCAATTAAATCTTTATTCCATTTTTATCTGACATCCAAACAAATGCTTCAGTAATTGTAGCTGTTTCCTTTCCCTTTGCCAAGCCCACCTCCCTCCCTCCCCCCTCCCCCCCCAGGAAAAAAACAAATATATATTAAGTGCACAAACTGAGATTTTATCTTATGGAACACTCAATAAAACAACTGTGGAATTATTACCGTGAAAAAACTTGGAGGGGGAGATAAATGGCTTGCTGTTGCAGCTATCTTCACTTTGCCAACTTCTCCCCTTTAAAAAAACCCTCGGCATTAGAGATGAGAAACTTATTTAGACGGAATCAAAAAAAAAAAAAAAGTGAAAACAAGAGGGACATCTCCTTTGTGGAGCGGAGTGCAAAAATCAAAAGAGAAAAAGAAATTAGAGCAAAATGTGAAAAAAAAAATAGTTTTACGATGATATTTAGCTGTTACTATATGCAAGTCTGCCAGGAGGGTTTCGTTGTTTATGTGCCTTTTAAAAAAAAATAAAAATAATAATCTGTTGATGTTTGTTAATTGCAGTTACCAGCATGCCTCCTATACAAATACGTCTGCATATATTTAGCCAGTTGCCTTAATAATCTTTGGTATGTGAGTTTTAATACAATAAAAGCAAGCGTCAGGCAGAAAAGGAGCTTTTCACAGCTTCCTTTCCTTTTGTAGAAGGTCTTCCCAGAGAAAATTGCTTAGGAGTTTTTCTAATGCCTGTTCAATCTTGCTTTACAGCCAGAGGCTTTTTAGCAAAGCGTTCTCAAATACACGGAACATTTTCCCCCCAGTCTTACTATGCTTTCTGCTTTTCATATGGCCTCGTGTTAATTTTGCTTTCTATTCTCGAGAGGGCTGTTTAATACATAGGTGTATTAATGATTGGGATGATAAGAAATGCATTGTTGTTATTAGTTGTGAAGTCGTGTCCAACCCATCGTGACCCTGTGGACAATGTTCCTCCAGGCCTTCCTGTCCTCTACCATCCTCTGGAGTCCATTTAAGCTCACGCCGACTGCTTCGGTGACTCCATCCAGCCACCTCGTTCTCTGCCGTCCCCTTCTTCTTTTGCCCTCAATCGTTCCCAGCATTAGGCTCTTCTCCAGTGAGTCCTTCCTCCTCATTAGGTGGCCAAAGGATTTGAGTTTCATCTTCAGGATCTGGCCTTCTAAAGAACAGTCAGTCAGGATTGATCTCCTCTAGGACTGACCAGTTGGATCGCCTTGCAGTCCAAGGGACTCGCAGGAGTCTTCTCCAGCACCATAGTTCAGCTTTTTAAACTGGGAAACCCCCCCACATACACCTCAATTCTTGGGCAGATCAGGAAGAAAACGAAAATTGACAAATGAAAAGTTTGTTTGATGTCCTTTCGCCCCAAGATATTTCCTTTCTCTTCCACAGATGGTCTAGATCTCATCCTGATGCCGGGACTTGGTTTTGACAAAATGGGGAACAGGCTGGGAAGAGGAAAAGGGTATTATGATACCTACCTCCAACGATGCCTGCAGCATCCAAAAGGAAAACCGTACACAATTGCCTTAGCTTTCCAAGAACAAGTGTGCCATATGGTCCCTGTGTCTGAAACGGATATGAGAGTGGATGAAATCCTCGTTGAAGACTCCGAACAAGAACTTTGATGAGGGACCGCTTTTTCATTGCTTTTCGTGGAATTTCTGGACCGCTTCATTCACACCTATTCATGATGGGGGGGTTCCGTGATGAACTTCTGCCAATATCTTTGTTATCTCAACTCCGTAGCTGTGCTGAGGGTGGTACGACCACCAGTTTCTTCTGCCTATTAAAGATGCAAGAAATCGTGTCTCTAGAGGATGTGCATAACACACGTGTGGATTGCCTATTGATGTTTTCAAAACAATTGGTGTGATTTGGGTAGAGTTTCTTTTGATGCAAAGTCATGAGAAATACATGATCCAGATGGTGAGTGAACCACCAGCAAGAATACCAAGAGGGTTGTAAGGAGAAAAAAGTAATATTCTATAGACACCGTGTAGGTGCTATTTTAGAAATTCGTTGAGCAAGGTGGCTTCAATTATCCCCAATGGGTTTATCCTCCAGATGTATGGACTTCTGGAATTTCTCCATTGCTGAAAAAGCTGGAAGTCCAAGATCCACACATCTGGAGGTGCCCAGATTAATGAAGGCTGCCCCTCCCCTGCCAAAAACCCTTCCTGAAATATTAGCCAGTGGGATTAAGAGAATAGTACTTTCTCACCTGAATAGTGCTTTCCTACAGATATTTAAGGGATGAGGTGGCTCAGTGGCTAAGACACTGAGCTTGCCAATTGATAGGTTGGCAGTTCAGTGGTTCAAATCCCTAGTGCTGCGTAACAGAGTGAGCTCCCGTTACTTGTCCCAGTTTCTGCCAACCTAGCAGTTTGAAAGCAGGTAAAAAATGCACATAGAAAAATAGGGGCCATCTTTGGTGGGAAGGGAACAGCGTTCCGTGCGCCTTTGGTGTTGAGTCATGTTGGCCACATGACCATGGAGACGTCTTCGGACAGCACTGGCTCTTCGGCTTTGAAACGGAGATGAGCACCGCACCCTAGAGTCAGGAACGACTAGCACAGATGTCCGAGGGGAATCTTTACCTTTACAGACATTTTGGGCCACTCTTCTAGAGCAGGGGTCTCCAAACTTAGCAATTTTAACACTTGTGGACTTGTTAAACTGCCTGAGGAATTCTGGGAGTTGAAGTCCACAAGTCTTAAAAATGCTAAGGTTGAATACAAGAAACAGGAAAGGAAGTCTTAGGATGGTCTTATCTTCAAGATATTACATGTTGATGTTAACCTAGATTTTCTTTATTTATGATTTAGTGACAACCTGAACTGGATGAGTTCACACCGGAGGTGAAATCCAGCAGGTTCTGACAGGTTCTGGAGAACCGGTAGCGGAAATTTTGAGCAGTTCGGAGAACCGGCAAATACCAACTCTGGCTAGCCCCAGAGTGGGGTGGGAATGGAGATTTTGCAATATCCTTCCCCCTGAAGTGGGATGGGAATAGAGATTTTGCAGTATCCTTCCCCTGTCATGCCCACCAAGCCACGCCCACAGAACTGGTAGTAAAAAAAATGGATTTCACCACTGGTTCACACAATATACTAGCTATGTATGGTTAGCACAATGTGTGAATCCAACTTGAGTCGGGCCTCTGGTGCTATGTATATAGCCTGAGATTAGTGTATTGTGCAAACTCAGCTTATATGGGTAACTTCTGGAGTTCCATGAATGCCTGAACCATTCGATTCAGTTCAACTGAAGTGTAACTTACTCGTGGGAGCGCTTCTTTTGAGAACACAGCCAAAGCCAACTGCAGCCCTGGTCCTTGATGATCATGGATCCAACCTTTACTCCTAGCTGACTCTTACCCATCTTCCTACTATTGCCCAGATGATTAGAGTAGAAGACAGAAGAAGAATGCCCCAAACCCAAAGCTGCCTGCAGAATAAAACAAATCTTGGCAGTTCTTCAAGGACACAATGAGCCAGATGTCCCCAAAATGTAGCAGAGCTGCCACACGCCACATGTCGAAGCAAACCAGTAAATGCTAATATTGTGCCATTTCAGCAACAGAAGTGTCCATTTTCCTACTTAATACTCTGGGGACTTAAGTATGTCTTCCCCATTCTCTTGATGGTGTCTTTGAGCGCCCTTAAATATTGGACAAAGCGGATAGGGCTACTACCGTCGTCATGATTGTTACTTCTTGCCACACAAAGGTGGGTTTCAGCAGGTTCTGACCAGTTCTGGAGAACCGGTAGTGGAAATTTTGAGTAGTTCAGAGAACCGGTAGTAAAAATTCTAACTGGCCCCACCCCCATCTATTCTCTGCCTCCCAAGTCCTAGCCGATCGGGAGGAAATGGGGATTTTGCAGTAACCTTCCCCTGGAGTGGGGTGGGAATGGAGATTTTACAGTATCCTTCCCCTGCCACGCCCACCAAGTCATGCCACGCCCACCAAGCCATGCCCACAGAGCTGGTAGTAAAAAAAATTGAAACCCACGACTGTTACCACGTCTCAAATTGAAGCCTCCTTGGCTTTTCATTCATTCCAATTTTAACAAGTCCCATGACAGGAAACCATATTTTGATATTTTCCTTCGGGATTTAACAGAAGCACCAGAGGCCGGGCAGCGTTAGATTGCTAGAAAGAATAATTTTTCCTAGGCTGCCTTATCCCTAAATGACTGCTATAACATCCGTCTGCTTATGAGAGTTTCATTGAAGTTCTTCTATGGAGAAATAAATCAAAAGCAAATTTTCTTTCATCAGCTTCAATGGGGACCTGGGATGCATGGCTCTTTTCTGCCTACCACTTAATAATATGCATTGCCTTCTGAATGAGATTCCTTGTAAGTCTATTAAATCCTGCGCCTAAACATTTCGCTGAAGGTTCAGCATGCATTATACATTTTAATCTGCTTCTTCCCAGATCGTTATCTTATCAGTTAATCAACTGGACAATAGGGAAGAACAAGAAAGTACAAGAAGCAATCTTCAGATTTTCCATTTTTCCTGCTGTTAATTGCAAAATGGTGGAGAAAGAGGCTTCGCTGGGAAGGAAGGAAGGAAGAATGATTATACTTCTAGGGAAGGAAGGAAAGAAGGAAAGGAAGGAAGAAGGAAGGAAGGAAGAAAGATTATGTTTCTAGGGGAAAAGAAGGAAGGAAGGATGGATTATGCTTCTAGGGAAGGAAGGTAGGTAGGTAGGTAGGAAGGAAGGAAGGAAGGAAGGAAGGAAGGAAGGAAGGAAGGAAGATTATGCTTCTAGGGAGAAAAGGAAGGAAGGAAGGAAGGAAGGAAGGAAGGATTATGCTTCTAGGGAAGGAAGATAGGTAGGTAGGAAGGAAGAATGATTATGCTTCTAGGGAAGGAAGGAAGGAGGGAGGGATGGAGAGAGGGAAGGAAGGAAGGAAGAAAGAATGATTATGCTTCTAGGGAAGGAAGGAAGGAGGGAGGGATGGAGAGAGGGAAGGGAGGAAGGAAGGAAGGAAGGAAGGAAGAATGATTATGCTTCTAGGGAAGGAAGGAAGGAGGAGGGATGGAGAGAGGGAAAGGAGGAAGGAAGGAAGAATGATTATGCTTCTAGGGAAGGAAGGGAGGAAGGAAGGAGGGAGGGACGGAGAGGGAAGGAAGGAAGAATGATTATGTTTCTAGGGAAGGAAGGAGGGAGGGAGAGAGGGAGGGAGAAAGATAGGAAAGGGAGGAAGAAAGGAACAATGATTATGCTTCTAAGGAAGGAAGGAAGGAGGGAGGGAGAGAAGGAAGGAAATTATTTGTATACTTATAAGAAGGAATGTGAGAGGCGAGTGAGCAAAACAAATAATTTTGTGTCTTCTAACCATTGTCCTGAGACTCGTAAAACAAGACATATGTTGATCATTCTTTGGTGCTGACTTCTAGAAAGGAGGTTTTTCTGAGCCTCTTCTAGAAACTGGGTATGTCTAGTTTAATGAAAAGAAGGACTGGGGTTGACATGATAGCAATGCTCCAATATCTAAAGGGTTGCCACAAAGAAGAAGGGGCCAACCTATTCTCCAAAGCACCTGAAGGCAGGACAAGAAGCAGTGGCTGGAAGTTATTCAAGAAGAGATCCAACCTAGAACTAAAGAGGAAATTCCTGACAGTTGAAACAATTAATCAGTGGAATGATTTGACTCCAGAAGTTGTAGGTGGTCCAACACTGGAAGTTTTTAAGAAGAGATTGGACAACCATTTGTCTTGAAATGATGTTGGGTTTCCTGCTTGAGCAGGGGACTGGACTAGAAGGCCTCCAAGATCCCTTCCAACTCTCTTATTCTGCCAGAAGTCAAACATGAAATCTCCTGAAAGCTACACAGAACAATCTGCCCTTAAACTCCAGCCATCTTAATGGGGGGGGGGGATCTGGGACATCACTGAAGACTATCCAAGAATGAAAAGTGAGGGAATTCAAGAGCGATATTCCCCCCAAGCTCCTTGGCTGGGAAGGGAAATCTCAGGTTGCCAGTATTTGGGACTTAAAAACATTTCTCCGCCAGCATTAAGTGCACAAAGACAGAAACATGTTCAGGGTTTGGAATGCGAGGTTCTGCTATTGTCCCCTACGGGTTGAGCACGTTAATCTGCTGCCAACTGACGGCTCATTATTGTTCAACTCCCAAGAAAGGTGTCACTTTGGGTGAAGTGGAACCTGCTAAATAATTTTGACAGAGGCATCACAGAGGGCCCAGCCCCAGAGCCACCTTCCCTATTGCCGTTGCCTCTAGTAATTGCTCAGATTAATAGGGAGGTCTTTAGAATGCGCCACCCATTTCCAAACAAAGCTTTTCACATTTCTTTCTCAAATCTCCTTGATATGATTTGCATTCTTGGAGGGGAAAGAGAGAGGGAGGGAGGGAGGGAGAGGAGGGGGAGAGAGGAGGAGGTAGGAAGGGAGGGGGAGAGAGGGAGATGGAGGGGGAGATGGAGAGGGAGAGAGAGAGAGAAGAGGGGGAGGTAGGGAGGGAGAGGGGGAGGCAGGAAGGGAGGGGAAGAGAGAGAAGGAGAGGGGGAGGGAGAGAGAAGGAGAAAGAGAGGGACACAGAAAGAGGGACAGAGAAGGAGAGGGAGGGATAAGGAGAGGGAGAGGGAGAGGGGGAAGAGCCAGAGAGGGAGAGAGAGAGGGAGAAGAGGGGGAGAGAGGAAGAGGTAGGAAGGGAGGGGGAGAGAGGATGAAGGAGAAGGAGGGAGGGAGGGAGAGAGGGGGAGAGAGGAGGGAGAGATAGGAAAGGAGCAGGAGAGGGAGGGATGGGGAGAGGGAGGGAGAGAGTGGGAGGTAGGAAGGGAGGGGAAGAGGGAAAAGGAGAGGGAGAGGGGGAGAGAGGAGGGGGAGGTAGGAAGGGAGGGGGAGATAGGGAGAAGGAGGGGGAGGGGAGGGAGGGAGAGGGGGAGAGGAGGGCGAGGTAGGAAGGGAGGGGGAGAGAGGGAGAGAGAGATGGAGAGGGAGGGAGAGGGAAAGGGGGAGAGAGAAAGGGGAGGTAGGAAGGGGGAAGAGAGGGAGGGGGAGAGAGAGAGAGAAAGAGGGGGATAGAGAAGGAGAGGGAGGGATAAAGAGAGGGAGAGGGAGAGAGAGAGAGAGAGAGAGAGACTTTATTTTAGAGCAGCCTTAAAATTTGAGGTTCCCCAAGGACACGGATGACAATGAACAGGACTTTGAAGAAATTTCTCAAGAATGAAGGGTAGCTTTCCTTCGACCAGATACATGCTTTTATTAATTAGAAAGGCAATCCGTTAATTAACAGCAGAGCTCAGAAAGCGGTGCACGCATGTCAGATGAAGTGTCAGATCTCAAGTTCTCTCCAGGCTGCTGTTGTATACGCACATCACAGTATTGCTGTGCACTAATTTCTGTTCACAAAGCAGAATCATTTTGGTGGGAGGAAGAACCACCCTTGACATGGGGTGGGTGCAAGGGGGTGTAACGTAGGAGGAGCTATATCATCATGCACACATTGACAGAAGCTACATTTTCCATTTGGCCTGATGCAGGGCAGGGAGAAAGTGTTAATTTCTGTTTTCTTTTTTAAAAAACCTGTTATGCCTATTTTTAGGTTTACATTGCGGTTTCTTTTAACACAGGAAACTTTCACTGATTTCCAGCAATTGAGGTGAGAAAGGGTTCCAGGAGGCAGGGAAATAATTAATTAATAATTAATTTAGTTTAGTTTACTTTATTGTCATTGCACCTCGTACAACGAAATTAAATGCCATCCTCAGTGTACATTATAATTATAAAAATAAAACACAAACACACATCCTTCACATTCTATACAATTGAATTGAAAACCCATATTGCATTAATATTGCACTATACAGTAGAATTCAATATAGTTACTGCTCTGAGATAGAAGCTGTTTTTCAGCCCAGTTGTCCTTGTTTTTGTTATCCTGTACCGTCTGCCAGATGGTAATAGTTCAAAAAAAAAAAAAAAAGGGTGTCCAGGATGAGATGGATCTTTAAGAATGTTTTGAAGGCAGCGGGCGCTATAAAGCTTTTCCAAAGAGGGGAGAGGGCAATCCATGATCATCTGGGCAATGATGTTGATCCTCTGGAGCGCTGTCCTATCTGCCACTCTGCAACTGGCAAACCATACACAGGTGCAGTAAGTTAAAATACTCTCTATGGTGCAGCGGTAGAAGTTCACCAGCAGCTTTTCATTCAGATGTTGTTTCCTGAGAAGTCTCAAGTAGTTTAATCTCTGCTGGGCCCTTTTGACCAGTGCTGCAAAAATAGGAGTTTGAATTGCAGGTTACCTACCCCTGTTTCGATTTAGGGTTTCAGATAATTTTTCCACTTGAAAGTAAAGACAGATTTACAACTCGTTCTTCAGCAGGAGCTTTCCAATAGAAAAAAAAAATAAGAACCCATATCACCCAAAGACATTGATTAGTTACTTAGGATCATAGATCTTACTTAGATTGGTAATTTTAGGATTACTCTACCCTACCAAACAAAGGAGAGCCACAGTTAATACGAGGTCAGTCAGAATAACAAAATAATAAGAGTTGGAAGGGACTTTGGAGGTCTTCTAGTCCAGAGGTCTGCAACCTTCAACACTCAAAAGAGCCATTTGGACCTGTTTCCCACAGAAAAGAAAACACCGGGAGCCACAAAACCCTTCCTGTGCCTATTTCTTCAGCGGCCACAGAACTAGCATATGTAGTTGAATTAAACCTTCTGTTTTCTTCTGAAACTTTTCTTTCCTTGGATTTATCCATGGTTGGCCTACCGGGGGTTGAAAAGCTCAATAAATCGCGTGCCGGTGGGTGTCGCACATTGGCGGTTGTGACACATATTTTGAATGACAGGGAGCCGCAGCAGAGGGGTGAAAGAGCCACATGCGGCTCCAGAGCCGCAGGTTGCTGACCCCTGTTCTAGTCCAATCCCTTGCTCAAGGAGGACACCCTGTACCATTCCAGATGCCCACCACTTCTGGTGGCAAGCAGTTCCACTGGTTATTTGTTCTCATTGTCAGGAAATTTCTCCTTCGTTTTAGATTGCTTCTCTCCTTGATTAGTTTCCATCCATTCCTTCTTGTCTGGCCTTCCGGTGCCATTGTAACTCATTTAGCAGCTGAAAACTGAACTCAAACCCACGCCAGTGAATCGAATTCTTGGTGACTTCGTGGACTAGTTTCTCCTCCACTAAGATTTCCTCCCCCTTTCCCTCCCCCCCCCCAAGAGGAAAACCCAAATGCTCCTTTTGTGATAATATGGGAGAAAATCAATGAGTTCTCCGACAAGTAGTTCTTTTGTACATTTCCCACTGGACCGTGTAAAAAAGAAACCAGAGATTACATTTTCCATTTCTGTAATGAACTTCGAGCCTCTGGGTTTGCTGCCCATTTCTCAATCAAGGCGAATAGAAATAAGTCACTTCCCCACCCCCTTTACGCATTTTGGGCTTTTTTCACAAGAGGCGTAATTAAATACCCACCTTCTTAGATTTAAAAGCCTCCTACGAAAGCAAAGACCCTGAGAATCATTTAGCCATCGCGTTAAGCAAATAAGCGGCTTGTCAAAAATGCAGACACAGTCTTCCTTCAGGTACAATATACCCCCAGTGCGTTTTATTGCTTTCATCTTGAATCTGTGTCATTCCAGGCAAAAATACTCTAAAAGTAGTGCAGAACGAAGGGGCTCTGATTTCGAAAAGCGGCAGTGAAGATTTAAAGCCTTAGGACAACGTGGAGCGTAGAGGTATGACTGAAAACGAATAGATGGGTCCTGGGATAATGTTTCAAGATCAAAGCTGGGTCGGTCACTGGGACCAAAGGTTTAGTCTTCCGAGCTTTCGGACTCGTGCTGGATCCCATCCTCAGGGAATTTCTCTCTACTGGAATGAATAATGATTGAAACCTGGGAAATGGGCCCCTTGTCAGTCAACAAGAGTGCTGATTTACCACCTGCTTATAAAGTACTTAGGAGGCAAGAGTTTGGCAAGGATAAGGAAACAACAGCCAACAACTTAATAGCCGGCCATCTACACCGCATTCAGCAACTGAAAAGCCACTCAGAACCAGGCACTATATAGCAATACCGTGTTTCCCTGAAAATAAGACCCTGTCTTATATTTTTTTGAACCCCGAAATAAATGCATGGCCTTATTTTCAGGGAGGTCTTATTATTTTGGGGTGCATGGAGCAAGACGGGGCTCCTCTTGCCATCTTACCTGATTTCCAGCTCTGTCTCCCTAACCCTAACCAGAGGAAATGGCGGGGAACGGCTGCGCATGTATTTAAATATTTTTGGGGAGGGCTTATTTTTTGGGGGGGTTATTTTAGCGCATGCACTCAAAAGCCCGATTGGGCTTATTATCAGGGGATGTCTTATTTTAGGGGAAACAGGGTAGCAATAGCACTTAGATTTCTATACCGCTTCACAGTGCTTTTACAGCCCTCTCTAAGCGGTTTACAGAGTCAGCATATTTGCCCCCAACAATCTGGGTCCTCAATTTATCGACCTCGGAAGGATGGAAGGCTGAGTCAACCTTGAGCCGGTCAGCCTATTGTAGATTTAGATGGTTGAGCCTTCAGTCTGGCAAGATTCTGTCTACAGGTGTGAAAACAATAAGGATCTCAGCTTGGGAGAATCACCACATGTCATTCTTGCTTTGGAGTCTGACAAGGAACGACCTTGTGGGACTGGAGGAAGAGCTGCAGCCTAGACAACAGTCTGATAAATGAAATTTGTGTCGGGAAGGAAGAAGAGGTAGCAAAAAATTTCATTTATGAAACCTATCAGGTTTTTCTTTGGGGAAGGGGATATAAGCATTCAGGTACTTTAATAATTCAGGTCTTGTGTACATCCAAAAAGCAACATAACTGGATTACAAACATCCTCTGAACTCAACCATCAAGCCCATATTGGTATGATTTTGATTTTGTTTATGCACTTTTTTTTAAAAAAAAATTGATTTATATGCCGCCCTTCTCCGGAGACTCAGGGCGGCTTACAATGCGTTAAGCAATAACTTGCAGGTACTACCTCCAAAGTTCCTCTAGAATAAACAGCATTTCAGGAAGGGCCAAGAAAAACCAACACACCAGAGAGCACGCCTTGAGAATCCGTTGCCCATTTCATCCCCCTGTTCAGCTGACAGCTTTCTCTCTTTTGTTGAAACATTCTTCATGGTGTTCATAATATTTTTAGTACGTGTGCTGCTCAATAATGGGGCTTCCAAGTAAGTTCTTTTTCCTTTGATTTTTCTCAGTAAAAAAAAAATGGCCTCTTGCTCGGATTGAAAAGTGTGTTCCAGCACATTAACGGAAAGCAAGTTTTCATTCATTCATTTTTATTTCAGCTTTCCACCAGCACAGAAAGAGATTCCCCACCCCCCAAAAAAATCTCCAGAATCAAAAGAACCTGTCATAAAGATTAAAGAAGGATCCTATGCTCCGCGGGTGGCATCTCAACAGCAGGAGAGGCGTTGGTTTCTTCTTTCCAAGGGCGAAGGGAGGAAATGGATATCAGATCTCTCTCTTATGCTTACCATATTTTTCGGAGTATAAGACGCACCGGAGTATAAGATGCATTTAGTTTTTGGGGAGGAAAATAGGGGGAAAAATATTCTGCCTACCAGGTATTCATCTGGCTAGCGTCCTTAGTCTGGTCAGCTTCAGCACATTAGTTTGCTGGTTTTTTATCCCCTGCTTGGGGATAAAATTTATTATTTTTATTTTATTTTTATTATTAGTCATATTTCTATGCCGCCCACTCTCCGAGGATTCTGGGTGGCTTACACCAAAGACAGTATCCTAAATAGCATATTGCCCCCAACAATCTGGGTCCTCAATTTACCCATCTCGGAAGGATGGAAGGCTGAGTCAACCTTGAGACGGTGGGATTTGATCCGCTGATCTGCTGAACTAGCAGTCAGCTGAAGTAGCTGCAGTACTGCACTCTAACCACTGCGCCACCTCGGTTTCTAAGGCACAGTTGAGAGGAAGCAGCAATGAGAAAAGCATGCAAAGCACGGGGAGATCACTTCACTCAGCTAGCGCCTAGTTAGGGCTGAAAAAAAGCTAAAGAACAGCTGAGTGTCGGAGCAAAGCAAGGAGATCGCTTCACTCGCTTGCGCCTCGTTAAAGCACAGCGGAGAGTCGAGGGAGCAGGCAAAGCTGGGAAGATCGCTTCACCTCGTTAGTGCCTCATTAGGGCTGAAAAAAACTTTCGAAAAAGCTACATTTGGAGTATAAGACACATCCAAATTTTCAGCCTCTTTTAGGGGGGGAAAGGTGTGTCATATACTCCGAAAAATACGGTAATTGGGTTTTTTTTTTTGTTTTTTTTTTGTTAGGTCCAAAGGGAGCTTTCAAGTTGATGGAGAGAACAACTCAGGTGGCAATGAATAAGGTTGGAGCATTCCAATTTTGCAATTAGAATTACTCCGTGGTTTTTTCCTGCAATAGACACAGACAGACAGACAGACAGACAGACAGACTTCTTCTTCTTCTGCCATATCCATCATCGGATGTCGGCAATCATGTTGGCGATCCTATTTTTATCAGCGGCCGGAGAAAAAGTGCTGCGGAGTTTTGTCCAAACCGGTCCCTTAGGTTTTGAAGCCATGAGCCTGAGTGGCGCAGCAGACTAATGCTACTGTTAAAGGTAGTATTTACCTTCCAGCTGCCTGCAATTACTGTGAGTTCAATTCTTACCAGGCTCAAGGTTGACTCAGCCTTCCATCCTTTCTAAGGTAGGTAAAATGAGGACCCGGTTTGTGGGGGCAATAAGCTGACTTTGTATAAAATATACAAAAGGATGAAGGCTATTGCTTAGCGCATTGTAAGCTGCCCTGAGTCTCCGGAGAAGGGCGGCATATAAATAAAATAAAGTAAAAATAAAAAAATAAATAAAATGATGTTCTTCTTCTGCCTGGACTTCGTTTGCTTTCAATCTTTCCCTGGAGGATTAAGTGAAGGATGGAGTATTTTTCCGGGTGTCGCATCCCATGTCTGAAATATTCTAACTTTCGTTTTTTAATGGTTTTGATGATTTCCCTTGGCTTTCCCAGGTGGCTTATCACCTCCTCATTTCTGATTTTGCCAACCCAGCTTATACATAACAGACAGACAGACAAAAAAACCACCAAACCCATGGTTCTCAAACTTTAAAATTAGGTGGATTTCAACTCTCAGAATTCCCCAACCAGCATTCTGGGAGTTGAAGTCTACCTACCAATATCTTAAAGTTGCCACGGTTGAAAACACTGCTCCAAACAAACATGAAGCTACTAAGCTCAGTTTTTAGTATCCTTGCCAATTGATTTACCTCCCAACTTGCTCCACTCTGAAGATCGAATTGACTTAATTTGGATTTAGCTCAAGATTTTTTTTTAGTGGTTATTGTCTACTTTGGCTTTCTAGCTTCCAGGGACTCTTCTCTTCTTTCAAGGAGCAGTGAAAGCTTTTGCAAATTCCTGCTCTTCATTCCCAAAGCTTCCTTGTGTTGGAAAGGAGGAATCGCATCAATTTGTATTCCACTCATGCATTCCTAAGATAACAAATCTAAAGGGGAAAAAGGAGATCAATCTCAAATTCGGTCTTTTTTTCTCTGTCCTCCCTACAGTTTTGAGCTGTGTGGTGACTGCTAACATCAGTTTATTTTGTTGGTGAATTAAATAAGTGTTGAATGCTCACTGGAGTCATTTTATACCTGCTAACATCTGTACAAAGGTGCAGTATATTCTCATTTTCTTTTCATTCACTATTGAAGGGCTTTATAATGGAAGCCGCAAATCCACGGCATCAGATAATGGTTTTGAAGACAGATATCCCCCACTGAAGTATAGAGCTTCTTCTACCTTTGTCCTCCCCGCCCCCACTTTTACAAAAATAATATGAGTGTCAACTCACAAAGCATCCCTGGCCTGCTCTCGAGTTGCCATAGGTCAGGGGGAATGGGAAAGCTGCGAAATGGCATAGCAGCCAAAGACAGATGCACATTCCATGCTTATCTGTCTCAAGGCTGTATCCCAGGGTTACCTACAGCAGCTGAGGGGAGTGACCTCTACAACCTGCGAAATTGTTCCATTGGCGAATGTGATCGATGACACACCTTGGGGGGAGGGGGGGAAACAGGGTCATAATTGGAGCGTAACTTACGTAGGGTCACAGCTGGCTTCATTTGGGAACGTGCCAACATGAAGCTCCTAATAAATAACTGGATTTCTTTTGAAGCTTGGCTCGAGACTCATGATTTAATTAGGGCATCCATCAGAACCCTGACAAGGAGGGCATACAACATATTAGCAATGATAATAATCCATTAACAGAGCAAAAGAGCATGCACAGATGTCAAAATACATGAAGGAACCACTGACCCAACTTCTTCCTGTGGTGGAATGTAGTCTGGAGCTCCAGAACGGAGGGGATGCTTTCCAAAGGGCAAAGAGGCAACGGAGCTTGGAAAGTCTGATAGGGCAGAAGAGGGCTAAGAGAGCCCCTCCCTACCAGTTCACAGGGTATATCTATAGTTATGCAGATAATTACTTTAGTCTGGCAAGATTCTGTCTGTAGGTGAACAATACTAGAGACTGCTCAGAAGTAACTCCACGTCTTATTCTTGGTTCTTGGGAGTCTGCCATCACCCAGATGTTTCTGTAATTCTAAATCTACTATAATTCTAAATGTACTAAACGTTGATGCAGGCTCAACATCAGCCGGCTACCTAAGAAGGTACAGGGGGAAAACACATCAAACCAAGCTCATCAATGTACCCCAAACTGTGATTTTTGCATTTACCTCTTAAATATTTGCAGCATTAGCAATACTTTGCAGACAATGCAGAGACACACACAAGTCTTTTGCATTCTCTGCAGTCTTTTCTCTTTCTTACCAAAACGTACCTTTTGCAAGCTCCACACCGTACCTGCAAACCATCCATTGTAATCTTCCTATCAGGGAGGCAAGCATATAGTTACAAAAGGTCTTCCCTCCATCTACTGAAATGCAGCCCCAGAGCCTAGTCCAAAGAGACACTTCAGACCTAAGCCATGTGCCTTGTTCCAGCACTGCATATCATAATGTTCCTCTCTGTCATACTGTCCAGTCCAAATGAGTAGCCACAGGGACAGAACTGGTGGCGGCGCAGGGGTTAGAATGCAGTTTTGCAGGAAAATTCTGCCCACAGCCAGGAGTTTGATCCTGACCAGCTCAAGGTTGACTTAGCCTTCTATCCTTCCAAGGTCAGGAAAATGAGGACCGAGATTGTTGAGGGCAATAGGCTGACTCTGTAAACTGTTTAGAGAGTGTTATAAAGCACAACGAAGCGACTTGCATTGGTTGCTGGTTGCCCTCCGGGTGAGATTCAAGGTGCTGGTGATGACCTATAAAGCCCTACATGGCTTAGGTCCAGGATATTTGTCGGACCATCTGCAACCAGCAACAGCTCCCCATTGCCCAGTGCATTCTCACAGGGAGGGCCTACTCAGGGTGCCGTCGGCTAGACAGTGTCGACTGGTGACCCCTAGAGCTTTCTTTGTGGGTGCTCCCACCTTCTGGAACCAACTTCCTCTGGGGCTCCGGTTGGCTCCTGACCTCCACACCTTCCGTCGCGGCTTAACGACATGGCTGTTCAGCCTAGACTGGGGGGGGGGGTTAACATGTATTTTAACATGCTTTTATTCGGATATTTTATTGTTGTGAGCCTCCCTGAGTCCTATGGAGATAGGGCGGCATATAAATCAAATCAAATAAATAAATAATAAATAAAATATAAGTTTAAGTGCTATTAAACTTAAGTGCTCCCTTAAGTCCTGCCTGCTTTCTTTCACTAGCCACTAACCACTATCAAACCACGTTGCATAACCCCTCTGGCTCTGGTGCAAGTTCTCACTGGGTTTCTCTTCTTTCTAGTAACTCTGGCCTTCTCTCTGCACTGGGCCCATAACCTGTCAGAGTGTTTACAGTGTGATTAATATTTTGAGACTACCCAGGAGCAAAATACGGGACACAGAGGTTTTGTCGTTACAAACAGTGGTTTATCTACAAGTCATATATATACATACACGTGCTAAGCAAAGCCAGGCAAGCAGTCAGTCTTGTTCAACTCTACACGGAGAACTACAATGCAGATACACGAGGAGAGAGATACGCCCTCTCATGACCTCCTTTATATCGACAGCTTCTTAAAGGGCAATAATCCTGCTGACTCATCCTCAGTTCATCATCTCAGTTTACACAGCCTTACAGCAGCTGGTCAGCTATTAAATCATCATTACCCTAACAGCTATTGGTCTCTGTGCCTTGATTGGTTAGGGTGGAAAACAAATAATGAAACAACCAGTCATCATAAGCTTCAGAACAGCACCAAACTCTCAAAGAATGCAATTCAGACAGTGGTGGGTTTGGCCCGGTTCGGCCGAGCCGGTAGCGGTGACAATATGATGTCACCGAACCGGTTCTCTTTGTTCGGGAGCTGCCCGCCCCTGTTTTATTCTTACCTTTTATTCCCCCAATCTATTCGCTGCCTCCCGAGTCCAGCTGATCAGCTAGAAGGAAAGAAACTGTTTAAACTCTTGCCGCGGGGCTTCAAAGGGCCGCCCTACAGCTGATCAGTGTTAAAAGGCAGTGTGGTGGTAGACTGGTGCCTCCAAAAACAAATGGGTAGACTGGTACAGCTCTGCAAGCAGTTAAAAGCCTGGTAGACCAGTACCTCTGCTAAATCCTAAAGAATTGTCACATGACCATCAAACCACGCCCACAAAATAAGCCACACCCACAAAACCAGTAGTAAAAAAAATAGAACCCACCCCTGAATTCAGACAGATACTTTTGGAGTTTAAAGCTTGAGACAAAACAACAGCGTTGTGTTCCAAGCTCAAAAGAAGTCATTCAGAACAAGCTTAGAATACTTAGTACTTCGAGTAGGTCATTTCCTCCTTAGAATGTTAAGCTTTGAAACTAAAAGCTGTACCTATGTGCGGCTGAATCTATCATTTCAATTACAGCTCTGTTGACAGCTGGTTCTTCTGACATCTGCCTCTGGTTGGTTCCATTTCTTTTGCAAAACTCCTGGCTAGAGCTAGCCGAAAACGCCAGGTCAGTTTTTAGGACCCTCAAAGCAAGAAGCCCAAGTGGAAACAATCTTGGGTTTCTTTTTGTCATCTGCTCCACATTTCAGCAAGCCTGTCTCCCCACCTTTCCACGTCAAGAGATCCATAGTATCGATTTCCAGAGATGAAAAATCCATTTAAGGCAGAAAGCTGAGAGAGGGGGCTAGGGAAATCAATATAATTTAAAGTGATTGAATGGAACTCTCCATTCCAGTGCCAACAGCCAAAGAGGATTATCCCCATCCCATAATGTTTTGATCTCCGAGCCTTTATTTTCATTATATTTGTCACTGACAAAATGTTCTCCTCACACCGACATGGCTAGGAATTAATTTAAAATTAGAAGTACTTTTGAAAGACATGTTTGTTTTTCTCTCCCCCATCCCCGATTCCAAAGTGGGACCAGTCCAGAGGTGGGTTCTACTAACCTTTACTACCGGTTCGCATGCGCAGAAGCTTCCTGATGATGTTGGGGTCAGTGGGTGGAGCCTCTCACTGGTTTTACTACTGGTTCTATAGAACTGGTCCGAACCGGGGGCAACCCACCACTGCCACGTGCACTTATGAGCAGAAGTGTTGTGGCTCCGTTGCCTGAGCCTGGGCTATCGACAGATGCAGGCTCTGAGAGTGAGGGAGAGGAGTTGGCAAGGCCTCCCTCTCCAGGACCCTCCTCTCTGGCAATGCCTCCGGAGGACACCAAAGGCCAAGAGATAGGCCCAGAGCCAAGCACGTCCCCACAGCCACAGGTGGACAGCGACG